>NC_141698.1:111034506-111634506 GCF_964263255.1 Lissotriton vulgaris
ACCTATCTTGATGTCATGAGAAAACTTTAATAGGTTTGCCCATCAAGGTGGTATCATTAAAAGCAGAGTGATGATAGCATGAAAAGAATTGCTATTTACCATAGATGTTATGTGGTCAACATGTTTCAGCCTTTATAGGCTTTCTTCAGGACCTATGATTCACTACTGCAACACTTACTTTATGTGCTGTGAATGACAATCTACAGACAATATCCCAAATGGTGTATCATCTCCTGTGAAGAAAGAACAAAAAAGGGGAACAACACAACACAGAGTTGAAGTGCCTAAAATATTTATCATATCATAATATGCACTGATTTATACATTGTGTTCTCATTTGTCACTTACCCAAATTGTTGGGATGAGAAGCCTCGCCTCACCTGGCAACGGCTCAGGATAAAGGAGGCCACGCACTATAATTCAGAATGATGTTTTTAGTTCATCTCGATAATCAGATTAAAATCAAAATTGTTCCAGTAAGATACAAAGAAGCAGTACGGATGGCCATGGGAAGGATGACGCTTATAAAAGAAGGGGGGGACAGCTTGGTGGTCTAAATGCAGTCTGGTCGTTCTTTAACAGAGTTTTCTTGTTTTGCACTCTTTGGAAAGGAAATCTCACTGTCCTTACATGAGTAGAGTGTAGAAAGAAGAAGGAAAGGTAAATATAACTGTCTGTGCGAAGTTCTAGCTCAGAACAGTGTGCTTGCTATGTCTTCCCACTCCTCAACTCAAAGGGTCGATTTTCAGGTTGTTTAGTGAATATATTAAAGACTAACTATCAAACAAAAACGGGTTTAAAGACAAAGCGATATTCTAAACGCAGCCCAAAGCGCACTTACCTCCCCGTCGTTACTTCGTGCTGTACTGAGCCGAGGGGGAGGTATTGACGCATTGCGGTGCGTAAGAATAAAAGTTGGAGCTGCGGACCTTAGAGGGAACTGCCTATCGCAGCTTTTTGATAGGCTCTCTTAGCTGTCTCGGAGCGGCCCAATGGTGGTTCGTTTCAGGAATATTGCTCGCTCTCAGTGGAGCGTGAGCTAATTCCTTTTCTTTAAACCGGATATGTTTCTGCACATTGCGTGGCGGACCGCTATGTAAACAAAGGATGGTCCATTTCTGATTGGTCTTACTGCGCAGAAACGGAAATGTAAGAACCCACCAATAATCTCATGCCAAAAAAGGAGATGATATGACATGAAATCAGCGTGCGTGCAAAGACGGTGCAAAATGCATGGCTACTGTATGCCTAAGCAGTTTTGCTCTGTACTTGGTGGGCTAATCCTAAATGTGAAAAAAGGATTCTTGGACATCGTATGTTTGTATTACGGCAATGTCCGATATACACCATGATGACACGGCTATAGACCCCACCCACATCAATAGACATAGAAAGGGGGGGGCATAGAGATCGCTTTGTTTACCTCAATGTTGAAAAAATACTGTAAATGTTAAGCGTTTAGGTGTCCTAATGGACATATCGAGCGATCTGTGCTCAGGAGTGGCGCTTATAATGTTATACATGAGCCACATAATGTAGTAGTGTTGTCAGAGCATGTGTATATATAGTTGGTGAATTAATCCTTAACTATGATTGTAATCTCATCTGTAGTGGAATGGATAAGAAAAAGCATCTATTGCTAATGTCTCTCTTGACTGAGTGGTGTAATCTGTGAGAGACATGTCATACTGGCTTAATAGAAATGTTTGAGAAATCATCATCAATGTAAAAAACAGTGTTGTGGGTGACAAAACAACAGTAACTCGATTTTTATCAGAAAGAATTCCGGGACTAGCTGATGATGCCTATCAATTGAATAAATATTGCAGACCGCAGTCCAAAAAAAAAAAAAGGGGAGGGGGGCTTATAACTGAATCCACGGGATGTCATCGTTCAGTCCTTCTGTGTCACATTTTAATTTGTACACCCATCTCTGCTCTTTCCTCAGTAGAAATTGAGAAACATCTGCCACGTGTGGAGGTATGTAGGGTTGTTCCAACACTACCCACTCGAGCTCATCTGCATGATGTTTTTCGGTAAGGAAATGGGAAGTGAGCCGGGTCGCTTGTTTGTTGCGCCTAATTGTGCTCTTGTGTTCTTGTATGCGTAGTTAAATTTTTCTGGTCGTCATCCCTATATACCTCAAACTACATGGACAAGAAATTAGGTAGATGACTCTCTCGCTGTTGCAGTTGGTATGGCGTTTGAGCACCCATGGTCGAGTGGTACCAATGTCTACTGATAAGGTCCTTTTTGTTTGAGGGCACACCGAGCGATTCCCGCAGGGGTGATGTTCTTGGACCGGGGGGAGATTCCACAAAGTAGAGACTGGTTCTTCCATAGTGTGTCGAGGTCTGGTATGAACCAGTTCATCCCTCAGGTTACTTCCTCTCTTGAACGAGAACAGTGGCAAAGGGATCTTATCGCCAGCACTATTTAGAATTCCCCACTTCTGTCTTATGATTTTTTGAATTTCAGAAGAAGAGGTATTGAAAGTGGTAACACATGCCAGTCTATTTAGAGATGGTTTTTCGACTGGAGGTTCCAACAGCGTCTCTCGATGGTTATTGGCAGCTCGTTTGAAAGACTTTGTAACCAGCGTGCCAGGATATCGGCGTGATTTCAATTTCTTAGAAAGATCTTTTGCCTGGGAGTGGAAATCCATTCTGTCCGAGCAGTTCCTCCGAACCCTTAGGAACTGACCAAATGGGAGGTTCTCTCGAAGGGAGCGGGGATGGTGACTGTCAAATCTCAACAGAGAATTGTGTGCCATGGGTTTGCGGTACAGGGAACTAGCTAGGTGACCATCTTGTGGAAAAATCAAAAGATCCAGAAATGGGAGTTCGGTTTTACTGTGATCCAGAGTGAATCTTAGATAGGGGTTTTGACTATTCAGCCAATCCTGAAAAGTCAGTAAAGATTGTTCATCTCCTCGCCACACCACCAGACTATCATCAATGTACCTTTTCCACATCATCAATTGCTGATGATGTGGATTGTTTGTGTTAAGGACATGATGAGTTTCAAACTGGTGGACATAAAGATTCGCCAGGATGGGCGCAAATTTACTGCCCATAGATGTCCCTGATATCTGTAGGTACAGGCAATCTTCAAAGGCAAAAAAGTTCTTTGTCATGGCAATCCTTGCTAGTTCCATAATGAAATGGATAGGTGTTATGGTGTCAGGGGCAGAGTTCTCGAGAAGTTCTCGTACTGTTTCGAGGGTGTCTGTTTGAGGTATACAAGTATACAATGATTCTACATCTAGACTAGCCAGTATGTCAGAATCAGTATTAAACTGTACCTCTGGTAATATGCGTAGGACATCTTTCGTGTCCTGAAGGTAAGATGGCATGGTTTTTACCAGGGGACTCAGAAAGGCATCCACGAAAGAAGATAGGGGTTCTAAAAGAGACCCTATGCCCGAGATTATGGGACGACCTGGCGGTGGTCTAGTTGACTTATGAATCTTGGGCAGTGTGTAGAAATATGGGGTGGTGGGAAATCTGGTAACCAAGAAGGTTGCCTCCTGGGACGTGATCCAACCCTCCGTACTGGCTTCTTCTACTAGATGTTTGATCTCATTTGTGACCACATAACATCTATGGTAAATAGCAATTCTTTTCATGCGATCATCACTCTGCTTTTAATGATACCACCTTGATGGGCAGACCTATTAAAGTTTTCTTATGACATCAAGATAGGTATTTTTAATCACTTGGATCATTTTCTTTCCTTCATTTTTTTCACATATTTCTAAGCACTGCAACTAAACCTTATCAGCCTACACTCTGTCATCCTCTTTGGTTGAAGGTTCAACCAGTGGTTCCATCAATAGTTAGCCTCAAGTATTTCTTGGGGAAGGGCTTATTGGGCACCAAGTTCCAACGTGAAATCCCAGATGACGAAGTTCCACTATTGAGTGAGCTGATGGGTATATATTTTTTCAGATCAACACTCTGAACTATATCTCATGACTCCCTTTCTCCTGTGTCTCTCCTTCCTTGTAGTAACCTTCTGGCTCTACCATCTATGTAGGACACTTTACAGGTTCTATACAGTAATTTAATTCAACTAAGACCTTTGGTATCTCTCGTGTGTTTTAAATAGATATATACATGCTCAAAAATGGTCAGGACAAAGATTGTTGAAATCTCTCTGGTAAGTGCTAAATTGCTCCAGACTGGGACACAGAGATCTCCAAGGCTGAACCAAAGTTAAATGTCGATGTTTCGACCCTAGCAACGCAAAACTGGTGTGTTGCTGCGGGTCTTCACCAGGACGGGTGGACAGCCTGAAATAAATGAGACTAAGTGTAAGGTGGTGTTCTAAAATAAGTATGCTGAGGAGTTGGGCTGGTGAAAACGAATAACTCACCACTGAAGTAAGGAGGCATCCCTCGTAGTGTGGGGGTAGCCCAAATGATCTAAAATTAGATCAAAACCCGATTATGTAGTACTTGTGTGAATTATGTAGATTTACCCTGGTGCACAATTTCAAATTAATGAATCAGGTCTTACCTGCTGAATTCAGGGAAGACGCGTCGAGGCGTAGTCACAAAAACAGAGGACTGAATACCCTCCAAGCAAAAGAAAAGATTCAGCGCCAATGTTGTTACTGGATGCTTGAAGTGAATAAAAGTTTCTATTGCTCCAATTATCGTGAATAATTTTGTTCAACAAAGCAATTGATGCTCCCCAACAGAGCTATTGTAGTCCACTATATACTTACCCAGGCTCTAAGGGTTACTGGGTTACCCCATTTGGTTGCATTGAATCCCGATAAGGCCTCTCTCATCCCTGCCCTGGTGTTGTTTTACTGGCTATTACGAGGTACGTTGGACTGGTTATCCTGTTTGTAACTATGGGGTATTATATAGTTGTCCTTTGGAATGTTGAGATATTAAGGTAAAGTTGAGACCTCTGCTGGACGTGTACTATTTCTGTGTCACTTTATTTGCGATCATTGTGATTATTATGATCAAACCTACAAAGCTCTGCACAATCAAGAACCATCCTACATCGACCATCAACTGAACTTCAATCTGCCCACAAGACACCTGTGCTTCTCCTCCTCACTCACCCACATGCACACATCCCCGCAACCGTTGCAGCCGCAATGGGGGCTGCTCCTTTTCCTACATCACTGCCAAAACCTGGAACAACTTGCCCCTCCACCTTCGGACAGCACCCTCCCTGGTGGACTTCAGAAAATAACTCAAGACCTGGCTCCAATAAACAGGATTCCCCCCCCCCCTCCCTTGTGATTTGTACAGAAATATATCAATATACTGTATCTGGCCATTTCTCAGAGGTTTGTGTGACTTAAGGGCAGTATGAAAATCCTTGTGGAAAGCTTTGCAGCTGTAATATAAAACACTTCTACAAGCCCTCTGAACAGCCAAGTGCGTAATCTTTAGGCTCTGACTTTCAGGGGGTACCAAATTTTAACAATTATAATTTAATATTTGAAGTGAGCATGTGGTGGATGTCTAATCCTGCAGCACAGGCACTATTCACAACAAATATACCAGAAAAAAGTGATGGGTGGAATGCTTGAATTAATCTCCGTCACTGGTAATTTCTCTGGCCCGCATCCCAATCCATTGTTATTTTGCACACCATGCCACCTCAGTTAGATCCAGCCATATGCAAATCAGTCTTGCTCCTGGTCCAATCAGAACAGCCTGCCCAAACTACCAGGCCAGGTCTTTCCTGAAACACAACACAAGCAGCCTAGGACCGGATTCACTCAAGTTAGGGCTCATCAGAGAGGTATAGATTGGTTTCAGTGACACTGTGTGCATGGGACCACACCGATTTGGCATACCCATCCCATTTACGATTACACACGACAGTGTACCAAAAAGTGATGGATGGAATGCTTGAATTAATCTAAGTCACTGGTATTTGCTTTTACTATTAATATTTATGCAGAATTCTTATAAAAACAGCACAATTATCATTCTTTACAACCATGCCTAGCATTTACTTTATGCCTGCATTTAATTTCCTCAGAGGCTTCTTTCAGAAAGGCTTAATGTGAGCTGTTGGTTGTAAATGGAGCCCACCTGCACTCATTTTTGGGGACTGGCACTTATTTCCCCTCAACAGACTTTAATACAAGGCAAGAGAGAAAAACCAAAAAGAACGAGGGAAAAAGGATGAAGAGAAAGACGGAAAGACAGTGATAACGCTAGAAAGCAGGGATGGAAATGACCCTGCAAGAGTGAGATAAAGAGGCAGCGAGCATCTCGTGGTGGAAACGTGGAGTAAAGAAGCATCAGGTGCAATCTCGACTGCGCAGCCTTGGCTTTCGGCACCTCAACCTTCAATAGTGCCGGACACGGAGCAAACCTTTGGGCCCCAGGACGTATTCTTTTACAAGTTTAAGTACTGGTTTTCAATGGAGAAGGAGCTGCCAAGACTCAACCATCAGGGACGTAGCTTAGTCAGTGAGATTCAGGGGGTCTGATTCGCAAATTTTCCGACTAAAAAACAGTATGCCAAAGGGTGAAGGGATCAGATGACCAAGGCTTGGTATACACTGGATGCACTGTTCCCACGAGGAAGAGATTCAGTACTGATGTGTATTAGGTGGGCCCTGGACCGGACTGGGAACCGAAACTGGCCTTGGCAAACTGCTCGGCTGGCCCTCAGGAGTGGGTGGTGCGGCCGAGCTGTTTGCTACGGCTGGTTTGGTCGATTCTGTTACGGGGGCCGATATTGCCAGCCCCCGGTAAAAAAACAGCCCCCAGGGGCCCAAAACCGTCCCCCACCCTAGCGGCCCACCGGGGAAATGCCCAGTGCCTGCTATGGCCAGTCCGGCCCTGGGTGGGCCTATGTCTAAGATCCTGATATAAAAAAATGAACAAGTTAAAAACTTATAGTCAAATACGGACGAAGAGAACAACCAACAAAGGCATAGGAGACCCGGCTCAGGACCCCAGAACCAACTCTCGGGCTAAGAATGCATTTATTTGGGGGTGTCACACCACCAAACACCCTCCCCTGAAGCTACGCCGCTCTCAACCATATCCCCGGCTAGCCCCAGTTCTCCTGCAGCAACGGGGTCTTTTGAGCACACATACAATGGCTGAATTTGGTTTTCAGAACATCTAACTTGCAGCATCAACTGACAGTGTTGTTATTCCCCCAAGAACCGAGCTGCCCCGCCATTTGAATGGGCTCGGTCCATTTTGCAGTGTTATGGAGCTAAATTGTGTTTGTGTGCCGACATTCCACAACAATCATGCATAACCTAATCTGATCGAATAATAACACTGGAACTATTTTTCAAAGACGCTCGCAGTTTAGAATCCAGAGACTGATGGTTTGAAACAAAAACAACCGCAGTGCGCCGCAGCCACACAGATAATTTCCGGTGTCTCTGCTTCTGCCTTGGAGGAACAGCGATAAGCGCCAGATTAAAGATGAATCTCAGCCCTTCCCTTCCAACCAGGCACAAACCGAGTGGACCTCGGCCTATCAAGCCTTAGATTTTTAATTAAAAAAAAGAACAAAATGCGATAACCCAGACCATACACCTGAAAATGAGCTCACTCTTGCGCGAGGTGGCCTGAAAAGAGGATTCAAGACAGAAATGTGCTTTATTTCTACTACAAAGACATTTCTCTGAAATTTGGCAGTGAAGAAAATTATCAGGGGGCTGTGCCTTTTTTTTGAAAACTCAAATTAAAATTGATTCAAATGATTTTCTCATCCCTTCACGAGCACTGTATTGACTTAATTGTCACCCAGGCCATACTAAATTCAAATTCATTATTTGAAAAGATGCTCACGCCATTGCTACATCCCACCCATCAATGTTACGAGTCAATGAAATTACAGGTGTTGAAATAGAAAGAGTCGGAGTATTTTATAGGAAAGTTTAATTGGCTAATGAAGTAGCTTTAAAACTTTTTCGATGGTCTAAGGGCATAAGGTTTGGAGACTGTGATCCTCGGTACAGTGGGGTCGAGGTCAGAGATGTAGCTAAAAAAGAATAACATCTTCTGAAACTAGTTTTGTACCTGTTTTGTTGGCCTTTCATCTTAATACAAAGTTCGCACCTTAAATGAAAAGTAAATGCAAGTTAAACAAATCGATGGGAAATTAATTGTTCAAGTATTAAATCTCCCTTGGTTAATGTGATCACTTCATAGGTCTGTGTGTTTAATCAAAGGGTCATCGATTTGACTCTTGGTTGGTGCACGGCGGAAGCAGCAATGGGTATATAGTGCTATAACATCCCAACTTGTGACAGAAAGAACTTTGGCTATGTAAGTCATTAGTTAAAAAAAAGAATTGCACATAGAATTAGATAGGCGCATGCAGTTTAAACACACATTGGCAGTACGTTTTACCCATGTTGCACATCATTATGACTGCTGTTCAGCATGGCTAAAAGTTTGTGATGTGGGGTGGGATAGATTGGGGTAGAGTGGTATGTGGTACATTGGGATAGAGGGGAATTGGGAATAATGGTGTAGATTTTAGTGGATTGTAGTGGAGTGGGGTAGATTGGAGTGGGGTAGATTTAAGTGTGGTAGATTGGAATAGGGTAAAGTAGATTGAAGTGGGGTGGATAGGGTAGATTGGAGTGGGGTATATTGTGATAAGAGAAAGGTAGATTGTGGTGGGGTGGATTAGAGTAGGATATATTGGAGTGGGGTAGAGTAGTGTGGGGTAGATTGGGATGGAGTGGGGTAGACTGAAGTGGAGTAGATTGGATTGGGGTAGATTGGATCAGGGTAGATTAAAGTGAGGTAGATTGGGGTGGGGGAGAAATTATTGGAGTAGTGTGGTTTGCAAACACCCAGACGTGATACTAAATAGGACTTTAAACAAAACTGTATTTATTTATTCATTTGTAAACTGACTCTTGTCCTTTATTGCTTATTTATTAATCAAGGATTCTTAAATCGGCTCTCAGCTCTTTTAAAAGTGTTTTCTAGTTATATTTGCTTGTTGAAGTATGTACAGAAAAGGGCTAAAAATACCGGCTTTAGGTGATTTTGTTTATTTTTGTACTGGCCAGGAAATTAAAGTACCATTGGTCCCATTAGATATCTGGTCAAGTTGCAGCCCTAGAAATTGTAGTGAATGTGGCAATTACATTTGGGGTAGAGCTTTGGGAAAAGGGGGAAATATAATCACATGTCAACAGCCGGGCAGACTAAGTTGACTTTTGTGCTTTATTAGTTCAAAAGTGCATGTGAAAGCTTGTCCAAATGGAGTTGAATGTCTGACTTAATTTTTAAATAGGTGGCTGTGGAATTTTGTGTCTTATAGCCTGATCACATAATAGAACTATTTGTTTGAAGCATGAGAGCCTGATTCTCCATCAAAGCTTAATCCCGATGGTATAATTGACACTTTATTATCTTTTATCAGAAATACCTATTGTGATGCCACAAAACATATTTTGATAGCATAAAACCTTAACACAGTTAAAGAATCGCCATTGTGTGTCTTGGGCAGCCCAGCTATGCATTGATGAGACAGACTCAAGAATGATACAAGCCTGTTACCCCTCACCTTTACATAATTAATTACAGTATATTTAATAAAGCAGAGGTGTACTCTTGTCCTGACCTCCCTCAGTATCTTCTTTTCTTGCTCATCCTCAGTATCTGGTTTTCTTCCTCTTCTTCACACCTCACTCCTTCCCTTTACTCCATTCTCCCTTCACTTTCTGCCCCACGTCCTCGTTTCCTTTTAATAACCGCCTTCCCTCACTAACTGCTTATTTTTCACCTTCCCATGCACTCTCCTTTCACATGCTCCCCGCTGTCTGCTCTTCTTCTTCTATTGCCTTTTACCTCTTTCCACTTTTCATTCTCATCATGCTTCACTCCAATCTTCCACTCCCAATCTCGGTTTTCCCCACTTCGCTTCACATTCTTTGTTTACCCTATCTATTTTTGCCTTCAGACCTCCCCTCCTTCCTCACTCTCCCTTTTATGTTTTTTCTTCTTGCACATATCTTTATATCCACTCCAGGAATCTGCTTTTGATCTCAGGGTCATACATTTTAATCTTTGTGTGGCCACTCAGTCTTTCATCTTTCTGAGGTCGATTAGTGGGATAAAACATTGTTATTCGATGTCAAGGCCTCGTCTAGTAAATATGTGCTTTAGAAACCTACATAGTGTATTAAGGACATAGAAATGTATTTTAATAGTTTGTTTCTTCCCTGGTACATTTCTTCTTCCATTCATTCCTTTAATTTCTTCATTTCTTATTCTCAACCCTTCTTTCTGCGGTTCTTTCTCCTTTATTCTGTCTATTCATCCATCACCCATCATTCCCTTCCTCTCTCCCTCTATCCAGTAATTTCTTTCTTTCACATCCTTTTCTTAGTTCCCCTTCTTTCATCTATTAGTCATTATTCCCTCACTCCAGTACTCCTCTTCCTGCCTGCATTTGTTGCTGCCTTCTTTAATGTATTCCTACCTTCATACCTTCCTTTCTTTGAAACAGAACTGTACAAGTTGCCTCAAGCCCTCAAAATACCTTTTCTAAAGCTGCAATTTGAGATGTACACACATTCTCTAATTTGAGTTCACTTTTGAGTTGTTGTCATAGGCTTTCCACATGGTATATTATGCAATATTAATTTGTAGAGCACACTAATCACCCAAGAGTGTATCCAGGCGCTGGGCAGGTGTATGGGGCAAGGTGTGTGGTCCCCAGGTCTTATATGAACAGCTAGGTCTTGAGCTTCATGCTGAACTCAAGAAGTGAGGGGGTGACTCATTTGTTGAAGGTTGTGATTGGAGCCAATAAAGGTCGTGGGTGGGGCCAGTGGAGGAAGTGACCTAAAAAATGTGAGCACCTGCACTTAATATTTTACACATTAGGCATTGTCTGGCTGGCCCTACTTACTGTTACCCGAAGTGGAGAAAAGCATATCAGAGGTCAGCATTCTAGCTTTCCCTCCTCTCCTTAGAAGAAATGTAAAGCAATTTAAAAGAGGAGGAGGAGGAAAGATGCATGGCAGGGCCATCCTGAACTGGAACTGCACAGTGACTGACTCTTAATGCTGAAGTAGCCAACTATACCAGATCCTGCCTACTGGCCAAGCCTCCACCAAGGGATGGTGGTAGCTATCCCTCCAGGTAATCCACCTACAGAAAAATAAAGTTGATAAGAAGTTTGCACACTTACCTTTAGGAAGTCAATAGATGCCATTATCAATGACAGATAAAAACAGGAAGTGCAAGAGGTAGATCCGCCTTTTGCAGGTGAGGCTGACAGGAAAGGGAGCTTTCTAGAAGCCTGTGAGGGAGAGCAGTTAACATCCGGGATAAGGACTGGGATGAGGAGGTCTTCCTTTCCTGAAGAAATGTCCCACTTGCCTCTTCGTTCTCGCTTGAGTATCAAACCTCCATTCTCAGCTTCCCATTTCCATTGTAGTGGGAAAAAGCATAATGTGTTTTGCTCATGTTGCCACAGAATAGCATACTAGTCTGATTTGCAGAGGCACACCCTAGGGGCCTAAACTTACTCTGAAGATCTGCGTTCATCAGCTGCTTCTGCAAGATCAAGGCTACCAGTTTCCATTTTCCACATTTTTCTACCTCAAAAAAGGAGGCCTATAAGGCAAACATTGGAGTTTCCTTTTTATGCCTCCACAGTGTGTGCCACCATAGGCCGACGGCCACACTGGCGAAGTAGTGCAAACCACACTAAAGGGTTGAAAGATGCTACGCATTTCAATAGAAAGTCAATGAAGCTGGCATAAGTCATTAGAAGTGTACTGGTGGCTGGAAATCCTAAGAAGAAGACATGCCACAGAATTCTGAAACACTCAACGAGAATGTTGCATATATTCAGATACCAAAGCAAAGTGCATTTTTATAGCTCATTCTAAAGAGTGTGTCTGCATGAACAACAGTTTTTTGTGGATGAAGGTGATGACGATTAAGATCCCAACTCAGTAGATTACCACTCACATGTCTGTCCACCCACAGCTCTGAATACTGCCCAATGATCAGAATTTCTGTTTTTTGGCCTTATCCTGAGGAAGATATTCGTTCATTCAGGAAGCAAACTTCAAAAGGCAGAGGTGTAAATTAGATTGTGTCTTGTGAGAAGGTTGACCAAGAAGTCAAATAACCCTAGTATCATCAGAGTAGACCATCTAAAACAGACCAAAAGAGTTTGCAAGCTGACAAAAAAAAACGTATAGAGCGCCATGCTCAATGATAACCCCTAAGGTATACGCAGTGCAATGTACAATAGATTGAAATGTCATCATATGAACCACCTGACATCGGTCTTCAAGAAACAACTTTAACCAGTCTAATGCTTTGCAAGCACAGCTCACCAACCAATCCAGTAAAATAGAATGATTCACGGTGCTGAATGTGGTTAACCAATCATAAACGGTGAAATAACCTCTTCGATAATCAAATTATTTGCTAAATTGTTAGTTAATCAAATTGGTTCTTTAGCTTAAAATTTGATACATCATATTCAGAATTGATGACTTCACGTCAGCTTTATTCCAATACACATTTTCTGTGTGAAGCCATAGATTATTTTTCTGCTTTCAAGACACCAGCCATCATAATTTTGCTAAATGCTGAAAAGGCTTTTGACCTTGTGAGTTGGACATTTCTGTTTAACTCACTGCGGGTAATAGCTTTTCCTTTGTAGCTCACAAGGACCATAGTCGCACCATACCCATGTGCCACCACTTCCTTGGTGGTAATTGGGAAACGTATTCGGCGATTAAAATTTCACACAGGCCTAGACAGGTGCCTTAACCCACTTGCCTTTGGGCATACGCCGCGTTTTATAAATTAAAAATCAAATCACTTTGTTTGCTATGGTCATGCCCTAGCCCTAATAGCAAATACATCTCTTGTCCAGTTCTCTCGAACTTTAATTGTATGCCGAGGATATGGCTCTTTTCTTAGATACGGACACTCAAAAAATAGAATTAGCATTTTAATTATTTGCCTCTTTCACAGCACTAGGAGTAACAAGGTCAATATGACCAAAAGAGGTTGGCCTTCTCAACGCGGACAGTTACTTCCGGCCTTATTAAGGCAGAATCATAACAGGAGACCTAAAAGCTACTTAGGAATATGAGTATCTGAAAAATAAGTTCTTATGTAATCTAATTTATAAGCTTTTGCTTAAAAAAAATCAGCCTATTACTAGATAGCTGGAGCAGGCTGCCCTTATTCCTAACCGGAAGAGCTTCTACTATTAAAGTGAATACATGGTTCTGAATAACTTTAATAAGATTTCTAAAGGGATGGTTTACGCCATGTATGGACCGTGACAGCCAATTGTGAGAATTTTATACCCTGCTGTTTTCACTGAGAAATTGGGAAATGTCCTAGATTCATCATCTTATTATACTAAATGTATGTTTTTTTTGCCTCCTAAGACCTACATGTAATTGTATTGTTTTGATGATTATGACGTGGGCTGGATGTAAGGGAGCAATATTCCCATTGGACGGTACTCTGTATTTTTTGCACTGCTTGTTTCTTTCTTTTATGTTTTGAGTAACTCAATAAAACAGTTTTTTTAAGTGAATACATTACCATTAATGACTTCTCTTTTTAACTTATCGTTCCACATTATATGAGCATGTATTTAAGAAAGCTGAATCTTTAGTAATATGTTCATGGAATAATCTTCAACCAAGGTCCCGCTTTAAAAGCTATTTCGGAGAAGGGAAGCCATTGGAAAAACTGTAAGAATAATTCTATAGAAGGTTTTACGAAAGTGTTGACATAAGTAGGAGAAAAGAAACTTTAAGCAAGTGAAAGTCCTGCCTGTTTAAAGAAGATAGCAACAGAAGAAATAGAAGGTACTATCGGCCAGTTGAATATCACTCTTCTATTCTTTTATAGCAGAAACATAATTTTCAAATCATCATCATAACCAAGGCATCATTGCCTTACAAGATCATCTAATTCCCATTAATTCATGGGGGAATTGGAGGGCAGCTTAGCAAAGGACGAACAGGTTTCAGTGAGGCAATTACATCTAGGGTATTCTTGGTTGTGACTGGAATGTTTGTGCACAAGGCAAACATATAAGATGTAACCTTGATCCAATGGCAAGTGAAGGAAACGGAGGCAATAGTGGTAACAGCCTGCTTGTATTGAAAAAGCATAGGAAAGGGGATATAGCTATAATCTGCCCAAGCCACATCAACTAATGCAGAAACAGACGTATCCCTAGAAGTGGTAACATTTTTATTTTTTATTTTTTAATGTTTTATAGAGCGCGAGCTTGACCCGTGAGGGTATCAGAGCGCTTTACACAGTTAAACGGTAAACAAAGCAAAATAGTCTCAGGTGCAGGAATGTACAAAGTTTTGGGAGGGGTAGGGTAGTTGAGAGGAGCATAGAGGAAAAAAAAACGAAGAAAAGAAGAAGAAAGATTACCACCATATGAGTAGGATGATTCATGTGTCATACCTGTAGCCTGACCGGTACCAAGGAAAGAGGATACCTCTAAATGATAAGGAAAGTCAAAGCAAACATTAAGGTCACCTAACAGCATGACTATCAATATGAATGGAAATAAATGATGCACATGCCTCAGATTTTGGGGAGGCCCCTGGGAGTAGGGAGCTCTATAAATCAAATCAGCGATGTGATCTTGGTGGTTAGGGAGGGATCACACGTTCATTTAAATACACCTTAAAGCAGCCGAAATGGTAAGGCATGCCCCAGAATCAGAAGGTGCAAACTTAACATGGGAATAACCATTGTCAAGCAAAAACAATCTCTGGTAAAACTGCAGTGACTTGAATGAATGAGTTAGGGAGTAAGAAGTTATTCACACAAGTAGCTGAGATGTAGGACAACGAACCAGAGTTCTGGGCCCTAGGTCTGGCCATGACACAAATAGGTTTGCTTTTGGCTCCCGCTGCATAGATGTGCAGTCAACGCCATTAAATGGACGCTTAGGGGGAGGGACATGGGTAAAATGCATTGCCCATTAGAGTGCTGACCAAAAAAGAAAGCACGATGGGGGGGTACCACGTCAGTGAGGTGAACAAAAAAACAGCCTCCTATACTGTAGCAACAACAAGAACAGAGGTACAATCATAGTTTGACATGAAAAAAAGCCACACCTGAACACTATGGGGCTTATTCACATAGGGCACTCTATAGCACGTTTAGTAGTAATGCCGTAGAACTACAAAATGCTATTCACTTATCTACATGCCGAGGTCTATTCCCCCGTCTCTGTCTTTTATGCACAGAGATCTCAAAAGAGTGCAAAGATTTCCACACACGTAAGTATAGGTTTTAGTAGTAAATGTGAGAGGTACAGGAGGGGGTGATTGGAAAATGGGCAATACATTTGACTACATGAAAGGAATTAAGACCGGAGTAAGGAGGTTTTTAGGGAGGGTTAATGAGCGGCTTAGGGAGGGGCACACCAACCCACAAATTAGCCCATTGTTATTCAAAAACTAACTTACATCGTAACTACAAGCAAAAAAGGATCCAAAATATAAATACATTTGATTTAATGCTAAACAAATTATATGTAATTAAACATCATTTTTAGTCTATTATAAAATATGTAAATTACCTTCTTTACATTAAAAAAATATTGTAACCGTAGTTTTTAAATAATTAAATTAATATAAAATTATTTTGTGAATAACTTTTAATAATTTGTATAAAATGATAAATATAAAATGCATACTATAGGTGAGATTATTTTTACTTAAATCGTAAAAAAACAATCCAATTGAATAAATTCAGTATCATGACATTTTAATACTATTTAAAAAAAAATATATTTAAAAGAAATATTTGAAATTAATTTACTTTGACATATGGAGTGCTACACCTCGGTGGCAAAGATCTCTGCCTACATGTGAAAAGTTTCTAGTAGTAGCTTTACACTCATAAATTATGCTCCACTCCCTGGTTTCAGAGGGGTAGAGACATAAGCCTACGCCTTATAATTAATGTACACCTGTGAATAGCCTAAAGTAGGACATTTACTACAAAGTGTAAGAGTAAACTTACACATGTACCTTAAACTTTGTGAAGAGCCCCCTAAAAACCTACAACAGCGATTAACTATAAAGCTGTGGCGCAACAGTGATATAATAGCCAGTGGATCATCTACACATGAGAGGTCCAGTGAGACAGCAACTTATGTGGAGAGAATAAAAAGACATCACAAACATCATGGATGTTGGGGAGAGACTGAGGGATACCTCAATTTGTTTTTCTCCATGTACCTTATGTCACCTGAACTCCACAGTTTGTGGTTTTTAATTGTCAATGTGCTGCATCTGAAACTATCATCATACAGGCAACTTAGATTCCAGGCCCTCTTGCTTCATCAAAGTGAACGGTCCATTCGCAGAGCTTGCCTGAAACCTGGAGAAGACCAGATCATTCCCCTAGAGCCCAAGCTTTCTATCTTCTGCCCAACCTTGTGAAATACCCCTAGGAATGGAGAAACAAATGTTCATGATGTTTCTATCGGAAACAATCTATACCAATAAAGGACTATGGTCCTGATTTAAAGTTTGGCAGACAGGTACTCGGTCACAAAGGTGCCAAGGAGTTGGCATGAACTCTCCAGATTGTTTACCATGACTAGATTAGTCCCTGCAAAGTTGTTTTGTATTTTTGTTGTATATGAATGAATGTAATAATAGATATGTGTCTTTGGAAATATGGTCTGTTTGAGATGTGTGACTATACGAGGTATGAATGCACTGGCTGCGAATGTGTCAGGTTTTTAAAGAAAAGCAAATGATCCCGCTATTTTTGTATCTCATGACCAAGAAATGTTTAAGCTATTAAATAATAAAATTAATTGAAAAAGTGATTATCCTAGTGTCTGTTCACACTGATTTACTTGATTGACCAAGTTAGATTTCTGTTTGATATCCTGGAAATATAGCAAGGGTCTGGACCTCTGTGACCTACCCTGGACACCCCTCACCTACATTATAATCTTCCACTAAAAGAGATGAACCATAAGTAGTCGTATGAACAGGCTCTACAAATTCTGGTCCTCGACTTAAGTCTGAGCACTGATGACAGATCAATGGATAAAAGCAGAATTCAAAAGACCACCACGGTGCATTGTGGAACCCTTAAGTCCACACCTGACACTGTAGGCTAGCTCCCAAGTGCTTTGCCTACAGCTCCTGGAGCCAGATCCTTCCTCTGGTGGCTCACGCATATTTTTCATAAACTCATCTTTGATAAGATCATATAGTGTTAATTAACACTCTGATATCCTGTGCACCCCCACCTCATCCGTGGAACACTACAATCCAGAGGCTGCGCCGTTTTTTGCAGGTTGCTCAGTTTTCTCAGCTACTCCATCTTAATTTATGCTCAGTACTGGGATATCAATGCTTGCTGCAGTCATTATAGAGGTGCACCTTGAATGCCCTCTATATGTCTCAGTACAGAGACTGAATGACCTCTATATGTCTCAGTACAGAGACATCAGTGCAATTAAACCCTATCTATATCTGTTTTGGCATATTATACTTGCCAACCCTACTGTTTTTATTCAGTCAGCAACACCCCCCACCGATTTCAGACAATTATCCTATGGCTTTCCAAGAGATCAGAGCAGCCTGTGAAATTCACTACCTCTCATGCAGAGAGCAACATGAAAGCACTGCCAGAACAGGCAGCCTCGAGATAAATTCAGAACTGGGCGCTGGAATTTGGACCTAGACATATCATGAGAGATGAAAGAGCAGCCAGAGGAAGGGCAGCCCACCCAGCTGCAGCCTAACCAAGCCCCTGCTTGTTCCACTGTAACAGCTGCAGAAAAATAAAGCTTTTGGAAGGACTGCTTCCTAATTGCATTTGCCTTCTGAAGACCAGGCTTCCCCAAGCACACAGGTCCGAACATCTACTAGTGAGCAGGAAATGAAACCAGATTCCGCCTGCAATGAGACTGAACCACTGTCCTGCTCCTCGGTGCAGTGTTACTTGCACTCTTTATTATAATTGTTTCATCTTTAAGAAATGGGAATATTTGCCTGACTAATAGTTTGTTCCCACAGACCCACCTCTTCCATGTTCCACCACCACCTGCTGGTACAGCCTCCAAGGTCCTTTTCTCCAGCAGAGGAGGTATTGGTAAAGACCCCAGAATGTAGGCCAGTAATCCGATTTACTGCCACTGGATAGTCTTGGAGCCAAGGCATCTCAGAATTTATTGAATGGGATATTGTAGCTCCCCGCTCTGGATTACTTCCCTGATAGGAAGTCTCACCGTCACTGAATGTGAAGCGCACACCTTTGGACACTTCCCTCCCAGGGAGAGTTTACTAAGTAAAACACTGCATTATTGCTTGTTAAGCATTTCATACATTGCTTGTGAGCCTACATTTTTTTTAGCACTGGGTGCATGCTGTTCCACACTGTAAGTCTGTATCACTGTGAGCAGTCTAGCACAGGATTTGTAGGTCTGACTGAGAATCACATTGTCACTCACTGTGAGCTTCACACCTTGGAGCATAGTCTGATTCATAGAAAGCAGAGCGTAACATCTGCCTTGCAAGAGCAAAGAATGTTATAGTGGTGCCTGGAGAGTCTATGCTGGACAGTTGCCTGGCAGGTTGCCTCACCGAGGATGAAGATCAGCATTACTGGCTGGGTTTTACACTCCTTTATTTTCCTGGTGATGAGTGACAACATGAGGGAGGAGAGTTGCCCTAGGGTAGACAACCTCTTCTTTGCCACAGTGGTGGCAGCAGGTCAGACCTATGGTCAAGACTGAGTTCACGGGGAAAACCGGACTGGTAATTGTTAAATCCTCTGGTTGAAAGGTCAAATCGTGTGGTGAACGGTGTGATATCAAGCCTTTCCAACATTTTTATCGACGTTTGGTGCATGGGTTGGAATTAATTGCGTCCACAAGAGACAGCACACTACTGCGTGTCATCACACAGTTATGTTGGTTGCTCGGATTTGTTCTAATGCTTTGGCTCAAGCGGCCTGATCTATCTCTAGGAAACAGCAATGCAACAGAATCCATTTAAGATTAAGGGGACAAGGGATGATTTTAGAGGTGTTGAGGTAATTGAGACATCTGAATGGTTGGCTCCTGTAGTTTTGGCCTGGAAGGGTAGTGAAGCGATACAATTATGTGTAGACTTACGCCATTTGAACTCTGCCATTTGGGTTCATAGGTATCCTTGCTCAATATTGGTGAAATCCTGATGACAATTAAGGGAGAAACAAAGATTTGTACCACTTTTGATTTGCATACCATCGAATATTTTTTCATCCTCGTTCCAGGTCACTAACATCTTTCGACTAAAGGGCCAAACAGGTAGAAGCGCATTGCCATCGGGCTGGCTTCCAACAAGCAACGCACCACCTTTTCAATGATATTGATAATGCCACTAATTTTCAGGATGATATCTTAATATTTGGGGAGATTCCCAGAATACATGATAAAAAGTTAAGGGATATTCTCCTGGAGAGAGGATTAACAGTCAAGAAGGATTAGTGCAATAATCGGGGGTCAAGGGATTTGAGTATTTTGGCAATTGGTTGGATGGAAATGGGATATGACTTAAGTTTAAGTTGCTAACAGTAATAGAGTAGGCACTTTATCCTATATCAAAGAACCACTTGCGGTCTTTCTTGGGCCTTGCAGAATATTATTCCTGGGTTACACCAGTGTTTGTCGATAGGGTAAAGTGCAGATGGAAATTAAAGTTGAAAACTAGAAAATTTGTGAGGTGCAAGTAGTGTGAAAGGGAGTTGTTCTTTGAATTAAAAAGAGAATTACAACAACCCCAGCACTTTGAATTTTGACCATTGAGGGATGCTGAGAAAAATAACTCCATCATCGAAAGGGAAGTACTGGCATGTTGATAGAGTGTAAACTATCTTATGTTTGTGTGGGGCACTAAGTTTATCATTCAGACTGATCATCACCCTCTGAAGGATATTTTTAATTAACAAGGGGGTATGGAAAACCATTGCTAGAACTTCACATTCTTGTCTGACGCTGTTAGGATATGAATATACAATGGAATATATTCCTGGAAAAAACAATTCTAGCAGATTTGTGATCATACCTGCTAATAAAGAATATGCTACGTTACAACAAACGCGTTGTTACATCGCTTACCATTACAGCGCAAGTCCTTACAACAACTTGCTGTATGGGGCGTTGGAAGAGTATAATTTAATATTCCAACTCCAGTCTGTGCAACATTAGGGAAGGTGTTGGATTTTAAATCCAACACCTTCTGCCCCCTACAGCAAGTCGTTGTAACAACTTGCGTTGTAATGGTTAGCGATGGTACAACGCGGTCGAATAACAACAGCTTTGTAGTGGCATGCAATGTATTGGTTGCGATGTAAAGTATGTTTCCCGCTAATAAAGGGTGTCCTAGACAGTGAGCCTAGTGAAGAGTTTCTGGATGCTCAAGTGGATGAGATTTCAGAGGGGGAATCGCACAGGAGGAATTGATGGCTGCCATGCAGAAGGATAGGGTGTTGCAGTAAGTACATGACAGAGTATTTGCCTTGGAGGGGTCGTGCTTCAGACACAGCAGAATCCTTTCATAATGCGTGTGTGGAACTTTTGGGTTCTAATGACGTGATGCTGAAAGGTGAGCTGTGGGTTGTGCCTGAAGCTTTGAGAGAATGCATTTTGAAGTTAGTACTCAAAGGTCACCAAGGAATGAGAGCCATCAAGCGCCACAGAGTAAAGTACTGGCGGACAGGGCTTAACAATGACGTGGAACGTATTATTAGGGAGTGTGCGATGTGTGCATGGAGAGAGTAATTGCAAACCGCCGTAAAAAAGCCACCAGTAGAACCGAAGAAAGAACGGATAAGCACAAGGTTTTTGTATTTTGAGATTTTATGGTATTTGTAGATGCAGGGTCCAAGAGCCCTACAAGTGAACGCCATGGACAGATTGCAGAAGTCTAATATCGGGTATTTTGTTGTAGCATTTCTATTATATGCTTTTGAGCAATGATCGTTGGAAGAACTCTGCTTTTTCTCACTCACTGGAAATGTTTGGGAGACATTACATGTATTTTATGAGCGTACTACCACACTTAGGTGATGCAGGCCAGGTTGATGTAGGTTTTTCGACGGCAGCAGCAGTAAATGTAGGGTTTTTGTTTTATCATTGCGTGAATTGTGCCGGGACACCAATCATCTAGGCGCTGTGTATGATTTTTATTCTAACCTTAACTGCGCCTGGGGACCTGTCAGTGTCCACTAGGCGCTATTAGGGCAAGGAGAGGGAATTCAAGAATGAAAGGTGAAGGACTGCACCGACGAGAGATAGAGTCAAAAAAATAGACCTTACGACAGATGAGGGCATAGGAGAAGAGATGATGTTAACAGTTAGTAACTGTATAATATATTTAATGCACCAACATATGGAGCAGCTTTAATGTGTTTAAAATATTTCAAGACTACACATTCACAATTGGTTTATAAACCTTCTTTCTTTCTCAAATCTGCTTTAAAATGCACCATTTGTCACTCTTTTTTTCAAAACTTTCTCAGGTGGAGAACAACCCCCCCAACAAACCCCAGTTTTCTCTGTTGAGCTCCTTCCTTCACAACAAAACACTCATCAACAACTTGTATGCGCCACCACTTGTCAACCACGTCACAAATAGACACTGATGGAGACATACGCCAATCTCATCTTGTCAAATGTTGAAAATAATTGAGAAGAAAGAATAAGGAGTCATTTTTTTTTTACTAGAAAAATAGATTTATAAACAAATAGGTACCTGCAAGGACATACAAACATAAACATGCAATTAAAATAACCCGAATCGTTTCATTACAGCAATACCCAGAGCTTCTAAAATTGTTTGTTCTGACACAATCACTGCCAGATGGAATGTTGCTGATGTCTTAGACCATTTTATTCTAAAGTGTAAAAGATGGCAGCAGAAAGACAGAGGTAGCTTTTTTAACAGTACCCTATATGTTTCTCCTTGTGCGCTGTAAGAAAGATATAACATTAAGTTCTGAAACATAATTGTAGGGAGGGTTTCCACGTATCTGCAAGTAGATATTTTCCAAACCCTCTTTAACAACCTTAATGGATTTCAGTAAAAAACTGTTTCTTTAGTGACAGTGGTCTAACAAATTTAAAGTAATCAGAGACACTCGAGTGTTATTGCTGTGCGCAGTAATAAATGTAATATATTCAGCAAGAGCATTAGGAAACTATGCATCAGCTAAAAGGCTTTATACGTAGATTTACCCAACCAATGAATACTGCATATTTAGAAGTTCAAAACCTGATTGGCAGAGCTTCAAATATACAATTAGCATGTTTAAAATGCTAATTTCCTTGCAGCAGTCTGTTTTACTGAGCCACTTTAAGTGCTAGACGTCTGTCAGCGTACCTGATGCTGGCTTGCTGGAGTTCAACAACATATGCAAATATGCAAATTAAATCATTTATATTGTACCTTGATCATGTAGCAGATTCGTTCATGCATATTTACACAACCAGTTGGGTGAAAATCATTTTCACATCATCGTATCAGACTGCAACATTTCAAAATATTTTCACCCATGTTTGACATACATGATTTCAGCGGAAACAGGTTTTGCTTATTGCACCAAGGCCTAATGGTATAATTAAATAAATATGTACATCATCTGGTATCAATCATTAAGGGGTCCTGGAGTTTTATGATGGACGAGAACGGAACAAAATGGCTGGCTGAAGGAGTTGCCTGTTTAAAAACTGGCAAGGAACTTTGGACTGAATATTACAGCAGGGGATAAACCAATACATGCAATCACCAGTCAGGGGCCGCACCGCGAGGGCTACAAACCGCTTTCTTAAAAGCACCAACACTGGACTGCACTGGCTGAGAAACATTACGCAGAGGAAGGAGGGTGTTCGAAAAATACGTCAAAAAATAACTTTTCACACACCAGATTTGTACAGAGTAAATGGCTAAACTGCCTGCAGCATAATTAGCCACAATACCTAACTGTGATAAGGTTGACCAGATACGAGGCCCACACTTACTGCGCTTACTGACCGGTCACAGTGCTTAATTTGTAATGAAAATGTGCATGGGCCCAAAGTTTTCTTAGGAGACCATCCCTAGTGCTCCAAATTCTGGGGTTGCAGAATACCAGGTTTGCCTAGGTTTGATTCCACCTCATGCCCCTTTCTTTCAACTCTCTGCACTTCCTGATTCATTATCCCACTCTTGTTTTTTCATCCATGCTTGCTCCCTTTGTCACTGTTTTCCTTTGTCTTTCTCCCTTTTCTTGGTTTGGGCGAAAGTCTAATAATGAAAAAGACGTCCCAGTTCCCAAAACTCTGTGCCGGTGCCAAACACCCACATCTACTGGCGCAAATGACGCACTAGGACTCAAGATGCATCTCACTATTGAAGCCTCGTGGTGTTTGGGCCGCTGGAGCTTCACTGCACAGAGAACACTGCCATATTAAACCTATGGTGGACTGCCCCATTCAGTCTAGGCCAAGCCTTATTTGCATACAACTGATCCCCAAACTGGCTGATATACGCTAAAGATGGAAAGGAATGCTATAACACCCCCCCCCCGTGGACATTAAACTCAAACTCAATATTTCTACCCAACACCTTTGAATTCTTTGCTAACCTCTTTAAATGGCACTGGTATATTGGGATATAGGGCATAGCAACTTCTGATGGACTGCCCCTTTTGTGTGGATCCAAAACTGGGCTGCGTTGTGGTGAACCTCTTCGGCAACAACTCAAAAAAAGTTAAAAAACATGATGGAAAGAAATGGTTTTCAAGGCAATTCCTAGCAATAACAAAGCATTACTTAAACAATGTCCATTCACTGTGACTTTAGTCGTTTTAAATTATCACCAGACAAAAAATAGATTTGACCCTCAGTGCTTAAAACCTGAAATAGATTCATCACAGTTCTCAAAACGGACACTCTTGCCTCAAGGTGGGGGCCTTGAGGAAGGAAGTCCTCAAAAAGGTGACCTAGAGATGGCATCTCTAACTCATGCCCTCTATGAGGAACACAAACTGGGTGAAGGTATTAAATGGAAGTCTGATGGATACCAATAAAATTACCAACACATTCTCTATTTCTTTTGACAATTCAATATCGTGTCTAAATCAGCAGTATAATACAGCAAATGGTTTATTTCCTTGGAATAGGAAAAAACTATTTGATAGTTTCATGATTTTACTTGAGACAGCACGCTTCCCATACAGAAAAGATGCCTCTTCAAACTCCTGACTCACTCCTACAAGGCCATTCACAACTCCGGGAATGCCTACATCAACCATCACCTGACGTTCCACTGACCCACCAGGGAACTCCACTCCACTTCCATCACCCTGGCACACACCCCCCGCATCAGCTGGAACCGCTGCAGAGGTCTTTCCTTCTTCTACCTTGCTGCAAATGCAAAGTCCTGGAAAAACCTCCCCCTTCACCTACACCCCTGCTGTCCTTTACTTGAAGAATTCAGGAAGAAGCTCAAGACATGGCTCTTTGACCAAGGGCGTTAAGACTTAGTGCCCGGAGACCCTGCGTGGTGACAAGTCGCGCTTTACAAAAACTCTTTCATTGACTAAGCAAGACACGTTAACTATGTAACCCCAGTCCTTGCAACTTAATATCCATATTACATTCTAGAATCAAGGCAAAAGCAGCAGCTATGAGAATGCAAACTTCCACGGGCAAACATTCCTTTTGCGTTTCAGTCATTCTACATGTATTTATGGTTGCTTATAGTGGGATATTCCACAGTAAAAGGCAGAGAGAGGGCTGTGTGCTGTACGAATGTACCTCATGCATTCAAAGTTTTTACTTCTAATTTGTCTTGTTCCTGTTTTTACTTCAGTTTCCCTACAATTTGTTCCATTCCCGAAGTGTATGTTTTATTTTTTAAATATGGTGTTTCCTTCGTGTAGTTTTCCATCCTTCTGCGTTTTTCGCTGACCTTTTTGCCATCTTTTTTTGTCAAACATGGTAAACGCCCCAAACAATTTTTTCGGATTCCCTTCGCATCTTTCTTTGCATTTACCCAGTTTGTGTGCCTCTGTCTAATCTTTTATATTTTTTTTACTTTCTGTTCCCTTATCTGGAATAATCTCCTGTGCCCTACTTTTTTCCACTACACTCCTCTTTTTTCGATGTTCCTTTTTCTCTCCCTCTTTGTTGAGTCTTTTTTTTTTGGGATCAGACACTTTCAAAGTGCGAAATTTCGACGAGACACTTTCTCAGTGTTGAGGTAATAAATGTTTGGAGCCCATCACTGGCTCATTAGGAATGGCTCTTTTCTTCTGCACTTTATAATAGGTGCTTCGCCCCTCCCAATATTTTTCACACTAGATCATTAAGGTTGTTTGGTATTAAGGCCCATGCTGAAAATGTAAAAAATCAATACGTCTACAAAGAGTCGACAAACTCAATTAAGACGGATACACGACAAGTTGGTTTCAATGTTACTAATCATAGCTCATGAATGAAGGAAAAGTTGGCCCCAGCTAGGACATGAAGTCTCATCTCTTGGTACGCAGAGAAGGAGAGATGATGATATCATCGGAGTCATCAGAGTCCAAATCATTTGAGGCGGGAGAGAAGCTTCTTGGTCGTACTTTATTGTATTGTTGTGCTACAATAAAAACACAAGCAAATATTATAATTATTGACTGGCCTTATGAAAGAAACCCATCCATCCGACTCAAAGTTACATATTTTCCATTAAAAACCAACAAAGTTTCTTACCTGCAAATTGATTTCATGTCACCAGGCCTTCAATTTAGTTTTGGTCCCAAAGATACAATACAGTCAGCTTCAGCATAAAGGGCAGTGTTTATTTCCTTGCAGTTTTATGAAGCATGAATATGTCCCAAGGCCAATAGAGCAGCTTGAAAAGTCAAGGTTAGTGGTGAACTGGGAGGGGTAAGCAACCTTGTACACGAGCACAACTGATAAAGTAAGACCATACTTCAAAATGTGGAGTAAAACAGCAGGATCAACAAACAATACAGAGATTGTACAAGTGGAGAAGGGATAAAGGTTAAAACAATCATAAGGGACTAGCAGCCACCAGTGAATGTAGACTGGACTACAAGAACATGACAGGCAAACCGACAGAACATCATCTTGAAGAAAAGGGAAACAAACAAGTACCTAAGTGAGGCAGATGAGAAACCATGATGGCAAACGACAGACACAACCTGGCTGTACTAAATAAGAAGGGCAGACCAAAGGACATGGTGGAAAAAGATGGTGAAGCAAGGGACAGGCAAATGTGGTCCTCGGGTAGTGGGAAGCAAGAGATAGGTTAGAGCAAGATTGAGTAAACTTAAGGATAATAGTTATAGAAGCGTTTGGAAGAGCCTGTCAATGTGACATTTAAGATCCTTCTTTGGATGTTATCAGAGAAGTCGTAGTGTGTAGGGGAGGAGGGAGGAAGATTTAAATTCAATATGCATCGACAACGGAACTATAAAGGGTTCTTTATTTTCAAATTTGGTCATCACACATTAAAAGGGGGAGAGAGGTACTACTCCTTTTCCATCCTCCTTATCATAGAACTCAAGTACCCACCAAAAGGGAAAACATAGGAATAGGCTGGTCAAAAAGCACACCCCCTCAGGGAAAATGCAAGCTTTGTTTAAAACTGCCCTCACCCACTAATAGTGGCATGCTTCATCATAGAGCGGCTACAAAATCCTCACGCAGACCAATGCCTGGGAGGAAGCAAAGGGAGAGGGAGGACAAATCAAACAAATATGTTGGGATCCACGCAGTAAACTACATATAAACAAACAATCGAGGGGAAGACATAAAACTACCTCAGGAATACCCTTCACAGTCTTTAATCATGGGTTTCCTGGGTAGATTAAAACAATTACAATGTGGAGATGATCTAGGGAATAATTAGTTCACCTTTTCTGTAAGTTAATTGAGTAGATTCGACTTTCAGTTATGTGTCCTCAGATTTCATACTGTCAATGAGGGCCATTAAATACCTGGAAAGTTAAAAACGAATGCTCAATGGATTTAACTTTATAATTGAAGAATGAATACATTCTTTATATATTTTGCATCCGAAAAATGGGCAGTGAAGGAAAGAAGGGGCTATTGGCCAATTTTACGACTTCAAAAGACTCGCCTGAGTCCATTATTAGCAGTTTCTATTAGTGATTTCATGAAATTTGCCTTGGCACTGAAGAGTCTCCTGACAGTCCTAATGCCGTAAAAGTTGGACAGAGATGGTAAGAGTCTATATGTTTCCTCCAGCACTGTTAATGACTGCTTTCCTCACCGAGTTCTCTGAACTCTGAATGATATGGCTTAACTCTTTTTATTTCTTTTTTATAGGTGCTAAGTCATCAAGAAGTTCTTTCAACGACTCAATGTAATGGGCAGTTGTGACATTCATATCGTGTGAGGGAAGTGATGGGAGGATGAATATTCAATGCCATCAAAGACAAGGTGCCCACATTTTTTGTGTCATAAAACCATATTACGTCCTTTGGTTGTCCACAGATTCTGCTATGCGTAAAAGCGAAGAAGAAAGGTGTCTGGGACCAATTAATCTGAATCGTTACATATAAAATTTACCTTCATATTTAATATTAATATCTTGAGAGGACTCTCCTATGGACACCTTTACAAGGAGAGGAGAAAAGCAATAAGGAAGAGTCTGCCAATGAAACAGAGAATTCATTACACGTATGGTTTCAAACAGATACCACTACACTACTTCGATCAACACGCCTGAGTTCTCGGAATTGACGAGAACTCAGGCGTGTTGATCGAGTTTCATAACCTAGGAAGAGCCCACAGTGAATTTACCGCTAACGGCTGGAACTTTTCAGCATGGTGAACGGACATCATAGTACCACAGATTATATTACCTCGCACAAGCTTCTTTTTGAATCCAGAGAATTTTCACAGATTCACGTTCAGGAATTAATTAATAATATTCCTTAAAAGGATTTTCCTCAACCTCTTGTCCTGAAGATGGTCTGACGGTCTCATCGCCATCACAGACAGAAACGTCAACTACGGCATCTTTTTCGTTTGACATTAATTGTTTTGAGGAGTTGTTTATTGATTTATTGACATCCTTCTTTATATATATGTCAAAAGATGTTAACATAGCTGTTGTGTAGGTTAATTCACGCTACCTCACAGTCTATGTTTGGTTGTCTCAAATCCTCATTCCCTGATTTTTCATATATTAAATATATGTTTTTCCTGAAGTAGATTTTGTACCCCGTGTGTCATGTTTTAACTGCTGTTTCTTTCAAAATTACGTGTTTCATTGAAAAAATTAATGATTTGTTCTGATTCAAACTGTTGGTCACCACTTAATAGGGTTGTAACCTAGAAATACCTTTAAGATAATATCTCCAAAAATACTTTCCAAACAAAATCCCCTGTAGGCAAACTTTTTTCTTTGTGTATCATCACATTCATGGCACAAAAATGAGATCTTGCAGATTGGTAGCCAGGGCCACAACAGCGCCATCTTGTACCAGTAACGAGTACTATTGAAAATTTGAGATCCCGTGTAAGATTGTGAAGTTGATTATGAGGCATCTGTAAGGAGTATCATTTATATAGTGTCAAGTTAGGAGTATATTTCCAGCAATTATGATCTAAGTAAATAACACAAACCAAACGTGTATGTTTCTTTGGGTAGCCATGCACTTTAGAAATGCCAAAAATAGAACAGAATAGAATTGTTAATTACTAGAAAATGTTGGTTTGCTTTCCATAGAGTTATTAGGATGGGATTCTGCCCTCTTACCCAACAAAACAACATTATTATCTTCTTTTCCAGTGAGGTTGGGCTGGCAAGGAACTTGGGAAACCTACTCCAAAGCTAAACAAGAATGCCTTTCCTTCGCCATAAATTTCAGAAGTAAATCTAATAATCTTGTACCTGGTAATTGCGGTCGTTGTGAAAACTTGAGATCCTGTGGATTTTTCCATTTTGTGGCTTTCTCATCCTCCTGTGGATTTTTCCATTTTGTGGCTTTCTCATCCTCCTGTGGATTTTTCCATTTTGTGGCTTTCTCAACCTCCTGTGGATTTTTCCATTTTGTGGCTTTCTCATCCTCCTGTGGATTTTTCCATTTTGTGGCTATCTCATCCTCAGACACGACTTCCTCTATTAGCTCCTCGCTGACATCAGAATCTTCATTATCTGAAATTTATCACAGACGAAACATCTTATAGCTGAAAATAAACAACCACCTTGAAAAGGTAGAATACAAATAATTAATAGTTCCAGGCTCTAAACAAAAGCTAACAGCGTTTTGAATCGTCTACATATTTCATTTTGGATTATATGTGGCTTAACTTCAACATTTGTTATTGAGTTTGATTGGATTCTTAATTAGGAACTGTTGAAGCAGAAATTATATTTTGGCCCACAACATTATTTGGTAGTCCAACTTTTTCCATAAATTATTGGAAATTGGAAGATAAAAGAAATGCTGCAGTATGAAATATATTAGTGACAGTGGGAAGCTGGAATGGAAACTCACATCCAGCAAAGCATTCTTATTATGGGGGAGTCCTTCTTGAGCTGAACAGTCTGGTTAGATTCAGATTCTGCAAGAGTAAATGGATCGCTGAAATCCTACAAAGGAAGCATGGTTTAGCTCCTAGTGATTGTTTAAGAGCAATAACTCAGCCTTTCAGATTAATCACTTTACGACTGTCATGTTTCCAGGCCTTTAAATCAGTTTCCACTGTATAGTGGTTAATTCGTGTTTTGCAGGGAATACTCATGAGTGTCTGACATGCAAATGGGAGGCTGGGCGCAGGGGAACTGGCTGGCAGCAGACCCTACTATTTCCCAGAGACATGGCTATTTGTTCTCGACTGGCTAACAGATCTCAAACACCTTTTCCAAGTTACTCCAGCGGTAGGTTGCACATAGGAGCAGGAGGGATAAGTACAGAAAAAATCGTGCTCTCCATTTTTCAACAACCTAGCTTCCAGCTCTCACACTTACAGAAAAGGCTAGATTTCATTGGTCAACAGTTTCTTAAGGACTTTTAGGCGGAAAACAAACACAAGCCCAAAAATAGTTTCAATGGGAATGTCAGGAAATAAATGCAACATGTAATGTTAAGGCCCTTCATCTGATTCATAATGGGAGTCCATATTATATATTTCACCCAACCAGCAGTAATTAGTAGGAGGCATCAACCTATGCATGGGTAAGATGCCAAGTAAAGTCCTGGGACAAGAGAGAGACTTACCTCCAGAAGGTGATACTACCTTAAACAGAACTGATTGATTATGTTTTCTTACATTGCTAATGCATACTGGGCTGTACCAGTCTGCAATAGGGACGCTTGCACTGCTGTTGACTTCTATGCTGAATCAGGACACAGTTTGCACTGCTCCGGCCGGCCTTGCAGGATTAAAAAGCGATTTAAGAAAAACACTTGCATCATGCTTTCAGTACCACTTTTGTGTGTTGAAAGCTTGCACTCCTGCTACCCACTTTTATGTACACGTGCTCAGTAATTAAAGCTTGCACAGCTGCTTCCTCGTGTTAGAACTGTTGTGTTAGGGAAGCTTGCACTCTTTCAATAGACTACTTTCATGTTTATGAGGTGTTTTGTTTTTGTGCAGGTTTCTGGGTGACGTTGGGGAACCGAGGGTGACAGCTCATTAGAAATAGTGGTCTATAGAGAAATAGGTTGACTATGTGCAAACAATGGCTCTTGGGTACACTGTGTAAATACCCTGCAGTGTGTAAGGGGGCAAATGTGGATGGTCTACCAAGTTTGCTATCCCTAATGTTTCTTTTGATACAAATAGGGTTGAGAATGAGTTCGGCGATTCCTTTTTCCTCGGCGTGCACACTGCAAACTAAGCCACTTCTATGCACACTCAATTTCAGGTAAGCGAAAGGGACAAGCATGTGAACATTAGGAACTGCAGAAATACTCAAGTCAATGCTTCAACTAAATCAATGCTTTTCAGATGGGAAAGACAACCCTTTCCTCGAAGACCAGGACTCTGAAGCAAGCGTTGCCTCTCCTTCAGCAGCATCAGAAGTTTGGGAAAGTAATCTGCGGCTAGAAGTCTCTATTAGATGCGATGCAAAAAGACATTCACAACAGTTTCATTTTCATTCTCAGATGATGCAACATATGACAAAATGGAGGCAGCCTTTGAAATGCATTCACTCTTGTTGTTGGAAATAGCTTTGCTTGTGATTATATCTAGTATGGCCCCTAAGAAAAGTTGTGTTTGTTGAGTAGAGAGATGAATTCTTAGGCATTGAATGTTAACTGCAATATGCCGTGTGAAGACACGGATTGTTGAGTGTCTGGATAGAAATTGCAAATACATGGGGGAAGAACATTAATTGTGTGGCTATGGGCAATGCGCTGGGAGACATCTTTCTTAAAGCACCCTGGAGTCCATTATTAGACATTAGAATATCAGCCATATTACATTTCACCCTCCCTAAATAAGCCAAATAGCTAAGCAACCAATAACATTGCTGGTGCCATGATAGATATGCATGACTTCAGACAGCATCGCCTGCTAATATTCAACTGTACATCCCAATTAAGATAAAGGGGACTTTCTAGTAAATTGATGTAAATTGATATTTGTATAGCGCACTACTCACCCGCAAGGGTCTCAAGGGGCTTGTACGAATACCGCTGTGGAACCCATCCTGGCTTTCCCTGTGAGGCGTCCACTCCTGGGCACCCCCAAGGTGGAGGCTAGGCATCCTTAGCGTTGTGGGGGACGTTGTGGAGATTAAGCAAGCTATTGCCCAGAGTTGCAGAGTGGGACTCCATGATTGGAATAGGCACTGAGGCGAGAATTATCAGGTCCGTGGAATTTTTGAGCCCAAGACCCGCCGAGGCGGGGAATTGAACCCTGGTCCCGGGCTAGACCTCTGCATCAGGGTCTGCCGCTCTAACCATTAACCAGACAGTTAACGGTGAGTGGATCAATCTGCCACTCAGCACCAAAGCAATGAGTCACCTTGTCCACACAACACTCACTCATGTGTATATAATATCTAGGCTATATGCAAAATATCTGTTCACCTGGATCAAAAACACTAACAAAGTTACCTGGCTACAAAGTAACAAATATCCCCCTTTGTTCAAGAAATTCAGCCGAATAAGTGTTATCCTCTAGGGGAAGGTATTGTTCCTGTACCTCCCTCACAGCCCAGCTACAAGCTACAGTTTAGGCTTCATAAAACAAGCTCTCAATGCAGCTGCCAGACTATGGACCAGCTCGAGGGAAACAGACTGCATAAATCTTATGCGCTAGCACACATTCTGGCTCCTCAATGATACAAGAAATGGCTGGCCATTCTTTTTATATATAAGCTTTGGTGTGACATTCCACCAAATCAAGCCTGAACTCCAACACCTTCTTTCTTCTTCAAATTCCTTGCATACAAAAGAAGCTGATAACAAAACCGAGTGCTCATTTTTTACAAGGGAACAGAACCTACACATAAATGGTCTTCATACCCTGCCCCATTATGCTGGGCACTGACACAAACCCCAAGCAGTAGACAGAATTTAGTAGCAAAAATCCCTTCACTTCAATGACAATCATTTCCGTAGAACAAAACTACGAACTAAGGAGCTCTTTAGTCTTTGCCCATCAAATGACTGGGGCAGTGGAGGCACCACCTTCACTGGCCCACCCGCATAGCTGGGCATTTTTCCGCCATCCAGTGGTTGGGTCCGGAAACTTTTGTGTATTCCTTTTTTTTTGTCGGCATCAGCGCCCACCATTTGATGGAAAGTCCATCCCTTGTGTGATGTTAGGAGGCACCCCAAAAGTTCCTGTGTGGGGTTGCCATCTTCAGAATCTTTTTCTTTTCCTTTTTTGTCTTTCCCCCAATTTTTCCTTCATTTTTTTTCTTCTTCTTTTCCTCTTTCCCAACTGTTTACTTTATCTCCCATTTCTAGGGAGGCGGTGGATCGCATGTGTATCTAGATAATTCTTTAAGCTACAAAACTACTCCTACTAGTAAGTAACCAATTAGTTTTGCATCATGAATAATTGTTTGGATTCACATGCTGTGCATTAGATTATATAGCAGTATCCTGTTTGGGTCGAAATGTGGATTTGTTGGCAAACAGTTGTTGTAATACCTTCCACCTTATCTGTGTCTTCTTGTTCACTTGGATGTCAACACTGCAGTGTTTTGTGAAGGTGTGTGGAGATAACAAGGTTGCCGCTCTTCAGATTTTTTCAATGGGTACACTTGCTAGGAATGCATGTGTTTCGCCCTTGTTTCAGGTTGAATGTGCTCTTAGGTGCAAGGGTAATTTTGATCTCACTTTGGTGTAGCAGGTTTGTATAGTTTCCACTATCCTTCGTGTGATTGTTCCCTTGGTTCCTAGTGATCCATTGCTTGCTCTGGCAAAGGAGACAAATAATTAATATCCCTTACGGAAACTTTTTGTTTCCTGTAGGCAGTACATTAGTGCCCTCCGCATGTCCAGTGTGCAAAGGGCCCTTTCTGCTTGTGTTTTTGGCTCTAGTAAGGAAGTCGGTAGTTGTAAACTTTGGTTGACATGGAATTGTGCCACCACCTTCAGTAGAAACTGGAGATTTGTTCTAAGGACGTTGTCCTTGTGGATCTGGGGGTAAGGTTCCTGTATTGTTAAGCTTGTAGCTCACTGACTCTGCTTTGGGATGCAATAGCTTGTTGAAATTTTGCTTTTATGGTTAGATACTTTAAATCAGTCCTGTGCGTAGGTTCAAAGGGCTTAGTCATCTGTTATGTTAGCACCTTGTTTAGATTAGACATTGGAGCTGGTATCGTCCTTGGTGGCACAACCCTTTTTGAAACTTCTAGGGATGTTTTCACTTCTAGAGCGTGAAGAGATTGGTCTTAGATGTACCTCTGGTATAAGCTAGAATTTATGCTAGGTGTACCTTTATGAGTATGTCAGTCTGCTTTCTAACAGGTGTGTGAGCTATGTAATACAGTTTCCTGTTCTGCCTTGTTTACATCCTCCTGTTACTTTTGCCCCTATGGATGTATCTATTCCATTTATCTGTGTAGCATTTTCTTGTGCTTGGTTTTCTAGCTTCCATAAGGATTCCCATTGTCCTATAGGGTACTTGTAGGTGGCAGAATTCTACGTACTCAGGAGCCATGCTGCTAGGCTGAGTGTGGCTGGTTTGGATGACACACACTTCTGTTTTACAATGTTATCAGATCTTGTTGTGACCCGATTGGGATCCTGCCCCCAATTGGCCATCTCCAGCTGGCCCAAATACCAGGTCTGTCTGGCCCACTGTGCGGCTAATGAGGATGAGAGTTGTTCCCGCTGTCAGGCCTGGTACAGTACTCTTGGGATCAGAGGGAATCAGTGGAAAGGCGTATGCATTTCCTTTGGACCTGTGGTGTGGAAACTTGGAGGCAAAGTCTTGGCATTTTGTGTTTTGTACCTCCTGTTTAACTCCCATTTGTGGGAGCTGCTGTCTTATCTGCTTAGTCCGCCACCTCGGTGTTCTGTGGTAGGTGAATAGTGAAGTGTGACTTGTCTTTGGGCAGCCCAACTCCATATCTCCTGTGCTAGTTTGGACAGGGTGAATGACCTTGTTCCCCCTGCTTCTTGAGGTAGAACATGGTTCTTATGTTTTCCGTTTTGATCTGTATAGTCTGACCTATAATGTGCGTTTAGAACGCTTTTAGGGCAAAAAAGACGGTCTTTGTTTCTAGATAGCTTGTGTTTCACGGCATCCTTGTCTTTTCATAGCCCCGGACCCTCATTTTGCCTGTGTGCGCTTCCTAACCCTTTGTGGGATGCATCCGTGGTTATGTCCACTTTGAGAACTGTTGTTCTGAATGGACTCCTATGTTGACATTTGTCAGGTTACACCATTGTATTTCCTTTTGTACTGTAGGTGTGAAAAGCACTAGACACCCTTTCAGCACCCTGTGGTTTATGACCATACATTGCGGATCCATTCCTGAATGGGGCGCATGTGTAATCTTGCATGCAGTATAGGTGGGATGCATGATGCCATCATGCCAATGAGCTTCGTGACAGTCTTCACTGTCAGAAAAGGATCCCATTACTCCTGCTGGGTATGCTTGAGCTGTCATTGAGTTTATGGTTGCTACCAGGAACCCTTTCACTTGTTCGGGTCGTGGTGATGATTACTTGTAGTTTATGGTGAAAGCAAAGGCATTACAGTACGGCAATCAATGATTGCATACGTTTGTGGCATTTGTCCTTTGATTGTGCCTTTACTAGCCAGTTGTCTAGTTATGGATAGACATGGATTCCTTGTCTTCTTAGCTGTGCAGCTACCGCTGCTACACACTTTATGAATACTCTTGGTGTTGATTTTATGCCGGATGGCAGCACCCTGAATTAGTAATGTACTTAGTCTAAGACTAACCTGAGATATTTTTTGTCTCCTTGGTACATTGGTAAGTGTAGGCAGGCATCCTTTAAATCTAAGGTGGCCATGTAGTGTCCTTTCCTTAGCAGTGGCATTACTCCTTGTTGTGTTGTCATCTTGAACTGTTGAGTTTGTATGAATCGGTTTAGAAATCAGCGGTCTAGTATAAGTCTTAGTGTCAGGTCTTGTTTTGGGACAAGAAAGTAAGGAGAGCAGATCCCACTGCCTGCTTCCCCTGGGAGAACCCTTTCTACAGCTCTTTTTTGGAAAGAGTTTATTAACTTCCTTTCTGAGTTGTGAGATCTCGTCCTCTGATGTGTTTGGTCTTTGGGGGATATGTGTGGAGGTCTTTTACTGGGTTCTATACAGTTCCATGGCGTATTATGTTTAAAATCCCCTTGTCTGATCTAATTTAATCCCCCTGGTCTTCCCCCAGATGTGTTTCGTGGTGAGGTTGTGTGGTGAGAGTCACTTGCCTGCTGATCCTCTCCCTCTGGGAAGGTGTCCCCTTCCTCTTGGCTTCCACCAAAAGGACTGCCTCGCTGGATGTTGCCATTATAGAGTTGAGCTTTGGTGTGTGGTACTTTGGGGCTTTCGTTGCTACTGTCCGAGTGTGAATGGCCCTCGGCCTGTGGGCATTCTGTTTGCAGGACCTCCTCTCCTGCAGATTCCTCTGAACTGCAGTGCTCCCATTGCCTTTGCAGAGTTGTTGTCTTTCTTTATGTGAGTTGGTGTATCATTCATTGCTTGTCCAAACAGAATATCACCTGTAAAGGGCATGTTGACTATTGAGGCTCCTCAGTTTTGAACCCCGATACCCTAAGCCAGGCAGGTCTCCCGAGTGCTGTTCCATTACGTATTTGCCTACTGACTGTCTACAGCATCCAGTGTGTATTTAAGGCGGGTGTTGGCAATATTCTTGCCTTCCTGTATTACGTTCTTGGTCCTCTTGCGTTTTACTGAGGGAGATGTTGCATTAGGCCCTCTATCTGATCACATTGCTAGTGTGCATATATGTTAAGCAGAGTATTTGAGCTTTCTAAACTCCACTGTGTGTTAGCTTCTCTCTCCAGGTTATTTCCTACCAAGTCAAGCCTTTTGCTCTCCTTCTCTGGTGGTGACCAGTTGTTGTGAGGGCTTTGTTTCTTTTCCTTGCAGTGGAGATGATAATCGAGTCTGCCGGGATGTTGCTCTTTAAATATTTGGGGTTCCAAATAGAATATTATACTTCTTCTCCACTCTTGGTTTCACTGCCCTTGTGGCAGGATCTCAGAAGGTCTCTTTCCGCTGGTCGAAGATGCCGGGGAGCATTGGCAGATATTGATTTGCCTTCTGGGAGAGCATTAATGTCTCCAGTAGGAAGCATGATTCTTCTTTCTCCTCTTCCAACTGCACCCCGCAAGAGTCTGCAGCCCTCTTTATGAGAGTATTTTAAAGAGACAGGTGGGGAAGGCGTCGAGGGATGGCTTAGTAAACCTTCCCTAAATGACTCTGATACGAGATCCTGCCATATGTCCTCAAACTGGCTTTTTTCGTCAAACACTGCAATTTCTATTCTACCTCCTACCTCCTCGAGCTTGTAGGACTCCTCCTGTTCCTCCTCATGCAGGTCTGGGGTTGCAGGCGCCTCCATGTCTGCTTCATTGTCTTCGTAATCGGTGGTTGTCAAAGGTTTGCTTGTGATGTACAACTCTATCAATGAGTCATCAAACTCCTTCTTTCTCTGGAGCAGGGCTGCCATATTTGCCTTGAGGCTTCATTTCGTTGAGCACTCTTGTTACGCGTCGAGGGCTGGCAGCATTCTCTTTTAGGCACCAAGCAATCTTTTGGCATCTAGCTCTTGCTCTTTTCTCCTGCTCCTTCTGAGTGGTCGAAGTTTTTTTCGACAGATTGCCCCGATTGGTTTCCTCTCCATGTGCATTCTCAACTGCCTCAATGTTCTCCTCATTGTCGCTGGATAATCGGAGGTCTTTGAGAGATTCCTGTGTCTTGTATGAGCTCAACATAGTGTAATGTTCTAGCCTTTGTCAACGTCGTACATGGTGTGTTTTTCTACAAACTCTGCACAGGCCTTGCAGACTTCATTCTTGTGGTCTATCGGCAGGCAAAGGTTGGAGACTTCGTGGGGGTCTCCTTTGGCAAACTTGTGATGGCAGTTCGGGCAATACTTAAAAGGAGTGTTTTCCATTACCCTTTTCTGCATTTCTCCTCTTCATTCTCCAACCACGTTTTTACAGGCGGGGTCCCCCGTCTGGATTGAGAGGGTTCCCTTTCCTCGCGTTGGATTCTCTCATGATCTTTGGCGATTTTGTTGGTTTTCCGACTCTTTGTCTTCTTTTCTCCAAAAATCTTTAGAAGCGTTCCGTTGCGCTTCCAGACCCAATGGAGCAAAAAAGAATCTGAAGATGGCGACCAAGCACAGAAACTTCCAGGGCACCATCCGACTTCACACAAGGGATGGACTTAACAATAAATGTGGATTCTCAACACCCAAAATGTTTTTTTTTTTTTTAAATAGAACCAACCACTAGATGGCGAAATAATGTACAACATGTAAATCCAGAAAAGGATCTGTATTTAACACTGGGAGAATCGTTTCTAGAAAGTGGCTGAAACAGAAGAGGGTCCGATTTTTGAATTATGTTCCATGGGCAAGGTGTTTTCCAAGAGAATGCTTAGGTTCTGCACCAGTGTTGCAGGAACTGTGAAGGGACTGCTCAATCAATCCATGTTTCATTAACACCTTGCATGCCACGGTGCTCATGACAAGCTCAGCCCGTCATGACCGTTGGAACGCTCGCACGCGGGGCAAATTCCCCTGCTGTGCGAGCGTTCTACACAAACGGGTGTGGTCATGACGAGCTCAGCTCGTCATGAGCACTCGACCACCGTTGCATCATGACGAGCTCAGATCGTCATGAGTACCGGGGCGCTGCACGCGCCTCCCCTCCCCCCAGCACAGCGAGGAAATATGTCCCACAGGGAAGGGGTTAATAGCTGTGAACTGTAAAGGATAAGTATGAGAATCTAAGTGATCAGGGATATAGGCTGTTTATTTGATACAGAATGAGCCCTCTATAAAAAGAAGGATATGCTGGAAGGGTAGTGAAGGTGGTTAAATGAAGCAGAGTGTCTGCTAGACATTGAGTGGAGGAGGATATACAAGTTAAGGAGAGGATGGTTTTAAGATCTGGGCTCAGTGAGATAGAGTGGCATGATGACAGAGGAGTGTGAATGTGGTGGTGCCGGTGCAAGGGTTGGCCACGAAAGTGTGTGATTCTTCACAGTAGTAGTGATAAAAGAAGAAGCATGTACACAACTTTATTTGGAGAAGTGCCATTGGAGGCGCTCACAAGAATATTGAATATATAAATGGTTGTTAAAAACAGTGGAATATAGGGGGGGGGACAGGAAGACAGCAAAAAAAATTAATTGAGTATCAGTGTTGAATTTTGTTAGATGTGTTGTGTGTATATGATTTGAGTTGATGCAATGAATTGCATCAGCTCTGCAACCAATAGGCTAATCAACAAGGTGTGAAACAAAATACTTAGCAGACAGAAAATAGATGTGTTCCAGCTGACCTCTCACAAACAGAAAGTAGAGGGGAAAAGACGAGGATGGTGAAACCACAATGAGAAATTTAGCTGATGGACAATAGAGCATAATGGCAACCTTAGACATAATTTTCAAAACATTAGATACATTTGAGAGGTCGTCATAGGCTGTTGGTATGCGTTTGGAGAAGGCATAGCAGAATGTGAAATGTATGACGTCTGTCAAGGAGGCAGTGGGAAGCTAATTTGGGTGGAAACTAAAGTGCCCACACTCGAGGAGTTTCAGGAACCCCAAATTGTGCTCCAGATTAAAGTAACAAGGGAGATTTTCATATTGGATAATGGGGTGATTCACCCAATAATGGCTCCATGGGCTTTTCTGCCACCCAGCAGACAAGCCATTGCTTTAAAGAAAGGAGACTATTTTTCTGGATCACCTCATTCCTCCTGGATATAAAGATGGCACGTTGTGCATTACAACGCAGTCAATATAATGGGGGAATAGCGTTACCTGATATACGGGCATACTATCGGGCTGCTCACCTCATAGTACTTAACGAATGGGGAGATTTACCGGGAGACCACCAGAGACTCCAATTTCAAAAACACTCTCACCTACATTATGTATATTGTATATGGAGGAGGCTGGATACGGGGTCTACTACCAGCAACAAGGAGAGTAATCAAATCCTGGAAAGAAGCAGAACACCAAATGAAATGGGAAAAAAGTTGACAAGGGCTACCCCCCTATGGGAGGGCAGGCAGCTACAGGAGATAGCAAAACTGCGAGGATTCAGAGGCTGGGACACCATTGGGATAACTAACCTGGGTGACATTATTAGAAATGGAAATCTGATAACCTTCCCACAACTACAAGAGGACTATAACCTGTCAGATAGGCAATACTACAAGTATATTTAGCTCCAACATGCCTGGACAGTGCAGAAACCCGATATCGCTGATCTCCCCGAGTATGATCCATTAGAAGGCAGGTTGCTTTAGGAGTAGATACTTGAAAAGGTAGTCTCATGGACATATAAGACTTTAATAAATAATATTAACGACAATCTACTAGCATTGCGACGTAAATGGGAGGCTACAACAGGTGAACTAGAGGACATAGACTGGGAGATGGCCCTAATGCATCCTAGAGAAGTGGCAATAAAACGTAGGCTACGGTTGATCCAGTTCAAAATAGTACATAGAGTGTATTATGATAGGGCGAGACTGCATGCAATGGGCCGAGCTGAGACACCCGAGTGCCTACGATGCAAAACTGAGAGGCGCTTCTATATCCACACTCTCTGGGATTGCCAAATAATACATCGCTACTGGACACGGGTAATACGGGAATTGACCAATATATTTGAGACGCAGATCTCAATGGATCCCAAATACGTCCTGCTGGGCATCCATACAGATGTCGACTTGCCTAGATATAACCTCTTGCTATGCAATTTAGGACTTATAGTAGCAAATGAGACATAGCCAGGAACTGGGGAAGAGCAGATCCCCCGACTATGAAAGATTCATGGGCAGGCATGGACATGTACATGGGGTCAAAAAAGACAGTATATCAGACAAGAGGGTGTCCCAAGAAATTTTGGAAGATTTGGCAACCTTGGTTGAGATACAATGGGCTAGAGATAGATGATGAAGGCACTGACATTATGCAAATGATCTCACAGGAATGTGTAGGTGCAGAGCCACCGTGAGGAAGAGAACAGTATGAGAAACCTAAGATTAGCGAAACGTAATGTGAAATATACTATATTTCCACCAATTGTAACTACTACCTACTCCACATGTACGGGAGAAATGGGAGATATGCCTGCTGACTTGTGTTTTGTTATCTTTTGTATTTTTGTCATTTCGAATAACAATAAAAACAGTTAAAACATTTTGAAAAAGGATGGCACGATGCTTAATTAGACCACCAGATTCCCCTTGCCGTCTGTCTTTCAGTTGAGAGAATATAGTGGAGGCACCATTATAGCTATTATCAGAGATGCAGATTTGAGAGACCCCATCCTGAGACTGGCTCCAACCCAAAGCACAAATTACATGAGATGGGGAGACGGGTTCTGTCATTTCCTCTTCAAACTGGAATAGGTGAAACCAGTTACATGCTGAGCTTTCAGATTTGACTGTGAAATCATTTCTTTGCTATTTCCAGCTCGATTGAAAGTGGCAAGGAATGGCAGGAATTATATGTTTGCCAAGACTCAAAAAGCACAATCTTTTTTGGAGGATGTAAAAGAACCCTGGATCTAGAATGAACCCATATGGACTGTAGTGGCAGCGTATACTGTAGTAATGCATGCTGTTAGATGCCTTATTAACACCAAATTGGTGATGCAGGAGATAAAGCTACCCTTTCTGGGTCTCATCCACAGAAAAGCTTTTATTTGTCTGTTGTCATTCTTAACAGTGGATTTGGATCAGACAATTGGTTGGTTTTCTTGTCAGTCTCATTAGCTTGTATCTTATTCAATGGCTTTTCTAACTCATTTTGTGTTTGTTCCTTCCCTGTCCTTTGACTGGTTGTTTGGACTGAGTGACTTGTATCTATCCCACCCTACCCAACAGGGAGCTACCTTATGTATTATTTTCATAACTCCATGGGAGTGCAGGTGTTTTATTGTCCTCTGCTCCATATGCAGCTTTCCCTTCATATCCTCGGCAGCTCTTTTATCATTAATAATCTTGTCCACCTATCTTTTTTTCATTTACCACTTTGACATTGGTATCCGCCATCTTGGAAAGATCAATTGAAAATAAAAAAAACAGGCACTGTGTGATGAACATGTGTGGTGATGCACTGATGCATTTTCATCATACAATACAGCAGTTTTTTTACGGTTTTGCTGATGCACAGAAAAAATTTGAAAAATTGATTCTTAAATTATGAAGGACTCTGGGTTGGTACCGGCCACTAACCAAATGCAGTACTATCTAAATTCAGCACTAGCTATGCTCATTTGTAGTCTCCCCGCTATAAGAGTGTGTTTTATTTTCAAATATTTTTTGTTGGATGCACACAGACTTTGCACAATGATAGGATTGGAAATATTGAAGTACTAAATTGTCAGCATTTCGAAGTCTATATGATTTTGTCAGTGGAGTTTCAAACTCCTACCTCAATTTACGTACAATGACTTGTTTTGTAGCTTTTTGCTCAGTGGTAGTTAATGATTCCATTTATTTTAGGTTTTGATTTTTGTGTGTGGTTTTTAATATGTATTTGCCATGAGCCCAGGAGATGAATGCTTTTTGAGCCTATATTTAGCTTGAAGAAAACATACATTACGCAAATCCATCCTTAAGATGTCTGAACTAGCTACGAGTAGCTTCTACTACTAGTTCAAAAAGCTGCTCATAAAAATCATACATAAAAGCCGGGCAGAAACCAGTGAGTAGTTAATTCAGAGAGTATCAAAGTATCAATGTTTCATACCGTAATCATAGGAGGGACTTCCATTTCTGCAGCCTATTAAATGAGAAGCTCTCACCACATTCAAGACAATATCAGTGCCCTTCAGATAATATTGTACTATGGAGACACATCAAACACAACATATCTTTACCTGGAGTCACACTGAAGGCTCTAGGAGAAGCTCGCCTAGGTGAGGCTGAGGCAGACCTTGAATCCTTACGATTTCTGGAAGAACTGCTGTTCGCTGCAGTAGAACTTGAACTCGAAGCACTAAAAAAATAAAATAAAAGCACTACACATTAGCGTACACCCCAACCTTTACCTTCTCATATGTCACGGTTTTGTATGGGAGAGAAACGAGTGTGCCTATGCAGTGCCGGATCAAACCCGGTCCGGTGGAGGCCCCTAGCTGTCGAAATTTCGGGGCCCTCAAGCAAATTATTACCTAATACGTTTTTTAATTTTACCAACCAACAATTTTAATATTACACAAAACTAAATATTAACAATTATTAATGCTATTAAACAAAAATGAATTGGAAACCATTTGAAAAAGCTTGATTGTATTTTCAAGGTCAAATCAATATTATTTTGATCTGTTGTGGCGGGCCCCTAAAAGGAGCGGGACGCCCAGGTCAGTGCCTACTTTGCCTATTTGGTAATGCGGAACTGTGGATATGAGAATGTGAAACAACATTATAATTAATTCAAAGAAGCACCTTCTGTCATGTTGTTCTGCTCTTGCCATGTGAGCTCTGAAAGCAGACTGCAGCATGGTCACGGCTTCCTCCTCAGCACTGGTGTCAGAGGGCGAGCTGGTAGAGGTGTTACTATGCACTGTACTAGGACTCTGTAAAGGAAAGTACACCAGAACACTGTTTATTAAAAGACTCGCTGGCCACTGTCAGATAAACATGCGGTCCTGGAAGGGATGCTGTATGTTTTCCTTTTTTGTTAAGACAATGATTTAGTGCGATTGCTGACTTTTGGAAAGGGACTTCATTAAGTGGTACATATTTAAGAGCAGTGTACTGCCATGCCTATATATACAAAACTTTCTCTGTAGCACTTGCTGCACACTGCTTTATAGTGTGATGAGCTATTTCAGAATCCACACAAATACAGGTCTGTATGGGCATGACATCAGTCTATTTAGAATCAAACAGTATGGATAGGCTTAGTAAGGTGGAAGATTGCACTGGGGACCACTCAATATCAAACAAATGGAGGTTTCTGTCACTCCCACGCTGTGAACTAAGCCGCTCACCCTTCAGGAGTAATTTCTTCAACAATTTAAATTTTAGTGGAAAACAACGGTGGTAATTTGACAGCCTTTTATGGGCCACAAGATGGTTTTAATGGCATACATGATAGCATGTATATGTTGTTGGCAAGTAGTGTAAAATATACATATTTAAAACATATATATATTTCAAAAAGGTGAACATTGTTTTTGTGCCTCTGGAGAGCAAAATCCTGAGGCTCAGACACCTTGATATAATATGAAAACATTACCTTCATAATGATTCAGGTAATCTTAAGGTTCAGCTCTCCTGCCTTCCAACTTAGCTGGGAGTGTCTACATAATAGGCAATGTGAGAAAAGTAAGCAATCCAAAACATTCAGTCACTCTGAAAATCTGGAGGATTCCTTTCCATGCCTGATATTTCTTTCTTAGGTATCTACTCACACATCCCAAACTGTACATATATTTATGTAAATATATTTGTTAAATGAACCGTATCATTTGTGATGTCATAAATTACATCACAGAACATATCATGATTAATGTCATATGTGAGGTCATAATCAGTGCACAGTGGGGACGGGACGCAAGATATAGTTAGCTGTGCTAACTATATCTGGTGAATTTCTGTTTTTCATTTTTTTAGTTCAAAACGTTAATGTTGTCACTGTAACATTCACCTAACTATGGTCCCAATTACGATACTGTTAGGAAGGCCTCCTAACAGCATTTGCTTCGTGCCGATCAGATCGGTAAGGGGTCTTCCCGATTTCCTATCCCGGTTTCCTATCAACCGATTTCGATGAAAGTTAGGTGTTAGGAATATCCAAATCCGAACCCAACGGCATCCGGAAGGACCAAGCCATACGGAGCAGAATCGTACATCTCTCATGGCTGAGTTTCCTAATGACCGAGTACGATGATGGATTCCGACAGCCTTCCCTAAAAGTAATGCTGTCCGACTCGAATCGGCAGTCGGAATCAGACTTTGGGGACCTGCAGTGGGCTCCCCTTCACCTGGTGCCTTCGCAATCGGGCCCGTGGGGGTACCAAAGGGTCCCCCTCTTACCAGCCGTGCACAGTATGCCAGGCACCAGGGGGTGCCCGCCACAGAGTGCCCGATCTTCCCTAGCCACCCCTTTCTTCAGTGGGAGCCTATGCTTTCGGTTGGAACATAGGCTATTGTTGAAGTCAATGGGAGTCTGACCGAATCGTATCCGGATGCATCGTACTTGGTCGGTCGGACTCTCCCGATCCTAGTCGGTCGGAAACCATTCCCAAACCCATTCGGTCAGGAAGATTTCCTAACCGCATCGCAATCTGGCCCTACAAAGTTACTTACACTTTTGTGTATATGTGTGTGTATATATATTTTAATTTATTCGTGGTAGCCACTCTATAGTTATAGTAAGTTTTGCCAGGAATAGGAATTGCTCAAATAGTTGAATCAATCAATCAATCAATCAAACAGGATTTATAAAGTGCAGCTAATCACCCGATAGGGTATCCAGGCACTTGCAGGCCCCCCAAGGCTAATTTTCCGTTAACAACTTTGTACCCATTTGATAAATCACCACAAATCTTTCGAGACGTATTCTTCCTTCTACACTGGCGGATGATGGAAAGTTTAGTGACAACTGGTCTACGGGGAACAAAGGAAAAATGGGGGCCCCAAAACAAATTTCGTCCCGAATGCATTTTCAATAGACTTTTTGTATTGGGCGTGGAGGCCAAACAGCTGGTCGGATTTGGATGAAATTTGGCAGGATTATGGTGTGCCAATGATTCTGTTTGGGGTCAGACATAATCAGGGTAGGTATTTGTTAAGTTATAAAGGCATAACATGTGGTTATATCTGTTATTGCAGTCGTTTTCTTGTAATTTACTGAAACTATTGTGGTACAAGCTGATGACAAAGCATTATATCATTGGCTAATGTGCTTTTACAAAAGTTAAAGGCAGTTATGTTTTTGTGTGCAACATGGCTGAGTTCTGGGTTAGGTTGTAAAATATTGGTAAGTGGTAGGTTTTGTTCTTTTTATCTACCTAGTAACACTTAATTAGAATAAAGGTGTGATAGGTGGAGAAAAATTAATATGATGTTTAACACTTTAAAAAAATATATTATGGACTACTACGGTACATAATTTTAAAAATAAATAAATAGGTTTAAAAAATAAAAGAACACACTAATACACTCTAATTTACCAATATATTGTACTGCAGAGTTTTTCAGATGTTTTATATATTGTAAAAATAAATGTAAACATTTATGCTGCAGTGTGCAAATTATGCTAAAATAGCTTGCAAGATCATTTTCCCCACACTTTGGGCGTATTTTGGGTTAGGACCTTATTTCGGTTAGTAGTAGCCTTTCTTTATTTTCCATATCTATTACTACTTTCCTAAAATGTTAATGGCTATGGAAAATTATTTGTATTTTTTTATATATTCTACAAAAAATGATGGTGCAGTACACTAGTAATCAGCAAGTACCTGTATGTTTTTTTAAAGAATTCAAATTTTTTCTTTAATTAACTATAACTTGCACCTTCTCCAGGCACTCGTTATACCCTTCCATATTGGATGTTATCAAGAACATGTCATGTGTTGCGTAATATGCAAGGATGCAAGCAGTGCATGGTGAGGGTGTGAGTTATAGTTACTTGAGATAACTGGTGAATTTCAGTGGGTTTATTAGTTTGAAACATGGTTTTAACTGACATTTTCATCTAACTATACATGCGTTTAACCTTATTTTTCCAGTGAATGTTATCTTTTTGCTTATGCTGCACATCATCAGAAAAAACATTGGCAAAGCCAATAGTTTTGCACTACCAGCCAAAAGGCAAGACCTACTGGCTTCACCAATGGTAGTTTAGATGTGTGCATCTGTGAAGCTTTTGAAAATGAATTGGGCTGAGGAAGGCTTTTATACCACTTCTCAGGTTGCAGCGATGGAGTCCCTTGTTCTCTCCGCCAGAGTGGATAGCCCAACTCATCGGGCAGGACATATACTGGATACAATTCTTTTTCCAATATGGCAAAACTAAGAGTAGATCCCCCAGTGAAGGTATACTAGACAGGCCACTCAGCATTAACTTTCTCTTGGGCCCCTTTAAACCCCCAAGGAAAGAACTTCACAGAGCCTGGAAAAAGGTGACAGCCACTGCCTTTAGAAGTGTATATACTCCCACTGCTCTAATGAACCATCTGGATTGTGACATGGCATTAGATGCCTTTGAGGCTTCTATAATACTCTTGACTCAATCGCACCTCGGAAGCTGGTAAAAGTTCAGAACAGGCCATACCCCGCCCCTTGGTACACAGACACTCTCAGAAGAAAAAAGACACTTTGCAGGGGTAAAGAAAGGAAATGGAGGAAATCCAAATCTGACCTAGATGAACAGGGATATCGAGAAGCCTATAGAACCTACCTTAACAGCTGTAATGCGGCTAGGAGAGCCCATTTAGGCGCTCGCATATTGGAGGCCAGGGATTCCTCGAGGAGCTCTTTACTATCTTGAAGGAGTTTACTAACACAAAGACGAATAACCCTCTCCCGCGCCTACACAGGAATTATGTGATCATCTAGCGACCCACTTTACTAACAAGATTGACAAAATATATCAATCTTTTGGGTCGGTGGAGGTTTCTGATGATGGTGCCCGTCCAGGAAACTCCCTGCTCTCAGAGTCTGGATTGTTTTATTCCCATTACCGGGGAGCAGGTGGGTGCCCTACTATTTCAGGCTAAATCGGGCTCTACCCTTGACCCAAAGCCCCCGGCAATCATGTCTGAGTTATCTCCGGTCTTAGCAGATACTCTCGCTGACATCTGTAATACTCTCTAGCAACTGCCACATTCCCACGGAATTGGAAGAGCGCACGTATTAAACCTCTGCTCAAGAAAGCCCAGGCAGATCCTTCTGATTTACAGAACTATTGGCCAATCTCTCTTCTCCCCTGCTGTTCTAAGGTGATGGAGACTCTAATCAATCAACAGTTGTCCAGCTACTTAGAACAGAACAAAATTCTGGAGCCCGCCCAGTCCCGCTTTCGGGCATTTCATAGCACTAAGGCAGCCCTATTGGAGGTTAGCGACATGCTAAGAATGTCACTTGACAGGGATACTCCAGCTATGCTGGTGTTGTTAGATCTGTCGGCAGCCTTTGACACCATCTCTCACCATATTCTATTGAACAGGCTTCGAGAGATTGGTGTCAGAGGTCTGGCTTTTAAATGGATCCAGAATTATGTGTCCGACAGAACACAATGCGTTCCGCTGGTTACTTTCGTGTCTCAAACTGCAGCAGTTGATAAGGGGGTTCCACAGGGCTCTATATTGAGCCCTACACTGTTTAATCTAAATGTAGCCCCCGTAGCCGCTATCGTCAGAAAGCATGGGCTTGAAATCTTATCCTATGCTGACGATACGTAGTTGATTATACACTTAGAAAACAACCCCGAAGTGACAAAAGCTAGATTTCTAAACTGCATGACGGACATTGCAAGCTGTATGAGGAAGAACTTCCTACAATTGAATTCTTCCAAAACCGAGATACTCCTGTTCGGTAAGGCAGAAAAGTTGTGGACCACGGAGTGGTGGCCACCATAATTAGGAGAAGCACCCTCCCCTAAAGGATGGGCCAAGAACCTAGGAGTAAGAATTGACAACAAGCTTTCCATGGAAGAACAGGTGAAAACTCTTACAGGCACCTGCTTTGGGATCATGCTGATGTTGAGAAAGATCTTTCCCTGGATCCCGCTAAGCGCCAGAAAGACCCTCCTCCAGTCACTTCTAATTAGTCACCTGAACTATGGTAATGCTTTGTTGGTGGGAATTAGGGAAGACCTGCTATCTAGATTACAGGTAGTACAGAATACAGCAGCACGGCTTGCCCTTAATAAGCCATCATTAACTCCTTCCCTGCCTCTCCTACGCCAACTCCATTGGCTCCCGGTTAAGAAACAAACTCTTTTCAAGCTGTTGTGCATGCTTTCAAAGCTCTACCTGGTCTGGGTCCAGTTTACCTGACGAACAAAATAGGATGCTATCAACCTGGACGGTGTCTTAGGTCCAGTAACCGGTGCCTGCTGCATAGCCAGAGAATCAGGAAAGTCAAAATGGGTGGCCGTGCCTTCTCCTATCTAGCCCCCAAACATTGGAATGAGCTTCCAGAACAAATACGGGCCTGCCCCAACCTGCCCCTAATTTAGGAAGATGCTTAAGACATGGCTATTCTGAGCGAGTTTATTACATGAGACCTCCTCCCGGGCGTCGAGAGATCCCCTAGGGGGATGAGTTGTGCACCTTACAAATGAGTGTAATAATATTAGTAATAATAATATATTAGGCTGGATACCAATAAATTAGCACCCCTCTAACTAATGATCCAGATTTCCCACCAGGGGGTGGGGGCACAGATTCAGGCTTTCTCTTATGGAACCTAGATCGGCTGCCTTGACTGAAAGAGCTTAACAGAGATGAGGAGCTGAGACAAAAGGAAGAACTAGTTGAGGCTTTTGGTCTTACTGGCCCAGACGCATATCGGTTCATGCAAGTCTTGCGTTGGCCAGGGAGCACTCGCTCGGAGGGTGTTTCAGAGGGAAGAAGGGCAGACTGAATCTTTGTTTACTAACAATATCACATGCAGAGGCATCTCCTGGCTTTACCAATACTTTCTCAATCTCACTCCCCCAGGCGCACTTCCTTTCTCTGTGGTGGGGTAAAGTGTCGTCAATTTTTCAAATGGAAAAACTCAGGGCATTAGTTCGTGACAGGACCACCAAATTTGACAAAACCTGGTGCCCATTCACTGCGCATTTGAAACGATCCAGAGGCTTATACATGACTGTGTCAAAGACTACGCATGCTTCTGGCATTTGTGAAATGTCTGCCTCTGATACTGAAACCAGTTGTCCCAAGTAGCACAACTGGACTAACACCACCACTATTTTGCCTGTCTATGGGAAATGTGAATTGCCACTAACAAACAATAAATACAGACCCAGGTTACACAAAGACACAGAGTAAAGGTGAGGGTTCAGGGAACAGCAGAACACAAGATCAGCAAATATAGTTAAATAGGAAAATTTGGCTAACAAATCCTTGAAGAAAGCAGGTACTAGATGCCCATTATTAGCAGAGACATGGTTCAGAAAATATGCTGTCATATATACAATAGTATAGAAACCAAGATAAGGAAACCTGAGAACAGCAGAACACACACACTTGGGAAGAAGAGGTTAAAGGACAATGTTTCATCAAAACCCTGTTAGTATTAAGATAAGGGGACCCCAGGAAAGGACATGAGTTCTAGGATGTAGTTGGCGGTGGGTGGTTTACGTGGAAATATATCACTAACTCGTATAATTCCGTGACTTGTTATTGCTTTTTAAGATGATATGCATAAGTCGGCATAATTTGTGCGTATATAAAAAGCTGCCTGTGTGTGGCAAATTGACACAGTCTTTAGTCCTACAGGGCTGTCTCTCTGCTGTATTCTAAGTAAATCTATTTTCTATAACCAACAAACTGATTCTTTGTTAATATGGTCAGCCAGATAGGAGTCGATTTCAGTCTATATTGACGGTGCCCAAAAGAACAAAGGCTGCCCGACTGAATAGAAGTAAAGATAAATCAAGTTAAGCAGACACCTTGTTAGGCTAAAATCTGTATATTCATACGGATGGGTCTTCCTGAGGTTGTGCTAGCATATAGTTGAGACTGACTCTGTACCTCTTTGACATGTGACATATGTTTTTGTCAATAGAAAAATGTAAAATAGGACCTAACATATAGATTCATCAAAGTCCTCTTTTGCGAGTCTGTATTAGCGATTATTAAGGAATCGCTATTACAGACTCGCAAAACGGAATGCATGTAGAAATCGCAATATTTTTTGCGATTTCTACTGCTTCCTTATTTGCGATTCGCAAATTGCTAATCGCAAATAAGGATGCGATTTCCCATTCATTCCTATGGGCCTAAAGGCCCATAGGAATGAATGGGGAGTCAATCCTTATTTGCGATTAGCAATTAGCGAATCGCAAATAAGGATGCGATTTCAAGGGTGCCAGGGTGTCCAAAGGACACCCTGTAGCACCCCTGAAATGGAAATGTACACTGATGTTGCGCGCACACATGTCCAAAGGACATGTGTGTGTGTAACATGCAACTTAGAATAATGCACTAAAGTGCATGTTTCTAAGTTTTCGCTATTTACCACGTAGTTAGACTTCGCGGTAAATAGCAGCCCCGGATTGCGAATTCGCAATTTTAAAATGGTTCATGCATTGCATATAAGGCATTGCATATAAGGAATCGCAAATTGCGATTCCTTAAATGCAATCGCAATTTGAGAACTCACAATTATTTGCAAATTCTTAAATTGCGAGTGCATGAACCATTGATGAATCCCAAATGCAATTTTTGCGGGTGCAACCGGCCGATTTTTGCGATTCGCACCGGTTGCGCTCGCAAAAATGTTTAATGAATCTACCTGATAATGTTTTATATTTTGTGGATTCCTCATATTCTAGAAAAATATGAGATGAGGCATAACATGGGTTGGGAAACAACCTTTAGATCGCGGATTTTACTCCGCAAAACGATTGCAATGCGGTTGTTACAACGACCGCGTTGTAACCACGCAGTACCATTACTACGCAAGTCATTACATCTATTTGCAGTAGATGGCGCTCTGATATAAGGAATAGTATAGTTTACTACTCCAACACCTTCCCTACTGTTCTGTAGGCTGGATTTGGAACAGTAAATTATACATTTCTAATGTTACGGCACCGTCTACTGCAAGTCGATGTCATGACTTGTGTAGGAATGACATTGCGTGGTTACAACCTGGTCGCTGTAACGACCGTGTTGTGATTGTATTGCGGAGTAAAATCCGCGTTAAGGTATATATTCCCTTGGTTAGACCGGATGATAAAATGTTTTATATTTTGTGGATTCCTCATATTCTAAACAAATATGAGATGAGGCATTACCTGGGTTAGAGCGACAGATTAAAGAAGTAGTGTATATTGTGGATTACCCAATGCTGGACACTGGAGGACCTTGGTTGAAGCATTACCCAGTTTTATATTTGAGGTATAACCTTCAAGGACTGGACAGAGACGGGGCAACTATATAAAATTAGCTTAAAAAATGGGACCCCTCTTGAATACATGAGACAATATATCCATTAGGGATAAAGGGAATAGAAAAACACTGCAAGGAATAATACAAGGATACACTGATGCCTGCCCTTGGCCCAAGGAGGGATAATAGCGGGACTCAACAGACTAAAACTACAGTATAAAAGTATGTCATTTTTGAGTTTGCATTCACATTTCAACATATATATATAAAAGTAAAATAAGATATTTTTCTTATATATCTAATGGGTGTAGAGAGTTAAGACGGTTAGACCAGTATGTTATGAGGGAAAAAAGGGTTTTGTGATACAGGGCTGTACTTGGAGGACTAGGTCTACCTCACAGCCAAAGATCTAACACGGCAATTCCCCACTGGTGGGACATAAGAGACTAAAGAAACTGGATTCTTTCGAAGAATGAATGAGAGCAAGTGAGTAGAAAGGGAGGAAGAATAGGTTGTTCAAATGGGATGCGTAACATTCATGGGAAACATATGCCAGCAGTAGGAGACGGGTGGATCCCCTGGGAAATAAGTAATGAACGGAAAGACAAAATCGTAATAAATAAAGCAAAAACAAGGGTACTAAGGCAATAGGCATACCCACCAGTTAGTTCCTTCCCTTAAAAAGGACACTAACTACATTGCTGCCTCCAACCTACACAACATTGTTATAATTATGGGGGGCACTAACCACTGGAGACACAATAGTCCTAAAGCTTTCAGACAAAGAGGGAGAAGTGTAATTAGAGGAGGTCCAAATAGAGCGGATGAACAGAGAAAGATATACATCAGCTAGCCATACAATAGTCACAGAATTATTTTAACACTAGAATACCTCAGACGCAGATGACGTTAATTGATTATAATTGTCAAATGTTTGATAAGACAAGAAATGTCTCATACAGATATCTATAGGATTGCCTGAGAGCACTAGAACAACGAGCTGTGATCTCAGTAGACCACACATGTCCTTATGGACAAGGAAAGTTTGTAGGGACATCTAATGAATTCCTCCTTGATACAGGAATTGCAAACGAATCTCTTAGCAAGAACCGTTCGCCCAAGTTCCATTCTCGGTAAATAGCAAACTATGTGTGGGGTCCACTAATGTTTTGGTGTCCAGCTCCATCCATGTTCGCTCCTTTCAAGCATGCTATAGGCCCAATAACAAATAAACACTAATTTCTAAGGATAGACAAATGCGCATATCATTTGTTGGGACTAGCCTGATGGAGTATACTGGATGGAAAATTTGGTTTTGAATTGCTTGGTTTTATGTGTTATGTCAAATCAGGATTACAGACTATACCACCACATATACTATCTATGATAGATGACAGAGTATCGGTCAAACACTAAAACACCGTAAGCAAAATACATATCGACCCAGTAAGGATTACGGTCAAGTAGAATATTGCTCTGCCTAGATCACCACAATAAAAATTGCGCTAGAAGGGTGGTAAAGAAAGAGAACATTACACAGAAGGACTCCAACATTCGGGTCCAGGAGCTGGAAGATCCAATATTAGAGCAAATATTGATGCATTTCCCGAGTAACCTTCCTATTCAAATTTAAGAGTTCCTGAGAAAACGTAAGCAGTGACCTTCATATTAGTTACATTGGAAACGATAATATCAAGGCGCCAAATTGATTGTGCAAACATAAAACACTACTGATGACACTACACAAAATACTTATTGGACAAGTCTTATTTAAGGTTGAAGAGGCCAGAGCAAACCATGCTCACTACACAGTCAGTAATTAAACACACTAACAATCAGTACTGAACATACGCATTCAATCTGAAGAGAATATCATCATCCATAGCGGTATCACTATTAGACACCAACATAACAGAGACATTGACACAGGTATCAGAGCAATACAAGTAAACCAAACTTTTTGAAAGATCTCTGTGATATCATCGGATCTGGTGATGGTACCATTGCTTCTAATTTAGACAACATAACTATAAGGATTGACTGAGCTAGGCAAATGTCTCAGTCAGCAAAGTCAGCACAGCAGATCCCTGAATTAGTTATCCATCTTTATAACAATCAGATTGTCACCTTCTCCAATGGCACTAACCCCAGCAGAGACCAAAACACGTACCTTCTAATAACCCATTAATAGGAGAAATTCTTGAACACTTAGGTATTGACTGTACATCACCTTTAGGTCTCCAGACCATATACATCAACAAGGCGGGCGCAGATCCCACAGGTAATTAGATGAATTCTTAGAAGAACTATTTAAAACACCTTGAAGACCGAGTGCTTGTGCCACTGCAGCAGTCAGCAAAGGACAGTAATCGATATCAGAGGATTGTAGTAGTGTAGTGACCTCATGGACACCATAACAAATAGTGACAATACCAAATATCATCCCCATGATAGAACTGTAACTGCACCCCTTGAAGATTGGTAGCTAATAGAATTAACACCCAGAGACACACAGACAGAGGAACAATTATTGGACAGTATAGGCTAGCCAATGCAGGATACATATACATATATATATCTATACTACTATTATAAAGTGAGAACTTGCACCTTTTGGCAAGGTAAACTCGAAAACTACACCACCAATCTGAACAACCAAGACATCTTAGAAAACCTCAGGGCAAGCAGAAGGACATAGGCTATATAAAGTATAAAAATATTTGTTATTTAAAAAGTTAACATTAAAAAAAAAGTAGTCCCTTGGAAGTAGAGCCGGCCGTGACCTGCGTGTTGACGTCAGGAGCGTGGGGAGGAGCGGCGTCCAGGAAGGTGAGTGACCTGCAGTTGGGGTTCCAGAAGCGGCAGGTACGTGCCCCTGCCAGCATGTCTAAATTTCCGTCAGCTGCTGGACCGCCGGGACGATAGTGCCAACAGAGCCTGGATGAAGAACAGGCTGCAGAGTGCACCATCGACGTCCCGGTTTTCCCCGGACGGTCCCCGTTTGTAGAGAAGTGTCCCGACACTTTTTTCCAAGTTAAGGAAATGTCCGGGTTTTTAAAAAGTGTCCGGGCGAAACAGAGAAATGTCCCGGTTTTTCATTGTTCATTGGTGTTTTGGTTCAGCGTGTGTGCGCGTGCATGCTCTCTTTGCACTCCAGGTATGGCGTTAGATGAGCGTTGTAGGGGGAAGGAAATCCTTTGAAGAGAGACACTTTCTCTCGGGATTTCCCTCCTCTTTGTACAACGCAGCGCCCCCTTCGTCATCGTGCCAGCCACCGGCCCTGGTGTTATGATTCTTCAGTTACTGATATTGTTATGTCAGAGGTCTTCAAATGCAGATAGTGCGCGCCGCTATGACCACTTTGCTTTTGAATTAAACTTAAGTGGCAGCGCCCCGCATGAGAGGAAAAATGTGAAGATCGAAAACAGCTACAGAGTGGAATGGGAATACAAATTCCCTGCACCTGATGTACGATACATTTAAAGACTATTGTAGCCTGGATTGGCCTTGGACTTCTATGGTGCCATGTGAAACTCTCCTGAACATGGACAGACTCATGGAGATGTGTGTGTGTGTCATTTGAAAAATATGCCTTTCAAACCGATGCAACCCTGAAACTGAATGAACAAGCATTAGAAATGCAATAGGTCTCGCAGCATTAGAGTTAGTGCTTTTAGAATTGTTTATATCTTTTTTGTTTTAAATCTTTTGCATTTTATTTTTTGTAGGCAATGCAAAAGATTTACAAATCAAAAAAGCAATAAGCAAATGTAAAATCTTTAAGTAAAAATCCTGCGAGACCTATTGCACTGTGTGAGGGTGAGGTGTTGAGGGTGAGTGAGGGTGGGGGTGAGTGAGGAGTTGAGTGTGAGTGAGGTGTTGAGGGTGAGTGAGGTGTTGAGGGTGAGTGAGGTGTTGAGGGTGAGTGTTAGTGAGAGTGAGTGAGGGTGAGAGTGTTATTGTGAGTTAGGGTGAGGTGTTGAGGGTGGATGAGGGTGAGGGTGAGGTGTTGAGGATGAGTGAGGATGAGTGAGGGTGTGCATTTGAAGGGGAGGCGTTGAAGGTGAGTGCGGATGATTGATAGTGAGTGTGAGTGAGGTGTTGAGGGTGAGGTGTTGAAGGTGAGGAGTTGAAGGCGAGGCGTTGAGGGTGAGTGAGGGTGAGGGTGAGTGAGGGTGAGTGAGGGTGAGGGTGAGTGAGGGTGAGGGTGAGTGAGGGTGAGTGAGGGTGAGGGTGAGTGAGGGTGAGGGTGAGTGAGGGTGATGTGTCGAGGGTGAGTGAGGGTGAGGCTGAGTTATTGTGAGTAAGTGTGAGGATGAGTGAGGGTGAGAGTTCGAGGGTGAGTGAGGGTGAGTGAGGGTGAGGGGTTGAGGGTGAGTGAGGGTGATGCTGAGGGGTTGAGGGTGAGTGAGGGGTTGAGGGTGAGTGAGGGTGAGGGATTGAGGGTGAGTGAGGGTGAGGGGTTGAGGGTGAGTGATTGAGGATGAGTGAGGGTGAGGGGTTGAGGATGAGGGGTTGAGGGTGAGTGAGGGTGAGGGGTTGAGGGTGAGGGGTTGAGGGTGAGTGAGGGTGAGGGGTTGAGGGTGAGGGGTTGAGGGTGAGTGAGGGTGAGGGGTTGAGGGTGAGTGAGGGTGAGTGAGGGTGAGGGGTTGAGGGTGAGGGTGAGTGAGTGAAGGTGAAGGGTTGAGGGTGAGTGAGGGTGAGTGAGGGTGAGTGAGGGTGAGTGAGGGTGGGTGAGTGAGTGAGGGTGAGTGAGGGTGAGGGGTTGAGGGTGAGGGTGAGTGTGGGTGAGGGTGAGTGAGGATGAGTGAGGGTGAGTGAGGGTGAGGATGAGTGAGGGTGAGGATGAGTGAGGGTGAGGATGAGTGATGGTGAGGGTGAGTGAGGGTGAGGGTGAGTGAGATCTTGGTCTGGAGGTAGGAGGCAATGGGTTGTTTTGCAAAAAAGCAGTTGAATGTTGACTGGAAGAGCGTGAATCTTAAGTCCAAATATTAAGTACATTCTCGTCGGTCAACAATGAGGATTTACAATTCAATATCCACCATGGGTTACGAGTGGCTTAGATTACAGCTCGGCGACTTTAAAATTCAGTACAAAGTATTAGATGTCCTTTGTCTGCTAAAATGCTAGGATGGACATTAAAATACAGAATCATTCGCTGAGACTGTTACAGAAAGACATTGACTATCACTGGAACAGAAGTTGAGGCACCTCTTTACTTGCTTAAGAATGCGTGACATAATACTAAAGAAACTGTTCAAATTTTTAAAGTACACTGACCTCAATAACACCTTAAACGCAGCCAAGTAGTAACATGCGCTCTTGCTAAGTCCATGTGCAATCTGTAATATACGTATATATTCAGGCCTATGAAATCGAGCTATGGTGAGGGTTTCAACAAATGAAACTATATGTACATCCGACAGTGCAAAATCACTAGAAACTAAGCTAAACAATAAAAAGGACAATACATAATCGGGTAGAATGCGGCAAAACATTACCTTTTAAATTATGTTTTGTTGGTGGAAGGCTAATGAAAAGGCAGTGTATTAAAAAATAATGCAGCATTATAGAGTAATTTGCGAGAAAGGCCATCTATGAGGATATTTACCCCGCACTACTCAAAGGCATGACCAATTTAATAATATCATGAAAACAACTACACGAGGCATCGGAGTGAGAACAGCCTCTAAAACAAGCTGCATTGTCGAGCCTATGGATATCGAGGCCCTTCGGCAAGGGAGATGCCACAGCCTGCTTCGGTAACTGAAGTCGATGATGCTGGATAAACACAGTGCGCAGCAACGCCTGTCGCCAGCCTATCAAATTACAGGGGAAAAGTGCTGTGTTCATCCTGCTCCTGGGAGGCCAGCATCGGACAGCTCGAAGTTAATATGACATGGAATCACTAATGCAAGGGCTCAAATAAGGATTATGTTCAAAGTACTGGCCCATCAGAAAATCAAAGAAAGAGTAATTCTGAAAACGAACGCCGTAACATCTGCGCACATTCTAGCTTTACCAGCGTTAAGGGCTGACCCCTGCTATGATGCAACCACAGCCAGAAAACTGAAACCAAGGGCGCCTCCTCTGCGCAGGGAACAAACAAAGCAACCCGGCTGGCTGTGGTGAGTCCGTGGACTCTGCTTCAAATCACCATAAAATGCCACGTGTTTTACAACTGAACATCCTTCATTCGAAATGTAGATAGCGAACTATGGTAGACCTTTAAGAGACGCAATGTCACTCTGCTTCTGCCAAGACCCGAAAAGCTAGCATCCCAATTTGTTTTCATTCACACTACCTATCTTAAGCTAGTGGAAATTAAGGAAAACAAGACGGACGGACGGAGGGGAGGGGGGAGGAGAAATGCGACACGAAGGGGAGGGGGCGGAGCGGGTTAAATTATACAAACAACAAGCTGGAGGGAAGAGAGGGGAGGGGGGAGGAGAAATGCGGCAGGCAGGCAGGGGAGGAGAGGAGGAGGGGGGAGGAGAGTAGGGGAGGCACGGGACTGAGTAGTCCGAAAAGAGGGTTTAAACCTCAGCGAAATCAATTTAAAATACAGGGCACTTACGTTTCAAATGGCAGCCCTGCCTTGAAATCGTGCAAATCATAATGCACTCAAGCTGCCAGTGATGACCAAGAAAAGAAACAACAAGCTTCTCAGCAGTGGCCGCAGGCTGCCAGTGGGAGGGAACGAGCGAACATATGGCGAGCGGCGGGAAGGGGAAGGGGCGGAACAGGGGAGGGGGCGGAACGGGGGAGGGGGCGGAGAGGGGACATGCACGCGCCCGTGACTTTTAAGGTCAATGCGCATGCGCATAAGCTTAATGCGCATGCGCATTGACCTTAAAAGTCACGGGCACTGCAAGGAATCGCCACGATTCCTTGCAGTGTGGATAAAGTGTGGATAACTCGCTATAGTCTCGCCTTGCTCGATGCGCATGCGCATCGACAGGCGAGACCTAAAAATCAGAGAGCAGAGTCTGGAAACTCTATGTGGGACTTCAATAACAGCGCGCTCCGAAGTGCTAAAAGGAAGTGACTGGTAGTGTTTTGAAACGCCATAATTTTCACAGCACATGCAATTACTAATTTTCCAATCAAGGATACAACAAACAAAATGATGGGTGTGAAAATAACTAGATGTGAAAGAGGTGCATATACATTGAACTATTCAAAATAATAGCAGTTGGCAAGTTGGATTTACGTGTGCACTTGCTTTATTTAAGAATTACAAATGCAACAGTTCTGTTGTCTCAAGAAAGGAAAAAGAAAAGCAAATAAAGTGAAATACTTCTTTTCATATTAGTAATTGCAACATGGTGAAATAACAATATATTATAAAAAACACGAGACCCAAAATGCCCGTGAGGGTATAAAAGACAGTACCACACACTTCTAATTGAAAACAGACTACCGTGAACAAGGCCGCAATGGCTAAAAGGCATGGGTGATGTTTGTGCAATGCTGTTTGCTCATTAAAGAACATGATAATATGAGCTTCTGGGAGTGCAGCATCCTTCTTTTGTAGTTTTCGAGTTTACCTTGCCAAAAGGTGCAAGTTCTCTCTTTATAATAGTAGTATAGATCTATACTACTATTATAAAGAGAGTACTTGCACCTTTTGGCAAGGTAAACTCGAAAACTACACCACCAATCTGAACACCCAAGACATCTTAAAAAACCTCAGGGCAAGCAGAAGGACATAGGCTACATAAAAATAAAAATAAAAGGTTGTTTAAAATATTTACTAATAAAAATAAAGTAGTCCCTTGCAAGTAGCGCCGGCCGCGACGTATGCGTGAGGGGAGTAGCGTCGTTCACAGCAACAGGAAGAGCGAGGAAATTAGTAGCGTCTGCGTGAGGGGAGGAGCGGAGTTCACCAGCAACAGCAATACGGAGCGGTGAGAAGTGGAGGAGCAGTGGCAGCGCGGGGAGGTAAGTCGGGACCTTGGGGGGGGGGTTTACAAAGCTGGGGCGGGAGGCGGCCGGGAGACTCGAGGCGGGAGGTGGTAGGCGCTATGCGCTATGCTCAATGTCGAGTCGGGGCGGGGGCGGCGGGCTCAAAGCGGCGCTATGCGCTATGCTCAATGTCGGGTCGGGGCGGGGGGCGGCGGGCTGCGGGCTCAAAGCGGGAGGCGGTATAGCTAATGTCAAGGCGGGAGGGATGCGGACTGGGCAATGGGGGGGGGGGGTGCGGTGCGGTGCACAGAGGCTTACAATGCTGCCCCCAGCCCCTTTCTGCCCCAGGCAACGCTGGGACGGGCTGCTAGTATATATATCTATACTACTATTATAAAGTGAGAACTTGCACCTTTTGGCAAGGTAAACTCGAAAACTACACCACCAATCTGAACAACCAAGACATCTTAGAAAACCTCAGGGCAAGCAGAAGGACATAGGCTATATAAAGTATAAAAATATTTGTTATTTAAAAAGTTAACATTAAAAAAAAAGTAGTCCCTTGGAAGTAGAGCCGGCCGTGACCTGCGTGTTGACGTCAGGAGCGTGGGGAGGAGCGGCGTCCAGGAAGGTGAGTGACCTGCAGTTGGGGTTCCAGAAGCGGCAGGTACGTGCCCCTGCCAGCATGTCTAAATTTCCGTCAGCTGCTGGACCGCCGGGACGATAGTGCCAACAGAGCCTGGATGAAGAACAGGCTGCAGAGTGCACCATCGACGTCCCGGTTTTCCCCGGACGGTCCCCGTTTGTAGAGAAGTGTCCCGACACTTTTTTCCAAGTTAAGGAAATGTCCGGGTTTTTAAAAAGTGTCCGGGCGAAACAGAGAAATGTCCCGGTTTTTCATTGTTCATTGGTGTTTTGGTTCAGCGTGTGTGCGCGTGCATGCTCTCTTTGCACTCCAGGTATGGCGTTAGATGAGCGTTGTAGGGGGAAGGAAATCCTTTGAAGAGAGACACTTTCTCTCGGGATTTCCCTCCTCTTTGTACAACGCAGCGCCCCCTTCGTCATCGTGCCAGCCACCGGCCCTGGTGTTATGATTCTTCAGTTACTGATATTGTTATGTCAGAGGTCTTCAAATGCAGATAGTGCGCGCCGCTATGACCACTTTGCTTTTGAATTAAACTTAAGTGGCAGCGCCCCGCATGAGAGGAAAAATGTGAAGATCGAAAACAGCTACAGAGTGGAATGGGAATACAAATTCCCTGCACCTGATGTACGATACATTTAAAGACTATTGTAGCCTGGATTGGCCTTGGACTTCTATGGTGCCATGTGAAACTCTCCTGAACATGGACAGACTCATGGAGATGTGTGTGTGTGTCATTTGAAAAATATGCCTTTCAAACCGATGCAACCCTGAAACTGAATGAAAAATCAGAGAGCAGAGTCTGGAAACTCTATGTGGGACTTCAATAACAGCGCGCTCCGAAGTGCTAAAAGGAAGTGACTGGTAGTGTTTTGAAACGCCATAATTTTCACAGCACATGCAATTACTAATTTTCCAATCAAGGATACAACAAACAAAATGATGGGTGTGAAAATAACTAGATGTGAAAGAGGTGCATATACATTGAACTATTCAAAATAATAGCAGTTGGCAAGTTGGATTTACGTGTGCACTTGCTTTATTTAAGAATTACAAATGCAACAGTTCTGTTGTCTCAAGAAAGGAAAAAGAAAAGCAAATAAAGTGAAATACTTCTTTTCATATTAGTAATTGCAACATGGTGAAATAACAATATATTATAAAAAACACGAGACCCAAAATGCCCGTGAGGGTATAAAAGACAGTACCACACACTTCTAATTGAAAACAGACTACCGTGAACAAGGCCGCAATGGCTAAAAGGCATGGGTGATGTTTGTGCAATGCTGTTTGCTCATTAAAGAACATGATAATATGAGCTTCTGGGAGTGCAGCATCCTTCTTTTGTAGTTTTCGAGTTTACCTTGCCAAAAGGTGCAAGTTCTCTCTTTATAATAGTAGTATAGATCTATACTACTATTATAAAGAGAGTACTTGCACCTTTTGGCAAGGTAAACTCGAAAACTACACCACCAATCTGAACACCCAAGACATCTTAAAAAACCTCAGGGCAAGCAGAAGGACATAGGCTACATAAAAATAAAAATAAAAGGTTGTTTAAAATATTTACTAATAAAAATAAAGTAGTCCCTTGCAAGTAGCGCCGGCCGCGACGTATGCGTGAGGGGAGTAGCGTCGTTCACAGCAACAGGAAGAGCGAGGAAATTAGTAGCGTCTGCGTGAGGGGAGGAGCGGAGTTCACCAGCAACAGCAATACGGAGCGGTGAGAAGTGGAGGAGCAGTGGCAGCGCGGGGAGGTAAGTCGGGACCTTGGGGGGGGGGTTTACAAAGCTGGGGCGGGAGGCGGCCGGGAGACTCGAGGCGGGAGGTGGTAGGCGCTATGCGCTATGCTCAATGTCGAGTCGGGGCGGGGGCGGCGGGCGGCGGGCTCAAAGCGGCGCTATGCGCTATGCTCAATGTCGGGTCGGGGCGGGGGGCGGCGGGCTGCGGGCTCAAAGCGGGAGGCGGTATAGCTAATGTCAAGGCGGGAGGGATGCGGACTGGGCAATGGGGGGGGGGGGTGCGGTGCGGTGCACAGAGGCTTACAATGCTGCCCCCAGCCCCTTTCTGCCCCAGGCAACGCTGGGACGGGCTGCTAGTATATATATATATATATATATATATATATATATATATTCCAAAAGGTCGTCGTATCCTCCCTGCCTTCCGCGCAGAACAACGAAAAGAGCGAGACCACAAAGTAAGTGCAGTTTCTCAGTGCTTTTTATTCCGTGCCAGAGTTATAGCCTGCAATTCGCCATGACGCGTTTCACCTCGAGAGAGGCTTGTTCACATAGCGTGTCATGGACACAAACGAGGGTTTATAAAGTGCTAATGCTTAATTTGCCACAGCTGTGCAGTTAACATTTTTTTCTTTTTCCATTGCATCGACAGTGAAAACATACTATGTTCAGTCAACAGAAAATAAAGGGCATGGTGCCCGATGGGTTCCAGTGCGTGTACACATTTTAGTAGAGTATAAAAATTCTTTTTAAAACTAATGTAAATAAATAGTTCAATTTCATATATATATACACATAGCTAAAATAACTATTAATCAATAGAAATTTCATCAAATACACTCCATATATGTACACAGTTCGGTCAGTTTACATAACCTCAAGTTATATATAAATATATAGACTTAGGAACCCAAATTTATCATTTGAAGTTAAAAAAACATACAGTTCCACATGCGAAAGAGAATTGTGCCCCAGTGGGCATACCCAAAGCAAACTGCACAGACCAATAAGGACAATAATGACATGCACTTCTAAAACATCCTCCTATAGTTACTGCAGAGCAAAAAGTGTTATAAAGTGAAAAGGTGCTAATACTGATTGTTAAAAACATGCTACCGTTAACAGCAGGTAGCAGAGTCAGATTAAAACCAAGTCAAGAGCCAGTTAGGGGAAATCGCTCATACAAATAAATTCATGAAACATTCAAGATTAATGATCAGCCGATCTACTACAGTTAGAGACAAGTATAAAGATCCTCGCTATTATTTAAACCTCCGGGGCTTTTTGTGTTAAACTCAAGGATAAACCCTGGTTTCCAAGAGGCGTAGTTTAGCGTCTCGGTTACCCCCTCTTTTTAGAGGCAAGACCGAGTCCACAAGAAAATACTGTAAACTACTGGGGTCACTATTGTGTATGGTTTCAAAGTGTCTAGTCACTGGATAAGCCTGGTCCTTACCGGAGATTGCCCTTAGATGTTGCAAGATGCGCTTGTGGGCAGGTGGGCGTGTACTCCCCACATATTGTAGTCCACAAGGGCACTGCAGGACATAGACAACATATTCTGTCCTGCATGTGAGTCTTTTATTGATGATATAAGGTTTGTCTGAAAAAGGGCGTGGGACCTGAGTTTTGTTGACTCCGTGGCGACAAGCTTTACATGTAAGACATTTTTTGAAACCAGTGATGTTATCCATCCAGGTTTTTTCGGGTTCCAGAGTATTGCTGACTAAGGCACTAGCAAGGCTAGGGGATTTTCGAAAAGTTAAACTAGGTCAATCCGGTACTAGGTCACCTATTATAGGGTCACCCTTGACCAGATTCCAGTTCTTGTTCAGAATTTTTCTTATCTGGGAATGTTGGTTACTGTAGGTCACAATGGCTCTAGATTGAATTTGCTCATTGTTACCATACTCTGCATTGGGTTTAGTCTTAGCCACTAAGGCATCCTCCCTCGTGATTTTCTTAGTACGTCTAATTGCTCCCTCTATTAGAGTACTACTGTAACCTCTTTGCAGGAACCTGGTTTTGCTGGCTTGTTGTGCCAGGTCACATTCTAAGTCAGAACTGCAAATTCTCCGCAATCTCAGCATTTCCCCGTAGGGAATGCTGCGGATAAGGTGTTGGGGATGCTGACTGCTGGCGTGTAGGACTGTATTGCCAGCAGTTATTTTTCTATGTAGCTTTGTTTGCAGAGTACCATCCCTGACATAGACCTCCACATCTAAGAAAGTAACCTTTTCTTTGTCAATGTGCGATGTAAATTGGAGGTTCAAATTGTTCATGTTCAACTGTTTCACAAAATCAGTAGCCTCCTCATGTGATCCCCTCCAGATCATAAATAGGTCATCAATATACCTTAGGTAGAGCATAACCTTGTTCTGCATAATTTCCTTATGGTCACCCATAAGGACCCGCTCCTCCCATAGCCCCATATGTAGACAGGCAAAGCTAGGGGAGAAGCAGGCCCCCATAGCCACCCCTCTCAATTGCTGGTATACTTGGTTATTAAAAGTGAAAAAGTTTTGTTCCAAACAAATCTTCAACATACCAACAATCATTTTGTTATGCTGTAAATATTCAATGGGGCGTTTATCAAGGAAATACTCACCCTTTTTTTTGCCATTGCAGTGTCGAATTGATGTATACAATGAAGTAACATCCATGGTAATGAGCAATAGTTCATCATCCCAGGTAATTGAAGCTAGTTTGCACAGGAAGTCAGTCGTGTCTCTGACATAGGAACCCAAGCTTTTTACCCATTCCTGTAGGAAGTAGTCAATATAGCGGGAAATGCATTCCGTGGAGCTGTCTATGGCCGATATTATTGGCCTCCCATGGGGCACAAGGGCATCCTTGTTCACCTTGGGTAGAAGGTAGAAACTTGGTATAACTGGGTAGTCCTTCTTCAAGTATTTATATTCGTCAAATGAAATTAAACCACTGCTTCGCTATATATATAGAGAGAGAGATCACCATCTTGTGAACTGACTTTGAGTGGGACTATCATACAAATGAGATAGAAGAGTTCTTAAAACTGATAACTGAACGTAACTTGTGTATGGTGACCTTGTTGAAAGGGCGGAGACAATTGGATTCAGAGCACATGAAAACTATTTTTCAGGGTCCCAAATTTCTCTTATCAACAAAAGCATTGCTGGCTTTTGTTGATGAGGACACATCTGAGCTACAGCTGTGGACATCAAATAATGTAAGCAGCTTTCTTGCATTCTGTCAAGCTCAGGACAAAACTCTTTTTTGGGGTCTATCTGACTATTCTAACAATTTTCGCCTCTTTGTTCATGAATCTGAAAGGTGTGTTCTTGAGGTTCTTCCCTCTCTGTAGATAAAGTACCACAGACAAACACAGCACAACAGATGTACTAGGAAATGATATGGAGGCAGAACTAACAGAGGTTGCAAAGGTCTTCCCTAAACAGGTATCCTAGAGAAAGGAACCCAACAATGTCCAGCAGGTCCACCCAGTGATGACAGGGCAACACGTCTACATTCACAACTATGTTAGCAAGTGCAAGATCAAAAATTAGAAGGGCCAAAGGATCAAAGTGGCTGAAAGGAAGTAATGGCTCCAACTCACAGATTTCTGACCAGATCTATCAATACAGGCTTGCCAAGAGATATAAAAGGAACCACTGCACTTAGATCATTTTATTTGACTCTACCAATGAACAGTTATGTATTTCTATTTTCTTTTTTGTCATGCAGTTTAATGAGTACTGTTTTATAACTTGTATGTTTTTGCAATGATATGCTTAGTTTCAGCCACTGGAGGAAAGGACCCATTGATAGGGCCCTACAAGTGTAAACAAAGGGTGAGCGTCACCACACGCTGCTAGATAAGATGTGGTATCAGCAACTGCTTGAGATAGAACGAACCTCCTCGGATGAGTAATGTGTTCCCTCACTCCTCATACCACCGGATCAGGTTGCAGTCACCAAGAGAAGTTATTATTATTAACATTATTAATAATAACATGTCTAAAGTGCAGCATTCACCTAACAGGTATCCTGGCTATGTACACTCTGCCGGGTCAGCACTTTCCTCCCTATTTATAACACATCTTTCATGTCCCTTCCTGATATGTTTCTGGCTATTTAGGGAAAAGCCAGGTTTTTATATCTCTCCTAAAGGGTATAAGACTTTTACTGGCTCTGAGGGAGGCTGGCAGCTTATTCCACAGCCGAGTTGCCCTCACCTCAAAAGACACATCCGCCATACTTCACTTCTGAAATTTTGGGACACATAATATGTTGGCAGAGGAACGGAGGTTGCTTATTGACCTGTAGTGCCTAAAGAAGCCATGAACATCACTATTTGCCTACTACGTATTTTCCTATGTAGGATGAGGCCCAAATACATCCTGTATACATATGACCCATATCATTTAGGGTGAATACCACTAGATATTATAAGGAGGTAGAAGTAATATACATTCCCACAGACAAGTCAAGACTTATTAAATGAGTTTGCCCACATGAAACTAGTTGCGCTGTAACAAACTATATTAAGTGAACTAGTCCACATGCACCAGAAAACTAATGGATGGGGAGACAGAATGTTAGCATAAGGCATTTTCAGTGTCCCTGAGCTCTTTTACCACTAGTGACTACATCGCCAACCTAATGCCTTCGGTTTTCACCGAAAACACTGAATTTGCATTCACCGGGTCAGTTTCCATCCATGATCAGTGGCACCCCAAAAATCACATTTGTCTGCCGAACCATCTCCTAAGGAATTGAACTCACACTCATAAAGGCACTATAGGGAAGTGTGAGATTACATAGGTCAACAACATTGCACAATACAATGGGGTGGATGGGACAGTAGGCCCCCGATCTGTTACGAAATTATTATCAGTCTCTTTATGTTTCAGAGGGAATGGCACCATCAGTGTAGGGATAAAACACCAACTGCAATGCCACAATAGATAATGCCGACATGCAGGGGGGCACCTCGTGTCTCTTGGATTTATTTTGCCAAATGTGGATAGCTGCTACAAGTCCAGCTACCCACATGTCCAACTACCTCAAACCTCTGCGATCTGGTTATCTGGCAAACACCCACTCCAGTCATACCAGGGGTGAACATCACCAAACTATGTGAACACCCCATGAGCCGTCTATTCACTCTTCTTCATCACCAGGGCTGGAAAAGGTCCACAGAGTACTATGGGATCACCTCTTGGAAGGCTGTACCCCAAGAGTTCAGACCGTTCAACAATGCTCAACTGTTCTTTGGAAATGTGTGGTCATTCGTCCAGGCAAAGGCAACAGCTCGATGGCTCCAAACAAAATGAGAGCTAATGAAGATCAATGTCACCGGAACAGGGTTCAACGCAATTAAGGAACAGTTGCGAACAACGAGAATAATGATCATGCAGCAGCGATATGTGCTAGACCTTATGACAGCCATGGAGGGAACGCTTGTGCAAATGGTGAGGACAACAGAACTTTGAGCAAGGCGATACAAATTTTACATGATCTACAATGGACAATGGTGAGCGAAGGAAGTGTCCCAGATGAATAGTTTTGACAATCATCCTAGATGTCAGGACTGTTTAAGGCTTTGTTGCCCCTCAATGCGGTCTTGCTTTTGATGCATTATGTTTTTCAATTAATAATAGCGTGCTGTAAAGAGTTAGCACTAAGGTGGGCGGGAGGTTCATGGCTTGTGTTACCTGTGTTGGTGATTTCGCTATGAAGATCGCATATCAGTTGACATTTAGTAAGGACCTGGAGTTAAAAGAAGTAGTTGAAATATCAACTATTCTCATGTTAAAGAAAATATAAAATGCGAGGAAACCTAAGACAGACATGAAAAAACACCACAGCTGTCAGCGGAAAGCACTTGAAAACTTAATGTATTCATAGACGAAAAACAGACCCACATTACACAAGGACAAAGAGTAAAGGTGTGGGTTGTGAGGAGAGCAAAACACAAGATCAGAAAGTTTAGTTCAATAGGGATAAATGACTAACAAAGCCTTGAAGAAATCAAGATCTCAGCTCACAAGCACGTACTCCATTCTATTTATTAGCAGAGACCTGGTTCTAGAACATAAGATAAGAAAACGTGAGACCAGCAGAATAAACACACTCAATAAGGAGAGGTTAAAGGAAAATGTTTCATCAAAGCTGTTAGGCTTAAGACAGGGAGATCCGAGAGGAGAGGACATGAGTTCAAGAATGCATGCAGGTGGTGTGGTATTTATGTGGAAATATTTCCTTAACTTGTATTATTCTGTGACTTGTTATTGCCGTTTAAGATATGTATGAAGTCGGCACAATTTGTGAGTGTAAGAATCTGCCTGCCTAAAGCAAATTGACACAGTTTTCAGTCCTACAGGGCTGACTGTCTCCCGGCCGTATTCTAATTCAACCTATTTTCTATAACAAACAATCTGTGTCTTTGATTTTTCCAAGTGAACAACTGCCATTACCATGTATAGTTATATTTTCATATTGTAACTGAATGTGATGCCTCAGTGTTAGATCTGGCATCCTTAGGGTGATTTTCCCCTAGACGTTTTGCCTTTTAGCTCCTGTTTCTGCTGATTCTTTTTGCTGGCCTTCGAACTCTGAGCACTTTACCACTGCTAAAGTGCATGTGCTTCTCCCCTAAACATGAGGAAATTGGTGTATACCTGATTGGCATATTTGCTTTACTGGTAAGTCCCTTGTGAAGTGGTATACCATTTAACCAGGGCTTGTACATCAAATGCTACAAGTGGGCTGCAGCACTAATTGCGCCACCCACAGAAGCAGCCTTTGAAACCAGTCTCAGGCCTGCCACTGAAGTGTGTGTGTGTGTGCAGTTTACTGCCTCGTTGACGTGGCGTTGAAAAATATTTGCCAAGCCTTAAACTCCACATTTATTACATAGGTCACCCCTAAGGTAGGCCCCAAGAAACGCTAAGGTAAGTAAAACGTAGGACATGTAAGTTTTGCATGTGCTGGTAGTGACAAACAGCTTATTTTATTTTTCAGTATTGTGGGGTCTACGCATCTCATATTCTAGCATTGGGGATTCCTTAGTACAGTTTTTAGCTGTAATTCCTCATCAAAGAGGAGGAGCGGTTTCATATTTCATATTTCATATGTTTGGAATGGAAATGATAAGTCCTTGTTACTGGTGAAGTTTAACGTTACTGTTTTCGAAATACCACTTTTAGAACGTGGACAGTTCTCTGCACTTACTGCTCTGTGTGCCTGACACCCTGTCTCCAATACACATCTGGGGTGGGTGACAGCTACACACTGTGCATTCCCTCTAGACAGCCACAACACAGGAATGATAGGTGTGTCTGAGTACCCATCTACATACATCTGCTTTCTGAAGGCCTTGACTGGGCAGGTTGAGAGGGAGGGGCTAACACTTTACTTGAATAGGCAGTGTTCTGTCTCCACACAAATTAATGCTTACCCCCCACAGATAGCCTGGCAGACAAGACTGGGCTGAAAAGATACGTGTGCACTTCATAGAGCTGCTTTGAAGTCACTGCCTACACCATAAGCACTTTTGGGTATAAGTACTATGTCTCTGACCCCCTAAAGTCAGACACTTATGGATCTTGAACTGAATCGCTGTCAGAAGGACTGCTGGGCTGCTGAAAGGAATACACTGGACTGCTTTTCTGGAAGAAATGCTTTTTTGCTTGGTGTCTGCTGAGAGCTGGACTCGGACTCCCTCCAAGTGCTCTCCAAGGAGTTGCTGTCTTGGCTCCTGTTTCTGAAGTTTCAGGGACACAAAAGACTTCCTTAAATACTGTTGGTGCTGATGGACTCTGACTTCTCTGAGTCCTACCCTTGCCTGAGGTGCCCTCTCCAGGTTGTGGGGCTCAGAAGTGGGTTCTGCTGTTGTTTGGATACAAAATGAAGCATTGTCACCTTTGTGCCGATCGGAACTGGCGCTTGGCCCTTCGATGCCAACGCAAAGGCTGCTCGAAGACAGGAGTTCTACAGCCTGCGCGGCCCAATGATGATGCATTGCCTTCAACTCCGTGTAGCTCAACGACGACGACGACAGCAACCGGGCGCAATGGAAAAGACTGACACATTGTGTCCTCAGCCTCAACGCTTTGCTTCATACAAAGTACTTTCATGGCGGGCCCTGATTATGTCCAGTAGCTGGCCTGCCCTTCCTCGCGGTCGGCTTGAACTTTGGATTTGCACCGGTCCCTCGCGACCTTTTGAAGGCTAGTGACTTCTAGGCACTGTTTTTACATTTCATCTTTAAAAATTCTTATCTCAACTTCTACGGGTTGTAATTTTGTCGTTTTGGGCTCATTTTACTTAGATAAATATTCTCTATTGTTCTATAACTCTGTAGAGCCTTTTTGTGGAGTATTCATTGTGGTACTGTGTGTGCGTGCTGCACAAATATGTTACACATTGCCTCTTTAGATAAACCGGACTGCTCTGTGCCAAGCTACCAGAGGGTGCGCACAGGTTATCGTTTAGTGTGTATCTACATGACCATGCTGGAGCAGTGGTTCCTGACTAGCCTGGGTGCATACCTCAGCCAACCAGGAATCCCATTTCTAACACAAGGTATGTGCATTTTTTCCATGTTAAAACTGTATTTAAAGTTAATTTTTAAAAGCTGCATGTTTCCCAAGTGACAAGGCCCAAATGACACAGACGTTTCATGTGTGCCAGGTAAAGTTTAGATTATACACTTAAGATGTGGCTTGTACTGGCTAGAGACTCCATTCAAAGACTTATTTTTATATTTAATAGAAATTCAATCTAATGTTAAAGTCGGATTTGCATGAGATATATTTGAAATTTAACTTTTGGTAAATTGCCTTTACCTGCCTGAAGCTGCTGGAGACTAATTTGCATTAGCTCCCGAACAAGTGATCAACCTGTACTTGGCCTGAGTTTGGTGTGAGAAATTGCTCCGAGAGAAAAGACAAAGGCCTGGGAGTGCAGAGCAGTTTTCTTACCCTGGCAGGAAGACCAGTTGGGGTTGGATTAGGGACTTAATTAACTTCAAAGGAGCTGACCTCTCACAAGCAGATGTTAGGAGACACTGGGAAAAGCTCTGCATTTTGTCCCACCTAGTTCGGCTTGTACCAAACCCAATGGCAGAAAGCTATTCCCAGACATGTTTTTAGAGACCACAGAGAAGGTGACTGCACATCACCCTGGCCTCACCTCTGGGTGGACACAAAGGATTTGCACAAGGGGAGAAGGGTTTCCCAATCTTGAATTTTGAGAGCGAGAAGCACTGTGCGATTGTTTGCTGCAAGACAAATAGGAACTATTTAGAAAGTGGGTTGGGTTGCCCACTGGAACTTTTAACCCATTGGTCAGGGAGTGCCCAAGAATGACCCCCGCCCACTAGCTGGTCCAGGCATAAATGTGGCACCACAAGGTACCCTCCTCAGAATCCTAGTTGGACCTGTGGAACCCTGGCCACACCCCTGGGTGGGCCCAAAGGCTCCGCATAAGAAGAGAAGGGTTCCCAATTTTGAATTTTGAGAGTGAGAGGCACTCTGTGTAGAAAGATGGTTCTTCATTTAGTATCCCAAAAGAGTCCGGGTATCCCTTATAAGTGAACAGGGGCTTGCTCTAGCAGTCCCACAGTGCTCTATTTGGGGGTAGTGTGGTTGAGCACCCTTAGGCTTATCAGCGAGGAGTGTAAGACATTTGTCACACACACTGAGTCAATAAATGATACACACACTCAAAAAGAAGATCCACACCAATTTAGAAAAATAACACTTATTTTAAATATATTTTTAACACTAAGAAATACGTAGTTTGGTAAGTACTTTGTTTTGAGATATCACTGTAACAAAGGTATACAGAAATACACTTCCATTGGGTGAGGTATCACGGTTTTTCAGTGTACAGCAGTACACATTCACTTGTATCTCTTAAAGTGGTAATGTTTCCTAAGGGAAAAAACATAAACTGCATACAGACACTTAGCAGCAACTTGCAGATTTTTCTTCAGGACTTAAGGTAAGTATGGGGCAAGGTCTAAGGCAGCACCAACAGGTTACCTCGGTCAGCTCTGGAGCAGCTGGGTGCAGACGTGCAATTTAGAGTCTGGTGCCCCGTTGAAGAAAATGGAGAATGGTTCGGTTACAAAGAGGCTGCAAGCAGGGACTGAGGGGCCAGTCCGGGTATTACCACAGGGGGCTCAGTCCTTGAGATACTCGGTACATAGGGACACTGCTGGTCCAATGGAACTCAGGCTGATGGGCTCAGCTGCAGTGGTGGTTTCTCCAGTAGGGTTGCACTGCAGGAGGCACTCGCTGTTGTAGGGGGGGGGCTGCAAAACAGGCTGCAGGCGGGGACTGGAGGACCAGTCAATCCAAACCCAAAGTTGGGCTCAGCTCTTGAGTGTCTCAGGACCTCCTTGGCACTATTGATCCTATTCTGCCCCGACTGAGGGCTTGGGTGCAGTGGTGCATCTTGGTGTCAGGTGTTCGAGGTCTGAGGCTCCTGCGGATCCTGCTGTCTGGCAAGAGAGGCTGCAGGTGGGGACTGGGGGCTAGTATGGAGGAGCCCAAGGGGGGCTCTTGTCTTGAGGGTCTCTGTGCCTCAGGGACACCGTTTGTTCATGGAAACTCAGGCCAGGGAGGTTCGTGTGCAAAGCTATTTGGTCTGGTGGGGGCGTACTGGCAGGGGCTCTTGTTTTAGTCCGTTTGGTTCCATGCAAACATGCAGACAAGCAGCTCCTCTGCTCCAAGGGATATGTTGCTGGACAGGGGAACTCATAGGTCACTTTTCCACAGCTTTTGGGTGTGACACTGCTTTCTGGATGAGCTGGATCCATGTAATTGTTGGGGACGGCAGGCAGGCAGACAGTGATGGTGTCAAGTCAGTTGCTGTTCATCAGTTCTCCTGGTGGGGGCTCTTCTTTGTACTTCTTTCTTCTTCAAGCAGACAAATCCAAGTTCCTGGTGCCAGGGAGCCACCTAAATACTCAATTTAGGGGTGTTTAAGGGAGTGAAGGGTAGCAGCCAATTGGCTATTAATCCCTGGGGTCACTACACCCTCCTAGATGACCACTTCCTGTGGAGAGTCACCATCACCCAGTCCCAGAGCTCCTGATTTTACCACAACTGATGGTAAAATCCACATTTTTGTTTTTACTTCAGGTCGCCCACCCTAGAGGTGTAACTCGCCTGGAGGGTCATCACGCCTCTTTACATACCAAATTTCCCACCTGTCCTGGTGCCAAATGGTCCTCAGAGCAGGGGGTGGCATCTCCCAGAGCAGGGGGTGGCATCTCCCAGGTCAGGGGCTGGCATCTATCAGGTGTGGGAGAAGCCAGGCTTGCATATCAAAGGCAGTGTGCTCTTTGAAGCTCCATGCCTTGACATGCTAATTTACTAGCCATCCTGTTGAAGGAGGTGTAAACGCCTCCTGCCACAGCAGGCAAGGGTTCTGACTTCTGATAGCAGGGCTCTCTCCTCCTAGGCGGTCAGAAACGTGTCTGTGGTAGCTGGCTGGACAGGACTAATCAGCCAGCACACTAGAGGAATAGTAGATTTCAGGGGGTACCCCTAAGCTACTCTCTGGGTGCACATATTAATAAATCCATCTCTGGAATCAGTGTGGGTTTATTAATATGAGGTGTTGGATACCAAACATCAAAGGTTTCAGTGAAGACATTATCTAGCTGTGAATCACATTTTCAGACATTACAGGGGCATATCTGCTCAGTCAGATATGTCCTCACAAGTGCACCCTTCCGTAGGGCTCCAAGACCTGCCAGAGGGGTGACTTACATAAGCCCCACCATGCAGTGTCTTTGGCATGGCACACAGGAGTGGCGTAAGATATGCGGCTGCCCTTGGGGACCTCTTTAGTAGCCCTGCTCTAGGTACCTTGAGTACCATTTGCTATGGACTTACAAGGGTGCTAAAGTCCTAGGCCAACTGTGAAACAATCAGACATCACTTTGATTTAAGGAAGGGGCACTGGCCCCGAGGTCTGGTTCACAGGCCTCAGTGCACTGTCAGAGTTGAAAATCAGCATCGAGCAGCTAAAAAGGGGGCAAAAAGTAAGGGGACAACTGCAACAAAAACCCAGTTTACTACACTGTGGGATTGTTTGCTGCAAGTCCAACAGGAACTATTGAGAAAGTGGGTTGGGTCGTCCACAGGAACCTTTAACCCACTGATCAGGGAGTGCCCAAGAGTGACCACTACCCACTATCTGGTAGCAGGCATAAATGTGGCAACCGAAGGTACCATCCTCAGAACCCTTTCTGAAGCTGTGGAAGATCAAAGGAGAACTAGACCTGCAGTTTGCGACCTAAGAGGATCCCTGAAGCATTGGACCTTCTTCCCCATACACAGGACAAAGAAGTGGACTTAAATAGTCAGTTGGGTGACCTCCTGTGTGGCTAAAGGGACTCAACAAGCTGCCAGTACCCATCTGACCAGTGGCACCTGGACCTGGGCTACAGTTTGCTCCGATACTCTGAGAGTCTCTAAGGTGCAATCCACTGAGGTCTTGGAGGCCTTAGATGCACACTCCTGTGACTGCTTGAGCACCAGAAGACAGCCTGGAAACAGAAAAACATTTCTTCCAGAGTTCCTGAGCTTTGATGGGACATTCATGGGGACCAGAGGGAAAATTTATCTGACCAGCAGTTCCACAGCATTTGATTGAATTTTGCTTCGTCCAAGTCAAAACTCCCAGCACCTCTGAAAAAGGACGGCCCCATCAACATTGAGATTTCAGGGAATAATCTTCAAAGCTCCACTGCTCCAGTGGGACAAACCTCCTTCAAGTATAGATCCTTCGGTTCCACAGTGGCAGCTACAATTTCAGAAGCTGCTCAGGGAGGATTTTTCTGCATTAGGACTTGAAACGATTTCTAACTTTTTGACTTCCAGACTTTCACTAGGACTAATCAATTTGTTGCATCCAACCAGGGCTGCATCATGGACAGGCTCAAAATTGCACTCATGTAAAGGTCTATTGCTTCCACAGACTATCATTGGTGCGTTGTGCTTTTTGGAGCCATTTTCACTTAATTCTTTCAGATTTCCTATCTATGGTTCCCCCTCACTGAATTATTGTCTTTGTGCTCTTACTTTACTCATAAATGTTTTTTCTTTATTTTGAAATTGGTTGTGGGATTGTTTTGTGTGACTTCTTTACTGTTCATGCACGTTACCAGGGATTAAGCACAGTTTTTTGCATTTAATATGTGTTAAATCTACCAGGGGAAGGCCTTATCCTTTGAGGTGGACACTTATTACCCTCAAATAATAATCCATTTACCTACATATAAACAGGTATCAAAAGAAGCTATTGAGGCGGTCTTATTGCCTCAGTGAGAGAAAGTGCCTCTTTTGACATGGTAAGGCCCCACCTTTTGCCTGTAAAATGATGTAAATTTGATTAAAAGTGCACAGGGTCATTGCCAACCAAGTCCGCTGTGCCAGAGCTACTTCCCTAAAACTGTACCATGATTGGCACCACTTCAGACTCCCTATACGTTCCTAGTAAATGGTACCCCAGGTACCTAGGGCATTGGGACTAAAGAGGACACAGGGACCAGGGACCCCTCACCAACCCCATTTAAACTGCCACTGCAGCCTGCATAACTAGGTGCAGAGAAAAACAACAAACTCGACATAGCACACTGCCAGTGTGTCATGTTAAGCAGAACTGCCTGAGATATGGGTAAGTCACCCCTCTAGTAGACCTTACAAGACCTTAGGCAGGGTGCACTATATCTCAGATGTGAGTATTTGTGTGTGAGCAGATATGCCCCTGTAATATTTAAGTTTATTCCTAATATTGTAAGTGACAGGGAAGCCATAGAGAGTCCGTGGACTGGAAAAACAACAACAGTAGTTCCCCAGCACCTTGATGGCTTCATTGAACCTAGGAGTGTTTGGTACCAAACAACTCCTCTTAATAAACTCACACTGATTACAGTGTTGGATTTATTAAAACATGAACCCAGAGGGCACCTCAAGGTGCTTCCTAAAAGCCTACCAATCCTAGTGCGGTCTCTGACTGGCTTTAGGTGGCTTGGCAACAAAAGACATGTTTCTGGACCCATGGGGTGAGAGCCCTTGCTCTCTGAGGACAGAAACAAAGCCCATCCTAAGCGGAGGTGTCACACCTCAGGCACGCACAGTGCACAAGAGGGAAGCTTCAAAGGCCTTGCCGTCTTTATAATGCGCCCCCAGCCTCTGCTGCTAGCAGCAGATGTCAGGTCCCAGTTTAAACCCCCACTTTTGGTTTGCGGACCCGCGGGAAAACGACGTGAGAATAGGAGGTGTGCCCTCCTTCGCCCACTCCAGCCCTCAGGTACTGGAGGTGAAGTGTAGCATATTTTTTAGTGTCCACATCTTGAAGATGGTGGGACTTATCCAAGCAGGGCTAGGATTATGCGCCCCTTCCACCCAAGGGTGGCATAGTAGTGGGTGTAGACACCCCAAGTAGGTGACCAATTGGTCCCTACCAGTCCCTTCCTTGTAATGTTCCTAAATCTAGTATTTAGGTGACACCTCCAGACCCTGAAGTGAGATTATGGACGACCTACAAACGTCAGACATCAAAGAGCCTCAACGGCAGGAAAGAAGAAGGACCAATGACTGGCTTGGCACCAGCACTGCCAGCCTGTCTGCTGCCTTTCACCCCTGCTACAAAAGTTGACTCATCCTGCGGGCCCAGAGACCTCCTAAACCCTGGGAGGGATCCCTTCCTTCAATAAAGATCAAGGACTCCCATGGACAGCAGACCTGTCCACAGGAAACCATCTTTAAAGATCAAGAGCTCAATCTTGAGGAACTGCAAAATTGCCCACCAGACCCACCTCTGCAACCCACGCTCATGACCAGAGTCCAAGTGGGCCACCAGTCCGGCGAAGGTTACCCAACGATTATGAGCAAGAACACACCATGGGTTGACCCCTGCCAGACTCCACATTGACACCTGCAGGATTTCCAACATCTGCACCCAAAGCTGTGGGCCTTGGGGAGCTTGACCATCGCTGTCCGTATGTCCCCAAGCATCACCACTTACCTGGGCAGCTGTTGTTTTTTTTCGTAAGGCCTCCTGGGCAGAGCCTTTATCTGAACTCCATCTCCTCCATTGGTCTGCATTGGGTGCCAGACGCTGTGTTGGCACTCTGCACCTGGCTGCCCCTGTGTCGTTGAGAGTGTATGTTTGCTGCTGCCCTGTGGCCCCTTCAGTGCTTGCCTAAACTGCTGGAGATTGACCCCAGACACTGCTTTTAATTACCCGTAAACAGCACATCTTCGATCACCACCAGTCCCCGTTGGTTAACATTGGGTGCCTGACTCCGAATTTTATCTCTACATCCGGCCGCCCCTGTGCCACAGGTGATGCAGTCTTGGTGCTAACTTGAACCTGGCCATGTGTTGATTACAAACCCCGAAAATAGATTTTGGGAGTCAGGTACTTACCTACAAAACTGCATTCTTGTTAACCTCCCATAGGTTAACATTGCTGAACTGAAAATTTGTAAAGTGTCCACTTTTTAAAGTTAAAAGTATTCATTTTCAAAAAAGCACTCACCTTTGAACGTACATCTTAGTCTTAAAATAAACCTAGAAAGAAACGTATTTTTCTAAAATTGGTATGGATCTCCTTTTTGAATTGTGCATCATTTATTGATCACTGTGTGCATAACAAATGTTGTACACTCCTGTGTTCAGCCTAAAGCTACTCGACCTCACTACCACAAATAGGGCACTTTGGGTTGCATAGAAACCCTGTGCACTTCTGGGGGACTCTCCGGACTCTCTACATGATATAACCATTTATTGGTAATCACATAAAGAGCCAGCTTCCTACACTCAGCACATTATTTCTCTCCGTCTTTGAGAAAGGGACTAGTGAGACACTCAGTACAAGAACACAGATATACAAGTGGTCTACACATGTGATAAGTGTAACATTATTAAACCAAAGAAAACTGCTGATATGATCAACTACAACATTGATAATGTATCACAAAGTTACAATAAGCCCAGAGAACATAGATATGACAAAGGCATTCTACAAGTCTGGGCAAACCACAAAAATAAACATTGAAGAAACTGTAACTGAAATAAAGATATAGTCACAGAAATGGCAATTTTTATGACAAACTTTCTTCCATTATGGTCAAAAACTCTCCCATGCTTTGTTCCTTAAGTGTGAAATTAAAAGTGTATTGTTCATCCAGTACCTTGTTCAGATCAACATTTAAGGGTTCAGATCAAGTATTTCAGTGTGCATCAGAATCGCTGTTGTCCTTTAAATTACCTGACTTAGAATACTTTCAGAGCTGGAAGATTTCATGACTACCATGTCACCGGAAGATAGCAGCTTTTGCCGAGCTAGATGTCCTCTGAAAGCAGACTGCAGCACAGTAGCAACCTAGTGGGAAAATATACATTTTTGTAAGAAGGAAAAAGGAAATCCCCACCACTTCATAGTTTCTACAAAAGAGATTTTTTTTTTGAAATTCGAAGGACGCTTTCCATAATAAGACTTTTGCAGGTGTTACAGTCTAAGCAGAAATCTCAAAAAGCTCAATTTGAAGGTAAGGAATAGATTGCATCTGTTAAGGTAATTCTATTGTATACCAGACTTTACGTGGTACATAAGAAGACAATGCCACGAAGTAGCATGCACTGTCAACAACACTCAAACACTGATTTTGGTCGCTTTCATTACAACCTATAGAAATGAATGTACAGAGGGTGGTGGTTTTTTAGGTCTAGCCTACAGCATTGCTTTATTAGGTCGAGCCTACAGCATTGCTTTAGCAATGCTTGTTAGCCGAGATTATAGTAAGGCTTTCAAAAGTCTACCCGAACTGCGGATTAGGTACAGTCACATCACACACCATTTGTCTGAGCCTCTGCATCAGACTTCAAAGGAATCTGCTCCCCACCCCCATTTGACTTCAAAGGAAGCCGCTCCTCCGCCCCCCCTCTCCGCCACGCAATGCAGAGAGCTTGTTCCATTTGTGTTCATGCCGTCCACAACAGCTCCTTCCACGTCACACTGTTTCATGTTTATGGGCTCCATTGCCTTTCCCTTGCTGCAGCCTCCAAAGTCCTTGAATTCTCACTAGACCCGCTGCTGCAGGTTATGCCCTGGTGCCGCACCACATGATTTAGCACATCCCCTTCTTCCCCCATGTCGATCTCTTCCTCTCCCTGTTATTCCCATGTTTTTAATCATTGATTGTCTTTGCCTGCAAATTTTTTATTTTTATTTTGTGCAGTTTTATACAGCACGAATTATAGCGCTTTACATGAGCACCTGTTACGTTGCACAAGGACACATTCATTTTTGGTAGGCAGCACGGGGAGATTAAGTGAATTGCCCAGAAACACACTATGTTGATCCCACGCCGATGCTCGAGCCTGGTTTCCCAAAGTCAGCAGCTCTGGCCATTACGCCACCATTAAAAATGGCCCTCGCCCTCCCCCAGTACAGAGCGCGCATCGCTTGTTTACCTTCTCTCAACCCGCCCAATCTGTGTTGTGTAACTTTATAACCCCGCCTCCTTTGTGTTGCTTGTTTGTTTGTAAGTTTTGCAGTTTGATATAGCACGAAATATAGCGCTTTACATGAGCATTCGTTCATAGATTGTTCGCGGACACGGTGCTGAAACCTCCAAACAAAGCCGCGTCACCACATCACTGGCCATCTTACCGCACTGCTGCCCACTCTCTCGCATACCTTGCAATCCGAAGATGGCTCCAAGGCATGCAGGATCAGAATGACCTAGGCGCCGGAGCCTCCATGCTGCCACCATTGCTAGGACACCGCTTCTGAAAACCTTATCAGGCCACGGGGAAGGAGAGAGCCGGCAGCGCTGACCTTCTGTCCCCGTGTCATACAAGCCACTCTTTCTCTCTTCTCTAAATTCCTTTGGCTGTGGCTTTGAGGTACACGACATGCATGCATTTTTATTTTGTGCAGTTTTATACAGCACAAATTATAGCGCTTTACATGAGCACCCGTTACGTTGCACAAGGACACATTCATTTTTGGTAGGCAGCACGGGAAGATTAAGTGAATTGCCCAGAATCACACTATGTTGATACAACGCCGATGCTGGAGCCTGGTTTCCCAAAGTCGGCAGCTTTGGCCATTACGCCGTCATTTTGGTTCCCAGCCACTTTTAACCCTTGTAACTCTCATTCCTATAACCCCTAATGTTATGTGTAAGTGGTGTCAATTAGGTAGGAAGGAGCTTCAGCACAAAGGGGCCCTGCACATCAGCTGCAGTACCCCTATTCAGCTACAGAGACGCAAATACAGCCACTGCTCCAGATACATGAACAAAAACAATACTAGGGACCAATCCTGGGAGTATCACCTTGGTGGTTCTTTGCTCTATTAAGCTGTTTCTGAGTGCTCAAGTATTTTTAAATCAGTGGACAGAGGTACCATGAGAGTCTGATGTGCCTAGGATCTAACTCCTACTTGCTCCCAGGGCTTTAAATTTACCGTCATATTGCATTTTGGTGACTATATCAGACTGGGCACTCCCTCCCTCCCCCAGGTACAATTCAGTCCATTTTCTATCTATGCTCTTGCTCGCACCTTTAACATTAATTCTAAATACTTACAATCTTGCCGAAAAAGGAGCAAAGGAATAATTTCAAAAAGTGTTTTCCCAAGTTCACAAAATTCGGCCAAATACACAATATCTCCTCTCTCTCTACACCCCTCTCTCTTTATACCCCTCTCTCTACACCCCCGTCTCTCTCTCTATCGCCCTCACTCTGTTCTATCTATCTATCTATCTCCCTCACTCTATCCATCTATCTATCTCCCTCACTCTATCCATCTATCTATCTCCCTCACTCTCTCTATCGCCCTCACTCTGTTCTATCTATCTATCTATCTATCTATCTATCTATCTATCTATCTATCTATCTCCCTCACTATCTATCTATCTCCCTCACTCTATCCATCTATCTATCTCCCTCACTCTATCCATCTATCTATCTCCCTCACTCTATCCATCTATCTATCTCCCTCACTCTATCCATCTATCTATCTCCCTCACTCTATCCATCTATCTATCGCCCTAACTCTAGCTATCTATCTCCCTCACTCTATCTATCTCCCTCACTCTATCTATCTCCCTCACTCTCTCTATCGCCCTCACTCTGTTCTATCTATCTATCTATCTATCTATCTATCTATCTATCTATCTATCTATCTCCCTCACTATCTATCTATCTATCTATCTATCTCCCTCACTCTATCCATCTATCTATCTATCTCCCTCACTCTATCCATCTATCTATCTCCCTCACTCTATCCATCTATCTATCAACCTCACTCTCTATCTATCGCCCTCACTCTAGCTATCTATCGCCCTCACTCTAGCTATCTATCTCCCTCACTCTATCTATCTATCTCCCTCACTCTATCTATCTATCTCCCTCACTCTATCTATCGCCCTCACTCTATCTATCGCCCTCACTCTATCTATCGCCCTCACTCTATCTATCGCCCTCACTCTATCTATCGCCCTCACTCTATCTATTGCCCTCACTCTATCTATCTATCTATCGCCCTCACTCTATCTATCGTCCTCACTCTATCTATCGCCCTCACTCTATCTATCGCCCTCACTCTATCTATCGCCCTCACTCTATCTATCGCCCTCACTCTATCTATCGCCCTCACTCTAGCTATCGCCCTCACTCTATCTATCTATCGCCCTCACTCTATCCAGCTATCTATCGCCCTCACTCTATCCATCACCCTCACTATCTATCTCCCTCACTCTATCCATCGCCCTCACTCTATCCATCGCCCTCACTCTATCCATCGCCCTCACTCTATCCATCGCCCTTACTCTATCCATCGCCCTCACTCTATCCATCACCCTCACTCTATCCATCACCCTCACTATCTATCTATCGCCCTCACTCTATCGCCCTCACTCTATCGCCCTCACTCTATCGCCCTCACTCTATCGCCCTCACTCTATCGCCCTCACTCTATCTATCGCCCTCACTCTATCTATCGCACTCACTCTATCTATCGCACTCACTCTATCTATCGCACTCACTCTATCTATCGCACTCACTCTATCTATCGCACTCACTCTATCTATCGCCCTCACTCTATCTATCGCCCTCACTCTATCTATCGCCCTCACTCTATCTATCGCCCTCACTCTATCTATCGCCCTCACTCTATCTATCGCCCTCACTCTATCTATCGCCCTCACTCTATCTATCGCCCTCACTCTATCTATCGCCCTCACTCTATCCATCGCCCTCACTCTATCCATCGCCCTCACTCTATCCATCGCCCTCACTCTATCCATCGCCCTCACTCTATCCATCGCCCTCACTCTATCCATCGCCCTCACTCTATCCATCGCCCTCACTCTATCCATCGCCCTCACTCTATCCATCGCCCTCACTCTATCCATCGCCCTCACTCTATCCATCGCCCTCACTCTATCCATCACCCTCACTCTATCCATCACCCTCACTCTATCCATCACCCTCACTCTATCTATCGCCCTCACTCTACCTATCGCCCTCACTCTACCTATCGCCCTCACTCTCGCTATCTATCGCCCTCACTCTATCTATCTATCGCCCTCACTCTATCCAGCTATCTATCGCCCTCACTCTATCGCCCTCACTCTATCGCCCTCACTCTATCGCCCTCACTCTATCGCCCTCACTCTATCGCCCTCACTCTATCCATCGCCCTCACTCTATCCATCGCCCTCACTCTATCCATCGCCCTTACTCTATCCATCACCCTCACTATCTATCGCCCTCACTCTATCGCCCTCACTCTATCGCCCTCACTCTATCGCCCTCACTCTATCGCCCTCACTCTATCGCCCTCACTCTATCGCCCTCACTCTATCGCCCTCACTCTATCGCCCTCACTCTATCGCCCTCACTCTATCGCCCTCACTCTATCGCCCTCACTCTATCGCCCTCACTCTATCCATCGCCCTCACTCTATCCATCGCCCTCACTCTATCCATCGCCCTCACTCTATCCATCGCCCTCACTCTATCCATCGCCCTCACTCTATCCATCGCCCTCACTATCTATCTATCGCCCTCACTCTATCTATCTATCGCCCTCACTCTATCTATCTATCGCCCTCACTCTATCTATCTATCGCCCTCACTCTATCTATCTATCGCCCTCACTCTATCTATCTATCGCCCTCACTCTATCTATCTATCGCCCTCACTCTATCTATCGCTCTAACTCTATCTATCTATCGCCCTAACTCTATCTATCTATCGCCCTAACTCTATCTATCTATCGCCCTCACTCTATCTATCTATCGCCCTCACTCTATCTATCGCCCTCACTCTATCTATCGCCCTCACTCTATCTATCGCCCTCACTCTATCCATCGCCCTCACTCTATCTATCGCCCTCACTCTATCCATCGCCCTCACTCTATCCATCGCCCTCACTCTATCCATCGCCCTCACTCTATCCATCGCCCACACTCTATCCATCGCCCTCACTCTATCCATCGCCCTCACTCTATCTATCGCCCTCACTCTATCTATCTATCGCCCTCACTCTATCTATCGCCCTCACTCTATCTATCGCCCTCACTCTATCTATCGCCCTCACTCTATCCATCGCCCTCACTCTATCCATCGCCCTCACTCTATCCATCGCCCTCACTCTATCCATCGCCCACACTCTATCCATCGCCCTCACTCTATCTATCGCCCTCACTCTATCTATCGCCCTCACTCTATCTATCTATCGCCCTCACTCTATCTATCGCCCTCACTCTATCTATCGCCCTCACTCTATCTATCGCCCTCACTCTATCTATCGCCCTCACTCTATCTATCGCCCTCACTCTATCTATCGCCCTCACTCTATCTATCGCCCTCACTCTATCCATCGCCCTCACTCTATCCATCGCCCTCACTCTATCCATCGCCCTCACTCTATCCATCGCCCTCACTCTATCCATCGCCCTCACTCTATCCATCGCCCTCACTCTATCCATCGCCCTCACTCTATCCATCGCCCTCACTCTATCCATCGCCCACACTCTATCCATCGCCCTCACTCTATCCATCGCCCTCACTCTATCCATCGCCCTCACTCTATCCATCGCCCTCACTCTATCCATCGCCCTCACTCTATCCATCGCCCTCACTCTATCCATCGCCCTCACTCTATCCATCGCCCTCACTCTATCCATCGCCCTCACTCTATCCATCGCCCTCACTCTATCCATCGCCCTCACTCTATCCATCGCCCTCACTCTATCCATCGCCCTCACTCTATCCATCGCCCTCACTCTATCCATCGCCCTCACTCTATCCATCGCCCTCACTCTATCCATCACCCTCACTCTATCCATCACCCTCACTCTATCCATCACCCTCACTCTATCCATCACCCTCACTCTATCCATCACCCTCACTCTATCCATCACCCTCACTCTATCCATCACCCTCACTCTATCCATCGCCCTCACTCTACCTATCGCCCTCACTCTACCTATCGCCCTCACTCTACCTATCGCCCTCACTCTATCTATCGCCCTCACTCTATCTATCGCCCTCACTCTATCTATCGCCCTCACTCTATCTATCGCCCTCACTCTATCCATCACCCTCACTATCTATCTATCGCCCTCACTCTTTCTATCTATCGCCCTCACTCTATCTATCTATCGCCCTCACTCTATCTATCTATCGCCCTCACTCTATCTATCGCCCTCACTCTATCCATCACCCTCACTATCTATCTATCGCCCTCACTCTTTCTATCTATCGCCCTCACTCTATCTATCTATCGCCCTCACTCTATCTATCTATCGCCCTCACTCTATCTATCTATCACCCTCACTCTATCCATCACCCTCACTCTATCCATCACCCTCACTCTATCCATCACCCTCACTCTATCCATCACCCTCACTCTATCCATCACCCTCACTCTATCCATCACCCTCACTCTATCCATCACCCTCACTCTATCCATCACCCTCACTCTATCCATCACCCTCACTCTATCCATCACCCTCACTCTATCCATCACCCTCACTCTATCCATCACCCTCACTCTATCCATCACCCTCACTCTATCCATCACCCTCACTCTATCCATCACCCTCACTCTATCCATCACCCTCACTCTATCCATCACCCTCACTCTATCCATCACCCTCACTCTATCCATCACCCTCACTCTATCCATCACCCTCACTCTATCCGTCACCCTCACTCTATCCATCACCCTCACTCTATCCATCGCCCTCACTCTATCCATCGCCCTCACTCTATCTATCGCCCTCACTCTGTCTATCGCCCTCACTCTACCTATCGCCCTCACTCTATCTATCGCCCTCACTCTATCTATCGCCCTCACTCTATCGCCCTCACTCTATCCATCACCCTCACTATCTATCTATCGCCCTCACTCTTTCTATCTATCGCCCTCACTCTATCTATCTATCGCCCTCACTCTATCTATCTATCGCCCTCACTCTATCTATCTATCACCCTCACTCTATCTATCGCCCTCACTCTATCTATCTATCGCCCTCACTCTATCTATCGCCCTCACTCTATCTATCGCCCTCACTCTATCTATCGCCCTCACTCTATCTATCGCCCTCACTCTATCTATCGCCCTCACTCTATCTATCGCCCTCACTCTATCTATCGCCCTCACTCTATCTATCGCCCTCACTCTATCCATCGCCCTCACTCTATCCATCGCCCTCACTCTATCTATCGCCCTCACTCTATCTATCGCCCTCACTCTACCTATCGCCCTCACTCTATCTATCGCCCTCACTCTATCTATCGCCCTCACTCTATCTATCGCCCTCACTCTATCTATCGCCCTCACTCTATCGCCCTCACTCTATCCATCACCCTCACTATCTATCTATCGCCCTCACTCTTTCTATCTATCGCCCTCACTCTATCTATCTATCGCCCTCACTCTATCTATCTATCGCCCTCACTCTATCTATCTATCACCCTCACTCTATCTATCGCCCTCACTCTATCTATCGCCCTCACTCTATCTATCGCCCTCACTCTATCTATCGCCCTCACTCTATCTATCGCCCTCACTCTATCTATCGCCCTCACTCTATCTATCGCCCTCACTCTATCTATCGCCCTCACTCTATCTATCGCCTTCACTCTATCTATCGCCCTCACTCTAGCTATCGCCCTCACTCTAGCTATCTATCGCCCTCACTCTATCTAGCTATCTATCGCCCTCACTCTAGCTATCTATCGCCCTCACTCTAGCTATCTATCGCCCTCACTCTAGCTATCTATCGCCCTCACTCTAGCTATCGCCCTCACTCTAGCTATCGCCCTCACTCTATCTATCGCCCTCACTCTATCTATCGCCCTCACTCTAGCTATCTATCGCCCTCACTCTATCTATCTATCTATCGCCCTCACTCTAGCTATCTATCGCCCTCACTCTAGCTATCTATCGCCCTCACTCTAGCTATCTATCGCCCTCACTCTAGCTATCTATCGCCCTCACTCTAGCTATCTATCGCCCTCACTCTAGCTATCTATCGCCCTCACTCTAGCTATCTATCGCCCTCACTCTAGCTATCTATCGCCCTCACTCTATCTATCCATCTATATCTATCTCAATCTATCTATCGCCCTCACTCTATCTATCGCCCTCACTCTATCTATCTATCTATCTATCTATCTATCTATCTATCTATCTATCTATATCTTTCTCACTCTATCTATCGCCCTCACTCTATCTATCGCCCTCACTCTATCTATCGCCCTAACTCTATCTATCTATCGCCCTAACTCTATCTATCTATCGCCCTCACTCTATCTATCTATCGCCCTCACTCTATCTATCGCCCTCACTCTATCTATCTGTCTATCTATCACTCTATCGCCATCACTCAGCACCACCACAGCATCACTCAGGGGCACCACAACATCACTATGCGCTACCACAGCATCACTGAACGCCACAGCATCACTCGTCGCCGCCACAGCATCACTCGTCGCCACCACAACATCGCTTAGCGCCACCACAGCATCAATCTAAGCAACCGTTCAACAACAACTGGTTCAAATATGTTCTCTCAATGTTTGAAGCTTTATTACAAATGTCACAAAAAGATGTTAATATTTCACTTCTGTTCTTGGATTTTCGTCACAATAAAATACACTGAACATAATCTTTATAAAAGTTATTTACAAAAGTGTAAGCTATTGCCATTATAAATTAAAATAACTTTTATTTAAGTATTAATTTTTTTTATTTAAAGCCATTGTTATTTGTAATATCAATACATCTAAGTCACGTAAATACAAAACATATTGTATTACAAATGCTATAGGTGTCACATTTGCGAAAGTTAAAACTATTGGCATTGTAAATGACAAAGCTATTAATTTAGCTATTTTCAAAACCAACACATAGATACAAAATTTGTCACCGTCAATACCAATAGATCAAAACTTATCTAATGTGAGACCCATTGCATTGCAAATGCTTGTGTTGGTCTGTTGATAACCAGAATACTGTTGAGTAAAAGCAAAGTCTCTTAATTTAGCAATTGAATATTCATAGATTTAAATGCCATATACCCACATTCCCTTGTCATTATCATTGTTAAGAATTTATCTAACATCAAGCAAACAAAGATTTGACTTTTCGTGACATCTTTCATTCTACAAACCACCTTTTGGTAATTTTACATTAAATCACAGTTGTTCTCGGAAAGAACATCTGGGTGAAGAGCTATATTATATCTCCCAGTCGAGGGGTAAGAAATAAAGTAAGCAGTACATCAGCCAAATCGATGATGCTGGGCTGCCAGAGGCCTTTGAATATTTTTATGGTTTAACTTTTAGTGGAATTGACTCATGTTAAGTTATTTCTATAGCCAAAGTAAAATGATTGGCAAAAATAGAATAGCACTGTTAAGTATAGAGCAGTGCATCCGCCAAACCAACAAAAGATATTCCCAAACACTGCCTTACCATCATAAGCCTCAACTTTTCTTTGGGGATCAAGTCAATGGAAATGTGTCTTTGAAAAGTCACTGACAGCACATAGTGGTAAAATAAGGCACACGGACAAACATAAAAACCATACCATGTGATGAACAGAATTAAACGACAACACAAAACTGCAATCAAAAGTGGCTTAAGAGATCTTCTCTTCAAACTTCAAGGCAACAGTTTGGAAATCTAATAAAAGGCAGAATAAAAACATGGACCTTTGTTAAACCAGAACATCACACCTCAAATTTAGATGGTGGGGCAAACTGTCGCCTAAACAAGGATTCGGGTCAGAAGACAGATGATTAATGTCAAAATCAAAAATGTTCTTAGAAAGGAGAGGTGTGTCCTCAACAAAACTTTATCTGTTGAAAAACAGTGCTAAGACCTATAACAGGATAGCCTCAAACCTTCCAAGTCCGGCTCCTGGAAGCCACAGCAAATTCAGTCTCCCCATGTGCCCGCTTAACTACATTCATGTGCAGCAACAAAAATAAAATCATTAAATATGAAACGAAAGACAATGTCACTGGAGCATTTAAAAAAGTTTAACACCAAGTGCGAGAGCCCAGTGAAAAAGCCTGCAAAGTTATCTGGAAAAACAAGACCTTTAAGGCAGGTCCATTCTGGAAGGCAAAGGCAAACACTGAAACCAAAGCATCACAAGACACCCATTCAACGAACAAACTCCTACAATTAGAATTTACCCTTGAAGTGAAAGTTCCTCCGGACATGAGACAGAGACTTAGAACCGTAAAAAAACTTAGAGACATCGAAGATCGGGCCTATTTCGGGGTCTGGAGGAGAATTAAATACAGACATCAAGGAAACTCTGAGATCAATACACCATATCCCACAGAATCTCCTTTTAATTCATGTCAAAGGATTTGGGAAGATATTTATCCAGTTCAGGAAGAAATACCATAATAAGACAAAGCCCTACACACTTTGGCTGAAGTCAAATAAGAGACACCACTTGAATGCAACACTATAATGTCTCAGGTTCTCTGGAATTATGAATCCTTGTTGGAAAGGTAAGGGTGGAAATAAGGATCCATGTCATTCAAGACTATACCCGTTACGGTGGTCTCAATGCCGGTGCCTGTGAAACCATCAATGAACTGCATTCTCTGAAAAACTGCAAGCAAGGTCTTTAGGACTGGCAGGCCAAAGTCTTTAGGAAGGGTTATGACCTGGAGGATAGGAAGCTACACGAGTACGAGAAAATGGCATAAACCAAACAATACACCAAATGGGCTGGATGTGAATTATTGTCCTGTCCTATCCAATGACCTCTGCAAATGTGAAATTCAACTGAATCCATGAAATCTGTAAAATATCTGGGGGTCAGACCTACAGCAAAAAGGGAGTACTTTAAACTGCCAGTGTACCCATATCATGAATATTCCTTAAGAATTTCTGGACTCTTTGACCTTTAAAGAAGCAAAAATATGCATCCTGTAAAGTCTACGTCACCAAGCAATTTATGTCCACATGGGACGACATGATATGCACGAAAGCTACCATCTATAACCTCTCTTTGGATAGATCTATTTTTCAAGAAACTGAGACCAGGAAAATTAAACACACATCCACCCATACACATCCACAGTGCAGAATCTGGACATAACATCCCGATTTACCAAGAGGATTTTCTGTCAAACCCACATGAGTGTTCAGAGACAGCGATATAGAGATGGGACAGAACGTTTCGGAATACATAGCCCACCATGAAAAACAACTGATAATCCATCGTCCAAGTGACTGACAGAACCAAGGCCCTTTGGACTCCAATGTCACAGCGAGAGAAGTCCTTATCAATCAATAAATAAAATAATAAATACAAATATACTTTTAAGATGCAAATTACAGATTGGAAAATAACTTGACCATTTTCAATTGGAACTGTCAGGCATTTCAAGTGAAGAATATGTGAACATAATGGGTGGAGATCATCCAGTTAACTTCATGCTTCGAATGCCACACAGAATCTGCCTCTGGGTTAAATGGCATAGAGGAAACCTTTAGTAGAAATACCAAAATTAATTTCCTATCATTAAGTGCACTTCATGGAAAAGAGCTAATTGATGCAAGCAAGGATGAGGTTATAAACTACTGCAAACCAGGAGCAGTGACCACGAAGACACTCCTATTTCTGACAGTTGTCCTTTATTCTGATGGGAGAGTGTACAGAGGTGTTACAAAATGTCCGGGTTAGTTAGGAACTAGCTATCTTCAGAAAATCTTACAATGGGTGCAACAGAAGGATGCTCAACTTTGAACTGCTTCAAAGGCTTAGCAGAACAAGTGCATTTACAGATCATTCTTTAAATTCCAGAACATAATGTTGATGAAAAGTGGAGGAGGGCAATTTTGAGAGAAAGGAACCCTGTATGCAGAGTATCATATTTCTTTTTTGCTCCCAGTACAGAGAGAGTCTGTTTGGGGCATCCAACATGAAGAATCAGGTCGGCGTTTATAGTGTCAACTAGTGAATGTGGTACGGTTGACAAAGAGTAATCCATTAGCTCTAATACACTTTGATTCTACCTGCCATATAGTAATTGAACCCCTGTTGCAAACAGCCATGACTGTGGTCATCTGCCCATTTCCACAAGTAATGGTCATTGAAGTCTGCCAAGGTGAAAACCTTAAGAGTCACTGCACCCTGTGGAAAAACTTTCTTCCACAGGGATTGGTTATACAGGAACTGTAATAGCGGGTGGCTGAGCAGGCGTTCTGAGCAGTGACATGGGAGCGTGTGTACCAACTTCAGAGAAGGTCTGTTGAAAAACAAAACCATAATTGGGCCTATCAGGATAGGCCTGAAGAAGTCCATTAGACCCCAGGGCATATCTGACTTGTGATATGTGCTATGTAAGGCCAGTAGAAGGCCAGTGAAGTAGAGAGAGCTCACTAAAAATTTTAGAAGGCCAAGCCATTATACACTACAGTTGTCCTTCTATGGTAAGAAATGTTCTTCAGATGGATACATTTTCCTGCAGTTTCCTCACCATAAGAATGAGTCACGAAGCAATAAGTCTCTAAGAGATGAAATGGAGTAGTACCTGTTAACCAAGGAATTCTTGAAATACAGCTTAGGCAAATCACCCATTACTGTGTGTCTGATATGTGAGGCAATATTGTGTGGCAAAAGTATGCAAAGATGACCATTTACTGCCCAATGGACACCAGTAACTGGGATGCCTCAGGAAAGAGTCAGGGAAGCAGCCCACGCTCTTGTGGATTTGGCACAAATGCCCTCCAGAGGCTCTTCCTTGGCCAAAGCGTGGAAGATCTTGTACAGAAGATGACATAGGGCAAACTGGTTCGTTTGGTCACCGCTTCGCCCTTCTTAACTCTGGCGAAGCTCATAAAAAGACCATCATCCACTCCTTCCTCACAAGTGCAGTTGAGGTATTATTACACCACGCATCTAGGGTCCAGTGTATATAGTCACTCCTCCAGCTTGGTGGGATGTAAAGGTGCAGGAAGATGAAGTCTAACAGACTGGGCCATATAGACTACAGAAGCCCCAGTCGAAGGATGAGCTGGTGCAAAGAACCACTACCAAAGGCAAATTGCTACACAAAAAACGATTCACGACCCCACTCTGTCTGGGTATTGATATAAGAGACAGGACAGTGGAGGTGCGGTCTGACAGAATCTTGTCCCTTGTCCCTTCAGGGACAAGACAGTTTGCCAGCTTTCCCCAGCATGTTTATTTGTAATAATTGCTCGGACGTTGACCAAAAGTTTTCTACGTCATGTCACCCTGATGAGCTTCCCAGCCTACTGAAGCATCATCCTTAAATACAGTAGTCTGAGCCAGCAGGGAGGCTGGGGCTGTCTGGTGGTATTGTCTGACACAATCTGAATGCTGCCCTGGAAGATGGTATAGAGGAGCACCTTGAGGGGCAAGACTGATCGCCCCTACCTTACGTCCTGCATGTTACATCATCCAGATTAGCACCCCAGCCTAGTGAGAAAGCAATGTTAACCATAGTAGTCTAAACCAGCAGCAGGGTTGGAGGAGTGTCCCCTAAAATCTTTAGAGGGATCTATGCACCAGTGCAGATTCTGATGCACCACCTGGAAAATGTATACCTAAGCCAAGTGACTTCCTTGGTGTCACAACCACTGCCCCCTCTGACACCACTAGAGGGCTCTCATCTACCGTGATGCACCAGCAGGATGGACTAGGCCATTAGGCCTAGCAGACACAAAACCCGTGGGACCAGGATCCGAGCTGGAGTAAGACATCAGAAGCTTTATCCAAATATATGCACCCTGCCATTCAAAGTCAGCCTCTGTGTAAAAGAAAAGCCAGTCTGTGTGTGTGTGAGTGCGCTAAACCTTTTGGACGTTGATGGTCAAACCAAGGTTGTTGGGAAGAGCCATCATCTGCTGGGGATGTCCTTGTGCCAACACTGGGGACTCACTCACAAGCCAAATATTGAAAAACAGACTTCTGATCTCCACAGCAAAGCTGCCATTAACACTAGAAACATTGTAAAAATGTAAGGGGCTGTCCGCAGTCCAAACAAGGAGAGAGTACACTTACAGTTTTGGGACCCCTTTGTGATCCTCAAGAAGCACTTGTGGGCAGGGATAACTTATAAGAAAGTAGGCATTCAGGAGGTCCATTAACACCAACTAATCTTATGAGTTCCAAGCTAACAGAATAAACATCTGTTATTCAGTGCCTTGAGACCCATGGGTGATAAGTGCGCTTTACAAATACACGTTATGTGATAATAGAACTTGGCTCAGAGAGAGAATCTTAAACGAATCATGCCAAATTAACATGTTCAAAATGCAGAGCTACAAGACAGGCCTCATGCTTCTGCCCTTCTTGTGGACTAAGAAGTAAAGAGAGTAAAAACCTGTACCCATCTCTTTCACATGCACCACTTCTATGGCCCCTTTTTCCTATAAAGTAAGGATTTCCACGTTTCCAGGTGGAAGGCATGAGCTAGTGAGCACACTCTGAATAAAGGGGATTGGTCTGGTTGGGAGGACAGTAATAGAATGGCATATCCGGGCAGATCGCATGGATCACTGTGATTGCCGCCTAGCAAAACCTAAAAACCTCTCTCCCACCAGAAGATGATATTTTGAGGGAGCAAAGAAGTCAGAGGGGTTTGGAGGTGGTAGCGCCTGTAGAGCACAGTGGGGGGTGGGAAATGCTGCTTTGCTGGTGGCTCTTCTTAGAGACATACATGCTTTGCTGTGATATTTAGACAGGTTGAGACGGTTGCGTTTGTCAGGACATCACAACCCTAGAATACCTGAAGGCGTTCTGGCACTGATGGTGACAATGCTATGCAGTGGAGGCCAGGATACAAGCCATAGCCCACCTGTTCTTGAAACGTTTGAAGGAAGTGTTGGCTTTCTCTTCGAATAACCATCGCTCAAAAAGCATGTCCATGAGTATAGCCTGTCATTTGCCCAGAAATCCAGTGGAACACATCCAAGCATGCTTAAGCAGCCTGGCAGCCATGCAAACAGTCTGAGCAAAGGTGTCTGCTTAGTCAATGCCATATCTCAGAACCTGTTTTAATGCATCTAGACCATCACTCACCAAGTCGTAGAATGTTTTTTTCAAAGCAGGCCAAACATAGCACATTTTGTCTGTTATCATAAAGAATGAACAAATTGTCCTAAAAGGCACGGTGCGGTGGCATTAGTCACATGGAGAGACAAGTTGCTGGTAAGTAACCTTTTCGTTCGAGCTTTCCTTTGAACATGACCAGGCTCTCTAGCAATGGGTGGGAGGACAAAAAGTGTGAGTCTCCCAGAGCATGGCTATGACATTTGGCAATGTGTCTGTAGATTTCGTCTATACAGCCATAATAGGTCTAGAGGAGCCTTGGTGAACAGAAACAAGGGCTGTGGAAGAGTCAAAGATTTCGACCAGAATGTTAGACTTCGCTTCTGCCAAAAGCTAAGTCAGTTCTAAGACCTCTGTTGCCTTCAGAACTACTGTTATAAAACATTAAATCTCTTCCAAAGCAGAGCCCTTGGGAGTAGAAGTATCCCCTTCTAGTGAAATATCTAGGCTACTGGTATTTTGTAAGACTACGTAAATGCTGGCATTAGTGTTGTAAGGAGGAAGAGTCATCATCCTACGGCCGACCTTAGTTCATTATCTTTCATAGCCAAGGCATCACAATCTGAACAAAAAATAAACCTGCACAAAGCAAGCAACCCTTTGGGTCCTGGGTTGGTGCTTACAGTATGGTTTATTGTTAAAGTTAGCTATGACCCCGTATTCACTCCTTGGCCAGCGCCAGAGTTGGCTTTGTGGGTGGTATTGTTATCGCCTTCCAAATCAGTGTAGAAGATCTCAACAAACTGGGGATGGCATACTAGCTGATTTGGACACTGCCATAGATGCCAGGCCTGAAGAGGGGTGGTATTAGGAGGCTTTACAGTCGGAGCCAACAGAGTTGCCAATCATTTGTCAACAGATCTTCTTTCCCTTGAGGAGTATCCCAGAAGGAAGAAGGGCTGCACTGAAAAGAATGAAGGACTCCACCGGGTCCAGTTTGTCCAAAGGACTGATGAATTCCGGTCTATTTTTTTAGGCTTCGGGTTAAGAAACATCGAGGAAGAGTCCTGCTAAGAGAAGACCTTAGAGAGTCTGAACTGTCCCGGGAACATAATTGCTTCCTAGAGGAAGAAGACTTCTCCTTCCTATGACACTTTTCGTGTTTTCCTGTTCGCAGAATGTTCGCTTTGGGAGAGGGAGTTCACTTATGAGTATCACGGAGGGCCTTAGCCAAAAATAGTTAGCCTTCTTGCTCATTGATGGCCCTCAGGTGCAGGGAGGTGTCAGAATCACAGTTGCAGCATCATGCCCCAACCGCAGTCACCACATACATTTGTCTGAAAGGGACATTTTCATCTTCTTGCAGAACCACCTGCAAGGCTTGAAGCCTGAGGTCCTTTGAGGGGACACTTGGCCTACCGGCTGTCGAAAACTGACAAAGATACTGGTGAGACACTGAAAGACAGCTCTGGACAGTATAGATGAGGAGTGAGTAAACAGAAAAAGGTGGCAGCACACATGTTGACACCCAATATATTCTAGTGAGATCACATCTGGAGGCAGCATCTCACCACCTGGCATGATGGAGAGTGATTGTTAGTGAAAAGGTTTCTAGAGCAGCCTGAAGCCTGGGAGGAGTATTCTTAAGGTGAGCAATCTGCTAGTAGATTAATCCATCAAAATAAACGGGAATCAGAAGAAATGATTCTCGATTATTTACCTGGAGCCTTCTACATTGTAAGAGTAAAAACGTTACTTTAGTCTAGATGTCTTAGATAGCTTGAAAATCGTACACATGAGGAATTTCAAAATGTTCACAAATGATCCTTTCATTCTTCTGGTCACTCGTGGCATATCTTATGGGGCAGCTTCTTTTCCATCCAATTTAAATTCCTATTTATCTGTGAGCATATTAATCTTGTAATACCTGTATTAATTTCAAATTCCATTCTTCGCCAAAGACACAGATCTGCTTCACTCAATGTGGCACAATAAAGCTTTAGAAGTGCTACAACCCATGCAGATGCTCAAATTGTTGTTCTCAACATTTTGAGCTAATTATCCCTTCTCTGTGGTTACAAGTGCCTCGCCCCACTCTTCATTCCTCTTTCTGTTCTCATTGCTTTCTCTGACATACTCAGGGTTTAAGAGATGATTATTGCAATAAACCATATATTATGGACATATACTTTAACAATATGCATACACCCATGAACCTTCTTCTATGGGGTGGCCTCTGTATCGTGCAAAAATGTATGTTGTTACAAGGCTAATTTGTGTCTTAGCAGTAGTCGATATTTTCTCTGTAGTTTTGTAAAGGTCCGTGGTAACCTACTCCTCAACCATTTAACCACACATCTAAATACATTTATACTCCTAGTGCTTCCCCCACCACACATCACCATACTGCATAGGGTGTTTCTTGGACTTGCCCAAGGAAGAGATGCTCATTGTAACTATCTGCTCCCAAACCAGTGCTAAGCTGAATCTCATGCTATGTACTAACCAACACAGATTAGTTGATGGTGGTTAAGTTGTGGAGAGGGTCAGGTAGGTGAGGCATAATGTTGTACTTGCGCGGGGTCTTCATTTCCCATACAGTTACATTCCTATCACACATTTCTGTCCTCTATGGATCTGTGTAGCCAGTTGTTTGCCAACTGCAAGGCTAACACATATTCCCATACAGTTACATTCCTATCACACATTTCTGTCCTCTATGGATCTGTGTAGCCAGTTGTTTGCCAACTGCAAGGCTAACACATATTCAGGAACACCTGGGAGACACTGGCCACCATTTCAACTAGTTATGTGTAGCATTTTTTTTGTCTCCTTGCAAACTTTCCTTCCCAAAGAGGATGGCAAGTTTCATATTCCACCATTTGGAAGATGCAATCCATCACCAAGGGAGATGGTATGATTTACACAAATCTGTGCGACGCAATACCACCCAATCCCGATTGTGAGGTGACCCATCCAATGGGATATTTCAGAGGCTAAACTCGGGAAGTTTCAATTTGAAGTGGTACTAGCTCGTTTTCTAACCCTTCTCAGCTCACTTATCCTCCCGCTCACAAAGAGAGGGACTCTGCCTTTGAAAGGCATGCTCTTAAGCCTCTACTCTAAAGAAGTCTGCTCTGCATAAACAACTAGGATTTACCAATGTGCTTCAAAATATGAAACACAAAATTGTATCCACTGATCCGGTTTGGTGCAATGGGCAACATTTATATCGATTGTTTATGGTGCAACTATTTTAATTTTAAACACTTGTTTAAAATGAAAAAAAATTAAAGTCACAAAATACCTCTGTACTAGACAAACTAGCACTGGGATAACTAGAACATACAACGTAAAGCTTACTAAATGTATTGCCAGAGCTCTACATCCAATTACCTTGGTGCATAGAACACATGATAACACAGCAAATCCACCTTCCCCACTGCAAATATGAACTTATGAGCTTGAAGAGCAAGGATATTACGTTTTTAATCAACCTCTCTTACGCGCCTATGAAACAAGCCTCTTTCACCAGCCCTGCTTTCTTAAGGCCATTAAGCTGAGAGAACACAATATAAACAAAAATGAAAAGAAAACAGAGTTGTGTCCTGTTCATTTCAATATTGGGTTGAATATTGCCTGCCTGAACATATCAACTCTGCATCTCTCTCTTTGTGAGTGATTAATATTTATTTTGTAATATTTTTCTATTTTCTCAGTCCTATTTCTTTGCGACAGCTCCTCTTCCCATAAGAATTATTCTATGCAAAATGTCTAATATCTATGATGACCCAATTAGCAGCCTTCACAAAAAAATAGTGAAGCATAGTAAAAATAAGACTAAAAACAGATAAAACTAACATATGGAAAAACTTGCCTACCTTTTCAAAATCAGCATTTTCATCAGTTTCTTTCTGAAAAATAAAATGTACTTCAGCTTAACACAATCACACATCTTTCATTTTTATTACATTTAACAAGAAACTTCAAAGTCATAATAAAAAAAAGGTAATCAAATAACACTAATTTGTGTAACAGACATATTCTTAGTCAAAAAAGGCCATCAGTACGTAACTTGAGAGGAAGCTCCATAATGTGGTCAATAACTTGTGTTAAAGCAGAAAACCCAGGAAGCACAAACACACCTAACTTATGAGCTCTCAATCTGACCCACATACTCATTGCATAACTCTCCATGTTCCTATACCACCACCATTTAGGTCTACAACAAATGCACCGGAGCAGTGGGTATAGAAAGTAGGTAAATGGTAATGGACAAGCTTAAGAAGACTATGAATACAGACACTGCTATGCACTTTAGCAAAGGGCCCTTTGGCCCCAACCCCAGCCGAAGTACAATTATAAGAGAATATAACATGTACCACAGCATGAGCAAGTTGGTATGTCAGAGTATTTCAGGCCCAAATTGTCCATCAGCTCAGCATGGCGCAACTTTAAACACCTTAATTTGGTTGTCCGATTACAACAGTCTTCTCTAGCACTCTACAAAACCCATCCAAACAGATAAAGAGACTATAGAACTTGACTCTAAAGGGTAGTTTTTACAGACGGATTAAGATGAGGTCAAAGTGACTGCCTTAAGTATGATGAAAATGGCAAATATGGGTATCTACATGGGGTCAGATGCAGTCTAGTGGAATGAATGACACCGCAAAATTAATCCTCTCTAGTTTAGAAAGATCCACCCATTTTTTTTATATAGCTCTTAACTAACGTGTCTGTTTAATTCCAAACAATGCAATTTGGCTCAAAGAAAGTGAGCCACAGATGTAAAGTGATTTTCCCAAGATCCACCAATTTTTTTGTCATATGGGAATAGCAGAAATGAAGATTAGGTCTTCTGGCTACAAATACATCAACTGAGCCACTCAATAACAAACTCCTTTTAAAGTAGCAATTGGAGATACAGGAGTATTAGTGGATTTCCAGGCCTAATATTGCTACTGTGTGCTACCATAGCATATGGAAGCTAGGAGAATGTTAGATGAAATCTATACATTCATTAAATGAGAGCTCTTGTGCCATATAAATTTAGAAGAATTTCCGCTGATTTCAAAACAATAAATTTGGAGACAAATTTGGAGACAAAGCTTGAAAGAGACCTTTAAATGTATTAAGGAAATGAGAGATAACAATGCTAATTAAAGAAGGGCATATCTCAAGTACAATCTTGTTAATCTGGAAGTCTAAAAAAAAGCCTACAGGCAGAAAGAGCCTGAAATTCACCAACTTCATTAGCCAAAGTGATGACCAAAATAACAGTATCTAGTGGGCCACAAACTTTAAATCAACGAGAGCCATATGTTCAATTAGGTCCCAGTGGGATGGAGGTTTACCATAAGGGAACCAGTTTCAGCTGGATATCAAAATGGCATTGGATTGGTCTACTAGACAAAGAAAAGGGCCTATTTGAAACATTCGAAAAAAAACCTTGAAGATCAAACAAATCTTGCATGTATAAATTTACAATCATCATTCAGCAAGTTAATTAGTTAATGGAAGAATGTAATAAACATTGAAGGAGAAGGGGATAGTTTTTCTGTCCAGGGTTAACAGGAAAAACAACGCCTTTTGATTTCATAGCAGAACATTGCAAAATAAATCAACTGTTTTAATTCATAACACATCCAAATGTTTCTCAGGACACATCCAAGCACATTTGCTGGACATCCTTTTTGTAAATGTTACCCTTTTTGGACATGGATAAAACAAGTTATGTGATGCAGCACCTCATGTTTGAGAAAGCACAATACCAAAAAAAAAAAAACATTTGGACACAATTTACTGTAACCCTTAAACATACAGGATAATATTACAGGACATTCTGTTATCAGACTTAAGATTAACCTAGACAATCAATTTGTGTCGGTGAAAAGTTACTTTACAGCACTGTGCCACCCACTATTTTGAAACAGGTCTTACAAAAAAGATATTTTATCAAATATCCTTGAATAAATAATGCACTTAGACACACATATACGCCTGGAATATCAGATCAGGTACAGAATATAATCCCTACTATCGCCTATAACCACTGCATCAGTTGTCAAATAGCTTACATTTTCTTTGTACTGTCTCCAGTGGGTCTGAATAATTTCTGCTGCCTCTTCCTCTTTTACCTCTTCCCTTCCATAGTCTGAATGAACAGACTTTGTGTGTGATGCAGCAGAGCCCACCCTTTTTGCTGTAGAGGGGCGAGATCGTGGACTGGTAACTCTAGAGTCAGGGGATTTTCGTTGTTCCTAAAACAATGTAAAGAGCTAAGATGAACATGTGAACACAAAGATCCACAGCGTGATAAAGATGCACATCAAGAGAAAATACCAGTCATTCACCCGACAAGCCTGCAAGGGAAAAAAGTTAGAGAAGAAGGTAATTGACCACTACTCTCTATTCACATTCCGGAAGCTTAATACATTTCTGCTGTAAGGCAAGGATAGTAAAGAGAAAGAGCAGACTTTGTTAGAATCTACTACCACTATCACAATAATGTTAGTATGCACTTTGAAGGGGACCAGCAAAGAGGTACATTTGGAAATGTCTCTTATAGAGCAACACTGTTTAGCACCACCTAGGAAAACAGATCACCCTCACAACATTTATTCTTGAAAGGAATTATTTTGAGTACAATTTATATTAATTCTATTTTATTACTTAACACTAGCACACTTTCATACTTCAGTTGCAGTACTTACAATGGAATTTACATTTGAATTTATTCAGAACATGTAACAAACAACAAACAAAATAAATATTCTCAATGTTGCTTATTATTGTTCTGCACCATCTTTTCTGCTTAATTCTCTTTTATTACAAATGCAGGTAAGTAAGCAAATCTTACAATCAAATAAAACCTTAAAATACAATTTCTAGCACAAGCATTCACTGCGAACAAGCTGTGCTTAGAATGGAGTTAATATACAACAACAGATTTTTAAACTGCTAAATAAAATCAATTAATCATGTAGGGCAGTGCTCCCCAAATGTCTTAGAGCCACAACTTAATTTTTAGAATGATAAACTTAAGCAACCTTCCTAACTGTAATGGACATGAGCAGGGCGAATGCACAAGTTACTTACCTTCGGTAACAATATATCTGTAAGAAACATTAGTTAGTGATAGATTCCTTAGCTTAGAATATCCCCAGGCGTCAGACTGGATCCGGAAAGTTTTCGTCAGCAGTACGCCTGCGCACTGGAAGGTGGCTTCGTGCTGCTCCGCTTTCGTCGCTGGCATCGTAGGTGCCGCGATGACGTCACGGTGGCTACTTATGCGCCACCCATGCGCGCTGACGTCAGTCCTGTACACGACTTTCCGCGCCAGGAACGCAGAGCCAAGCAAGAAACTGACCACTGGTGCCAAAAAACTAGGGCCAGAAAGGGATGACCTTAACCCTAGAAATCAGTTCGCAAAACGGGGAGGAAGGTTGGGGAGGTAAGGAATCTATCACTAACTAATGTTTCTTACAGATATATCGTTACCGAAGGTAAATAACTTATGCATCTGAAAGAAACACGTAAGTAATAGATTCATTACCTTAGAATAGATATCCAAGCAATACCAACCCCGGCGGAGGGTCTGAGAACCAAGATCACACCAGAAAGTCTCAGAGAACAGAACGGCCAAAGAAGCCGTCTCTCCGGAATTGGCTATCCAGGCAGTAGTGCTTGATAAAAGTGTGCAGCGGGGCCCACGTAGCTGTCTGACAGATGTCCTGCAAGGGAACCCCGCATCCCAAGGCAGTAGTGGCTGCCGTTGCCCTGGTAGAATGGGCACGCAGCCCCACAGGAGGCTCCTTCTTAGCCAACGAGTAACAGGCTTTGATGCACAGAATGACCCACCGAGAGATGGTCTGTTTGTGCACAGTCCGACCTTTCTTGGCGCCCACGTAGCCAACAAAAAGTTGGTCATCCACCCGGACCTGTTGTGTGCGCTTCAGAAAGAACGAGAGCGCACGCTTTGGGTCCAGATGGTGGAGCCTCTCTTTCTCTTTTGAAGGATGCGGAGGCGGAAAGAAGGTGGGCAAAGTGATGGTCTGCCTGATGTGGAAGGGCGTGACAACCTTTGGCAAGAAAGAAGGACGAGTCCTTAGAACCACTTTGTCCAGAAGAACAGAAGAAAAGGAGGTTTAGAAGAAGGAGCCTGGAGCTCACTCACTCTTCTGGCAGAGGTGATAGCTACCAGGAAAGCCATATTTAGAGTGAGAAGACATAAGGGACAGTTATGAAGTGGCTCAAAGGGAGCGTACATCAGACAGGACAAGACAAGATTTAAGTTCCATTGAGGCATTAGGAAAGGCACAGGAGGAAACGTGTGTGTAATGCCTTTCAGGAAGCGATTAACAACCGGGGACTTAAAAAGAGAAGGCTGATTTGTAAGCAGTGACAGTGCGCCCATTGGGGGCGCTGGGGGGTTACCCCACTAGCCACATCGCCCTAAATTCAATACAGCAAGCAAATGAAGCAATTCTCAACTCCTCCACTCTCACACTGCTGGGACATGCGCGCGTGGCAATCGGCCGCTGGAGGGGGTGCGGGCGGGGCTGCTGCAGCACTCCACTCGGTTTGAGTGACAGTCACACTGTCACTGACAGCGGCGCGTAGTGCACATGTTTGGGTTTGGGCTGGTCATTTTTAGGACCAGCCCGTACATGTGCACTGTCAGCCACTACTATACCTTCAGTAGGAGAGCGAGGGAGGGGGGAACCCGAGAGGGCCAGGGAGATGCATTACATGAGAAGCAGATTACTACACGATCGCAGCCCCCCGATCTCCTAGTGGGTGGGCCGTATCTGTGCCCTAGCCAATCCTGGCGCTGCTAATGCAGCGTCTGGATTGGCTGAGAGTGAGACACCGGCGCGCAGTCTGAAGTTGTTCCTGCTCCGGACCGGCCCAGACCTGTTCCTGCTCCGGAGTCCGGACCGGCCAGAACAGGACGCAGAGGCGGAGCGGGACATGGATCGGGATTAGGTAAGTTTTTTATGTTACCCGGCCCCCCGAGAATTGCGAGCCGCGACTGAATGCCAATATTCCCCTGTCCTTTTTGCTAACCGAAATCCCCACGCTTTTTAAAATAGCTGCCGGGATTTATTAACTGCGTGGCTGAGGGAGGCCCTTTCTTCTTGCAGAGATTGCCTTCTATTTTTATTTTATTTCTCAGCCTTCCTTGGCCATTAAGGTGCTTATGCGTGTAACCTTGTGCTCCAATCAGCTGTCAAAACTGCAGCTGTAGACGAAAAATATATATATGTGTAAAATGGCTCCTGCAAGTGGAAGCTCTGTTCTTTTACTGATAGCTGAGCAGAGGTAATTGTTTGAGTGAAGCAGATTTTGGTAAAATGGTGTCTTTATTTTTCATGGCATAATATACTCATATAATAACCCAGAACTCAAAGAGCATCAGAAAACTATCTGGAGAACGTATCTAAGGTGATTAATTAGATGCATTTTATATTGACTTTAAGTTGAGAAAATACAGGAAAGACTGTGATGTGAATGGCTGAAGGAACCAGAATTACGCAGAGTCTCACTAGAAAAAACTCCAGAATACTAAAATTGATGTGGTGTGAAAGACTGCAAGTACCAGAATGCCTCTGGGTCTCAGTGAAGATAGTATTTCAGAATGCGCAAAGAGTTGAAGGGGATAACGTGGTGATAGTTGAAAGGGTTAATATGTGGGACCTTAGCAGGGTTTCAGTTTTCAGAGGAAGTGTGTCTGAATTGCACAGTAGTTCCAGTGAAAGCTGCTGATGTCAGAGCTTTCAAACCAGTACTGGCGGCAGCCGTACAAACCTTCTCCTAGACTCAGGGCGGCATAGGAAGGTTGTCTTTGACCCCAGTTCAAGCAGGGGATTCTCTGGTCAAGGCTGTGACCGAGGGGCAAATAACATTGTCATAGGAGGCCATCAGAGTAGCTCAGTGGGCTGTGTGCCTGCTTGCAAGTCGGAGCTTAGTGGCTGCAACTGACACAGTCTGGTCCAGCCTGCTCTTTCCCAGCACTGTACAGTCAATTAATGTATTTATTGTACAGTTAAATCGATTACAATTGTATCAGTGTGTTCAAAGGTTAATATGGGCAAATGATAACATCAGCATATGTAAAGATTGTCCTCTATAGCTCACAAAAATTGGCGATTTCTTAAATGATAAATAATTCAATTTTATTGCTTTATTAACCTTCCTGCTTCCTAAAATTTGTCTGAAAATGCACCATTCTCCCACTCTGTTTTCAAAATTAGGTTGTTTGGGCTTGCTCCCCCCAGTGCAATACGACAATTTTACGCCTCACCACTTTCAAATGTCACCAGCCGCCACTATCTGGAAGCCGTAGAAAGGCGGAAATGGACAAGAGATAACCCTTGATAGTGCCCAGAGCAGAGCCCTGCTGGGCCAAAGAGAGAAGGACCAGAAGAAACTCGGAAAGAAGGACCGAAAGGGGATCCACAGCCTTTGCTGTGCACCATGCAAAAAATGTGTTCCACCTGCAGGCATATACCGTCTTAGTGGAGGGACGCCTGGCAGCCAGAATAATATCACAGACTTCGGAAGGAAGGTTGAAAGCTGTCAACTGTAGCCGCTCAATCTCCACGCATAGAGGTGGAGGCTGGATAGGTTCGGGTGGAGGACCGTCCCCATCTGCTGTGACAGAAGATCCTCCCGAAGAGGCAGTCGGATCGGGGGATCGATCGTCATGCTGAGTAGCTCGGGATACCAGTATCTCTGTGCCCAATCCAGAGCCACAAGGATGACTTGGGCCCGGTCGCGCCGGATCTTCTTCAGCACTCTGGGCAGAAGTGGTATAGGCGGAAAGGCGTACAACAGACAGCAGCTCCACTTGTGACGAAAAGCGTCGCCGAGCGAGCACTACCTTGGAAATTTCAACGCGCAGAACTGATGACATTGCGCATTTTCTTCGGTGGCGAATAGATCTTACCAAGGCTCTCCCCACTGCAGAAAGAGACCTTGTGCCACGTCCGAGTTCAGACGTCATTTGTGATCCATCATGCACCGGCGGCTGAGTTCGTCCGCCCTGGCGTTCAGAGAACCTGCCAGGTGTTGAACCACAAAGGAAATGCCTTGATGTTCCAGCCATGTCCAGAGGTGGAGAGCCTCCTGACATAGGGTCCACGACCCCACTCCGCCCTGTTTATTGCAGTACCATACGGCGGTGGTGTTGTCTGTGAACACATGCACTACACTTCCCGGACAGAGGGAAGGAATGCTTTCAGTGCTAGTCGGATCACCCGAAGCGCCAAAATGTTGATATGGAGCCGGGACTACGCCGGAGACCAGAGGCCTCTGATCTCCGCCTCTCCCATGTGGCCGCCCCATCCCAGGAGGGACGCATCCGTCACCACTGTGTGCTCCGGTTGGGAAAGGGAGCGGGATCTGCCATTGACCCAATCGCGATTAGTGAGCCACCACTGCAATCGTTGTGCAGTGCCCTCCGAGATCTGGACATGATCGGACAGGTTGCGCTGTTGCTGTGCCCACTAGAACTTCAGGTCCCACTGCAGAGCCTGCCTATGCCATCTGGCATGTTGCATTAGCAGGATGCAGGAGGCCATTAGGCCCAGGAGCAGGAGGGTCATCCTGACTGAAACCCGGGATAGAAGCTGAAAGATCAGAATCATATCCTGGAATCGCTGCTCGGGAGGGAGGATAGACCCGAAACTGCGTCGAATCCAGAACCGCTCTAATTTAGGGGAGCTTCTGAGAGGGACTCAGGTGAGACTTCGGCACGTTGCTGGAGAACCCCAGCAAATGAAGGAGATCGGCCGTAGTCTGGAGGCGGGAAACGACTGCCTGGGGCGAGCCCGCCTTCAACAACCAGTCATCGAGATAGGGGAAGACTGGAACCCCTGATCTGCGCAGATGAGCTGCAACCACGCCATCCCTTTCGAGAACACCCGAGGGGCACTGGTAAGGCCGAAGGGGAGCACTGCAAACTGCAAGTCCAATGCTACCATTCAGTCACCAGGGTCGAGGGCAGCCAAGCGGTTTATGTTCCTGAGGCCCAAGATGGAACGCAGGCCCCCTCTCCTTCTTGGGGAACAGAAAGTAGTGGGAATAACAACCACGTTCTACTTCTGGCCCAGGAACGTGCTTGATGGCCCCCTTGGCCAAGAGGGCCGTGACTTCCTGCTGCAGAAGCGCAAAATGGTCCCCCGACATGAGGTGGTACTGAGGTGGCATGGCTGGAGGGGCAGTCTCGAAGGGGAGGGAGAAGCCCCTTCAGAAAATTTGCAGCACCCACCTGTCCGAGGTAACGGAACGCCAGGGGGGAAGGTGATGGCAAATCGTGCCGCCCACCAGCGTGGGGTGGGCCCCAAAGCTTGGACTAGGAAAACTTTGAGGCTGATGCTGCGGGAGTGGAAGTGGACTGACCTGCACGCTGGCCCCCTGTCCCGCTGTGGCGGAAACCAGGTCCGCGCTGAGGTTGGTTTTGCGCACGCTTGTGGCTGAACGAACATGTCAGGGCACCCCTTCCGTGGCCACGAAAGGAACGAAAAGCAGGTGTGGCAGGGCACTTGGTGGAGAGACCTAAGGACTTGGCCGTAGCCCGGGAGTCCTTAAAACGCTCCAGTGCACTATCTGCCTTGTCGCCAAACAGGCGAGTGCCATCAAAGGGCATGTCCATAAGAGAACTTTGTACATCCCCTGAAAAACCAGTGGACCGCAACCAGGTGTAGCGACGGAGGGCCACTTTCGTGGAAATCGCCCTACCCAGTGAGTCTGCGGTGTCCAGTCCACATCGATGGCGAATTTTGCTGCATCTTTCCCCTCAGCAACAGCTTGGGAAAGCACTGTCCAAATCTTCTCCGGACACTGAGGCAGCACTTTGCGCAAATGTATCCCACACAGCGCGTTCACCGACCGCAGCCCTAAGCTGGCAGATAAAAACAGTTTCTTACCAAACTGTTCCAGCTTCTGGGATTCCTTATCCGGCGGACCGGTAGGGAATGTGCTCTGGGAAGTTGAGGCCTGGATGACCAGGCTCTACGGGGTTGGGTGGATACACAGAAAAGCAGGGTCACCCGGGGCCAGGCAATGGCGTCTGGATACGTTTTTATCCACCAGAACCCCTGTGGCGGGTCTAGACCAGGTGCCCATCAAGATGCTAGTTAAGGCCTCATTGAACGGCAACAGGGGCTCTAAAGAGCTTGCCGCTGGCTGAAGCACCTCAGTCAGGAGATTAGTCTTGAGGGTCACTGTAGGTAGGTCGAGGTCAAGGGCCTCAGCTGCTCTACGGAGCACCACAGTGTATGTAGCCACCTCCTCCATGGCCACAGCAGGAGGAGAAAGAAAACCAGGGTCAGAGGAGAGGTCAAGGCCACAGGCATCCTTCTGTCCAGTCCTGTTCCGACCCGGCTTGAACAGGCTGAGAAGGTGGGGGAGGGACGGGGGCATACAAATTTCACAACAGTGCCGGGAATGGCGCCGGACAGCGTCAGTCTGGCTCCGTGTCCCAATTAGGGTCCCAAACTAGGGGCAAAATTGTCCGGAATCCTGGGCAAAGGCAGTGGCGGAACAAACGGACCCACTGCGGCGCTGGGACTGGAGTCACGGGAGGCGACGGGCCGCCGGCGGAGGTCCCTGCGGGGCCAGAGCTGCCGGCAAGGAAGGGCCCTCAGCTGGGCCAGCGGGGCCCGAAGGCGTGCCGGCGGGAGCCCGAGGCCTGACGAGGAGGTCCATGGCTGCAAGAAAATCTTGCACCTGGGCAGGAGTCGTCGATGGACCAGGATAGTTCGGGAAGGCCGCGGGACTCACAGGCTCCAAGGAGCCGCAGGGGTAGTACTCCCAGTGCCCTCGTCTGCGTCCGGAGACCGACGGGGGGACGTCGGAGAGCGGAAACGCTTTTTTGACTTCTTCTTATGTCATCTCTTACCCGATTCGAGTATTGCAAAACTATTACAAAAAACACGAACAAAGCAGCATAGTATTTGCGGAATGTTAGCATTATCTCAGTCGTTATCGTAGAGGCTTCCAGGAACTTAGTAAATACAAGGGCAACGCTCTGACCCAGCTTTCTCCAAGTCACGGAGCGCTTTCTGTAGGGTCTGCTGGTCCGAATATGTCCCGGGCTTGCCGTCGAACAAAAACTAGAGCCTTACCGGATATAACATAGCGTACTCAATATGGTGGTCACGCAGTTTCTGTTTCAAGGGAATGAACTGTCGCCTGGCCTCCTGTACCTTGAGGGTGAAATGTATTTATTTATTTATTTATTTATTGTCATTTTTAAAGCGCGGCGAATACCCGTAGGCGTCTCGGCGCTGGCTGAGGGCATAGGTCAAAATCCAGGAGAAACCAACGGAACCTTCCTAACTATTGATCAAACAACCAAGTCTTAAGTTGTTTACGGAATATTAGCAGGGATGGACTGGTCCTGATGTGAGAAGGTAGGGAATTCCAGAGTTTTGGGGCAGCAACCAAGAAGCGCCTGTCGCCCCAGGTGACTGTTCTAGTGCGTGGTACTACTAGATGATTGTGATGGGTGGAGCGGAGAGAGCGAGTTGGTATGTAACAGACAAGGTTATGTTTGAGAAAGTGGGGGCCTTGATTGTTGAGTGCCTTGTAGACCATACACAGCGATTTGAACTTAATACAACTGCGTATCGGGAGCCAATGAAGTTTCCTGATGGTGTTAGAAACAGGTGCAAACTTAGGAAGTCCCAAAAGCAGCCGGGCTGCTGCGTTTTGAATTGACTGCATCTTGTTTGTCACTCGAGTTTGGGCATGTAGGAAGAGGGCGTTACAATAATCCAAGGCGGACAACACCAGTGAGCTGATCAGAGTTTTCCTGGCTGAATCCGGTAGAAAAGGTAGAAATTTCCTTATCATTTTAAGTTTCATATGAGCCGTGGCAGCAATTTTGTTAGCATGCGCCATGAAATTAAGACCCACATCGAAGGTGACGCCCAGATTCCTAACTTTAAGAGCTGGACTAGGAGGCGTTCCAAACAATGTTGGCCACCAAACTGATGACCAGCCAGGAGAGAGGTGACCGAAAATGACCACTTCAGTCTTTTCCGGGAACAGAGATGGAAGAGCCTTCGTGTTGCAGAGTTCCCAGTTCTCGTGCCTTGCACAACGTAGCATCTCTGTCCCGGTAGTTGAGGAGTTTCGCTATTATAGGCAGAGGCTGGGCACCAGGCTGCGGGCGGGGGCCAAGCAACCGATGCGCCCTCTCCACGACGAATATGTGGGAAAAGGTATCAGCACCCACCAGGGAGGTCAAATGTTTTTCAACAAATGTCTCCATGTTCCCAGTAGCTGTGGACTCCGCAAGGCCCGTAATGCAGAGGTTACTACGGCGCGACCTGGCCTCCAAGTCCTCAGCTCGATCCTGTAGGGCAGCCAGTGTGTGCTCGATCAGCCTCTGCGTGCCACCTGCGTCGGTCTGGGTATCCTCTATCTCGGTGATACGGCGTTCAGTCATATTTATGCGCTCTAAGTGTTTATCTACCCTCTCGGACATCCTGTCCATTCTGTAGGCCAACGTGTCTATCTTGGTGTCGATAGCTGTGAGCCCCTTTTGCATGGACTCAATAATCTGCTTGATGACGCCGACAGGGTCCCCAGCAGGGGCCTCTGACTTCGAAAGCGCGTTGTCCGCCACCTCCTCGTAGCGCCAAGACTTGCACTGCTCAAAATTGAGCTTGGGTTGGGATTTATCATGTTTCCCCATCGCCAGTTTCTCACACAATGGGCGACCAAGGAGAACACACACCAGAGTCAGCTGCCAGGTGGAGACCAGGGGCATTCGAAGGCCGCGCCCGCAGAGCCGGGCCCAGATGGGCGACGCAAACACAGCAAAGAAGAGGAGACAGCCAGCGACCAACAATCCCCCAGTCACGCCAGGATGGAAGGGGAGCAGAGCATACGCCCGTGCGAGGGCGAAGGTAAATTCCAATATAACCCCAGCAGCACCACAGAGCAGCAATCACCGAGACAGAATTAACAGGGACCGCTGCCAGTCCAAAAGCCAGACACAGGGAACCCCAAATGGGATATAGTAGAGTGACCCGCAGAAGACAGAAAAAACTGCAGGTGCAAAGCTGGCCTCAAACGTAGGGAGCAGAGTCCCGTCTCAGACAGCCCCTCATCTCAGGCCCAGATAGGACGGGAGGCCAGGCTGCAGGGAAGGACACACAGGGCTCAAGAGAGCAGACACCCAGCCATCCTCCCACAGCTCGGGTCAAGGCCGTCTCACCTCCGCGGACAGTGCCACCAGCAATGCTCGGCAGGTGCTGCAGTCCTGCAGTGGGCCAAACCAGTACAGTCGCCGGCCCCAGCCGGGCAGCAACAAACTTGGGCAGCTACTCCCACGAGCGCGCGGGTTACAGGCAGCACTGTGCCGGGATCCCATGGCAGGGATGTGACGTCTCACCAGCGGCGATTCACGCCAGATAAAGATAACCCCGGATGGGTTGAGTGCTCAGGAGGGCATATCCGTCGTAACAGCAGCTGATTAAGGTGAGGAATTCACAGATTCATGCCAGATATTTGCGGTGTGTGGCAGGGCCTTAATACGAAGCGGCCATTTTCCAGCCAGGCAAGCTCCGCCCCCCAAGAAGCAAGAGATATGCAGAAAGAACCAACAGAGGTGCAGAAAGGGGCCTTGTTGCAAAGTCATCCTGTGCCCCCAACTTTTTGCTGACTGGTACTGGTGGTAACTGACTCGGACTAACCAGGCCCGGAGCCAGTGCCATGCTAAAAGACACTTAGAATGCAGTGAAAACACCTACATGTACTAGGGTACACTATGGGTTGGGGTACTTCTGTGATTGGCATGACCTCCTCTGTAAGGTCCTAGTACACAGCTTTCCAAACTGTGTGGCGCGACACGCTACTATGTCGCGACCCACACGTAGGTGTGTCGCGTGATGACGTCTGCCGGCCAGCCGATATTTGGGGAATGCGACTCGAGCCCCCTTCTTCAGTGATCACAACGTGCATGCGATGTGCAAGGCAGAAGGCGAAGCAGCTGCGGAGCGGAGCCTCGTGGGAGTATTGAACCTCCCCCCTTCCGTGAGTGCTACGGCGCTGCTCATGGCCTGAGCGCGCGCCCTTGCTGGAACAGAGTTATATCGGAGCCGCCTCTACTCCACCATCCCAGGCACTCCCTCGGTTGGTAAGTAGTGAGGCTTAGACTGTTTTGCGGCATTTCAAACCGCTGAGTTTAAGCTGTATATGCTATACAGACATTATGTAGGCAGTTTCAGACCTTTAAAACTGTTATGAACAGGAGTACATCTGCGCATAAAATTAAATATTATTACCGCCCGGCCGCAACCCTCACTGTGACTGTCACTACAGTCTCAGCAATGGGCCTGCGCACCAGGCATCATGATCCTTCAGGTGATTGTGGGGGACGGCTGACAGTGTGACAGATAGATAAAAGTAAGTAAAAAAAAAAAGGGCAGGCAGCCGCCAACGACGTACGTGTAGCATGTGTCGTGACGGTCCTGAGCACAGAGGATTGCACCAGCCTCTTCACGCAGCTGCCGAGCCTCAGAATCATTCCGGAGTGTCGAGGCCATGATGAGGCGGTCTGTGCAAATAATTGCCGCTTGCCTCAAAGCAAAGTGAGTGCAGCCTGGAGTGTGAACTCTCTCTCACTCTGCTTGATCTACAAATCTACTTTCATTGGATGGTGCTAGCGCAGGATGACAATACTGGTGCCATCCAACAAATTACTTTCAGCGCGGCCACCGTCGCAATTAAGTCAGCAGAGCTGGCGTTGTATTAATTCACTCTGTGACAGTCTGTTGATGTAACCTGGGACTGGGCGGTTGCAGCGCGCCGAACAGGGCGGACACCACTCACGGCTCGCTAATGATTTGTGTTAGGCTTGAGCAGTGCATTGCTGAAGTCTACTGTATTCTGATAGTTACAGCGCCCTGATTGCAATAGTGCGCCATACTCACTCTCCTGAGGCTTGCCAATGCCCGTGCTGTCTGCGGCTGCTCACAAGTCATCTGACTACTGACTCTTTCCCTTATGTGTAATATATTATGTATTAAAAACAACCTACAAGGAATTAACGTGTGATATTTAGGCAGCTGGCATCAATTAAGTCAGCTGAGAAGATCCGTGTTTTGGGGGCCCTCATTAGCACTAGCGTGCAGTGCCAGCACTGGTACCTGTTCTCCATTAATATGTGGCAAATAGTTGCCTTTAACATTCTGGTACCTTTCTCGACAAACCGGGTCCCGATGAATTGCTGCTGCCGTCCAGTGCTGGCTGTGTTAAATTACAAGAAGACCGACACTTGCGTTCAACTTCCTGCCCTCGACACACAAGTGCAGGTAGTGCCCTTTCATTTCTGGTGCTTGACACACAAGTGCAGGTGGTGCCCTTTCATTTCTGGTGCTTGACACACAAGTGCAGGTAGTGCCCTTTCATTTTCGGTGCTTGACACACAAGTGCAGGTAGTGCCCTTTCATTTCTGGTGCTTGACACACAAGTGAAGGTAGTGCCCTTTCATTTCTGGTGCTTGACACACAAGTGCAGGTAGTGCCCTTTCATTTCTGGTGCTTGACACACAAGTGCAGGTAGTGCCCTTTCATTTCTGGTGCTTGCTTTGAGGTAGTTTCAAAATGTTTGGATTTATCGTTACTCAAATGTGTATACTTTCTATATTTATACGTTTGGCTTGCCTTCATTGCTTGATTTTGCTCGTGATAAACTAAATATCACTCATAGTCGTTGAAATGTCACTCATAATTACACTGAAATTATGAAAATGTCACATATAGCAATCTGAAACCTTGGCAGCTATGACATCTGTGATCAGGCTGGGAGAGAGCGTCTTCTTGTAAGTGTAGCAGAGGAATTTTTCGATGGGGAAAATGTTATCCCCATAGAGAAAAAAAGTTGATTGACGCATTTATGGATTGATTTTTCCTATTCGGAAATGGGAAGGGGCGTTCACCTGGAACATTTTGTGAATTCAAAGAAAGTGGAAAACCTGCTCCAACTGTAAGAGTAACCTACAAGGAGCAGATGTCCACCTTGCTTAGTGAATAGGCAAGCCCTTAGATTTCCACCTTTCCTTGTGAATAGGCAAGCCTATAGATGTGTGTGTGTGGGGCTGTGTGTGTGTGGGGTGTGTGTGTGTGTGGGGGGGTTGTGTGGGGGTGGGGGGTGTGTGGGGGGTTGTGTGAGTGTGGGGGGGTTGTGTGTGTGGGGGGGTTGTGTGTGTGTGTGTGTGTGGGGTTGTGTTTGTGTGTGGGGTTGTGTGTGTGTGGGGGGGTTGTGTGTGTGTGGGGGGTTGTGGGGGTGGGGGGGGTTGTGTGTGTGGGGGGGGTTGTGTGTGTGGGGGGGTTGTGTGTGTGGGGGGGTTGTGTGTGTGTGTGGGGGGTTGTGTTTGTGTGTGGGGTTGTGTGTGTGGGGGGTTGTGTGTGGGGGGGGGTTGTATGTGTGGGGGGGTTGTGTGTGTTGGGGTTGTGTGTTTGTGGGTGGGGTGTGGGGTTGTGTGGGTGGGGTTGTGGGTGGGGGCTGTGTGTGGGGGGTGGAGTTGTGTGTGTGTGGGGGTTGTGTGTGGGTTGTGTGTGTGGGTTGGGGCTGGGGTTGTGTGTGGGTTGTGTGTGTGGGGTTGTGTTGGGTTGTGTGTGTGGGTTGTGTGTGTGGGGGGGTTTTGTGTGTTGGGTTGTGTGTGTGTGGGTTGTGTGTGTGGGTTGTGTGTGTGTGTGTGTGTGGGTTGTGTGTGTGTGTTGTGTGTGTGTGTGTGGGTTGTGTGTGTGTGTGGGTTGTGGTGGTTCGGGCTTGCTCGCTGCGCTTGCTTGCGTTACTGTGTCCCTGGGAAATTTTGCACAAAAAGGTGTGTCACCAACATGAAAAGTTTGGAAAGCTGTGCCCTAGTATATAATAGTTAAACAACAGGGGGTGGTGATGGACAGAGTCTCTGAATTAAGCAGAATACTCTCACCCAGTCAAGAGATCAGGGCTTAATCCAACGCCGTTTTTTAGCTCACTGCACCATCCCAGCTCAGAACCTGGCTATATGCAAATTAGTCTGTCCCTGGCCCAGTGTATCATGGGAACAGGGCAAACCAAACTACCAAGCCAATTCTTTCACTGGGAAGGAAACAAGATACCGGGGACCGGTTTCTGGCATTTCAGCCGTCTTCGGCCCGGCTTGCTTGAATCCTGATGGTGCAATGAGCTAGGGACTCACGTCTGAGTATACCCTTCCACGCTTATGGTGGACAAAATAATTAAACAACAGGGGGTGGTGATGGACAGAGTCTCTGAATTAAGCAGAATACTCTCACCCAGTCAAGAGATCAGGGCTTAATCCAACACCGTTTTTTAGCTCACTGCACCATCCCAGCTCAGAACCTGGCTATATGCAAATTAGTCTGTCCCTGGCCCAGTGTATCATGGGAACAGGGCAAACCAAACTACCAAGCCAATTCTTTCACTGGGAAGGAAACAAGCTACCGGGGACCGGTTTCTGGCATTTCAGCCGTCTTCGGCCCGGCTTGCTTGAATCCTGATGGTGCAATGAGCTAGGGACTCACGTCTGAGTATACCCTTCCACGCTTATTGTGGACAAAATAATTAAACAACAGGGGGTGGTGATGGACAGAGTCTCTGAATTAAGCAGAATACTCTCACCCAGTCAAGAGATCAGGGCTTAATCACTGTTTTTTAGCTCACTGCACCATCCCAGCTCAGAACCTGGCTATATGCAAATTAGTCTGTCCCTGGCCCAGTGTATCATGGGAACAGGGCAAACCAAACTACCAAGCCAATTCTTTCACTGGGAACTCCACACCACTGGAGTCAAGCTAGCCGGGCTGATGAGAGGTGTTACCTCGAAACCGGTCCGGTCCTCGGATGCTTGATTCCGTTCTGGGGAGGACATGGCTTTTGTAGTTCGGACTGGACTGTTCCCATGGGGCACAGGGTCAGAGCTGATTTGCATATCGCCATTGTCTAACCCAGGGTGGTGTGGAGTGCAAAAAAACGATGGATTTGGGCCCAGATCTTTGGACTGGGGTGAATGTGTGACATTAATCCACATTCTGTCCATCACCTGTTTTGTTTGCAATTGCCGCCATAAGTGCACTGGGGATGCTCAGACGTGGGTTCCAGGCACTCCACACCACTGGAGTCAAGCTAGCCGGGCTGATGAGAGGTGTTACCTCGAAACCGGTCCGGTCCTCGGATGCTTGATTCCGTTCTGGGGAGGACATGGCTTTTGTAGTTCGGACTGGACTGTTCCCATGGGGCACAGGGTCAGAGCTGATTTGCATATCGCCATTGTCTAACCCAGGGTGGTGTGGAGTGCAAAAAAACGATGGATTTGGGCCCAGATCTTTGGACTGGGGTGAATGTGTGACATTGATCCACATTCTGTCCATCACCTGTTTTTTTTGCAATTGCCGCCATAAGTGCGCTGGGGATGCTCAGACGTGGGTCCCAGGCACTCCACACCACTGGAGTCAAGCTAGCCGGGCTGATGAGAGGTGTTACCTCGAAACCGGTCCGGTCCTCGGATGCTTGATTCCGTTCTGGGGAGGACATGGCTTTTGTAGTTCGGACTGGACTGTTCTCATGGGGCACAGGGTCAGAGCTGATTTGCATATCGCTATTGTCTAACCCAGGGTGGTGTGGAGTGCAAAAAAACGATGGATTTGGGCCCAGATCTTTGGACTGGGGTGAATGTGTGACATTGATCCACATTCTGTCCATCACCTGTTTTGTTTGCAAGTATATAATAGGGCAGGGGGATTAAAACAACCTCTAAGTCGGAGGTGCAGAAAGAGGCTTCTTTATGTAGTAGTCACATTTGCAGAGTCGTGGAGAAAGGGTGCTGGGCCTCCGACCAGCGCTCAGGAATTCTGCTGCGTAGGACTTACAGGAGGGCTTCTTGGTCCCCAAACTCCCTTAGGAGTAAATTGGAATTCATCCCCCATCCCGTAGTCTACCAGCAGGCGCGTTTGCAGAGTGGTGGAGGAAAGGGGGCATGGCCTCTGAAGACGTCTTAGCAATCCCACAGTGTGGGACTTACTGGAGGTAACAAGAGGGGTAGTTGGCCCCCAGGAACATCCTTAAGTGACAACTACCCTTCCTATTACCTCCTATAAGTCCCACACAGCAGCATTAGTAAGTACTGGTAGCAGGTCACGCACTCTTTGCCCAAAAACTCTACAAACGCACTCCCTGGCGCGCTCTTGGATGGGGATTGAAGTCCCCTTCCCTGCTGGGGGTCCTTTAGGGGCCAACTAGCCTACCTCTTACCTACAGTAAGCACCACACAGTGGGATTTCTGAGAGTTGGACAAAGGTCACTCCCCCTTTCTCCACCACTGAGGGTCCCTGGGGGCCAACTAGCCCACCAGGTACTTCCAGTAAGCGCCACACAGCTAGGTTTCAGAGAGGTGGTCCGAGGCCACACCCCCTTTTTCACCACTCTGCAAACATGCCTCTTGGCGCGCTGCTGCACGGGGGATGAAGTCAACTTGTGTTCTGAGGTCCTCATTGCCCCACCAGCAGTGTGCCAAAAGGCGCGTTTGCAGAGTGGTGTGAAAAGGGGCATGGCCTCAGACCATGTCTCTACAACGCAGCTCTGTGGTGCATACTGTTGGTACCTGGTGGGGTAGTTGGCCCCCAGGGAACCTTAGTATTCAAGGGGAAACAATTCTCCAACTAACAAAGTGCCAGGGGCGCATTGCTGAGTGGTGGAGAAAGGGGGTGTGGCCTCCTGCTAGACGCCAGCTTTTTTTAAATATTGTTTTTTTACAAGGGGGGCTGTGTGGCCCCTTCTTTTACATTTTTGGGGCCACGGGGACCCCATCACCCAAGGCCTAACCACCTTTTTATTAAAACTTTTTTTTAAATTTAAATCGGGAAGAGGGCCGTGTAGCCCCCCTCCCAAGGCCAATTTCAGCCCCGGGGACCCCAACCCCCGGGGCCAGCCTTTCCGTATAAAAAAAAAATAATTTTAAGTAGAGGGGAGGGGGGCAGCGTGCCCCCCCCCTCCCGGGAAACTTCTGGCCCCGGGACCCCATCCCCCGGGGCCTGTCCTCTCCTTTGGGGACCGTGGGCGGAGCCCCAATTCCCCTATGGTCCCGCCGGTTCCCCACATTCTTCAGGAGCCGGCATTACTTTTGCAAAAGGGGAGCTGCAGATATGCAGATCCCCTTGTGCAAAAGCAATCCTCCTTTGCTTGATTGAGGTAAGAGCAGTCTCGCCTCAATCAAGCAAAGCAGAGTTTGCTATGGTAGGGTGGGAGCTGTGCTCCCGCCCTGCCAAAGCAAACGGCAATGTCCCGGGGGTGGGCGCCCAGGGACATTGCAGGAGCCGGCCCTGGGGGTTGGCGGTCCCCAGGGGCATTAAGGGCTCCAAGAGGGCGGCCGCACAGCCCCCCCCTCCCTTCATTTATAATGCCCTGGGGAGGTGGTGGTCCCCGGGGCCCGTTACGGACCCCCAAATTTCAATATTTAGTGTCCCAGGGAGGTGGTGGTCCACGGGGCGAGTGGGGTGGGCTCAAGCCCCCTCACACATTTTTTTTTAAATTAGAGCCGCGGGGAGGTGTTGGTCCCCGGAGCTGCGGGGTCCCCCGTGGCCCCCTCTATATAATTTGGGAAATGCTTTTTTTGGCCCCTTCAGCAGGCCTATGGGGGCAGGGTGTTACATATTACATCATTCATGACATGGTCAGTGACATCACTGATGACATCACTGATGACATCTCAAATGACATCACTGATGACATCTCAAATGACATCACTGATGACATCACTGATTACATATCATTTGACATTACTGATCACATCACTGATGATATCATTCATGTGATAATACGATGAACCTCTTCAGACTCTAATATAACCTTAGATACAATCAGTGTAAACAGACACTCACAGACTGTCACTCATCCATGGAGTTACTCACACACCTAGTCAGTCATGCAAAGAATCAATCACACCTCCATTTCCTCAACTATACAGTAATACAAACTTTACTTATTCAAACATATACTAACACATATTTACTCTCTTATACAATCCCTGATACAACTTCACAATGATCCATACAGCCACTCACACATTCACTGGCTCTTATGCACAGTTATTTATATATGTCAACTCTCACATGTACTGTGTTTTACATATGTACTTACTTTGACATGTAGCACTGAGATATCCATTCACTCACCAATACACTCATGCACACAGTCAACCGCCCATACAGCTGTTTCTACATGCACTTTTGAAACCATACATCTAGTGAATCAACTGCTCACACATCTATGCACAGAGTCATACACCTCCCAGCCACCCACACACACACTCAGTCTCCCATACAAATACTTGGGCAACCAATCAATAACCCATATAGTTACTCATATAGCTACTTATCAACACATGCAACAGTTTACAGAACAACAGACATAATGATGCACAAATTAAGACAGTTTAGTCACTAACCCATGCACTCAGTGAGACACATTTAATCACTCACTCATACAGTCAGTCATGCACCTACTAAATCCTTCATCCAGACACTTATACATCCACTCATTCTTCAATATGTAAGACATATTTTAACTTTACAGAAACATACAGTCACTGGATGTTGTCATCAGTGATGTCATCAGTGATGTCATTTGAGATGTCATCAGTGATGTCATCAGTGATGTCACTGACCATGTCATGAATGATGTAATATGTGACATCATCAGCAGTGGATTGCGGGTGCGCGATATATAGTTAGTGCAACTAACTATATATGGAATTTCAATGGTTTTGTGTGAGTAAAATAAGGTTTTGTAAATGCGAATTCCTAACTATATATGGTCTATAACCTATGGTTTTTTCAGTGAATTTTCAAGGTTTTGTAAATGCTAATTCCTAACTATATATGGTCTATAGCCTATGGTTTTTTCAGTGAATATATATATATATATACATACATATATAAACATATATCATCTGTATATCTATATAAATACAAACATAAATGCATGCATACATATACTTATATGCATACAGATGCATGTTATTTACATGAAAGTTGAAAAAACACTAATAAAAGCAAAGCTAAAAAGCCACCTCATTACAAACAGAATGGCTTTAACTTAAACGAGGGCGAGATCTATTGCATTTTCAATGCTTGTTTACTTTGGTTCCATCAAGAAGGCATTCAGATGTGTCACACATTTGCCATAAATTCTGAATGTTAGCACTCTAGTTGCACATTAGATCACTGTAGTAAAGCTACTGCTCACCAGGGACGTCTGCTGCTGGTATTCAAAGTGCATGTTTCAGTCTGCATGTCAGAATTTTTTTAATGAAATAGAAGAGGATTTGAGAAGTCACTCAAAATGATCACTAATTTTTCTTTCTGAAGCACTAATCATACTTTCTATGGCAAAATTAACCCCCTCATGTTGTTCCTTTTTAAATTGAGTGTTTTCAGACTTACCACTTCATTCCAATCAAGATGGCTTCTGGTGTGCCATACTTTTGTCATAAGTAAGACTGTTAGCGCTCTAGTTGTTCTTTAGAACACTCTGGGACATTCTGTCATTGGGCTATACTTGGGGTACATCTGGGTGATATTTGGGCTACATTTGGGCTCTTTTGTCTCTGGTGGCCATTTTGGGAGACTGCATGTCAGAATTTTTTAATGAAATAGAAGAGGATTTGAAAAGTCACTCAAAATGTGCCCTAATTTTTCTTTCTGCAGCACTAATAATACCTTCTATTGCATAATATACCCCCTCATTTTGTTCCTTTTTAAATTAAATGTTTTAAGAGTTACCACTTTATTCCAATCAAGATGGCTTCAGGTGTGCAATACCTTTGTAATAAGTAGGACTGTTAGCGCTCTAGTTGTTCTTTAGAACACTCTAGGAGGCTGCAGTAGAACACAAAGGAATCAACTGACAGTCTCTGTCCTTGTTGGATGTACATGTTTTACTGAGAATGTCAGACTTCATTTTCACATGACTGAGAAAGATAATGTGAATTTACAGAAAATATGCTTTCAGTTTAGCTTATAGACCCCCTTCCAAACCACTGTGGGAAAATCATGAGGTATTAGTTTTCTTTCAAACAATATTCATGATATCACAGCAGAAGGTTTTTTCACATGGTAAAATCACCTTAGAACCCACCACAATTCCTAAAACGAGTATGGTACCATCAACAAATGATTTATAATGTAACTAAAGTCCTAAAACCCTCTATTAACTACAATGCTTTTTAATGAGGTGCTATCATGTATATTGGTCCCAAGATGGCTGCCAACACTTCTTGGATGAAGTGCTGACAGCCAATCAGATCAGATGTGTGGTTAGGCTCCGCCCAGATATATATCTTTTTTTGAACCTAAATTACTCAAAATCCACTGGAGCACATGTATTGAGACCTAGCAAAGGCACATCGGGCTAACAGTCCCTACAATTTTGCCAAGTTTCGTGCAAATCCATTCAGCCGTTCGAGCTAAAAGTGAGGCCAACCGCCCTATGGAAATTAACATGGGAAAAACGCGTTTTGGGACCCCCCTTTTTTCTCGGCCCCCCCCTTGATGAAACCCCCCCAAATTGTCAGGGGCTGCTCAGAAACAAAATGTTCCATTTTCCTGAAAATTTCAGCCAATTCCGTCCACAAACACCAAAGTTATTAGACATAGAATTTTCAAAAATCCCATAGAGAAAAAATCCTAACTATATATACCTACTGGCGACCGCCAGTAGGTAATATATATATATATATATTTACAATTACCGGTCGCCAGTTTCCATCAGAATTTATTTTTTTGACTTGCCTATATCTTTGGTGCCGTTTGACGAATCTTCACAAAGTTTTCAAAAAAAGTGTGCTGTGATTCTAGTTGTGCATTAAAGTTTATGGGGCGGTCCGTTATGCAGGGGCTAATGAAAAGGGGGAGGATTAAAATAAAGTGTGTTTCCCATGTTAATTCCCATAGGAATTGTAGACACGACTACAGCCCAACCACTGAACGGAATTACACTTTTTGTAAATTGGTACAAATCTGTTCAGTAGTTTGGGAGATATTAAAGAAAAACAAAATTTGGATATCTAGGGATACGAAGGTTCCGTGAACCCTCCTGATCTTGTGCTGAGATCTGATTGGCTGCCAACACTTCAAACACGAAGTGTTGGCAGTCGTCTTGGGACTGAATCCCTGAAAAAAGGTTAAAAAGAAAGAAAAGAAAAGGGGGAAGGGTAGGAATACCCTGACCTCCCCTAACTGTGGGCCAAAAAGACGCAGAACACAAGAGAGAAGCCAATCTGAGGCGAATAAATAAAAAAACAAGCGCGGTCTTGTTCACAATATAGCTCCCGAGGGCCAGGTCACCGGGGCATGCAGGCATTTAAAAATTAAAAATAAAGAAGGGGGCGCACTGGGCTCCCCTCCGAGGGCTTATTTTGGCTCTGGGGACCGCCATCTCCCGGGACTAATGTTTACATTTAACAGAGGGGCCACGGAGACCCCCCCGCCCCCACCACAGGCCCTGGGGACCCCACTTCCCCAGGGTAGTTGATTAAATTTAGCAGGGGGACAGGCGGACCCAAATTATTTTTATTAATCAGTAGAGGGCTGCGTGGCCCGCCCTCTGGGACCATATACGGCCCGAGGACCAACACCTGCCCAGAGCTGGCTCATGAAGATGAAAGTAGGGGGGCTGCACGACACCCTACTGGAGCCAATATTGGTCCTGGGGAGCACCACTCCAGGAAGGGCCGGCTTCTGCTATGTCCCAGGGTGTCCACCCCTGGGATATAGCGGTTTACTTTTGCTTGGTGGGAGCTGTGACCGCTCCTGCCAAAGAAAAGTAAACATTCTGGTTCCAGCGGGCGGGAGCTGTGCTCCCACCCACTAGAAACAGAGGTTGTATCTATTTCCTTACCTCACCTGGAGGGAGACACAGCGTGCAAGGGCCATGGAAAGAGAGGCACTTCCAGCAGGTCCCATTGTGGGAGAGTAATCCTGCCTCATGCAGGAGGCAGTGATCCGGCTAGGACCGCAGGGGCCTTGGGGCACCCCGCTGTCCCACGGTGAGGTGAAAGAGGTAAAATAAGGGTAAGAAAGAGGAGGAATAAAGGTCAGCAATGAGTAGAAAGAGGCAATAAAAGGTGAGAAACTAGCAGAAAGAAGCAAAATAAACGTCAGCAATGAGCAGAACAAGGCAGAATAAAGGTCAGAAACGAGCGGAAAGAGGAAGAATATCGGTCAGCAACAACCAGATAAAGGCGAGGTAAAGGTGAGAAACAAGCAGAATAGAGGTCAGATACGAGCAGAAAGACGCAGAATGGTGGCCAGAAGCAAAGAGCAAGACATAATAAAGGCCAGAAACTAGCAGAAAGAGGCAGAATAAATGTCAGAAACAAGCAGCAAGAAACAGAATAAAGGTCAGAAATTAGCAGAAATAGCCAATTAAAAATAAGACACGAGAAGAAAGAGTCAACATAGAGATCAGAAACCAGCAGAAAGTGGCAAAATAGAGGTCAGAAACTAGCAGAAAGAGGCAAAATAAAGGTCAGAAGTGAGCAGAAAAAGGGAATGGAACCCAATTAGGTACGCATGCACCCACTCACAAAACAATTCAGACACTCTCACAGCTACTCACAGACCCATTCAGACACTCATGCACCCACTTACAGAATCACTCATACGCTATCCCACCTACTCACAGGCCTACTCAGAGACTCATGCATCCACTCACAAACCCAATGAGACAATCACATACCCACGGAGACACTCATGAACTCACTCTCAAAACGTAGATATTCACTGAAAAAAACAAAGGTTACAGGAACGTTATAGTTAGGAAAGATTTTTTTTTAACTTATTAATTCAATGAAAAAAACAAAGGTTACAGGGACGGTATAGTTGGGCTCAGATTTCACTCTTATTAAGCCATACATTTTTTTAGCAGTTATAGTTACCTGAACTAACTATAACTTATGTCCTGCAATGCACTGCCTATGCCCTCACATATTACGTCACTCATGACCTGGTCAGTGACATCACTAATTACATCATCCACGAACCACTTGCACACTCAATCACAAACCCATACAAATGCTCATGCAGCCACTCACTCATTCATAGAGCCACTCACATACCCACTCACTGGAAAAGGGAATTACACAACCAGTCCCTTACCCATACAGATACTAACACATATACTTATTCACCTGAACAGTCACTGAGAAAACCACATACTCTCCCATAGAGCCTCTCTCACGCTAACTTACTCACCCATACAGGCACACCCACTCACTCACCCATACACCACTCACGTACCCACTCACTCACCCCTACACCCACTTACATACCCATTCATACACACATACAGAGACTCATGTACCTTCACAGTCACCCAAACGGCCACTCATGAACCCCCTCATTCGCTTTAACAGTAACTTACACACCCACTCACTGACCCATACAGCCACTCGCTCACCCATACAAAACTCATACAACCACTCATCTATACAGTCTCACATACTCACTCACTCATACATATACCACTTACCCACCCACTCACTTAACCATACAGACACTCACACAGCCACTCAATCAATCAATCAATCAAAGCATTTGTATAGCACGCTACTCACCCGTAGGGTCTCAAGGCGCTGGGAGGAGGGGGTCCACTACCGCTCGAACAGCCAGGTCTTGAGTTGCTTCCTGAAGGAGAGGTGGTCTTGGGTCAGGCGGAGGTGGATGGGGAGGGAGTTCCACGTCTTGGCAGCCAGGTAGGAGAAGGATCTTCCTCCCGTTGTGACTCTTCGAATGCGGGGGGACGGTGGCGAGGGCGTGGCTGGTCGATCGTAGCTGGCGGGTGGGAGTGTAGAAGGTCAGGCTGTTGTGGAGAGCTTTGTGTGCATGGGTGAGGAGTCGGAACGTGATTCTCTTGCTGACGGGGAGCAAGTGCAGGTTTCTCAGGTGTTCGGAGATGTGGCTGTGTCGGGGGATGTCCAGGATGAGGCGTGACGAGGCGTTCTGGATGCGTTGGAGTCTCTTCTGAAGTTTGGCCGTGGTTCCGGCATAGAGGGAGTTGCCGTAGTCCAGACAGCTGGTGACGAGGGCCTGGGTGACCGTCTTCCTGGTTTCGGTGGGGATCCACCGGAAGATCTTACGTAGCATGCGGAGGATGTTGAAGCATGACGAGGAGACGGCGTTGACTTGTCTGGTCATGGAGAGGGAGGAGTCCAGGATGAAGCCCAGGTTGCGTGCGTGGTCTGTCGGTTTGGGTGCGCTGCCCAGGGCAGGGGGCCACCAGGAGTCGTCCCAGGCGGAGGGCGAAGATCCCAGGATGAGGACTTCCGTCTTATCCGAGTTCAGTTTCAGGCGGCTGTTCATCATCCACTCGGCTACGTCTTTCATCCCTTCGTGTAGGTTGGTTCTGGCGGTGGCGGGTCGTTGTTGAGGGAGAGGATCAGCTGGGTGTCGTCGGCATAGGAGATGATGTTGAGGTTGTGTTGGCGTGCGATGGCCGCAAGGGGGCTCATGTAGATGTTGGAACAGCGTGGGGCTGAGTGATGATCCTTGGGGTACGCCGCAGATGACTTCGGTGGCCTCGGATCTGAACGGGGGGAGGCGGACTCTCTGGGTTCTTCCGGCGAGGAAGGAGATGATCCACTCCAGTGCCTTCTCTTGGATCCCGATGTTGCTGAGGCGTTGTACTAGGGTGCAGTGGCAGACCGTGTCGAACGCCGCGGAGAGGTCCAGGAGGATGAGGGCCGCTGTTTCTCCGTTGTCGAGCAGGGCTCTGATGTCGTCGGTGGCTGCGATGAGGGCGGTCTCGGTGCTGTGGTTGGCCCGGAAACCAGACTGTGAGTGGTCAAGGGATCCATTCGTCTCGAGGAAGGCGGCAAGCTGTCTGTTGACCACTTACTTGCCCATACAGCTATTCACACATCCACTTATTTACCCATAGAGCCACACACACACACACACACACACACACACACAGACACAAAGATATAAAGTTACACAGACACTCACATAATCTATGTTTTAAAATAGAATCACTCATTAGTAGTACACAAAGTAAACTAAATTAACGTTTGTGATACCTTAGTATATATGGTTAACAGATAATTTTAGAAAACACTCACAATCACAGGATGATGTAATCAGTGATTTCACTGACTATGTCATGAGTGATGTAATATGTGAGGTTGAATTTCAGTGGTTTTCTTGTACAAGGAAATCTGAGCCTAACTATAACGTCTCTAAACCATGGTTTTTTTCAGAGACTTTCAAAGGTTTTTTAATTCTATTTCTTAACTATAACGTCCCTTTAACCCTTGTATTTTCAGTGAAAATAAATAAATAACCACAATTTGACACAAATTTACAACTGATTACCATCATTAAATGCTAAGGTAGGAGCTCTGACACCTCTTTCACATTTTGTTTCTCTCCTTCATTTGATCTACATAGCCTACTCATTGCAGCATGTTCCTGGGTGCCTTACCACGGCACAGAGGGTACATGCCAACAGGAAGTATGAATGTACAATTGTATCTCAATCTAGGTAGTATATGAGCTGTTAGATTAGTACAACTAATCCCATTTTGGCAAGCAGCTGTGGGACGGCAGATTCATCACAAAAGGTCACATGTCCCCAAGTCCTGCCTTTAAAATATCTACTCTAGCACCTCAGGCGCCTGAGCATAAGATCAAACAAGCTAAGCCTTAGGCAAGCTCTGCGTATATTAGGCCATTGGAAGAATCAATCTTGCATCTCTCCATTTTCCTCTCCAACCATAACAACCACCAAGCTTGACGAGGCTTCATCTACAGCACCAACTACAGTGAATGCAGAAGCATCAAAGCAGTTTTTTCTAATGGAGGGAAGGCACTATGGGCATCTGTGAATTGCAGTTTGATACCACTAATTACATTTCCTAGCACTGACTTTCTGTTATAGTTTTTGGCTACCTACTCATATCACATGCGTGTTAATTAGACAGTTTCAATGGAAGCCTGAGAAATGACTCCAACTACTTACATCTTACTGCATGCACATTTTACTAATCGCCCAGTCTGAGAGTCCAGCTTGAGGCTGGCAATTAAGTCAGACAATTGAGGTTAGAGTTTAGTTGGTGTTGGGTGGGAATGCTGTAGGGGTGGAATGGTGTAAGTGAATGACGTGGAGGGAAATGCTGCATGCCAAGTTCATGGATAGTGCATGGAATGGGGCAAGCTAAACCCCCCTAGAATGTCTCTATTACGAAAGATGAGGGAATGGTAGAGATTGTAAATACCCTTTGTATGACAGCAAAACATAACAGTTGTGCAGACTTCTACACCTAAAGCAGAAGAAAGAAAACAGCATTTCTCCCGTAAGACATTATGGGGAAAAAAATCTTGTTAACACACACTCTACAGACTCTCGTTACTGACTAAAGGCTTGATGAATTCTATAGCTAGAAAGTTTAGGAAAATGATCCTTTAGGGTTTTGGGGGCTATATCATTTTCTGTACCAGAGCTTGAAAATAAATCAATTGTTTGTGTGATTGCATTGGTTTGTTTTATGATTTAATGACTAAGAAGAGATCAACCCTGATTAAATTGGACGGTTGGAATCTAAACATCAAGACATATACCCGAACCATGCATTTGTGTACCTATTTATTTACTGTGCATCCAAAACCAAAATTCTGTACATAGAAAAATCAAACCATTGATTACAACTGGCAGTACATAGCAATCATGGAGTAGACTGGGGCATAAACCAGCAAGGGAGCAGATGGAAAGTTTGGGGAGTATGTGCCAACGAGGAGTAGTAGTTTCTGTCCTGCAACTCCAGTTCTGTAGTAGGGGTATCTCTGTTATAGTCATAATCTAGTGAATAGTCCCGCCCATGTGCGTGGACCCTGGAGCAATCAAAAATAATCTCTTAAGTTGTCAAAAAATGCAGAACTGCAAAGACACTTAAGAGAGAATTTAAAGACAGATAATGCAGCCTATATCCACAGGCTACACTGTCCAGTACTTCAACTAGAAATTCCACAAAAAAATCCACACAAACAGCACAGCCTGCCCAGTTTCCTCCATAGAGAAACTTGCCTCTACCAGCAAAAGGCTCTGGAATGATAGAGAGGAAGGTATGGACAGACAAGCCCCACAGGCTGCCATTATGTGGCTCAAACGGGATACTGTGCCTTTAAGAGAACTTTCCAGAACTTCTCCCAGTATCCCAGAATGCACAGCAGGTCCCTTTTATTTTCAGTTCTTTTTGAAGGCGTAACACGCCAGACCTGTAGCATTCCTTACATGAATATCTTTCTCCACCGGGGAGAAGGGCGGGCGCTTATGACTATAACAGAAATACCCCTACTACAGAACTGGAGTTACAGGACAGAAACTACTCCTTCTGTAGTAGGGGATCTCTGCGTATAGTCAAAATCTAGTGAATAGAATGGCAAGCCCATCCCCACACCAAAGCGGCGGTGGAGAGTAAAGAATAACACCACTACTGTGCGAACAGATTACGCAGCGAAGCCTGCCCAACCTGAGCGTCTGTCCTGGCATCAGTGTCCAGGCTGTAATGCTTAGCAAAGGTAAGGACCGACTTCCAAGTGGTCGCCTTGCAGATTTCTGCAATTGGAACATTACGTAGCAAAGCAGTCGTGGCAGCTTTGCCCCTGGTGGAATGAGCCTTAGGTTTACCTCCTAAGGTCTTATTAGCCTTTTGGTAACACAATTGTATACAGGACACAATCCACCTAGAAATGGACTGTTTGGAGGTGGCAAGACCGTTCCTGACTGATCCATAATTGATAAACAATTGGTCAGACCTACGAATATCTTTGGTTTTATCCAGATAAAATTTCAACACCCTCCTAACATCCAGGGAATGTAGAGACCTTTCCGCTGGAGATGAAGGATTCTGAAAAAACATAGGCAAAGTTATTGTCTGGTTGATATGAAAATCAGAAATAACCTTGGGAAGAAATTTAGGGTGAGTACGCATAACGACCTTAGCAGCATGAAATACAGTATAAGGTTCTTGGCAACACAACGCCTGAATTTCACTCACCCTGCGGGCCGATGTGATGGCCACGAGGAACGCCGCCTTCCAGGACAGGTGCTGCAACAAAGCCTTATAAATAGGTTCAAAAGGCTCCTTCATCAATCCGGATAGCACCACATTTAATTCCCATGAAGGTGAAGGAAGCCGGACAGGAGGGAATTCTTTCTTCAAGCCTTCCAAAAAGTCTTTGATCACAGGGATCTGGAAGAAGGAAGTCTGTGAAGGGCATTTCCTGTAGGCAGTCAATGCAGCGAGATGAACCTTAATGGAATGGAAATTATGGCAGACTGCGCCAAATGTAGAAGATAAGGAAGGATGACATCCTCCTTACACGTCGTAGGGTCATAGCTCTTGGAATTGCACCAGATGCAGAATCTCTTCCACTTGTAAGCATAGGAAGTCCTAGTGGAAGGTCGCTTAGCTTCCTTCAGTAGGTCCATACAATCTTCTGGTAAATTCAAATGGCCATATTGCCCTATCTCAGGAGCCATGCCGCCAAACTCAAAGACAAGAGGTTCGGGTGCACCATCTACCCCCTGAACTTCGTGAGAAGGTTAGGCCTGCACGGCAGCCGTATGTGAGGAAGGAGAGACCAGTGAAGCAGGTCCGTGAACCACCACTGCCTGGGCCATTCCGGGGCCATCAGGATCATCCGCGCCCTGGACCGGGACAGCTTGATGAGCACCACCGGAATCAGGGGAATGGGTGGAAAATCGTACAGAAAGCTGTTCGACCAGTCGATCCATTGGGCATTCCCCAACGTCCCCTGTTGGTAGTACCTGGATGCGAAGTCTCGGCATTTGTTGTTTTCAGCGGTGGCGAACAGATCCATGTCTGGAGTCCCCCACCTTGCGAAGACTTCTCCTAGCACTTCGTCGTTTATGACCCATTCGTGGTGTTCCTGAATCAGTCTGCTCAGTGTGTCCGCCTGAACACTCTGCACACCTGGTAGATGGGTAGCCGTTATCGTCAGTCCTCAGGCCAGAAGCCAGTGCCAGATCGCCTGCGCCTCCTGCGATAGAGTGCATGATCTCGACCCCCCCTGCTTGTTGAGGTAATACATCGTGGTCGTATTGTCCATCTGTACAAGCGGAGAATTGATCTGAGAGGACGGATGAAAGGCCTTCAGCGCCAAGTGAACAGCTCTGAGTTACAGGAAATTGATGTGCTACTTGGACTCCGTCGGAGACCACGTCCCTTGAATCTGTAAGTCTCCGGAGTGCGCTCCCCAGCCGTGGAGAGACGCATCCGTCACGATCGTCTGTGTGGGAATGTCCTTGTGGAAGGGAACCCCTCTGAGGAGATTCTCCGCTGAACACCACCACTTCAGAGACTGAAGAGCATGCAGAGACAGTCGTATCGTGTAGTACCAAAAACCAGTCCTCTGATCCTCCAAGCACTCCTGCAGTTGTCTCATGTGCAGCCGTGCGTGAGGCGTGAGGAAGATACAAGAGACCATTGACCCCAGCAGAGAAGACACTGTCCTCACTGTTGTAGATGGAGCGGTCATAAGAGCCTGAGCCTTCCGAAGGAGTGATCACCGTAGCTCCTCCGAAGGAGACACGCTTGCTGACAGCGTATCGATGGAGGCTCCCAAGGACTGTATGCATTGGACCGGAGTCGGACAGACTTGGACATGTTGATGTGCAACCCCAGCTTGTTCAATAGAATGCACGTCTTCTGGAAGTGTGCTTGAGCTTCCGAGAAGGAGGAGGCCTTGATCAACCAGTCATCCAGGTACGGGTAGACAAACACCTTATTCTTCCGCAGGTGTGCAGCTACTACTGCCATGCACTTCGAGAACGTCCTGGGCACAGACGTCAGCCCGAATGGCAGTACTGCGTATTGATAATGATTGGCGCCGACTTGGAATCGCAGGAACTTCCTGTGTTTCTGTACAATGGGCACATGGAAGTACGCATCCTGTAGGTCTATAGCACAAAGCCAGTCTCCCTGTTGCAGCTGAGGGTAAATCTGCTGCTACAACAACATGCAAAATTTCTCTCTGCGAATCCACTTGTTTGCCTGCCGCAAGTCCAGAATGGGCCTGAACTCGTTCTTGTCCTTCTTGCGAACCAGAAAGAACCGTGAGTACAGACCTCTTCGCGTTTGAGGCAGAGGTACGTCTTCTATCGCTATTTTTTCCTTAATAGGATGTCGGCTTCTGCCTGGAGCTCGCTCAGCTGAAACTGCGAGCACACTGGCGGAATCGCTGGATGCGGGCTGGTTAACCGAAGACTGTATCCATTGCAAACAATATATTCAGCACCCACTTGTCCTGAGTAATTTTTCTCCACTCTGCCAGAAAAAAATGAATGCTTCCCCCACCGGAGTGGGTAACGGATGTAGGGGAAGTAATCGCTCAGGGCCTAGACCCAGCCGGGCCTTTTGTCGCTGCTGCGGACTGTTGGCCTCCTCTGCCCCTCTGGCACTTGTGGAAGGGCTTCCGGAACTGCTGCTGTTGTTGCTGCTGTCCCAAAGTCTGTCCTCACCCTCTGCCTGAAGCTCCGAACCATCTCTGGAACGGGCGGTAGTTCTTCTTCTTCTCAGGCTTCTCTAAGCCGACAGCCGTCAGGGTTTCGGCTTCTGCTTTCATATGGGTTATTTCATCGTCCGCATGCTTGCCAAACAGGGTCTCCCCCCAGAAAGGCAGGTTAGCCACCCGCTGTTGTGTCTCCGGCTTGAGCGAGGTGAGGCAAAGCCAATCGTGGCGCCGTTGGTTGAATCCGTGGCAGTATCCATGCGCCGCCAGGAGAGACACATCAGCAGCCGCGCTGATGATCTGGTTTGACACCATCATCCCCTCATTTAATATCTCCAGAAAGTCCTCTTTCTTGTCACGAGGAAGGAGCTCAGCGCACTGCTGGAGTGACTCCCATAGGGCACAATCATATCGCCCCAGCAGAGCCCCGGCACTTGCAGCCTTCATGGTGGTAGATGCCGTCCCACAGACCTTTCTGGCCGCCGAGTCCAGTCAACGGCTGTCCTTATCAGGTGGTAGTGTCGAAGAAGGAGTGGTGGCATGCCGCTTCTAAGCCGCAGTCACAATGACGGAGTCTGGTCCATCCGAAGAAAAGCTGGGTCAGATTCCGGAGCCCGGTATTTCTTGAGTAGCCTGGAGGGGGCTGCCTTCGTCACCTTCGGGGTTAGAAATAACTCCTTGGTGGGTTCTACCAATCCGGGTACCAGCGGCAGCAGTGGCCGAGACAGATGCTTCTTGTGGAGCGTCTCGAAGATCACGGACGTCGTAGGTGTTGGCACCGTCACCGTGATCCCTAGTTTAGTCGCACCCCTCAACAGCACCTCCTGGAAAGAGACTATGTTGTCAACGGGCGACACTCTCGTCCCTGGAGACTCCGACCGCGTCGGCGAGTAGTCCATGGTGGACGAACCCGTACGGGATCTGGATCTGCGCCTCCTGTGGCGTCGTCTAGATCGAGATGACGACCGGCCATGGCTCCGCGATCTCCCTCTCCGGTCGGAGCGGGAGCACGATTTTCTCGGCCTCAGACGATCCGCTGGCCTCGCAGGAGCAGGCGATGGCGGCCTGGCCGGGAGCCTAGGCTTAGGAGTCCCCTTAGGCGGCGTTGGAAATCGTGGGAACGAGGCCGTTCGGGGTGGAACCACAGATGGAGGAACGGAAGGAAGAGACTGTGGCGGAAGTTGATGAGGCGGCGGCGGCTGACGTGGAGCCAGCCCATGAGGCGGTGGTGGAGGTGGTGGCGGAGTAGGGTTCTGCGGAGGCGGACCCTTTGGCAAATGAGGAGGGGTAGGCGACCTAGTGTTAGTAGGTGTATATCCCACTGAGTACACCAGGCCCGGTGACTTTGTCTTCTTCCTTGGCGATGATGGCGAACCAATCAGTGACCTCCTAGCGTCAGGACTCCTCCTGCACTTCTTTGGCGTCAAAGAACGCTGCCTCGACGTCGAGGAACGTCTTCTCGACGTCGACCGGTACCGCCCCCTCGACAGCGAACGCCTCCTCGACGGCGAACGCCTCCTCGGCGAACGCCTCCTAGACGGCGAACGGCGACGACGGGCCTTCGATGTTCTCCTCGACGTCGAGTATCCCCTCGACGCCGACCTTTTCCTCTTCGCCGACGGCGAACGGCGGTGTCGCCTCCACGGCGAGCGCCGACGCCGGGCCTTTTCTCGACGTCGATGCGTCGACGACGACACCGATGATGAAGATGACCCTGACGTCGACGGCGGTCTGTTCAGCTCCCTCGAAGTCGGTCGTCGACGCCGCTTCTCCCCAGAGCCCTGGGGAGATGGGGAACAGATTGCTGTCACCCCCCTCGACGCCGTAGTTGACGCAATCGACGCTGGCGGAGGATGGGGACGCTTGCTGGACTGCTTGCCCCTGGGGAGTCCCCCAGAGGCCTCAGCATTGGCAGATTAACCCCGCCCTGACCCACCTTGCGCCTTCTGACGTCTGTCCTCGAGGCCTTGGAGCCTGACCTTCATCCTCTCTCGCAGGGTCCTGGCTGAGAGGGTCTGGCAGATGTCACACTCCTCTGAGACATGAGAGGAGGGAAGGCAGACGATGCACATGGCATGTGGGTCGGATTTGGCCTTCTTCCTATCACACTCTGGGCAATTATCAAATAAGCCAGGCATTTTGACAATACAGGGCACCCACAGGGAAGAAAGGAAGCCTAGTACTTTAATAAAAGCACTACAACACTAGAAAAGTGAGAAAAATCACCAAATAAACCCTTGAAAGGGAGAGCTCAATGCTCCAGGGTCCTGCTTGCAGGAGCAGGAAAAAAGAACTGAAAGTAAAGGGACCTGCTGTGCATTCTGGGATACTGGGAGAAGTTCTGGAAAGTTCTCTTAAAGGCACAGTATCCTGTTTGAGCCACATAATGGCAGCCTATGGGGCTTGTCTGTCCATACCTTCCTCTCTATCATTCCAGAGGCTTTTGCTGGTAGAGGTAAGTTTCTCTATGGAGGAAACTGGGCAGGCTGTGCTGTTTGTGTGGATTTTTGGTGGAATTTCTAGTTGAAGTACTGGACAGTGTAGCCTGTGGATATAGGCTGCATTATCTGTCTTTAAATTCCCTCTTAAGTGTCTTTGCAGTTCTGCATTTTTTGACAATTTAAGAGATTTTTTTGATTGCTTCGGGGTCCACGCACATGGGCGGGACTATTCATTAGATTATTACTATACACAGAGATCTCCTACTACAGAAAAAAGGATTATATTGTTTGCAGTTCATTCAAGACCACTTTTACCAGGGACAGGTGTATGCAGTGAGACCTCAATACATCTGCATCCTTGGACACGAGTTGCTTTGCAGTGAAAACCCCAGATCTAACGCAGGAAACATGCCTGGACTTATACTTGAGGTAAGTCTGTACTCCGGAATCACACCAATTTTGCTAGTAGGATTGGCATTTTTTGCTGTAGTGCAACTATGATAGCCTAGATCAGAGTATTACCCTAGGACAACATATTTTTCCTAAGACAAAATTGCTGAGAAAATCTTGCAAAGTATACTTTACCTTATAGGACTGTTCTTTAAAAGCTCGTTCTTTGCGCTCATCCTCCATTGCCTTTTCCAAACACTTCACCTTTTCGGTTAATTGCTCAATTTCTTTCCTTAAAGACGATATCAAAGAACCATAAGTTATGTGTTGGTAAGAATTCTCCTGTTCTACAAATTGGCACACACTGACAAACTGTTGGGATGTCAGATCTTTATTCAAAGAGAAAAAAAATGATATCCTGATTGCAAGGGAAAAAGCTTACCGCCAACAAAATGACAAAACGAGCAGATTTATTATATTGTCCCCAAGAAACTTCTAGCATGCACCAGTGAGTGTGCCATCATTTGGACCATACTACTCCCTATTCTGCAACAAAATCAACATATATATAAAGCGACAAGAACCTTTAGAGAAAGATATAAAGTAATTTATTTGAATGTTGTATATCTGAACTAAAATGGATTGTATTATGCGTACTGGGAAATGCAAATAACTGTGTGTTGAAATGCTATGATTACTAGCATAGGAAACGCCAGGGCACTGACCAAAAGTTCAGCTTTTACCTTCTATAACTGTTACATCTGAAGTTGGACTATGACTTAATGTTGTCTTGATAAATGCACTATGCCCGCAAAATATGTTCATGACATTTGTAGCGGCAACTTGTACCTGTTCTGCAGTTCTTGTGTTCTCCTGTTTAACATGGGTAAAAATTGGCAAAAGGACATCTAAGTATGATGGATAGTTTTACTCATGAAACATTTTTAAGGATCGCATTGTGAATTTATTTACTTCACAAATATGAATCACAGTCAATTAATGTTGCCAATGTGAACCAATCAGTTACTGCAGTAAGTATTGCTTGTGTTTGAGCCACTGAGAAACAAAAATTTAATTTGGCAAATTATATAATCAGTGAATTACACACTAATTCAATATTTGCTAATAGTGAGTGATAGGCTGGTGGAACAGGCATATCTACTACGCAGCAAGCTAGATTACTTCACCCTAGTATGAACACCATGGTACCATACTGAACAGGATACAAACACATATGGAGGAATCACATGGCCAACTAACTTAAGCACTTATGAAACTTTACTTCTGTGAGTGTTCAGTTGTATCTACCTGTTCTTCTCTTTCTCTGCTTCCAGTTCCTTCTCAAGATCATTCTTGATTTGCTGTACTTGCTTCATTTCGGAGCTGTCAGAAGAAAATAAATGCATAGTTTAGGAAAAGGTGACAACCAACAGTTAATCGCCATGTAAACAAAAAATAGTTCAAATATTTAATCATCTATTTATATTTCATTCTTTTTTGATTTAGATGTAGTGATTCAGTTACTTTAAGACTTATTTATGACATGAAAACATGCACTGATAAGGGCAATGATTAATTTGTAAAAGAATGCATGCCAGTGCCCAAAGCGCTGCCCAGAAGCCAGTGGCTCGTGCAATGCCTCTTTAAACCACTACCAGACACTCCCTGCCCTTTTATCTCTTTCTTGCAGGTTCCTTCTTTCTCTCTTCATGACTTTTTCTCCATCTTTCACTTCCTCTTTCTCTTTACATGTCTGATGAGGAACAATAAGTAGCATTGGCCCCTAGCAGCAACCACTGGCTCAAACTAAGCACTGGATGAACAATTTGCTTACTTCGGTAAAGCTCTGTCTGGTAGAGACCATCTTACTGCATAGAGTCTGGGTACTCACAAAGAGTTCCCAGGTGCCACAAAGTATGGTCTGTGGTGCGACCGAGTGACACACTGATGCCAGCAGGGCGGAGGTCAAGAGATATGGGGTTTGTAAGGTGGGTGTAGGGAAAACGAAGCATGACATGTAGTGGCTGAACTGCACAATTCTTAACCAGAAAATCTGGGCTTATTCACAGCTTTCCCACTTGACCAAATTGAGTGTGATACTTGGCAATTGGTGTATTTTTTCACTTTGCCTACTTTTCCTTCACTTGCGTTTGATTTAATAAACTATGATGTTTTCCATTTAAAATAGCAACCCAGGGCACCCAGAATGTCCACCTGACAACTAACTTGCCTCTTAGTTCACTACTGGAATTACTGTCTGGGGCGGGGAAAGCATGATTGTTTCTAAAATCGTGTTTGAAAATTGTCATTTAAAATAAATAATTAAACTCTCAATGCAGTGATATCATTGGATGTACTTAGGTGGAAAGGTTCTGCATGCTAATGAGATACGCATTATTGAATTTGGTAGAGACTGTCATATTTGTACACGTTTGTTGTAGGAGGTCTTTAAATATTATGGTGTCTCTAGAGTTAAGTGGTGCAGGACGCCTTAGTTACTTCCATTCAGAATGTCAACGCTGAGCCAAGTAAACAGCAGATTCGGCAGGTCCAATGTCCAAGGCCAAACCTGCAGGTGGTGTGCCAGATGGATGACCCCTTGGATGCTTAGGGGCCCGGTAGCACGCCAGAGGCGGTCTGTAAGAATCCAAAGAGTAGGCCAAACTCTCCAATCTCTCTCAATGTCGCAGATGTCCCTGGAATCTCGGGTTACACCGGGGCAAGTTGTGGGATGGGTCCCAGGGTGGACAAACTTCAGGCGTTTGATCGAGAGGCATGGCAATGCACTTGTGCTTTCTTAGGAGAACGTGAGTGGCGGAGTCCTGCTTGGATTTTTCATGAATTACTTCAATGTAACCAAAGACTTGGACCGAGAGGACAACTGGTCGCAGGAACAACTTCTGGAATAGGAACAGGATCAACCGTTCAATTTGGATCAGTCTCGACACAGAGTCTTCCAGTGCTTGGTAACAGAGTTTCACCTCGTGGTCTCGAATGGCCTTTGGGTTCATCGACTAACAGTCACTGCAAGCCTTAGGGTTGTGGCTCGACCCCATGCAGCACAGGCAAACCTGATGAGGATCTGTCACAGACATTTGTTTGTGACAGTCCTTTTTTTTTTTCTTTTTTTTTTTCAACCTTTATTTGGAGATAAGCAAGGAAAAAAGGAAGTGCATACATGATCCATACAGACATAAATGGCTATTACAGTATAACGAAATACTCAAAAGAGTCCTGAGTACAGGGTGGCATATCAATCAGTATACACAGTAATTGTTGAAATCACATAGCATTTAGGAGAGCGATGACCCAGGGCGCACAGGTACACCGATGAGATGGTGCAGCATGGGCATATTCTGTGAGCGCAAAATAGAACAAAGGAGAAGCAGAGAAAAGGACAATACATGTAAGAGGGGAAGAAGAAAAAAAAAAAATGCCAGTGTCAAACGACACAAGCATATTACATGCATGATATACTCCAACAGGCCCCCCCCAGCCGCTAACCGAAACCTGACAGGAGTTCGATCCCCATCCCCATCATCTGAGTGGCATACAAGGAAATACAGCCCCCTCGATCTCGCAGAAGAAGGAAGCAGTTCAGCACCCCCCCAATACCTGAGGACCAGCAAATGTAGAATGATATCCCGGCCCACCGTGCTGGCGTCAACCAACCCCTACTCGGTCCTCATGTTCAGAATCAGAGTCCTGCACAGCTCTAGTTAGGAGGTACATCTGTAGCGGGCTCCAAAAGTCTTTGGGTCTACACCTCACGGGCATCAGTTCAGAATAGACATTATATTGGTCCTGACAGTATATGAGATCATTCAACCAATCCTGGAAGCGCGGTACCCTGCCACGACCCCAGCAGCAAGCCACCCTACGCTTGGCCAGAAGCAAGGCCACGTCAACAAATCTACGATGAGGGGCAGGCACGTCCCTAGAATAACCCAGCAACATCACCAAGGGATCAAACGCCACCCCATCCTCCGCCATGACCTGCAGGGCCACATGGACCTGAGTCCAGTATTCCAGCACCCCCGCACAACTCCAAGCCAAATGCAGAAAATCAGCACCTTCCGCTCGACACCTAGCGCATCTGTCATCCTCCGCTAAATGAAACCGAAGTTTCTGCGCCGGGGTGTAATAGTACCTCTGGACAAATTTGTAATGGATGATTTTCAGGCGACAACTGGAAGAAACATTGGCAGTAAGTCCACAGCAATACTTCCATTGCTCGTCGGTAATAGGGGCTCCCAGTTCAACAACCCACTGCTCACGCACCCGATTGGACGGGACAGAGCGCTGTCGGCGAATAGCACCGTATAATTTCGACACCAGGTGACGCCCATCTGAAACCAACAGCACATGGAGGGGGAGAGTGACCTGCGGCTCCGAGGGAAAATCCGATAGCAAGGCACGCATGCCCTGCCTCAGACGAACATAGTAAAACAGCTCCAAAGGGGAGCAGGCAGCAGCTCCAAAGAAATGAGCCTGGGTACGGAAGACGCCTTCATGAAACACGTCACCCCACGTAAGAATACCTAGCCGCCTACACAATCGTTGAAACCCCGTTTCCAGCAACAGAGACAAATCAGGATGATAGGATAGAGGCAGGGCCGGCGAATAAAGAAAGGAGACGCCCAGCAGTCGCGCTACCCGTTTCCAGGCATCCACCGTGCATGTCACCGTCGTTTGAGGCGTATCCACATCTGACACCTTGCCCAATACTAACCCCTCCAGCGGGAGCGGATGGGCAACCCAATGTTCGGCCGCTATCTGGGGCATAAACGGCGTGGGGCGCATCCAGTGATAAGCGTAATGCGATTGAGCGCTAAGATAGTAAAGCTCAAATTCAGGGACGTCAAATCCTCCATCAGAATAGGGTAGCGTAAGGGTAGCCCAAGCCACCCGCGGCTGTTTGCCCCCCCCAAAACAATCGAATAAGCTCAGAGCGAAGTCTACGAAAAAAATAAGCACCAGGGTGATATGGAAGGTTTTGAAATAGGTACAGAAATCGGGGTAAGACTACCATCTTGATGAGGGACGCCCGATCGGCCATGGAGAGAGGCAAGGACATCCATCTAGTGACGTCATCTGCCAGTTTAGTAATAGCCACACCATAATTAAGCCTGATCGTTTCTTCTCTGTCCAATGACACAACAATGCAGAGGTACCGCAGCTCCGAATCGCACCACTCCAAAGGGTAATCAAGAGGAAACCTACGCACAGCCGCAGTAAGGGGGAAGAGTTGGGACTTCCGCCAGTTGATATGGACACCGGAGACACCCCCAAAAGCAACCAGCTCTCGCAAGAGCGCATTAAGGTTATGTTCAGGATCTTTTACATAGAGCGTGACATCGTCCGCGTACAAAGAGATCCCGACCTGCCGCTGAAGACAATTAAAGGCGCTCTGCTGGTGTAACTGACGAATCCTGCAGGCTAGAGGCTCAATAGCAATGGCAAATAGGAGGGGCGAGAGGGGGCATCCCTGACGAGTCCCCCTTGTAAGAGGGAACGGGGGGATAGCACCCCATTCACCACCACCCTTGCCATCGGATCAGTATACAAGAGCTTAACCCATGAAATGAAGATCCGAGGAAAGCCCATCCGACAAAGTACATCAATAAGATAGCCCCACTCAACGGAGTCGAACGCCTTGGTGGCATCAAGGAAGATGGCGGCGACCGGGATATCAGGAGCAATGGTCGAAATAAGGGAAAACAAGGTACGAAGGTTGTGGGAAGTAGCACGACCAGGCACAAACCCCGACTGATCGGGCAGAACAATAACAGGCATGAGCTCAGCGAGTCTCACCGCCAGGACCTTCGCGAGTATTTTGACATCGCAATTGAGCAACGAGAGGGGCCTATAGGAACCCACATCCAGTGGATCCTTTCCCGGCTTGAGCAGCGACGTAATAGCGACCTCCCGCATGGAACACGGCAGTCGCCCCTCCTCCAGGGATTCCTCAAAAACCTCACGGAGAACGGGGGCCATAATGTCCACATAACACTTATAGAATTCAGCAGGAAGGCCATCCAGACCAGTGGCCTTCCCATTATTCAGAGACATGATTGCATTCCTGACCTCTTCCACCTCTAGGGGCCTACCTAAGAACGCCCGATGATCATCCGACAACCAACAAAGTGCCAACTCATCCAGAAACCCGCCATACCGTGTCTCACCAGTCTGCTGCGTCGTGTAAAGGTGTGCGTAGTGGTCAATAAAGGTACGCTGAATCTCCGCAGTGTCCCGACAGCGAGTGCCATCCGGCAAAACCAATTCCAGCACGTCCGACCCATGCCGTGGATGCCTAGTAAGTGCAGCAAGGACCTTACCGGGCCTCTCCCCCTCACAGTACCTCCTCGCCGTCCAATACTTCCCCCTATGTTTAGCCTCCCTGGCGGCCTCCTCCTCATACTCGGAGAGCTTGGTGCGGAACTGACTCAAAAGATCGGGATCCGAACCAGCCTGCACCCTGCGTTCTAAGTCACGCAAGTCTCCCTCCAGGCCCCCGAGAGTCCGAACAATCAATTTAAGCATTCCACAACTTTTAGAGATAGTGACTCCCCGGATCGTAACCTTGAACGCCTCCCATAGAACCTCGACACTGTCGACAGAGCCCTTGTTCCTGGGGAAGAACGCCTCCACCTCCTCGCCAAGCTCCGCCCTGAACACAGAGTCAAGCAAGGCAGTTGGAAAAAGGCGCCAAGGCGGGCGCGGCCTGTGCAGCCCGGGAACAGACAGGACAACCTTCACCGGGCAGTGATCAGAATACGTACGAGCAAGATGCACGGCCTCTTGCAGGCCAGCCACCAACCCCCTAGAGAGAAAAACATAGTCCAGCCTCGCCCATGAGCGCGCATGTGCAGTGTAATGAGTGCCCTCCTTAGTTGCAGGGTGAGAATACCTCCAGCCGTCAATCAGCCCAGCCTCCTCTACAACCCCACACAGAATTTCTCTAGCTTGCACATTATACTGAGGACTCCCTTCCGATCTATCCAATTGAGCATGAAGTGCAAAATTGAAATCCCCCCCCCCACACAATGTGAGTGGCATCGACAGCAAGCACATGGCCCCACAACGTAACGAAAAAAGTTGGCGTATCAACATTGGGAGCATAGCAATTAACAAACAGCACAGTGATCTGCCCAAGCCGCCCCCAGAGTAGCACATAGCGTCCCTCTGGGTCTCCCATAGATCCCAGTTCTTGAAATGCGAGCGATCTTTTAACAAGGATAACAACCCCTCGAGCATAAGAGGAGTATGAAGCAAACATCCTGGCCGCAGCCCACCTCCCACCAAAGCTGGGGGAAGGCCCAGGACGCAGATGCGTCTCCTGGAGGAGGGCCACATGAATAGCATGCCTGTCCAAATACTGGAGCACATTTCGACATTTCCTAGCATCATTAAGACCCCGTACATTCCAGGACAAAATTGATATCTTGTCTATAGTGACAGTCGACATTAGCCATATTCAGGGCCCCACAGGACCCAACGAGCAAGGGCGGCATGTCCGACTCCCAGCAGCAGCCAGCAGCAGGACACCAGCCCAGGACGCAATCGTCCCACCACATACACTCCACACACATCCCAGCCATCTCCAAACCAAGCAACCAGAACCTCAACAACTCCCCCCCAACAGCACCATCCGTGCAACAGGCACCCAGGAAACACATCGAGCAGCACGCAGCAAATACAGCTCATCCGGCCCAGAACTCGCACACGCGTCCCTCGTGTAGCGTGCTCACCACCATGCGGTCGCCGGAAATAGCGGTCGTTTCTCTCAGGCTCACAGCGAACGAAGGCAAGGGCCCCAGGACCAATGCCGCACAAAAAAATAAAGGACCAGCCGCAGCAGCGGACACGGAGCCGCGCCCATTCACACAGACAGCAATAGCAATCAACGCAACGACCCATGAGACCTGGGCGAACACGCATCGTCAGCATCATCCCCACCCCAACCACCCACCTGATGCCACCCCATCAGGCCATGCATACTCCCACCCCCCTCCATTCCCTAACACACATCCAGTCAACCAACAAAGGACTAGAGTCCAAACCAAAGGTACAAGTGGGGTACACCCTCCGGGGCACCACTCCCACACACCACGCCAGTGTCCGAGCCAACGAGTCCCAAATGGCCCCAGGCGCAGCGCGGGGGGGGGGGGGGGGGGTGCCCAGAGCGCGAAACCAAATAGCACCACCCTGCTGTCCCATACCGACCCCAAGAACCGCCACTCACACATACACTCGCAAACAGTCAAGGTAAAGCCCCCTCTATAAACACGGATGGCAGCGAGGCCATCGACGCAGACAAGGAAGTCAATGCAAAAGACATACGTCAATAATGTCTCAATACAAAAATGAACAAGGTCACCCCAATCAGGCGACCTCCTCCTCAGCCGCCGAATGGTCACCCTCAGGGTCTCGATCGCCTCCTCGATCTGCAGCCGCTCGATCGCGCTTGAGGCGCTTTACAAAATCCTCAGCATGCTGTGGGTTAGTGAAAAAGTGTTGCTTACCCTGGTGCGTCACTCTAAGCTTGGCGGGGTAAAGCAAAGCATAGTCCACCTGCAGTTCCCGAAGTTTCTTTTTCACCCCTAGGAACTTACGACGCTGGTCCTGCACCATCGGCGTGAAATCGGGGTACATGGTGAAAGACACCCCTTCAAAGCAGAGGGCCCGATTGGTGCGGGCAGCTTGGAGGGCAGCGTCCCGATCTCGATAGTTTAAGAGACGCGCAATGATGGGGCGCGGTGCGGCTCCAGAGGCCGGCCGAGGTCCCAGTGACCGGTGCGCTCTCTCGACGATGAACTGGGATGAAAAGGCATCCGCACCAATGGCGCCCACCAGGAGTCTCTCCACATAAGTTTCCATCTTTCCAAAATTCGTTGACTCCGGCACACCTACTATACGAACGTTATTGCGCCTACTCCTCGCCTCCAACTCCTCATTCTTAGCGGCAATCACCCGCAATATATTATCCATTCTCGCCAGCTGCGTGGTATGAGCGGCAGCAGTATCGTCGTGGTCCGAGATGCGCTGTTCCGCCGTTGTCAGGCGTTCCTCGTGCACGTCTAGCTTCTGGACCACCGCATCCATGCGCAACGATATTTTGTCCACTTTGTCCACTATCGTGGCAAACCCCTGCCTCATCTCCTGCATCATCTGATGAAAGTCCGGGGTCTGTGGCTGCGGCACAGTATCAGCAACAGGCGGGGGGGAGACCGCGAGGTCCCAGCATCCTGGAGCAGTCGCGTTCCCCTCCTAGCCCCTCCAGAGTCAAAGGACAACTTCGACTGTTTAGCGTCCGGTTTCCCCATGGTAAAGCGCTAGTAGCACAGAGGGGCACCAAAGTCAAGAAGAGCCAGACTGCAGGCCGACACAAGCACTCGACCAAACGCCAAAGCACGGGGGCACGAGCAGGCATGGACGCCCCGCCACTCCCAGAGGAAAAGATGGCCGTCTCCGCTCCTAGGCCAAAGGGGGTGCTCTACAGGCGACCAGACGATGATCCGCTGTGCCTCCGTAATCAATAGTTCCTGGGCAGGCAGAGGTAGAAGCCGAAAAACCAGTTCGAAGACAGGGGAGCATTCAGCAGCATGCCCGGCCAGCTAGCAAGCCCGGTGGAGAGAGGTAGAGCAGGGCCTACACCCCACGTGCGGAGCCGCGGGCTAGCGTGGGTAGTGACGCCGGGCTACGGAACACCCGACCTCCAGAGCGCAAGTCGGGAAACTTGGAGCCCTCGTAACTTCGGCCAGCAGCCTCCGGATGGAACAGGAGTTGGACCGTGGGTGGCCAGTCGGTATCCCAGCAGATCTATAGTGTCAGATCAGGGCGCAGTGATGGTAAGCAGGATCCCTAGTCGGATAATAGCTCCGGGCAGCAGGAGCCTCACGGCAGTGCGGCCATTCTGCAGTGCGCCCTCTAGCGCCCCTGTTTGTGACAGTCCTTACAGGGCTTAAAACCTGTTTTGGGAGGGGATATTTCCTTGCAAACAGAATTTGTTTTAGGTATATTGTCTCAAGGAGGTAGTTCCAGATCCATGACTGGTGGCACGGAAAAAGGTACTAACGTCAGTGCACAGGAGTGGCGCTTACATGGGTCCAAACATCATTTCCGGAGCGGAAAGACGTCAGGGTGGAGCCGCATCCCACAGAGCTACTACTGAAAAGGTTTTGAGATCCAGTCTGATGATTCGTGAATATTCAAAAGGAGAGGCGCCTCCAATCAGAAGTATCTATCAGAAAAAAGTATCAGGGGAAGTACCAAATAAATAAACAGTCTGCAAGCCTGGTAGTTGCTTTCTAGTGTGGAGTTCATTCCATCACCATGGTCCGCACTCTTAATTGCACAATTTTTTCAAATTCCTTAAAATCATTGTTTCATTTTCAAAAGAAGTGTCAGAAACATTACAGAGCATACAAATTGGTTAATAACGTTTTGTGCAAATCACTAATGTCTCAGACCACTTCTTACACAGATATAATGCTAAATGGGTGTAATTCACTCAAAAAGAAGCTGGGTTAGATAATGAAGAGGTGTCTAACCAGTTCTGCTCTTTCTAGATCCAGTCTGGGGATAATTCTAAGGTTAGGAATCTGTGGCTAGAAGTAGCTATCACATATATACAATAAAAAAACTTTGTACATGTAGAGTTTAATTTTGGTCGAAATGCAAAATAAAAAAGGCTGGCATTGCCAAGATCACCCATCTTAGCAACATTGTAGTGAGACCACAGAGATTCATAGAGGGCATGGACCCAGACTGGGAGAGATGTGGAAATACATTCACAAGGGTTGAGCAAAGCAAGTGACAAGAGGGATCAAGAGCGGAAGATTATGAGGTTGGAGAACAAGATAGAAAGAAAACATAAGCAAGTAAGGATCTGTCCATGAAATCTCAAATTGAATCTGTGATGTCGGATTGCTTTTTTCACCTTCGCCGCATCAGAAAGATCAGCAGATTCCTTACTCATGACGCCCTAGTTCAAGTTACGCTGGGTCTAGTTATCTACTGTATCGATTATGTGAACTCATTGTATATCGGTATTCCTCTCTATCAGTCTCAACAGCTTCAACTTATCCAAAACCAAGCAGCCATACTGGTCTTCCGGCAGCCAAGGACCAGTTCTGTTAAACCTCTCTTGAGGAGCCTGCACTGGCTCCCTGTGGTCCAGCGCAGCCTCTTCAAGGTGGGCTGCTTGACCTACCAGGCCCTTATCCATCAAGGCCCGGCTTTCATTGCTGCTAAACTTCACCGATACATTCTTTCCTGAGTCCTTCGCTTTTCTAGCTCCAATTTGCTGTCCGTCTGTCCATTCAAGCGGAAAAGGCTTGGGGGACTAAGATTCGCCTTTCAAGCTCCCCATTTTTGGAACTCCTTGCCTTCTGATCTTCGTCTTATCCCCTCTTACCACTCATTTAGGAAAGCCTTGAAGACTTGGCTGTTCTCCCAAGCTTTTGATTGATTGTTAATGTGCCCTCCCTGCAGTCCTGTCCTCTGCCTGTCCTAAAGCGCCAAGAAGCCGTTGGTGAACGTGCGCTGTATACATTCTTTTATCATATCATAAGGAAGAAGATTGTGGGAAATTGAAGTGCCATTACAAGGAACATAAGTAATAATGGTGTAGAACACAAAGAAAAAGACAAACTGGCCTGTGTTATAAGAACATTAACAGAGACTAGCAAGAAGTAGCTTAATGTAATGTAATAAAATAAGAGGACGTGAATTGGGGCCAAAGAATCACAACCAAAGTAAACCAACTTCAGGAAAGTGGAGTTGAAAATAAACCCACATTTGTAGAATATACCCAACATGAATATTACTCATACTTGCTTCGAAAGGAGGGGAGGAAAAACTCTTACCATAAACTGCGCGGACTAGAATACAGTTCTTGAACTCTGTGCAAACTTCTTTACATTATTGATGAATTGCAAGTAAAATTAATGTAAAGTAACACTAATATTTGGAGACTTCCATGCCTCAAAACCACACTTCTATATGGTTAATGAGTGTACTTCCTTTCAGGATAAAATATGGATGGTAGCACAAGTCAGCTGGATAAGTAAGAAGGAAGAAATGAAGCTAATTGAATTGATCAATGCAAGTTCCTTTAAGATAATTTATGGACGACAGACTGATAACCCAGCACAAACAAAATATATCACAGTTGTGTGGGCGGAGTAGTTTGACTGCATAGTGAATACTGAGGCTGGGTATTTAATCTACGATCTAGCAATCCTAAAGTGGCTATAAAGTTATGTAAAGGTTGCCTGTCTAATGGTTTCATACATTATTGTACACTAAAAGGCTTATTAATAAATGAGAAAAACAGAAAAGATGGTTATGACTAATAACTATATGCTCAAAAGAGCATTTAAAAAAAAATCAATGGACATGAGTATTGGTTAATTGAGTGTAAAGCTTACATAGACATTATCGTAGATGCAACTGTTTGATAAATCAGCCCTAACCCTCAAGCAGGACACAAACATAACTAAATGCTTTAAACACTGTATGACTGCACATCAATTGCAGACATTAAAAAAGTATATAATGCCAAACGCGTCACTGCAGCAACATATGGTAGTCCATTATGGGGCTGCAGCAATGTCTAGAATGTGTCCAACAAAAAATAAGTTTTGGAGAAGCATATTGTAGTCATGACCTGAAACTCCAATGAGACAGCTGCGGGTGGAGCAGAATAATAATAAAATTGTGCATATAATCGCCGTAAGGAGGTTAAACATTTGTGGAGCTATGCTCAGTTTATAAATTAGCTTTAATCCAGCTAATGGACACTGGAATCAAATTAGAAGATTCCTGGCTCAAGCATATTAAAAGCACTTTTAAATGTTAATGAAAGAAGTATAGCAGCAGTCCCCAAAAATATATTGGGATGGATGTACTGAATTTGAAGCAAAATTAGGTTCTAGACTCTTCAAATACTTAGCAACCAAAGAGAACATTTCCTGTAAACCTGTTTGAATCAATATAGTTTTAAGCTACAACTGATTCTTTTATCTAAACATAAGAGAGGGTGTCCTGTCTCTAAATACACAGAGCTCTATGAAAAGAGAGAGCGCCAGGACTAATGGTGGTATATCGGCCACCTTGGGCGTCGCCAGACTTCCCCACGCTCTTTGTGAGACTGGTCCAGGACCTGTGCACAAGATATGATAAAATGGTGGTTGTTGGGGACTTCAACTATCATTGGGAAAAATCCCCTAAAGAAGGACAAGCATTACAGATCGAGGAGGCGATTTCCTCCTTAGGTCTTACCCAACAGGTCAAGGGACCGACACATGAGAAAGGACATGTGCTCGACTTAGTCTGGACTACCATGCCAGCCCAGGGCGCTACGGAAATTCTCCCTTGTGCTTGGTCTGACCATTCTCTAATAAAGGGCAGACTCATATTAAGGGGCTCCCTGTCCAAACATGGGGAGGGCTGGAAAACGGCCCGCAAATGGAGAAATCTTGACGGGGAAAAATTGGTCTACCTCTTAGAACACCCCCCTTTAGCAAAAGAGCAGGATGACAACGTTGATGCCCTGTGTGGACACCTCCAGCATAAACTGGGGAGTGCCATTGATGTGGTGGCACCTCTTCGCAGGATGAAAAAGGTGGCGAGAGGAGCTGGGGCGCCTTGGTACAATGATTCCCTAAGGGAGATGAAACGTGGGGTGAGGAAGAAAGAACGGGCATGGCGTAAAAAATATGACGCCATCACCAAGCAAGAATACGTCTCATCCTTAGCCCATTATAAACTAGCCATACAATCTAGGAAGGCTGCGTTCTTCGAGGAAAGAATAGCTGCTGCAAGAAATCCGCAAAAGGAAATCTTTCGGGTCCTGGCGGAGCTCAGGGTGAACAAAGAGCAAAGTCCCGAGTTCACTCAGGAGGACTGTCAGAGGTTTCAGGACTTCTTCGTAAAGAAGATATCCGATATCTTGGACGAAATTGCGGAAACCGTACCCCTCGAATGTCCTTGCCTACCAGACCTTATCGCCCCGTTAAATATCCCACCATTAGCTGAGTTCTCCCCTATTTCCAAACAGGAACTACTTAAAATCGTAGGCCGAGTTAAATCGGGTTCCTTGGTGGACCCTTGCCCTCCTGACATATTCAAGGTGGCAATGCCAGGAATTGAGGAAGAGGTTCTGCATCTATTGAACACTTCTCTTCGCACAGGACAGATCCCTCTAGCTTTCAAAGAGGCCCGCCTGATCCCCTTACTGAAGAAACCTGGTGCAGACACAAAATGTCTGAAACATTTTCGGCCCATCTCTCAGTTGCCTTTTTTGGCTAAAGTGATTGAGCAGCATGTGTTAGCTCTACTCTCGGGCCATCTAGAGAGTAACAACCTGCTGGAGATCAATCAGGCAGGGTTCCGTGCTAATCACAGCACGGAACTAGTCATGTTATCCATTCTAGATGAGCTAAGAACTCGGGCTGATGTAAAAACACCGAGCGCCCTGATACTACTGGATCTCTCCGCGGCGTTTGATACCGTGTGTCACAAACAGCTTCTGTCGCGGCTGAGATCCTTTGGCGTCATGGGTACAGCACATGCATGGCTTACATCTTTTTTGCAGGGTAGGACACAACGAGTACAGCTGGGCGATCTACTTTCCACCTCCGCTCCGATCACCTGCGGGGTCCCACAGGGCTCTGCTTTGTCACCCCTACTTTTCAATATCTACCTGCAGCCACTAATTGCTCTCCTGAATAGGATGGACTGCCTAGTGTACAACTATGCCGATGACACCCAGATAATCATCCGGCTGGATGATGGCCCGGGAGAATCCACTAGGCTACAGGACATACTGAAAACCACAGTTAACTGGATGTCCGAGAACTCTTTGAAAGTTAATCCGGATAAGACGGAAGTGCTGCCCATCTCCATCTCGGGCAACCCTTGGAATGAGAAATTTTGGCCCAGGGAGCTGGGTACACCACCGAAACCGGCAGCCGCAGTCAAAAGCTTAGGCCTATATGTGGATAATAAATTATCCATGGAAAAACAAGTTACCACTGTAGTGGGTACCTGCATAGGCCTTCTAAGACAACTAAGGAAGATCTCTGCCCTACTTTCATTCCCTACTTTGAGACACGTGGTCTCAGCCACAATTCTGGCCAGGCTGGACTACGGGAACTCCCTATATATAGGTTTGCCCCAGCGGCTGCTGGACAAACTACAGGGAGTTATGAATGATGCAGCGAGGCTGATATTTAAAAAACCCAGGACTGCTCATGCCTCCCCCCTGATGCAGGAGCTGCATTGGCTCCCAATTCGTCAGAGAATTGTCTTTAAAGGACTGTGTATCGCTCACAAGACTCTGTATGGCAAAGCACCAAAATATCTGAAATCCCGATTATCCCCCTACACACCGGGTAGGACCTTGCGTTCATCGGACGCCACTCTTTTGTCCCAATCCCGCTTCAAATTGACCACGGTGGGGGGCCGTGCGTTTTCCAACACGCTCCCAGCTTTATGGAACAAACTGGATCCAGAGCTCAGGAAGGAAAGCAACTTACTTTTCTTCAGAAAAAAACTAAAGACTGTATTGTTTAAACAAGCATGGAGCAGATCGTAGGTGCACAGTTGGTTTCAAGTGAATGTAATATCTCATCACGTAAATCTGGACAGACAGCGCTTAGAGACCCCTGTGGTTATAACGCGCCATATAAATTAAATAAATAAAATAAATAAATAAAATACTGTAATTTCATTTGTGACAGAATTACTAAAGAAGAGCTACAGCCCTTTATAATTTGTTTTGTCCATTATACAAAGCTCTAAGAGCCAGGTAGCTAATGCAATTATTTAAACAAATTGGCACAGTGATGGTTTGCGAGACAGTGTTAGTATACCTCTTGATGAGGACAATGTTTGGTCAAAATATGGTATATTATTTTACAGTTGCTGTTTGGAAAGTACATTAAGATGTTTCTACAACAGTGTACGCTAAGATTTTGCCTTAGTTTGCTTCAATGAGAAACTTATAGACTGTGCATTGAATCAGTTTGTTGTACTATTTGAACATAAAACTAATATCTGTAACATCTATATTTTGAATGAGTAATGTGTTTTGCATGGTAAATAGATTTTCATTATTCTTTGTAAAAGTTTGAATTTTACCTACTGACTAATTGTTGTGTCAAACAACGAATTACTAATTTGAAGAGTAGAAACTATTCATTTTAATTATGATAGGGTGCCCATTTTATTATATTTTGGGTATAATAACTTTCACAAAGACACCACACTCACTCTTTTTCAGCCAGCTTCGTTTGCAGCGCACTACGATCTCCTTTCAAATTCTTGACCAGTCCTCGGAGACGCTCACACTCCTCAGCAACACTGCTTGTTTGAGAGGAGTCTTGATTCACCTCTGCTTTAACATGTGAAGCCACAGTTGCTGGTTCGGCTGTGTTAGACGGCTGAGACTTGGTGATTTCTAGCTCATTGAGCTTCTGAAGATAGTGGAACAATGGTGAACTATTAGATAAGCTGGAGCCATCATTAATAAAATAACTAATAATCTCAATATGTGATCACTAGTATTAATTCCCGATTAAAACATCAGTTATGCATGACTATATCAATACTAGAAATAAATGGGAAATTACAAGCATCAGATGTCAACAGATCTACAAAGAAATGCAACTGAGATATAATCTTTCAGCTTAAATGTAATTGACAACATGAAGGTTGGATATAGATAGAAGACTACAACAGTAAAATTTGAATTCTTTTTGTATTTTCACCAATTGTTAAGGTGCTACCTACTTTTTCCAGTTCAGAGACTCGTCTCACCAATCTTTGTTTGCTCCAGTCACTGTATGCTAAAGAAAAGACAGAATTCGAAGCCAAATAAGAGTCATATTATCTTTAAAATTTACTGAGGATGTAAAAACTCTTTTCTCAGAAGACATTTAAAAATCAACACATTTCCAGGCTTTCACATTAAGGGCTGAAGAAAAAAAAGAGACAAGGGAATGAATGACAGCAAAGAACTGAATTAACTGTCATGTCAACATTTGGTGGTGGGGTCATTAAGACATGCACATGGAGATTATTTATGCTATGAAAATAATTTCTTGCACAAATGGTCCTGGTACCCACTGCAAACTTTTAAAATTCAGTTTGATGTATTCTCATTTGTTTATAGCATTTGTTTGTGCTCCAATTTACTGAACAATATTTAATGTAATTTGATTCAGGGTTCGTTCCTAATGTCAAATTTTTTATAAGGATGGAAAACAGCTTTCTTTCTTTTTAGACAGAGGCTCACAAACCAAGCCTTAATTGTTTTATAAGGCTAATTTCAAAGTTTTGAAAACAGAAACACCTGCATCCTCTTCTTTGCAGCAGTAAGTACATTTAAAAAAAGATCCACTATAAACGCTTAATAATGTCATTTTTACCTGCACTTTGGTTTGAAGTAGGAGAGTTCCCCAGAGCTCGTTCCAGATCAACTTTAAGGCTTTGGTTTTCTTCCTGCAGATCTTTAACATTCTTAGTCAATTTTGCGAGGGCAACGCTAAAAGACTTTTGATGTTTCTGGGATTTTTTATTCTCTGACGGACTTCTGTTGATAAATGGGAAAGACAAGTAGAGGCATACACTGAAAACTACAATGCAAATTAATTCAGAATTTGAACAAAAGGAAAGGAAAACGTTCACTGGTTAACTTAAATTCATTATTAGAAATAGGATAGGAACTTAGGGACTCAACATCTCTTGGGCTGAGAAATCTAGTTAGACATATGCATCCAAATGCTCTTTATTAATTTCCCTTAGGCATATAAAACACTGCAGCATCTTTCATAATGTAACCAATTTAACCGAAAAACAGTTGCGTGCTGTAACAAACAAATAGATCAAGAAATAGGGAATTATTTCAAACTCGGTGGCACTACTTTATTTCACGTGGGCAGAGGGTACTCCTTTTCTCCCTGCAAACTACAGTCCACTATATTTAGAGATGTCTGCCTGTCTTACAGAGATCACTGTATCTTCATAGGTGCCATGGCATCTCCTCTGAAGGTACTGAAGCTTTGCTATGTGTGTGCAATGTTCATGTTTTTTTTTTAAACACAAACATCCACAAAGGTATTTTGTTTTTAAAAATAAAAACTAAATGTCCCTTATATACTGGGAGTTTTCTCACAGCCTGTTGAGGTCATTTATTTGTTTTCCTGTTTAGGACCGCAAGGTTTTACCTGCAGCCCCAAATAGGAAAAAAATATAGCAGAACAGCCAACCTAAATAGGGTGGACGGCCTGAGGTACTTTGACCAACAGCCCAACGTCAGTCGAGCAGTTAGTCAAAGGCTTCCACTGGCAGTGGAAATATGATAGTGCACTGGACTCTAAACAGTACTGGGTAACTTTGAGTTAGGGGGACAGAGTTTTCTGTCACATGCATGGTAGAGTACCTTGTACACCAAATTCTAAATAAGAGACTACATTTATCTAGATCAAATTTATTATGTTTTTGTGATAAAGTAAGGAAAGATACAGCAAGATGAAAACACTTGGCCGGGGGTGAACAGTGTGGGAATAAAACAGACTCACTGGTAACATATTTCATTATTTTTGGTTTATTAATGAAGCTCCAATATTGCAAACCAATTCTGTTTTGATAGTCACAATGATCATCAGTCAATCAAACCAACATTCACTCTCCAGTAGAGATTGTCCTTTAAGCCTTTCAATGTTGATTATTCTTTTCAAAACATATATTTCCTTTTTGTAGCTGTACTAATACAATCACCTTAAACTGTCACATTAAGAGTAACAATCCTACAAGGTTTCTAAGTCTTACCCAGGCTGGACATTTGACTACCTGTATAGTGATCTCAGTAAAGAATCTTTGTTACATAATATTGCACAAATCTCCTCAAAATACCTGCCAGCAACAGAACATCTCAAGCTGTACTATACATACATTGTTGACTCAGCACACCCTTGTTCCATCACAATAATGAGACATCAGATTCCTTATTTAACCATCAACAAAATTATGATGTGATTGCACAGACTTATTCATCATTAATTCCTTTATTGATAATTCCTTAAAATTCTTGCTGCCTGTGATGTAGCTTAGATTTCATCTGGAGTCAGGCATTGCTTTATTTTTGTGCTTTAGACAGACTGCATTTGAAATGATGCAGATTTTGGTGCAAGTGGAAAACACATGGCACATGAAACATGAAATGAGGCCTAGTCAGTCTGAAATGCTTGTGCTGAATAATGTTTTTTTTTTGTTGCAGTGTAGAGAAAACTCATAATTTCAGTGGCCTCTTTATCTTTGAAAGTAATCCTGGAAAGTGTTCTCTCTTCCCAGCTCATTTTCTTTGTAATCTACACTCCATGTTCCTGTCTTAAGAGATTTTGGCTTGTTGCATATTTAGCCCATGCATATTCAGTACATAACACATCTTCTTATAATGTGTATTAATTACCATGCACTAACACTATACGTGGCAAAACGGATTTTGCATGAAAAGCTATTTAAAACATTAGAGCATGTTGCTATGAGTGTGTATTAACTGTGTGTGCTTTGATAATTTGCACTGGTGCATGATTATGCTAGGTTGCATATTGCACATTTTTTGCATGTTGTGCACAAATAATAGAAAAGCTGCTTTAAACTAATAGCTTTTGCTAGGTAATCACTAATACAGGGTACTAGTATGGAGGAGGTAAAACATAATGGGATTTATTATCATAAATTAAAATCTTTTTGTGTTCATTTTGTTTATGGGCCCATCATTAAATGGCTGCCTAAGAATCCGGCATGGCTGAGAATTGTGCTGAAATGAGAGACACATGCACAGGACTGCCAAGTACCTCAAATGAAGACCCAAAGGAGACATGGCCACAGTGAACTGTAAATTCTTGTTATTGTGCCAATGTACCAGTGTTTGTTGAAAATATCATTCCTGCATGCGATGTGAAAGGAAGGAGGAAATGGACTGATACATTTTTCTGCCTTAATGTTGCATATTTGTATAATTATTGCTGGTGAAACATAAGACTGTACCAAGCATTAACACTTCCTTTGTTAAAACTGGTATGGGTTGGATTTGCCAATGAAAACAGGATGGCGAGACCCTCATGTCATCTATGCTAACCAATCACGGTACAAGCTTTACTGAAAACTGCAACATTATTAGTATAGTCAGCCAAGAATTATATATATATATATATATATAATGACCTCTTAGGGGGTTTCTTCGCTCGCTTTTTAAGCCTTGAGCCTCAGCTGGCCTTAGTCCGAGAGGGAGGAGAAGAAGCAGATGAGATCAAGCATCATATGGGTTAGGACGTGAACGTCGTGGGTGCAGTCTGGGAGAAGATTGCTTCCGAGGAGAGATAGAGGGAGGTGGGGGCATAGGCTAGCCTTGTACGTCATATTTTTGGCAAGGCAGATCACATTCCTCTGTGGTCTTGTGAAGGGCGGGCTGTCCCGCTCTTTGTGACGCATAGAAAGGCAGATGGAACAGACCAGGGCAGAAGGTTTAGATGCTAAAACTTTAAGTTTATGCTTTGAGTAGTTAATTAGTTTTGAAAAGATATATTTGTCTTCTGCATTTATTTCTCTTTATGGGAGATTTTTACCTAATATTAATTATTGATTAGCCTTGCATAATTCACTCTTAAATTATATATTTCCTGAACTCTTTAAAGAATTCTGACGGACATTTGATGTCTCATTCCTTCCTTTTATGGAATGCTTTGTATGCAACCTATAATATGTTCTGTATTAATTCTAATGTTCCTGTTTTCCAAATTCTGTAACCGGATTGATACTTGACTAATGAATAAAGGGTCAGAGAAACTTGACTTTTGACAAGAAAAAAACCCCTTTAAAATACCCACCGGGGGGCGTGGCTAGCGGCCGAACATGGCGGCAGCATAGAGGACTAGCTCCGGCAGGGAAGCGACCTCTCCATCTATCCGCACGATAATCCGTGACTAATTGTTACCTCCAACGGCAGCACCGGACGCCCGAGACCGGGCGGGTCTGGCAGCAGGTTCCCGGACGAAAATCGTGAATTGGACGACGGAGTTATCGTCGAGTGCTGAACCGACCGGAGCACAGGCCCACCTCCGGGCACTCGAGTGAGAACTGAGACCGACCGGAAGTGCAGCCTGCTCGGCTACTACAGACAGGAAGTGGTCGGTGCAGGAGGACCACGCCCAGTGACGGCCCTGCCCAGTACTTCTTTGCTCGCTATACCCAGCGGAGGTTCATAGGAAGGGTGGCCGTACTTTATCAAGAATACCATCCGAACTTTGCCCGACAGTCTGCCCTGCAGGGACCATCAAGACGTCTCTCTCATTGTAACGGAAGCCCTCTTCATCTTGAACTGAGGTCCGCATCGTGACTGTGCTTTCTCTTGATATCCCACCGGACCGACGAACTGTATTCTCTCCGCGACCGAACGATGGCCGGGAAAGGTGTGAAAGGCGGCACAACCCAGACTCGTATTGACCGCTTCACAAACGATAGAACCGCTTCCCCTCCGGCGGATGGGAGGACTCCCCCCGTAAAACCAGGCGAGCCTGGGGGAACGAAGAAGGCGACGCTGGATGACGTTATGAGGGCTCTTTCGCAGGTCCAGACGACGGTGGGCTCTATCTCGACCGAAATCACCCTTATCCGAGCGGACTTTCACAAGATGGCCGAGAAAGTAGGCTCTTTAGAGCTTGTCACGAAATCGCTGGTGGAGGATGTTTCGGAACTGCAGACGGCCATGGAAGCGGTCATGGCGGAAAACAAGCTCCTTAAAGACAAACTCGACGATCAGGAGGGCCGTTCCAGGCGGAACAATGTGCGCATTCTTGGCGTTCCAGAGACTGAAGGTGTGAGGGCTACGGATTTATACGTGGAGGATCTCATCAAAACTCATCTTCAACCTAAAGGCCTGTCGGCCTTCTTTTCCGTGGAGCGAGCCCACAGGGTCCCGGGAGGTCAACCGAAACCAGGGGCCGCGCCTAGGCCAATCCTAGCAAGACTGTTTAACTAGCGCGACCGGGACGTCATCCTCCAGGCGGCACGTGTCTCGCCACCGGTGAAAATCCTCAACTCAACGGTGGCATTTTTCCCGGACTACACGGCGGAGGTGGCCAGGCGGCGAAAAACATTCTTGGATGTTAAAAAGGAACTTAGGAAACGTGAACTCCCTTACTCCATGATCTTCCCAGCCAGGCTTCGGGTGGTGGCGGAGAACAGGACCTGGTTTTTTGACGACCCTGGCACTGCACGAGACTGGCTGGACGGCTGGCGTCCTACCTCTCACTCTCGCCGCCCTGGACGGACTAAGAACGGCTCGCCTCAATCTGACCGCAACGCTGCCGGAGACGAAGGTACGAACAGTGGCAGAAGCTCACCGGTACGAGACGAGGCTAACCTAAATCTGGAGGTGGACCCTTGAACACATGTACGTGACATTGATGTTTGGGACTGCGGCTGGAACCGCCAAGGACACTGGGCCGAGGGCCTCCGTGGAGGGTACGAGGGGTCGCTAATTCCGGAGTGCTCCTCACCCCCAACGAGCAAGTAACTGTGTGTTTTCTTTGGGGTGGGTTTAAGCACTCTGCTAAATTGGGGTGGCGGGCAGTTTGGAGTCCGTGTAGCAGGGAAGCAGGGTGGGTGGGGATGTTGGGAACGGGGGGGTTATGTTGGTTTGTTAGTTTGAACTGTTTGGCTCTATTCCTCATTTTGAAAATGCTAGTAGTCACTTATGACCGTATTCCTGACACCGGGTATGTCGCCTCTGATCCTCGAACACTGAAATGGAGCAAACACATGCTTAGTTGCACAGGGATGGGGAATTCTTTACTTGATATGGCTCCGTCCTACCCTCTAGGACACCCAATTGCACGCTCGATCACAAAATGGCGGACCTCTCACAGCCTACTGTAGTAACGCATGACACTGGGGTAGGGGCTGTACCACCGCTACAGGTAATGTCATGGAATGTTCGGGGGTTAGGAGATAAAGTGAAGAGAGGGCTGGTCCTACAATGTATTAAGAGACTGAATTGTGATATCGCCCTCCTCCAGGAAACGCACTTAGTGGGGGTAGCCACCAAAGCCCTGGATAGGAGAGGATATCGCATGGTAATGCATTCAGACTTTACTTCGGGGTCCCGGGGGACGGGTGTCTGGGTGAGGAGAACGTCACGCTTCATACATCACTCCACGAAAGCGGACAAGCATGGCCGCTTTGCGGCGGTGTGTGGGCAATGGGAGGGCGTGCCCATTAACGTGGTGTCTGCGTACATCCCACCAGCGCTACATTCATCGGCACTTCCGGACCTGGGTAAATTTCTTTTGGAACTCCCGGAAGGGGACCTGTTGGTGGGCGGAGACTTCAATGCATTGGCTAACACTGACATGGACAGGTTTCCGGCTCGCTCCCTCCCCACTGGCCCAACGAAATTCAGGGACTTCTTGGAGGCACAGGGTCTGGTAGACATTTGGAGACAGCTTCACCCTACTGATCGCCACTATTCATACTACTCATCCACCCATGATTGCCTGTCTCGCATTGACTATTTTCTCACACTGGGGGGTGGCAAACTCACTTTTGACAAGGTACAGATTGCGCCACGGGGTATATCAGACCATTCTCCCTTGATCGCTACACTGTCCTGCTCGGCCACGGCTCGCAAACGTCTCTATCCCATCTACCCTGGTTATCTTAAAATTCCTCCGATCCGAAAATCCCTCAAAACCGCCACTAAGCATTATTTCCAGGAGAACTCCGGATCGGTGTCCTCACCGACGATTCTCTGGGAAGCATACAAGACAGTACTTAGGGGCCAGGCCATTGCGACCATAGCCGATCATAAACGTAAACAAAAACAAGAACTGGTAGAACTGGAACTGCAGTTGGAGCAGGCTAATGTGACTCATATGACCACACCGTCAGAAGCCACACGACACGCGCTGACTCTCTGCCAGCAAAAACATGACGACCTTCTCCGTCGACGGGTATTAGAGCGTATAGAGTCGACAGCATGCAGAGTTTATGATGTGGGCGACAAAGCCAACAAATTGCTGGCTTGGCTGGACAAAAAACGGGACGGAGGTAGGCACATTCTGCAGTTACGGGACCAAGTAGGGACGTATCACACGCACCCTCCTAAAATCGTCGACCTCCTAGCAGACCATTTCCAAAGGGTATACACCCCAGAGGTGGTGGTCACGGCAGAAAAGGCGGAACTGGCACTCCAAGAGGTAGAAGTAGAGGTATTAACACCGGAGGCGCAGACCGAGTTGGAAGCGGACCTTACGGTGGAGGAACTCCGTATGGCGATAAGTGCACTGCACACAGGCAGAGCACTGGGCCCCAATGGGATACCAATCGAATGGTTCCAAACAATGTCAGACACATTGGGCCCACCATTGTTGGCCATGTTTGAGAACTGCCGTGAGACCGGGACGCTGCCTTTAGACCAGCGCTTGGCGACGATAGTAGCTATCCCAAAACCTGATAAACCTCCAGAGTGCTGCACATCCTATCGCCCGATCTCGCTCATCAATGCAGAGGCAAAGATCCTAGCGAAGGTGATTGCTAATAGACTGACTCCACACCTCTCCCAGCTGATCCACCCAGACCAGTCCGGCTTTATGCCGCACAGGAGTACAGCAATAAATCTCCGTAGAGTGCACGGCGCGTTGGCACGAGCACATTCCCTGAAGGAACCGGCGGCCATCTTGTCGCTGGACGCCAGGATGGCTTTTGACATGGTAGAGTGGCAATACCTGTTCGCAGTTCTGCATCGGATGGGCTTCGGACCGAAGTTTATATCATGGGTCCGACTACTCTACACAGGCCCAGTAGCCCACGTGGCGGCCAATGGCCATATCTCACGAGCGATCTCTTTAGCGCGTGGGACTCGCCAGGGCTGCCCCCTATCCCCGTTATTGTTCGCATTGGTCCTTGAACCTCTCGCGATTGTTCTCAGAAAGACAACACTATTGAAGGGCATCAGTTGGACGGAGACCTGGGAGGATAGAGTCTCATCGTATGCTGATGATATGTTGGTCTACGTGTCAGCCCCCGAATCGAGTGTTCCGATTCTATTAGCACTCTGCGACAAACACGGTGCGGCCTCTGGCTACACAATCAATTGGACGAAATCGGTCCTTTATGTTCTGAAGGGCCCCTGGCCAGTCCTCCCTGAACACTGTCCCTTGATGTTGACCGATGTCTCCTTCAAGTATTTGGGCATCCATGTCACCAGCGATACGGCCGTATTCAACGACCGGAACTTGGCACCCCCCCTCCTCCGTCTGAAGGCAGACGTGAGACACTGGTCGTCCCTGCCGCTCACACTCCTAGGCCGCGCTGCCCTGTTTAAAATGATGGCGCTCCCGCGCCTCCTGTACATCTTTGAAAATACTCCAGACGTAATCCCGCCCTCCTACTTTCAGAGAATCACCGCAGTTGTCACCACCCTGCTATGGGGTGAGCGTCCTCCGAGAATAGCTCACCTCAAACTTAACCGCGGTTGGTACGATGGTGGGATAGCACTACCGAATATGCAGCTATACTACTGGGCATCCCAACTCAAGGTAATCAATCAGTGGATCCATGCATCGCACAATGACCCGGCATATCTGGCGGACAGGGCCCAACTGGGAACACAAAGTCTCTTGGCCCCCCTCTATAACCCATGTCTCCTCAAGGACCTGATTGGCCCTACTAAACACACAGTCACCTTATGGTATAGGGCGCTCACCAGGCTACAGTGGAAGGGAATCATCACGAAGCTTACCCCGCTTTGGGATGCCAAGAAACTGGGCTGCCTCAGGACCAGTAAAGGGTTCACCCAGTGGGATAATATAGGCATCTCTACGGTGGGAGATCTCTGGTCGTCCACAGGGGTGATTCCGTTCGAGCAACTTCAACAGCAATATGCCCTGGGCCCCACAGAAACATACAGATATATCCAAATCAGGCACGCTCTCCTGGCGGTGTTGGAACCAGGAACTACAGTCCCAGAGTCCTCACCCCTGGAAGACCGGCTTCTTACGGATTTTATGCAATCACGGGCCACCTCGCTCACATACCGCAAACTGCTAAATAATCTCCCAGATCCCCTACAGAAACTGCGAGAAAAGTGGGAGGATGAGTTGGGTACTATGGATGAGACGGATTGGAACGCTGCTATGGTGTCTCCGAGTGAGGCTGGGGTATCGGCTAGGTTCAGGCTCATACAGTTAAAAATACTGCACAGAACGTATTATACAAGGACCACCTTACACAAAATGCACAGGGCTGACTCCCCTCGCTGTCTCAGGGGATGTGGGGAGGACGGCACATTATTACACACACTGTGGAGCTGCCCTCTCATTGCCAGATATTGGCAGCAGGTCATGCGCACAATCTCACAGGCCCTTGATACCTCTCTCACACCCGAGCCACGCCTTTGTCTCCTAAACATATGGGAGGGCACTGATCTTAACCTCCGACAACAGCAATGGGTTACAATTGGCACAATGGTGGCAAAGCGTGATGTGGCGCAGAGATGGGGGGTGGCGGAGTTACCTACTTTGGCGCTATGGTGTAAGAACATGGACAAATTGATGTTGACTGAAAGAACTGTATATAAACTCAGAGCGAACCCAAAGAAATGGAATAGGGTATGGGAGGCTTGGAATAGGTACAGAGGGGACCTGTGTGACCCGCTGCAGGAGGACGAAGACGAGGACTCAGATGATGAGGAGGAAATGGTTGATTAACCTGTGGGTTGCTGCGGGGTGGGATTAGAAATGTACTCTTGTCATTGGGTATTCGGCTCACGCTGTGCTGGGGGGTGAAGGGGGATGGCCTGGGGTTGGGGGTCGGCATGTTCTACTAGCAACTCTTTTTCTATATTGCTTTATGTCTATTCATTACAATTGAGCCACTACGTTTGGTTTGGTTTCTAATTTTCATAAAAGGAACAAAACAAAAATGAACCTTAAAAGTAAAACTTCATGGCTCCGAAAATTACATCCTGATGGTCTGCCATATCATCCTCATCCTGTGCTGCCGGACCGGAGGGTTGTCGGCTGAATAGCTGTGTAAAAGTACGTGACGTTCTTTATCTCATGCTGTGATTACTGTATAAATGTACTGCTGTTACATGGATGATAACTGTCAATAAAAGTTTTACACCAAAAAAAAAGAAAAAAAAAATACCCACCAACTCTCTATATTGCCTTAAATATGATTTGTATTTAGATTTTTCATGTTTATGTAAAGTCTCCTGAAGGTAATACATGGTGTCAAGGGTCCAACACCTTTTCAGCGGTAAGATAGAGGTAAATTAGGTTTTGCATTGAGAAATTATCGTGAAATTACAGCTGAATCAGCTAACGCATTTTGTCCTGACGGACTTTTCAGGACTTCAGCAAATCTTTTCTATTTTCGACAATAGAGACAGTGATATGCGGTCATCCACATCACATTACAGTGTTCAGACTCACAAATTCCATGTTGTATTGAAGCACACCTTTAAGGCTTTGTATCCTTTGATAATGACTACTCTAGTTCATGTCTTTGATTGTAAATCACCATTATGGCAAAGTGTTTACTTTGTGTTGAAAAAGGGACATGTTTGTTTTATTGGATGGTAGTGTTACAACGCGCAGGTTTCCTCTGGTGTATCGAGCACGGTAGCTCTCATCAATCGCTTGAACTGGCGATTCAAACAGAGCAAGCTGAGCGAGTCGAACACATGAACTAGAGTAGTCATTATCAAAGGATACAAAGCCTTAAAGGTGTGCTTTGATGCAACACAGAATTTGTGGGTCTGAACACTGTAATATGCAATGTGGATGACTGCATATCACTGTCTCTGTTGTCGAAAATAGAAAAGATTTACTGAAGCTCTGAAGAAGTCCATCGGGATGAAACAAGTTGGCTATAGGCGACATGTTTTTAAGGAATTATCAATAAAGGAATTAATGATGAAGAAGAAGTCTGTGCATTCATGTCAGATTATTGTTGATAGTTAAATAAGGAATCGCTTGTCTCATCATTGTGAAGGAATGTGTAAGGGTGTTTAGAGTCATCAATGTGTATATATAATATGTAGGAGTTCTCTCCGATGGTGAAAGGCAAGAGGTTTGTCATTTTTTAACTCTTGTACTCCAGGAAAAGTGTTTTAAAACAACTTTTTTCCCCCATAGAAGAATCCATTGGTGCTGCATGAAAAACCTCTCTTTCTGTAAATCGATCACAGCTGCATTAGTATGCCACATTAAGAAAGGGTACATTTTGAGACTACCAATCACTAAGGTCTCTAATTAAGGGAAACGCGCATGTGCACAGACATCCAAGAGGAGGAACTGGAAAACTACTCTAAACTATTTTTTTTATAACCAATTTTTATTCATTTTATTGATATAGTCAGTAAAGGCATACATGCAAAAAAACAGAAGACCAGCAGCAAGCACTGCATCAAAGCATGGCAGAGTACAATCTCATAATGGCGAAGGGGACGCCCTAGTTAGCCATTAGAGCATGAAGGAGAACCTATTAATGCTTGCCACAGGTCAACAGCCTCTCCAGGGGGTTTCAGTCCTCTATCACCCCAACCCATTACCCCACATTGTGCGATATTTCTTTGGACATCCCACGGCCTGTACAACGCTTTTTCTTGCGCGCACACCAATTCACCCCCTGCACCATCGCTTCATGGTAGGTGCAGTCGAGTTTAGCCAGTTCGCCGCAATGTCTCTCTTGGCCACCATCAGAGCTGTGTTCAGGAAGAGTTTGTCCACCCTGGAGCTGTTCAGCCCTTCCGTGACCCCCAGGAGCACAATGAGCGGCTTCAGAGGAACCTCCCAACCCAGGACTTCACTTAGTTCTCCAACCACCAAGTCCCAAAAGCGCGCAACTTTAGAACAAAGCCAGACCATTTGGACAAAGTCAGCCTGTGAGTGGTTACAGCGAGGGCAGGACGCATCAGGGCTGAGCCCTGCGCGGTGGAGGCGCAGCGGAGTAAGATATGCGGTGTGGAGGTAGTATATTTGGAATGAACGGAGCCGCGCCAAAGCTGTGATTGCTTTGGGTGTCATTAGCGCATCCCTCCAGTCCTCATCCTCCAGAATCCATAGCCATCCCTCCCACCGGTCCCTGAGTCGGTGTAGTGTGTTAAAGAGTGTTGTTCGTGAGGGAGCGATAGATACGGGAAATCCCTCCATTCCCCAGGATGTTGGTCATAGTTTGGGCTTCGGGTGGGCTATATTCATGTAAGGAGGTGCCCTCCGAAAGGTGGGAGTGGAAGGCGTGACGCAGCTGCAGGTAGCGGTAAAACTGTGAGGGATGCAAGGAATACCGGGTTTGTAGATCTTGAAAGGTGGGCAGATGATACCCTCCCCACATGTTTCCCAGCTGCGAGATCCCAATGAGATCCCACTTCCTAAAGCCAGATAAGTTGGCGACCTCCCGGAGCCAGGTGCCCTGCCAAAGCGGGGTAGGTTGAGTCACTTTGCCCGACCACTGGGTGTGGCTCTAAACGTTTTTAAAAAACAAAACCGAGGACCAGGTAAAGTAGCTTGTGAATCAACACTGGGATAGATGCAGTCTTTTGTTTGGTCAGCAGTTTCAAAGATGCTATCATTTAGAAATCAAGATGCAGGTTTCAACACTGAGCTTCCGGGCTGCCTGGATACCAACTTTGTGGAAGGCTACCACATAAATCCCTGGTAAAGTCTACAATGGAATGGTATCTGGGGGCCTGAGGAAACAGAGTGCCTGTACAGGATCTGGCACGCTGCCAGGGAGATTTATCACAGATGAATACACTTGGATAACAGAGTTGATTCACCACAGCATGATAAGCTTTCGAAGGACTTTTACCCTTTAATGGTGTTAATAAGGAGTACAGGAATGTCAAAGATGTCCTCCTTTCTCTTATGCTCCTTTCTGGAATGATCTTCTCTCAGCTGCACTGTCTCAATTAGTCCATTCCCTCTATATTAATATTTCAGAATAGATGGGTCCTTCTCCTCTATGTGGTAATAGGGGTGTCACTAAGGTGATGGTGAAGTGGCAATGGAAGCAGGCATCAAAAGTGGTGCTCAAGCTATTTCTGGTGTACTTGGCATTGTGTCTGAGAAAGGTATAACTAAACTAAATTGTCGTCTTTAAATAAGCATGAGAATGAATGCCTCAGCCATGGAACTCAGTGAGTTGGGAGAAGATAAATGCTCATTCTTTCCATCAGCTTTGGTTCATTGTTGTGGAAGAGTTAATCATCAATTTTACAGCTACCCACTGACGTATCTTCAAAACAAAGTTCTTTATGTTTAAATTGAATTTTACAGCTAGAACAGTGAATTCAACTGAAACTAAAAAGGTATGGCTCCTTTGAAACCAAAAATCTGGAACATGCACCATCTTTTGGTGTCATCCTACGGTTCTTTGAAAGAAATAACCTTTGAAAGCTTGCAACTCTAGAGCTGTTGTTTTCTTCGAGCATTACGCTTGGGTTTGTTCTCTGCATGATACATTGTTCAAGAGGGTTCAGATAATATGTATAAGAAAGACCTGGGCATTGGATATCAAATACAAACTATATTAGGGTAAAGGTTGTAAATGCATCATATACTAAGAATTATTATTGTCTGTGTAATGTTCAGGGAAACCTTTCCAAAAGTACAATACTTGTAGCATTGAACAATTCAGGATACTAAAAAACTACAGTTGTCCATGAATTTCCTCCTCACCGGAATATAACACAGAGTGGCATTTCAAGGTGTAGACTTGCCTTAAATGCAATAATTATAATGGTTTACTGTGATAAAGAAACAACACTCACGTAAAAAAAAACACAAAAAAACCTTACTTTTCTGTTGTGTCTGCTTTTGCCAAAAGTGCCTGCAATCGTTGAATCTGTAAAGTACAAAAGACAAAAGACAATTACCAACCTATACATGTATAAAATAAATACTTTTTTTAAATGAAGTGTCAAGCACAAGATATAGAGTTAAATGAGCAGAAACTCCTAAACGTTGCACTTAACTAAATGTTTCAAACCCAGTTGGGTTCTCCTGGCACATCCTTAGTGAGTCTAACAACCAAAATTCTAGTGAACACACCCTGCACTATTGTAGTACTAGTTGAAAGGCTCACTCCACCCACTATCACCGCTAGCTTTGTGCAGAACAACCATATTATTCTCCTATTTCTAGATCAATTGGTAAACAGTACCTGGAATCAAGCATGTTAGTGATATACTTTTCGATCCCCAGTACCAGTGAAATCATACGCTCACTGCAGTACTGAGCACATTTAAACCCTAGTGAAGCAAAGGCATAGGGAGACAAGCTGTGACTTTTACTGATTCCACAATAGGAAAGAGGTCTTCCGACTCTCAACTCCGTGCTGTTGTGCGAGTTATGGTTTCCAGTAACCACTACTGTGCATATCAGTGGTTCTGTTTTAATTTGTAATCATAACTGTCCTTTAAATGCATTTTTTAAGTGACGTTCATGGATTTTGTTTTTAATGTTGATCAAGTTTATAGACAATATTATCCATATATTCACTTTAACTCAGTTTTTCTTGAATTTCTTGATTTTTTGATGACTAATGCAATCCAACTTTCCGCGTGCATGTGTGCCTAACCGTGCATGGCCATCAGCTATGTACAACACAAGTTGCCACAGGTCCAAACCACCCAAGGTGACCTTGCTGTGCCTAGCAGTTAACAGACATACTCTTTCATTGAGTTTTGTCTGTGGTTCTCAAAAGAACCTTTTTTATTTTTGGTTTTCTATTCGGATTTTGTTTTTTTTTTGTTTATCATTAATGAACGTTGTTGCAAATGTGATGACAAGCGACCACTTATAAACTTTAGCTTTTTTCCTAAAAGGTGTTTTTTTTAGAGGTCTTCCATTGTCTTCCCAATCCTTGAGTTCAGTGCTTGACACCGCATATTTCTTTTGCATGCAATAAAAGGGAATTATTCTCATGTTCTGCTTGCTGAAGCATTTATAAAGGAAATGCTTGCAGTATTTCTGCATTCTGGCAAACTGATTTTTTTCGTCTCTTCTCTCGGGACCTTCAGATATTTGTCATGCTTTGACTAGAAGTGTCTGACTGTTGTGGAAGTTGCAACGGCATAGAGACTTCTCTGCCATATGCTTAATTTCTCATTCCAGAATTTACAGACTCTCCTGCATACACAGATGGAAATGTTTCACTAATGATGGAATCAACAGTGTACTTCGGATTCAAAGGCTCCCATGAGCAAATCAATTTTTCTTCCACAAATCTCCATATGACCATCATCAGTCATGACTAAGAGGTGAAGTACAGCACTCTGTATACTTTAAAACTACAAAGGTCACCTGCTTTTCATAAAATAGTTCATGTGGCTATGACAGGTCATGCAAAGATACACAAGGATTTAGCCAATGGAAACCTCAGAATGCGTTTTAACTTATAGAAAATGCCCCTGGGCTTTGAGGAAGCAGTGTCCTCATTGTTATGTGTGCCAGGTCTGTGGACGCGTGTTTGAGTCCGATAACCAAGCACTTTATTTATTACATTTGAATTCACTATAAAAGCACACCCAAAACGAAATCTAACTTCAGCTCACTTCTAAATTAACATAATTGAATAGGGAAGTAATGTTTTTTATACTTCAAATGCTGCATGAGTTTGTGTAGAGTTTGCATTTTACAGACTCTGTAAATGATGCCAGGAACACAACGTGGTTTCATAATCCATGAACTTGGTATGTTGTCTGAGAACTTGGCGAGTTACAATGCGTTAAGCCCCACATTTGGAGTTCACAAACTAAGTCAAGATTATGAAACCTGAGCAGCCAACACCTTTTTGTACCTCAATTAATTTACCTTGTTTCGATCTGGCTTCAATTACATTTTGAGTATGCTTGGACAATTGTCCACTGCAATAAATGAGATCCGCAAGCCAGTCCTTGAATTTTGGTGCCCTCCCACGCCTCCAGCGACAGGCAATCTCTCTCTTAGCCGATAACAGAGCCATTGCCACATATTTCCTGTAACCAGCATTGAGCTCGCATGAGTAACCTAGAAGTGTTAGAAGTGGGGTCAGTGTTTAAGCTTGTCCAACCATGGCAAATATTGCAGCGCTCACCTCACACCTGTACCGGCCATAGGACCACGACAAATGAAGGAAATCCGCTCTGGCCCTCCCACATGTGGTACACACTTCACCTGGTTGAAGTCTATATCGATGTAGTAGGGCAGGAGTATAGAATACTCTATGAAGAAATTTATAATGGATGATGCAGAGACTACTGCTGGTTATGAAGGAATTTATAATGGATAACGTGGAGCCTACTGCTAGGTGCTATCTGCCCTGTTTGTTCACAACAACATTTCCACAGGTCATCCGTGAGGATAACCGAATGGCCTTTCTTCCATTGAGCCTGACTTTGAGAACCAGGATATTCAGCTTGCACAGTGCGATATAGTTGGGAGACTGGGTATTGCGGAGTATCCACTTGGAGCATGGTGTGTAGGGTGTTAAAGGTAATCTGTTCAGCGGAGAAATCTGGCGTGGCCGCCTTAACTTTATTTCGCAAATGGATGTATATGAAGATATGTAGTGGAGATGCAGGCATGCGCACATTAAGTTAGCCTGGGAGAGAAAGACTGCGTCATGATAAGGTGCCCCCCACTGCTTGAAGCAGCGTCTCTTGAGTTGAAGTCTGCATAAAGTTTGATGAGTGTCTGGTAGCGGGGGGGGGGTGAAAGAATAGTTGAATTAATGGAGAATATAGGAGTGTCTTTCCCATTTTGCGACCTAGTCTATGCTAAGCTTTTGAGGTACCGGCCTCCATTGAGTCAGTGATAGAGAGGGCGCCAGAGGAGGATGGAGGAATTGGAGTCATATAACCCTGTTCCACCACTAGATGAGGAAGAAATTGAGTGGGTGTTACCAATGTATAGCGTGGTGAGCCTGAGTGCATAAATAGTACAACTCTATGTCTGAAGTTTTATACCGAAAAACAAAAAGGTGTGTGGAGGGTCCTGGGGAAAGTTTTACGACCGGTCTGCTCCTTCCCCAAATCACATAACACAAAACACATAACAGAGCAGACCAGGTCAAGGGATGGTGTCTATCCATGTTAGTAACTGTGCACCCAGTGAACGCATGCGTGAGCAGATGCTGTTGAGATACATGGACTATTAACCAAACCCATCAGACCAGCCATTTGCTGGAGTTAACGTCATGTGGGGGTTTGACTGAATAGTCACCACCGCATCCGACTCAGTCGTGCCGGTGTTGGGATGAATATCAGTACTATAGCCATGAAGTTTTATACCCCCTCCTTGGAGAAAGGTAATGTCACAGTATCCCAAGCGAGGATTCTTTCCTGGCCATGCCAATCGTATCAACTGTGTTTTCAGCATTTGGAAGAATGATCGATTCAGTGGTAGAGGTTTGTTAAAAAAAAGGTATAAGAATTTGGGCATTATCAATCATTTTCATGAGAGCGACACAACCAACCAGCGACAAAGGAAGAGAAATACAGCAAGTAATGTGGTCAGTGAGTGAGGACAGCCCCGTGCCGTAGTTGGATCATATCACTTCTTTTCGATTTTGAGAAATGACAACCCCCAAACATTTGAAGTCTGTCTGACACCACTGCAAAGGAAAATCCAGGGTGAAGGGTTAGGTGGCCAGAGTAAGTGGGAAAAGCTGCAACTACTCCCAGTTTATCTGAACACCAGAAAACCCACCGACCCGGATGAACTCCTGGATGACATTGTTTAGGCTAAGATGAGGATTGTGCAGAAAGAAGGTAATGTTTTCCACATATAGACATATAAAAAGATGCACAATGGTGTTGTCTCAGCTTGGCGGCAAGTGGCTCCACCGCTAAAGCAAGAAGTAAGGGTGATAATGGACAGCCCTGGCACATGTCTTGCGTAAGTGTAAAAGGAGAGGAGATCACCCCACTAACACAAACTAGTGACCAGATTGAAGTAAAGGAGCGCAATCACAGGACAAAAAAGGGTGAGGTAGCCCAATCCGACATAGGACGGACATTAATAAGTTCCACTCAATAGAGTCAAAGGCCTTGGTGTTATCTAACAAGACTGCCACCACAGCCAACTCGGGGTCGATGTTCTGGAGCACTGAGAAGAGTTCCCAGGTTATATGAAGGGAATGCCCAGGGATAAAGCCTGATTGGTCTGGGCAAACCAAAAACGTCATGATGAAGAACAAGCAATTAGCAAGCGCTTTGGCTAAGATCTTAACATCGCAGTTAATAAGGGGAAGAAGCCTGTAGGACTCACATCGGTCAGGGGGTTTGCCAGGTATGAGTAGTGTGATGCTCGGGGCTTTGGGCATAGAATGGGGAGCGGGAGTTGGTCCTCCTGTTTTGCCTCCTGAAAGACAGACACCAGACACGATATCAACAAATCCACAAATGCCTTATAAAAGTCGGCTGGCAGCCCATCAGGCCCTGGTGTTTTACCAGCCTGTAATTGCTGTATCTATTGCATCTCTTATCTCATCAACAGTAAAATCCTGATCTTGGATGTTCCTCTATACATCAATCAGCCAGCCCAAGGACGCATCCTCCAGATATAAGCTGGCCTTATGTAAGCGCTCTCAGGCGCACGTATATAGTAATTTTAAGAGTTGTATTTAACTCCCTATTAAGGGCGTTTAGGAGGAGGAGGTGATTTCACCCACTAGATGTTTGGCCAAATTTCTTCTGCTTTGCCCTTTGGTCTGCCGTAGCTCTGGCCGATTGAGTAGAGAGGTCTTCATTTTGCTATCGGGCAGATCTTGCTGCCCCACTTCCTTTTGTTCGATAAACAACAGTGGTTTACTTAGGCCAAATAGTCTTGTAAGTGTTTAAGACACCTCTGGTCTTCAGCAAATTTGAAGACCAAACATTACATAGTACACCAAAGGCTTGCATAAAAGCAGGCAACTTAATAGCGTTGTAATGCAATTAACTTTGTTGTTTTGAGTTGATGCATGTTTTTACGATTTAACATTTCTTTCACTTATCGGTGTGTTCTAGATCTTGACATATAAAAGAAAAGTTTCACTAATATGCAATAAATAAATTGATTACTTTACAACGCTATGTAGTGGCCTGCTTTTATACTTGCATTTGTCAAGATAGCAATACTGCACAGTGTCAATTGCAGAGTATTCAGCACAATATAAAGCATCAAAGAAATCCCCTAGCCCTCCCACTCCAAAACTGATGGCCCAAGCCAGTCAGGAATATACTCCCTCCACATTACAATGCAAAGGTAAAATTAAAAAAACAGAACAGGAATGGGAATCTAAAAGAACCACAATAAATAGAAAAAAAGAAAGAACTATTAATACATACAATTGCAGTCAGGGGTAACCTACAGTTTACATCGAGATAGGCAGCAGAGGCCATTCCCGTCGAAAGGAGGGTGTCAGAGGACACCCAGTACAGTCTCATCCAGTTGAATGCAGCAATGGGGCAGCCGCCCTGGCGGATCATCAAAGACACCTGGGGGTGGGGGCACCAGGCGGGCAATAAGTAGGCAGAACACAAGACAAAAAGTAGCACTGAAGAATTGTAAGGTAAAGAGTATGGTCATCCCAAGTACAATGCTAGAGAATAGCTAGAGAGAAGGCACCTGGCGAAGTGGCTAAAGTTTTCTCAGGAGGGGCACGAGGAGATTGTTAGCATAGGAAGTCTGCTACCAGTTGAGGATTGGGGAAAGAAAAAAAGATCCTTGCCCTGAGAGGCGGTGCGTAGACGGGCCGGGTAAAGCATGGCATATGGAATGGCAGCCTGGTGCAGCTTCTGTTTGATTGGAGGAAATGTATGCTCGGCCTCCTGGACTGCCATTGTGAAATCTGGGTACAGCGGATTCCGGCACCCACAAAATCTGAAGATTGTTGCAGCAGGACCGGGTCGCTAAGTCCTCGTTCTTTGCCGCTACGACCCTCAGTACTTTCTCCATGTTGAGCAGGGTGTCTCCATGGAATGAGACAGTGTTCTTCACTGTGAAGATGCGATGTTCCACCTCTTGCAACCAGCCATCATGTTTTTCCAGTTTGTGCATGATGGCATCTATCCTGCTACACATATTGACTCCATCTTTCACTCAATAGACGTCAAACGTTGCTACATTGCCGGCAATAATGTTTTCATATCTGTAAAGTCAGGAGTCCTGTCAGAGGACAAACCGGCTGCATCTGGTTTCTGGGGCCAACCCTCCAATGCATGCGGGGGTCTGGCGAGAATCAAACTGGAGTTTTGGCCTGACTGCTCTCAGATTTGCCCATCGTGCTCCCAGGTGTATATCTCCAGAGGGGGCTAGGCAGAGTGCAGCAGTAGGGCACCTCCATGAGATCACAGGTTATAGTATCTTAGTGACCCTAGATGTCAATGGGACAAAAGGGTTAAGGGAAGTAAGGAGTCCAGGTCCACCTCGACCCACAGCCAAAGAGAAAATGCGCGGACAGAAATGCGTGTGCAGGTATTCTGGAATGAGGTCCCCCCCCAGTTGAGGTAGGATTTCCGGGCGTTTACCCCCTCAGTGCGTGTAGTGTTCAGTCCAGAGTACCCAGGTCAGGAGAGGGTAAGTATCCACCACTAAGGGTCAACCGGATTAGCAACGAATACCCATGTCCTCATGATGAAGACAGGAGAGAGATGTTGAGGGTGGCCACTAGAAGCAGGGGAGAGACAGGGTCCTGTCTCGTCCCCACTAGCAGAACAGTTTGGCTGGGCACGAGCAGACACAGTACCCTCGTCCAAGCGCTATGTTCAGCTTGCTAAGGTCACATGCACAATCACAGAGGGGGTCCACCAAACCTCGATCCTCTAGATAAGGGTCCCAGATGCTTAGATGCTGCAGAACAGCACCAGAGTAGCAGAGATCAGAGGCCCGCTCTACCCCGACTTTAATGCCTTGGTTAATATGGCTGCATGGTAAGATCCCGGGCTCCCCTCATGGCTACCCGCCAGACTGGCCATCCCCAACAGAGCTTGATGCAGCTGATATGCGGACCCCCCTGACCGGCAATCAGGAATCCCCTGTGGCCCGATGACATCAGGAGTCAGGCTAGCTACACAACAAGGGCAGGCATCCCCGATGTCAGCGCCCCAGGCAGAAAGGCGCGGGTGCAGGCGTCCGGCCCCTGCACTCCCAGGTGTCTGATCTGCCGCTAACCGCACCCTCACGTCACTCCCAGTCAACAACCTTTCCTCACCAGTGGGGGGCCAGCCTCCGACCCCGTGTGGAGACGTCCGGTGGGAAGTGGCCTGCTGAAACCAGTCTACAAAGAGTCCAAAAAGGACACCAAGTGGCCTTGCTTAATCGCAGGCAGCTGCCATTGTCAGAGCAGTAACAGACGGCGGTATGGAGGAGCTCCCAGTTTGCGATCCTGGGGGCTTAAAGTTAGTTCAGTGGTGTCAGGGGCAACACCAGGAGAGCAACCATCCCCTTAGCCAAAGTACACTGGATGAGGCAGGATGATGGTGGATTATTTTCCTGGACTGCAGGAGCACCGTGGGAGTGAGGTAATCTTGTGCGCTGGCTCTCTGGTGCCCCAGGCATAATATAAATTAAACAGAAGTATGTTTGGTAGCAGATGTGGTAAAGTAATGTAGATTTATTAGCAACAAAGAGAATGAGCTTTCATCACTAGAAAGCCAGGAAGAGATCACTGTTTAAGCACTAGCGATGATAATATATATTCAACATTTGAGTGAAGAAATTAAAGGAATCAAATGGTCTAACGGCTAGGGCGGTCAATCTCAAATCTGGGGAACCGGGTTTGACTCTAGGCAATGACGCTCAACATCCTGTGATTCGGGGCAAATCACTTAACCTCCCCTTGCCTACCAAAAATGAAAGTGCCCTTGTGTAACACAACTGGTGCTCATGTAAAGCGCTCTCATACCGGATACCTTCGGGTCAAGTTCGTGCTATCTAAAACTCTGGAAAAAGATGATAATAATTAATGCTTCATCACTTTAGAAGAATTATTTTAAAATAATGAGAACTACTATTCTCCTATTCTTATCTACAGTGGTGTAATTAGCAGCTAAGTAAAATCCGAAAATGGTGTCTAAACAGATAAAATATCCGTCACAGATTTGACATTAACAACTACTGGGTTGCACCATCTGTTGGTGGTTTCATACTCTGAAAATGCATGAATGCCAGTATAGATTCATTTTCAATATGGTAGACATGTAGACACACCAATGCTGTGACCATACATGTGTGCTGTAACTCTGTTGGGCGTGTTGCCCATTACAAACTTACAGGAATGTAGTTGAGGTAGTATGGATAAAAGATGGGAAACAATATGTTTATATAATTTTTCAAAGCTATATGATGGGCATTCGGAGAAAAATGTTCTGAAATTGTGTTGAAATATCGAAATTTTTAGTTGAACTGTAAGAAGGTTAAGATGTACCTTTCTTATCTATATTTTACTGCCAATGAGTATATACATAGTAGATATGGATGTTCAACATAGAAATGTTTCAGTGTATGTACTTCTATTGCAGTCTATTACAGAATTGTCATCTCTTGGAACTTTTAGATTTGTACGCTACAATAATGAGAAAAGGTAAGTTACAATATGCATACCTTAATTAAGGGCATACAATAAAAATGGAGTATTCAAGTAGGAGTGAGGATAGTAATATGAATGGCAAAGAAATAAGAATAGAATTCAGTGATTCCGAAAATATTTCAAAATCTAATAATAGGTCACTATCACAGTGTAGTTAATCGACTGATTTCGGGATTTGTTATACTTTGTTATGAAGCATAGGCAGAGAAATCAGCCTGTGCAACAATCTACCCATGAGTTAACTCCACCATACCCTAATACAAATGCTCTTACTTTATATACATTTTTATGACAACAGACCCATTGGTAGTTTTTAATTCTAGGTTTCTGAGCCAGTCCTGAGGAGGCCCAAAGAAGGATTTGTTAGGGGCTGAACCGCATCAATTTCATGCAGTCTACCCTGGGCACACATATCTGGCTGAGCCCAATACGCACCCCATCCTATTAATAGCTCATTGATCCTACGGTGATTGACCCTACGGTGTTGACCCCATATAGGTCACTCTTACAAACCACAGCTCTGCAATGCTGGAAAAAATGCAAGTCTAAACTGACCGCGACTCCCTTATTTACCTCAGTAATACCATTAGTTGGTTTGTCCAATGGAGACTCTCAATCGATATTTACAGTTGAACAAATGCTAACATGGACTAACGCGGGTTTGGAGACAGTAGGGGACTGATATCAGGAGAGTGTAGTAATCCCTTTTGAGGAATTAATGGAAAACCACCAGGACAGTTCCTGCAGTATGTGGCACTGGTTAGCACCTTTGGAACATTATGGGGGAGAGGTCAGGATGAGCCAGAGACACAAAGTATTGCATGCACGCCTTACATTGGGTATGGCTGGACACCAGGTAAAATGGTTTTATGCAAACCTGATTAAGGCATCTCTTACACCATGAGTATGCTCAAGGACAGATGGGAACAGACCCTAAACAGAGAACTTACAGACTGGGAATGGGGCAAAGTATTGGTCTTCCCCAAGAAGATATCTTGCGACACTAGATTGAAAAACACACAGTTCAACTTAATGCACATGACCTACATGACCCACTACGGCCTCCACGTTGCATACGGAGGAGACACACATAACTGTCCGAGGTTCAACTATGAAGACGCACACTTTATACACATGACTTGGGCCTGTAACACACTGCGCCAATTTTGGGGGTTTGGGGTGAAGTAACATTAAAGATAAACACCACACTAGGGTGAACGTTGAGTGCCAACATAGAGGTATGTTTATAAGGACTCTTTCCCCGCCCACCAAAACGGAAAGTCAGGAATAGATTTATAGATCGCAAAAAGGTGGATAGCAATGTCCTGGAAAACCTGTACTGGACCAAGAATAGACAGCTTGAAAAGAGATGTAAATAATTGGGCAGGAGCTGAGAGTAGGGCCTTGATGAGGGAAGAGGCACGAGGACTAAGGCACCGCCCCATAGACGACCAATAGAAGTAATTGCTAACTGATTGGGAATACCCATAGCAGACATTTAGTGAAAAAGAAGGGAGTGGGGAAGCGAAAATGCCGAATAAATCAGAAACAGTCAAAGTGAGGGAGGGGTCATGCTACCGAAGACATAACTATATAGAACACTATAGAGAGTGTACTAGATCCACCCAGGTGATAGTTCAAGTTGAGAACACCCAATGGAAATAATCCCCTTGAGAGGTAAAAATCCCCTTAATTTCTCTGAAGAGAACTTAATTTACCCCTTTTACCTGCAGAGTTCAGGCCTAGGTTCAACATTTTTTTTCCTTTTTTTATTAGTTTTCTTTTTTAATTTCCTTATCGATAGTTCAATATTAAAGCATAGAACATACTAGGCATTTATGAACTCCCTGAAAGAAATACACCAGTTATTTCTATTATTGTCACAGTTAGCTATAGCATATAAAATGGAGGGAACAGTTGTGCGAAAAAGGAGGGAGTAGACATTGTGACAAAGGGCAGAGACTAGCGGACAAGTTATAATATACAAGTTGGGTATTGCGACTTATGTAATGTCACTGTCTTCACTGCAAATGTGTAACTGAGAAAATACCAATAAGAATATGCTTTAAATAAAATACAAGTTGGGGTGCTCAAGGATTCTGTGTAAAGAAGCAAACTGGGTCTTTTTCGTTACATTAATCTTAATTTTCAAGAATGTTTTGTTTAGTTAACAAAACAGTATTTAATTAAATACACTTCAATACAAGGAATTTTAGTTTTTTGTTATTAGTAAAACGTTAAGACACTTGGAGTGTAGGGTAAATGATTAATATAGGAGACTGTGATCCACAATACACTAACATTTCCTCTGGCTTGACTTATCTAAAAAATTCCTCCTGGAGAGTGTTTATTTTGCCATACTGTCGAGGGTTACTGGGAAACCCCCATCCTCAGTATCATGTTGTTTGGATGTCTGTTTTCCTTATTAATGGGATTTGGATTTCTACATAAATGATGAATTATAAAATGATTTTTTTAATTAGATTTGATGAAGTGATTGCTGATAAGTGAAATTAAGGGAGAATAATGGATCTCAAGTACTAATTTAAAAAGCAAAAACTCCTTTTCCTGAACTTTACAACCAATTTCTATTACTTTGTCCCATAAAGAGACATTCCACAGGTAGGAGAAGGGATCTCCTCTATGCGCAGGTTACCAAATTTACAAACCTTTTGAGTGTCAGACAGGGATTAACACACATCTACTATTTGTATAACAAGATGTACAATGTAAATGAGACAATGTATTGTTGTTTTTTTAAATATTTTTAATAAATGAATGAGAACTTCTTAAAATTTGTGTTTGTAAATACATGCGTATTAATCCCGGTCTGACACTCAAAAAGTTTGTAAATTTGGTAACCTACACATAGACGAGATCCCTTCTCCTACCTGTGGAATGTCTCTTTATGGGAAAAAGTAATAGAAATTGGTTGTAAAGTTCAGGAAAAGGAGTTTTTGCTTTTTATGATTGTTGACCCAATCCTTTTTCCTGATAAAAAAAGGGTAACTCCCTCCCTATCACAGATATCTCAAGTAATAACTTACATTTTATTTGCCTCAAACATATGTACATAGTATTTCATTTAATATAGTGTTTACTATCACTTGTGTGTCATTGTAAATAATAAATGCAATTATGATCAAACTAAGAGGTAACCAATGTATTAACTGATTAGATGAATGGCAAAATCACTGTAACAGTATTTAACATGCAACTGCCAATAAGTTCTCACTTTGCAGCTTAAGTGATTTAAGGGAAGGTGAGTGAGAGGAGGAGAAAGCTGAGAAAAGAGGAGGAACAGATAGGTGAGGGGGACGACGAAGAGAGGAAAGCAGGATAAGGGAGAAAGAGTATGTGTGGAATATACCTAGTTCAATGTTTGCTTCTGCAGAGCCAATTGTCTTTCAACCGATAGACCCTTTTACCTTCCCTCACCTTCTTCCCAAACCCTGACCCAAGTACCTCCGCATAGTAGGTTTCCATAGCTATCTTCATTTCTTCTAGGCTGGTTGCTTTTAACTCTGTCTGAAGTTTGCTGAAACACAAAGTCAAACATGTGATTTCACAATCCTAATGTGCAATTCTAAGATGGGACTGTGTAACAGAATGTACAGTATGATACTTTCTGATCTCAGGTGTAAAGGTAATAGCATGCACATTTAGAGATCACAGTCTCTGTCAGGAAATAGGTTAACCAGGTACAGTTAGACATGAGTTATGCCGGTTAAGATTGAGGTGCACATTTTGAAGACTTCCCTGCTACCAACATGAGAACACACCCATTAACTGGTGCGGAGAGCTTTGTTTTTTGTCTAATACAACTCATATATTGTATGTGTACAAGAAGGAAGGGAGTATGGTAGGTTCTTATATCACCAAGACTGAGATAAAGCAAAATAAAGCACCTAGACAAGTATCCAGAATCATTACCACCAGCATCAAACAGTTATCAAAATGCAGAAAACAAATTTGTTTATATAACCACATGTAGGTTATAGTAGAGTGTTTATTCAGGTTTCACATTAGAAAATCAGTTTTAAAACATATATAAACAGTTAGATTAACATTTTACACAAAATAGTATTCAAAAGGTAATATGATATTTCAATTAAACTTTTCACAGATTTGCTACAAAATATAAAATTGAGTTCCACGATAAACAGTATGGACCTGAGTGACACTGGCTTGGCAACAACAATAACCTTTTTGAATGAAAGAATTCCCCCATTATATGAGGCAAAGTCCAGTCCTGATTTTTGGGTGCCAATGCACCTCAGACTTGGAAGGTGCCATTTCCCCCTCACACCCTGGGCCCGATGAACAAGTTACTTATCTTAGGTAATGATGTATTTGTAAGAGGCATACTTCAGTTATAGATTCTTTACCTTAGAATTACCCCAGGCGTCAGGGTGGATCCAGAGAATTTTTCTGTGGCAGTACCCCTGTGCGTCGGTAGTTGGATTTAGTAGAGTACGCGTCCGTCGTCGATGTGGTGGTGTCCGGAATGACATGGTGGTGTCTACTAAGACGCTGCCTTTGCGCGCGGACGTCAGTTCTGACACGACTTTCCACGCTAGAAGCACAGAGCCATGCAAGACACTTACCAAAGGTGCACAAAACTAGTGCCCAGGAAGGGAGACCTTATCCCTAGAAGTCAGTTCGCAGAACGGGAAGGATGGGTGGGGCGGTAAGGAATCGGTAAGTAAAGTATGTCTCTTACAGATAAATCGTTACCGAAGGTAAGTAACTTATTCATCTGAAAGAGACAATTAGTTAGAGATTCCTTACCTTAGTATATATACCCCAGCAATACCAACACCGGAGGTGGCTCTGCGAACTAACGAGTAGATTCGTGAAGCCAAAATCGCCTCGCAAAGGGCCAGATTCTGAGAATCCAGCCCTTTGCGAGCGCTATTTTTGCATTTGGGATTCATCATCCCAAATGCAAATATCGCAATTACAGAAATCGCTAAATTGCGAAGAATCGCATTTAAGGAATCTCAATTAGAGATTCCCTAAATGCAATTTGAATTTGAATTTTAAAATATTTATAGAGCGCTCTTATACCAGAATCGGTTTCATGGCGCTAGATAGCAGAAGACCAGTGGATGCGGGGAACAGGGCTATACAGCTACAGATCTGGAGAACAAGAAGGTCTTAAGATGCTTGCGAAATTCCAAGTAGGAAGATGACGACCTAAGGGTAAATGGAAGTGAGTTCCAGAAGGAAGGAGCCAGCACTGCAAATCTGGCCCCACCGGACTTCTGTTTTCTAAAACGAGGAACTGACAGAAGGGCCAAATGAGTAGAACGGAGTTCTCGGGAAGGTAGGTAGGGGGAAATGGCTTCACACAGGAAAACGGGGGCGGTTCCTGATCTGGCCTGGTAGGTGATACATCCAAGCTTGAAAAGGGCCCTCGCCCTCACTGGAAGCCAATGGAGAGACTGCAGCAGAGGGGTCGTATGATTGAACCTGGGGAGTCCGTAAATCAGGCGGGCCGCCTGATTTTGAATCTGTTGGAGCCGACGGAGCAAGTAGGCCGGCGCACCGTTGTAAATGACGTTCCCATAGTCAAGGCGCGAAAGCACCATTGCCATGAGAATGAGCTTGAGTGCAGCAGTTGAGAAAAAGCGGGCAACCCTTCGGATAATCCGAAGGGAGAAGAAACAAGCAGACACAACTGCATTGGTCTGCGTATGAAGGGTAAGCATGGGATTGATGAAAATACCCAAGGTTTTAACCTTGGAAACAGGAAGGGGGGAAGGGCCAAGGGCAGAGGGCCAGAAAGAAGGGGACCAGGGACTGCAACCACCCCCCGTCAGGACCAATTCGGTCTTGTCCGGGTTCAATTTGAGGTGGTTGCAGTTCATCCACCCTTGGATAAAAAGCATAACCTTCTGGAAGTTAAACGCTGAGGAAGGGGCGGAGGAAAGATTGAAAACAAGTTGGAGGTCGTCGGCGTAATTAAACACCGAGACCTCCATCTGCTGTAAAGTAAAAATAAGGGGTGAGATGTATAAATTGAAAAGCAGAGGGGACAAGGAAGAGCCTTGGGGGACTCCACAAGTCACCCTCCTAAGGGGAGCAGTGAAATTGGCAAGATGGACAGCCTGTTCTCTGTCCGTCAAAAATGAACGGAGCCAAGCATAGGCCGTGCCCCCAATGCCTGCCGCTTCGACACGGGTCAACAAGATGTCATGGTCCACCGTGTCGAACGCGGCGGACAGATCTAACAGGACCAGAGCCTGTGGCTGGCCAGTATCAATACCCTCTCTTAGTTGATCCATCACCGACACAACTACCTTCTCGGTGTAGTGCAGCGGGCGGAAGCCCGCCTGGCGGGCGGCAAGGCAGCCTGTGGATTCCACAAAGGAACTCGGGGATCTGGTGATATGAGCCTCTGAGACCTTTGCGAGGTAAGGAAGGAGGGAGATAGGGCGGTAATTGGCGGGCACGGAAGGATCGGTGCCAGGCTTTTTCAAGATAGGGATGATGACTGCTGACTTGTGGGCAAGGGGGACAATACCAGAGTTAAGAGAGTGATTAATAAAGGTTAGTGGTGGAGAATAGCAGTTAGAAAAAAGCTCTTTTAGAACAAAAGCAGGACCAATATCCCGAGGGGAGCCTGATTTGATCCGGGCTAAAAGAGGAAGCAAAGAGTCTCGAGTGAGGAGGGGAAACTGAGTGAAAGAGGGGGCAGGGGGGGTGAGGGAACAGCAGAGAGTACCGTGGGAGGGGGGGGAATGTTGGCCCTAATAAGGGCAATCTTCTCAAAGAAAAAAGAGTTAAGGGAATTACAAAGTGTTTGGGACGGGGGGATTTTAGGGATCGCCCTGTCAGAAGCAGCCAACTCATGAATGGTGTTGAATATCTCCTTGGGTTGGTTTTCTGCTGCCAAGATTCTGCCAGAGAAATACTCAGTTTTGGCTTTTAATATGTCATGTTTGTAGTCTTTTAGTGACAAGCAGTAACTAGCCTTGAGGAGAGGGCAGTAGGTAGGCCGCCAGGCGCGTTCGGCTCTGCGGGTCGCAAGTTTTTTTTCCCTGAGGGCAGGAGTAAACCATCGGTTGGCCGCGTGGGCGCGTTTAATAGTCACTCTCTTAAGGGGAACAATGTAATTGCACGCCTTTAGTAGCCAGTTGTTAATGGCTGAAAGTTGGGAGGAAGAGGGTAGATCATTGAGCTCCGGGCTAGTAGCCTCCAGAGAAGAGCAGACCGCCGGGAGGACCGCCTTATCCCACTTTCTAGCCCAGATGTTTTTGGGCAGGGGGGGTTTAGGTGGCCGTCCAAGGTTGGCTGTGAAGGAAATGAAGAAATGGTCTGACCAAGAACAAGGGGAAATGATTGGAAGATCCATAGGGATGTTAAGGGACCAAATTTGGTCAAGTTGATGACCTTTGGTGTGGGTGGCCGAACTCAGCTGGGGGAGGAAGTTTAGGCTGGTGAGCAGAGCCGTAAACTCCTTAGATCGCATATCTTCAGCTGGGTCATTCGGCCAATAGTTTAAATCTCCCAGTAGAAGGATGGCGGAATTATTTACCACAAGGGTGGCCAGGAGGTCTTCAAGAGCAGGTAAAAAGCCGGGTGTAGACTGGGGCGGGCGATATATAAGCACACAGGTAATTGGGATCCCAAAGGAAGTGGAGCGGACTACTAAGCAGTCTACAGCAGGGATCACGGGAGACGGTAGGGTTTGAAAAAGGAAGTCCGCCCGAGTAATCAGGGCCACGCCTCCCCCAGTCTTCCCTCCTGGGCGATCCATCCTAATGGCAGCGTAAGTAGGGGGCAAAATGGACAGCAGGCTAGGAAGCGAGTCGTCCCTGAACCATGTTTCCGTGAGGAATAACAGGTCAGGCTGGCGTGAGTCGAGAAGATGGAAGAGCTCGAGTTGATGCCCAACCGCAGACCTGGTGTTAAGGAGGATCGCAGAGGTACGAGGCAATTCATGAACCTTTTTAACATTGTGAATTCGCAATATGGGGCCGCTATTTACCGCGAAGTGTAACTACGTGGTAAATAGCGAAAACTTAGAAAAATGCACTTTAGTGCATTTTTCTAGGTTGTATGTTACACACACACATGTCCTTTGGACGTGTGTGTGCGTAACATTAGTGTACATTACCATTTCAGGGGTGCTACAGGGTGTCCTTTGGACACCCTGGCACCCTTGAAATCGCTTCCTTTATTTGCGATTCGCTAATTGCTAATCGCAAATAAGGAATGACTCCCCATTCATTCCTATGGGCCTTGAGGCCCATAGGAATGAATGGGAAAGCCATTCCTTATTTGTGATTAGCAATTAGCAAATCGCAAATAAGGAAGCAGTAGAAATCGCAAAAAAAAATGCGATTTCTACATGCATCAAGTTTTGAGAGTCTTTAATAGCGATTCCTTAATAATCGCTATTAAGGACTCGCAAAAGAGGACTTTGATGAATCTGGGGGTAAGTTTACACCAGAAAGTCCTGAAAAACAGAACGGCCGAAAAAGCAGTCTCGCCGGACTTGGCTATCCAGGCAGTAATGTTTTGTGGACATGTGTAGGGATGCCCACATGGCTGCCTGGCAGATGTCAATCAGCGGAACTCCAAGTCTCAAAGCAATAGAGGCTGTCGTCGCCCGGGTAGAGTGGGCGCGCAGTCCTACTGGAGGTTCCTTTTTCGTCAAATAATAGCAGATCTTAATGCATAGGACGACCCATCGAGAGATGGTATGTTTTTGCACGGCCCGACGTTTCTTGGCGCCCACATACCCACAAATAGTTGAACGTCCAGCCAGAAATCTTTAGTGCGGTCAGGGTAAAAGGACAGCGCACATTTTGGGTCCAGACTGTGGAGTCTCTCCTGATCTCTGGAAGGGTGCAGAGGCAGGAAGAAGGTAGGCAATGTAATGGCCTGAGCTTTGTTGAAATAGGTAACCACTTTGGGCAGAAAAGAGGACCTAGTGAGAATGACCACTTTGTCTGGATGAACTGCAAGAAAGGGAGGTTTGGAGGAAAGAGCCTAAGCTCACTCACCCTGCGAGCAGAGGTGACAGCAATCAGGAAAGCGGTCTTCAAAGTAAGAAGATGGAGAGGACAATTATGTTGTGGCTCGAAGGGAGCATACATAAGGTAAGTAACAACAAGATTGAAGTCCCACTGTGGCATTACGAAAGGAGAAGGAGGAAAGAGATGAGTAATGCCCTTTATAAATCTAATTACAATCGGAGACTCGAATAGAGACAGCTGATCAGGAAGGCGCAGAAAGGCAGATATGGCCGAAAGGTCACCTTTAAGAGTACCCAAAGCAGAGCCCTGCAGGGCCAAAGATGGAATGAAGAGGAGAACCCCTGAAAGAGGGCAGAAAGGGGATCCACAGCCTTTGCTGTGCACCATGCCACAAATTTGTCCCATCTACAGGTGTAAACCGCTTTAGTGGAAGGACGCCAGGCTGCCAAGATGACGCTACAGATTTCAGGAGGAAGGTCGATAGCTGTCAACTGTCGCCGCTCAATCTCCACGCAAGGAGGTGGAGGCTGGACAGGTTCGGGTGGAGGACCGTCCCCTCCGACAGAAGATTCTGCTGAAGAGGCAGTCGGATTGGAGGATCAATGGCCATATTGAGCAGCTCAGGATACCAGACTCTTCGTACCCAGTCTGGAGCCACAAGAATGACTTGGGCCCGGTTGCGGTTGATCTTCTTCAGCACTCTGGGTTGAAGTGGGTCAGGTGGAAAGGAGTACAGGAGGCCACAATTCCACTCGCAACTAAAAGTGTAGTCGAGCGAGTTCCGCCTTGGAAAGTCTAATGCGCAGCACTGCTGAAATTGCACATTCTCTTCAGTGGCGAACAGATCTAACCAAGGCTCTCCCCATTGCCGAAAGAGCCCTTGCACCACCTCCAAGTGAAGACACCATTTGTGCTCCATCATGCACCGGCAGCTGAGTTAGTCCACACTGTCGTTCAGGGAACTTGCCGGGTGTTGAACCACCACGGATATGCCCTGATGTTCCAGCCATGGTCAATGATGAAGAGCCTCTTGACACAGGGTCCATGACCCCACCCCGCCCTGCTTGTTGCAGTACCACATGGCGGTGGTGTTGTCTGTGAACACCTGCATTACTCTTCCTTTGACAGAAGGAAGGAAAGCCTTCAGTGCAAGACGGATCGCCGGGAGCTCCAAAAGCTTTATGTGGAGACCGGACTCCACCGGAGACCAGAGACCCTTGATCTCCGCCTCTCTCAGGTGGCCGCCCCATCCCGGAGTAACGCATCCGTCACTACTGTGAATTCTGGTTGGGGAAGGGAGAGCGATCTGCCGCTGACCCAATCCTGGTTCGTGAGCCACCACTGCATTTGACGCGCAGTCTCCTCGGAGATGACATTGGAAAGATTCCCCTGATGCTGCGCCCATTGGAACTTCAGGTCCCACTACAGTGCACGCATATGCCACCTGGCATGATCCACCAGCAGGATGCATGAGGCCATGAGGCCTAGCAGCCTCAGGGTCATTCTCACCGAAATCCGGGATAGAGACTGAAACATCGGTATCATAGCCCGAATATCCCGGACTCGCTGCTCTGGACGATAAGACAGAAACTGCGCTGTATCCAGAACCGCTCAGATTAAAAGGAGCTTCTGAGAGGGGAATCAGGTGTGACTTTGGTTGTCGATATAGGGGGAAGACTGGAACCCTTCATCTGCGCAGGTAAGGTGCGACCACAGCCAAGGAGTGCTGGGGAGACCAAAGGGGAGCACTGTAAACTAAAATGCTTGTGGCTTACCATGAACCGTAGGTAACGCCTGTGGGCTGGCAGCACGGGAATGTGGAAATAGGGGTTGTGCAAGTCCAATGTTACCATCCAGTCTAACGGATTGAGGGCAGACAGGACCTGAGCCTACGTGTGCATTTTGAACTCCTCCTTCCGGAGGAAGTGGTTGAAGGCCCTGAGGTCTAAAATAGGACGCACGCCTTTGTCCTTCTTGAGTACCAGAAAGTAGTGTAAGTATCGCCACAAACTATTTCTGGCACTGTGACCCTTTCGTTAGCTCCCTTGCCAAGAGAGCTGCAACTTCCTGGCGGAGAAGGGCCATGTGATCCCCGATATGCGATGAAGTGCTGGTGGCATGGGTGGAGGAGTAGTCTTGAAGGGGAGGGAGTAGCCCCTTTGGACTATCTGCCAAACCCACCTGTCCGACGTGATGTTTAGCCAGTGTGGGAGGCAATGGCGAATCCTGCCGCCCACTGGCCCTGAAAGGTCGGACAAGGAGGGTTCTGGGAGGACTAGCCCACCCACTGGCCCCCGGACCCACATTGCTGGGTCCCACGTCCGCGGCCATGCAGATACTGTGTAGCTTGCGTGGCCCTGCGGCCAGATTTGGAAGAACGTGTCGGGGCACCCCTTCCGAAGCCACAAAAGGGGCTAAAGGCGGACTGAGTGGGGCAAGAGGTTGCCGCGACCCAAAGATCTGGCCGTAGTCCTAGAATCCTTGAAGCGCTTGAGCGCAGAGTCCTCCTTGTCACTGAACAGGCGATGGTCATCAAAGGGCATGTCCAAAAGGGTAGATTGGACATCCCCAGAGAAACCAGACATCCTCAACCAGGCATAGTGCCTCAAGGCACTAAGGTTCCCTAAGTGCTCTTAATAAGCAAGTATCTGGATCAGTATGAACTCACCTCCGTGCCAAGATGCCTCGGCAATCGAGCGCTCTATAAATGCATCAGTCAATTAATCAGTCAAGGCTACCGACAAGGAAACCATTTTGCCCAGAGGGTCGGCGGTAACCAGCAGACATCTAATGGTGAACTTAGCTGTGTCTCGATCTTCTGCCAATGCGCGGTTGAGAATGGCCTGGGCCTCCTCCAGGCACTGTGGTAGCACTTGCGCAACCGTATCACACACCGTATGGGTATAACGGCCCAAGAGGCATGCATTGTTCACTGACCACAGCTAAGCTGGTGGAAGAAAACATCTTCTTCCCAAGGTGATCTAGCTGCTTGGATTCCCTATCTGGGGGGAGTACTAGGGAATGCACCTTTCAAAGCAAGGCTTGGACCACCAAGCTCTCGGAGCGTGGGGGGTAGGTGTTGGGAGAGGAAAAGCACTGGGCAATCATCTTGTCCACAGGAGCCCCTGTGCTGAGTTTGGACCAAGTACCAGGAGGACATCAGTGAGGGCTTCATTAAAAGGCAGCAGGGGCTTCGAAGAGGCTTCTGCCGGTTGAAGTAGCTCTGTCAGGAGGTTAGTCCTGAATACCACCTTGGGAAGCTCCAGGCCCAAGGCCTCAGCCACCCTACGCAACACCATTGCATACAAAGCTCCGTCCTCGGTAGCCACGGTAGGAGAGAGAGCATGCCAAGGTCTGGGGAGGTATCCAAACCACTGGCATCACCTAGTTCTTCAGGCCAATACGGTTCTTCGAGCTGGTCAGCTAAAGGGTCTAAAGACCCCTCCCAGACCTCCTAACCTCACTCAGGCTGCCACTCAGGGCGGTAGGGAACGCCCGAGATGAACAGAGGTACAAAGGTACCCTCCTGCGCCGGTACTGTTGTCTGGCGACTTCGGTCCGGCACCCTGTCTAAGTCGGGGGTGAGGTTGGGTTCGACGCCGATGGGGGGGCGGGGGGGGGGGGGGGGGGACAATCGACGTCGGGGAAGTCGTCACTAGAAACGGCGCTGGGGAAGGTACCATAAGGTTGATCAGCGCCAATCCGGATCCAGACTTGGATCCTCAGGGGCCCTCTGGCGCCGGGGTTGAAGCCATCGGCATCGAAGGCCCAAGGCCCCCAGCCAATTCCACGGGGCCTGAATGTGCGCCTCGTAAAAAGCTTGAGGCTGGGCAGGGGACGTTCCGGGAAAGGGAGCGTAGTGCGGGCCGTCCCAGAAGCAGGCTCCAAAGACGGGGCTGGAGAGCGACGACGCTCCAGGTCCCGAATTGCGTCGGCCGACGGACGGGGAGAAGGCGTAGAGCAACGATGCTCCTTCACCTTCTTCTTGTGCTTCGACTTACCCGATGAGTGCAAAGAATTTGATGACGAGTAGTGGTGGCTCCGCAACCTTGACCTCAAACGATAGGGAGCGGACTGCCGGGACTCCAAGAGCTTTAGTGACTGCCCCCGCAAAGACTTCAGATTAATGGCCCAGCAGTCTGAGCACGACTGAGTCGGGGTCGTGCTTCAGGCACCAGAGGCACATGAGGTGAGGATCCGTGATGGACATCAAGGTCTGATCGAAGTCACAAGGATTGGCGCAGGTCCAACGATGGGACACCCCTCATGCTACCAGGAGTCGAAGCGGTACAAAAAGGGGGTGGTGATGGACGGAGCATCTGCACCAATCAAACACTCACACCCAGTCAAAAGATCTGGGTTTAATCCATCACTGTTCTTTAGCCCAAGATTCCTAGGACCGGTTTCTGGCATTCCAGCCGTCTTCAGCCAGGCTTGCTTGAATCCAGTGGCAAAGTGAGCAAGGGACTCACGTCTGAGCATACCCTGCCAACTTATGGCGAACAAAGCGGTACAAAAGGGGGTGGTGATGGACAGAGCATCTGAACCAATCAAACGCTCACACCCAGTCAAAAGATCTGGGTTTAATCCATCACCGTTCTTTAGCCCACTCTCCCACCCCAGTTCAGACATGGCCATATACAAATCAGTCTGACCCTGTGCCTCATGGGAACAGTCCAGCCCGAACTTCCAAGCCATGCCTTCCCTGGACCGGAATCAAGCTTCCTAGGACCAGTTTCTGACATTTCAGCCGTCTTCAGCCAGGCTTGCTTGAATCCAGTGGCAAAGTGAGCAAGGGACTCACGTCTGAGCATACCCTGCCAACTTATGGCGAACAAAGCGGTACAAAAGGGGGTGGTGATGGACAGAGCATCTGAACCAATCAAACGCTCACACCCAGTCAAAAGATCTGGGTTTAATCCATCACCGTTCTTTAGCCCACTCTGCCACCCCAGTTCAGACATGGCCATATGCAAATTAGTCTGACCCTGTGCCTCATGGGAACAGTCCAGCCCGAACTGCCAAGCCATGCCTTCCCTTGACCGGAATCAAGCTTCCTAGGACCTGTTTCTGGCATTTCAGCTGTCTTCAGCCAGGCTTTCTTGAATCCAGTGGCAAAGTGAGCAGGGGACTCACCTCTGAGCATACCCTGCCAACTTATGGTGAACAAAGCGGTAGTCGAAGACTCAAGACTCAGAAAAAAAATTGTCAACAAAAGTAAAAAAAAGTTTTGTCAAAAAATTACTAAGGGGCAAGCTATCTCTGGATCTGCACTGTCGGTGCGGAAGAAGAAAGAACTGATGTCAGCGCGCAGGGGCGGCGTCTAAGTAGCCACCACAACGTCTTCCTGGTGTCCACCACAACGATGACGGACACAGAGTTGACCAATACAACCTACCCGCCCGCAGGAGTACTGCTACAGAATATTTCTCCGGATCCAGTCTGACGCCTGAGATAATTCTAAGGAAAGGAATCTATTACTAATGGTCTCTTTCAGATAGGGCCTGCATTACCATTATGCCTACCATTATGCCTAAAACAGCGCTTTCCCCTTAGCCCTAAGTCATCCCTTCACACCCTTAGCTCTAAACCGCCCCCCACCCTAAAAACTGGCTTTGAGATGCCATTCCTGAAAGTAAAAGATTCAGCATAAAGATGGGTGCAGTATCATCGCAGTAGTGATGATGCTTCCGGTCTAAAGGCTATTCGTATTGAAGTCTTCGTGAAAAAGAACGCTTCCCTTTGAAAACATCTCAGGTAGTGTTTTGTACTTTTTCACAGCCTAAAACTGGTTTGGTCAGGATGGTCAAAATTGCACACCATCTTCACTAGCCTACTCATCATAGCCTTCAGGAGAATTTTTATCTTCAAATTGATTAATAAGATCAGCTGAGAGAAAGTGCTGAATTTAGGTACAAGTGTACCAGCTGGCAGCTACAGTAAATTGGAAACGCTGAAGAAAAATGGAAGCTTCGTTTTTTAACAAATCTTCCAGAAGGCTATTAGGACCCCCTTCCTGACTGCATTCAACTGAATACCACACCCAGCTCTTCTTTAGTCAAGAAGACCTCTAGTAAGTCTCGGTCCTCTTGAAATAGAGAAAGCATTTTCAACTTCAGAGTGAAAGGGTGCTTTAGTTCTTGTCTAGAGAATGTTGAGCCGCATATCATTTTGTTTATGCAAGTCAGAAAACACAACAGCGATACAGATGTTCCTACAACTATTGCCTCAGCCCAATTTTTTTTATTTCTGCAATTGTTTTAGTTGCCGTCACCTGATTGGGAAGCCCATATAATAACTTACCAGACTTGTATCCCATACCCCATGTACTATAGAACCAACTTTGGATGGTTAACCAAAATGTGTTTGGTACATCAAGGGTGAGGGTTCTCATCTTGTCTGCGACTGTCTCCAAGTGCCTCATTAGCTGTGGCTCTTTGGTCATACCATGAAAGTTCCAGCTGTAGGACCCTCCCCTCAAGCTCCACCCTAGTCACCTCTGGTCTATGCTCTTAAACTTTTAAAAAGGAACGTGCACTGCCTCTGATGATCTTTTTGTATGACTCCCACACTACCATGGTTGGTCACTGAGTCAGTATTTAGTACCAATTAGCTATTTGTTTTCACTCTAACAAATTCCAAGGAGATTCCATCTAAGAGTCAGCTCATATTTAGACCCCAGATCCCTGCAGTTCACAGCAGGTGTGCCCAAGGAACACCACAACTGGGAAGAGGCCTGAAAACTCACTGGGAGAATTTTCATCCCCCTACCATTTAGTCAGCTATGCGGACAGAGAAGGAATCAATGCCCGATAGGGATTGCTGTGCAGCATAACAAACTCTTTAGGTTGTGACTTCCACATGCCACATCAGCCAAACATCAAATAATCCAATGGAGCTTACCTAGTTTGCAAGCACTCAGCTTCCAGGAATGAGCGTCGGATGCAGGCAACACAATTCTCTTGGTCCTCCCTTTGTGGCATTTAAATCCCCATCTATCACCACCGCCCCATAAATTGATCTGCCAATAATATTCCAAGAGCGCTTAGTGACTCCAGCATTAGTGATGGCTGGACGTAGATACTTATTAAGCACCATGAGTAGCCTTCAAGGCCACGGGATAACAGAACAAATTGTACCCGTTTATCTGAATATACAAGGGAAAGGTTTTGGTGTATATGATTCCCACCCTCCTGAAGCCTTAAGAAATCCTCCGCAATAGACTCTGTTAAATCTTGCATCTAAAGTATCAGGAGGGTGTCTGAGAAGTGCTGCTTTATGAATTGTAGAAAGACACCTCTCAATTTCATTGTTCTACACGTTAACATTCCAGGACCTCATTTCATACCTAGATATTCCAGTCTAGTGTGTTGTTTGTTTGTGTTAGAGTACTCCCGACTGTGGAATGTCTCTACCTAAGCAACCAACCCATCCCCTTGATGTATGTCACCCCTTGGAGGAAGTGAACTTGACTGATGGAAACCTACCCTCCCTAGTCGATGGTGTGCATATGAACTGCTTTTTCAAACATAAAACTTAAGAGCCATCCATCTCCCTCAATTCCTACTTCCCAACACTTCCTACCTAGCAGCATCTGCCACACTATTCAAATAGTTAACTCAGGTAAAAAAAAAACTCAAACTTGGAGTACATGTCCCAGGTTTTAGCCAGGTCTCCTCACCTTCCCATTCAACCGAAGAGGTGATCAGCAATATGTACATCAGTGTATAGGTCTTCCCTGTTTACAGAATACCTATACAAGAATTTAGAGCAGTTTAACCTTGGACCGCAGTACGCCAAAGGAGAGGTCCAAAAGGTTAAGGATTACCCTATTTGCTAAGCAATTCGAGCACGAGCCTCCTTCCATTTCTCTGTTCCCACAGCGCCACTGCTCTTATCACTCAGGCTGGCTTGGGAAAGCTTTAGTTGTGCAGCCTTCGTTGTTGATACATTCTTTTCCTTTGAGGTTTTGCCTGTATTACTGAGCGAAATTCTGGTTTGTGTGAGTATGGAGCACACTGTAGGCCTCTGAAGGGCTTTCCTTGTTTTACTAAATCCTATGCTGCCTCTGGTATAATAAAGGAGTGGGTCTTTCCACAAAAACTAACTCTTAGCCTGGCAGGGAAGATTAAAACATTACAGCTGCATGGATCTGAGTTTTTGTTTAACCACCAGAAACATTTGTTCCTATACTGAATGAGATTTGTGTAGTCTGGGAACAAAATTATTTTGTGGCTTTGAATCTCACAATACTGACTTTGCTTGCCGCTCTTAAATAACCCTGTGTGCAGACCCTATGATCCTCCTCTTCCACCCGCTGGGCAGACAACTGAGCAGAGCCACCAAAAGAGCCATCAGACCACCACCAGGCACTCCTACTTGGCACCTCCTCCAAGTAGACCAAAGCAGGGAGATTTTCTTGTTCTCTTCTCCTGTTTCAGCATTCGAGGCTTGGCACACTCCCCTTCTTCGCCCAGGACTTCAGCATTTGGTGCCCCTTAAGCCAAGGGGGAACAGGGCAAGCAGGTGTTCAGCACCCTGGGGTCATCGCCTCCGCATCACAGCCACTCAAAAGTGTGCAGGCACAGCCTCTGAAGACTGAGTCCTCTGCCAGCCATTTTGGGTCCAGTCTGTTTCCAGGGGAGATTTAGCAGTCCCCAGTGAATGTGGGAAGGGACATACACCCCACAAATTTGGGTCAACATCTTCACCAGCGGTCCAGCTCTTTAGTTCGCTACCAACATACAGTGCATGGCTTACAGCAGGCAGTAACAAAGATCAAGCAGGAGACATTTTACATTGTAAAGGCAGCACTTCCCTTGATTCAAATACCAGGCAGGAGCTCCACTCATTTACAGCAGTGCCCCATCTCTGCAAAACTCTAAATAAAGCTCTACGTTTCTGGTTTATGAGGAAGTGGAAGAAATATTTATGAATTCAGACAATATCCATGATGGCGAAGTAGAATTACAGGTAAATCACTTTTCCTTCTCCATCACCGTAGTTTCTCGGTTATATTTATACGCAGCAGTATTGAGCAGCAAGTTCAATTCCAACCTCTGTGGAAAGGAATGCGAAACACAGTGTGACATGCCTGAAAATAGTGGCAGATTACAAATTGTATTGCTTAGCGAAAGTGTGCCTTGGTAGAGGTAGCCATTATAATAAAGGGGTAACCCAAACAATCGTCCTTGGACCTGGGTGTCGATTGTTTTCTGTTCCAATGGTCCTAGACCTTTCTTTTTACACAATTATCTACTTTTAAACAATTGCCATTCAATTAAGCTTATGAGCATGTGCAAAGTCAGCTTGCGATTACATAGATCCAGAAACAGTTAAAGTATTTATGATGTGCAACAACCAAGAGATTTCAAAACAGCATGTATTTATTAATCACAAACTTAGATCAACCAACAGTAGACATCTTACTCAAATGTAACTAAAAAAGAAGAAAGAAAAAGAGGTTGCTCCAGGGGAACGTGCGAAAAGGGGTGCTCTAATGGAGAGAGAAAGAGGTAGGGAAGGAGAAGAATTCCCAATTGAGGTCATAAAGCAATAATTGTTGTAAATCAAGTCGGACTGATAGTGTATATCAATCTAAATTAGCCTGGCCAGTGATGATTAATTATACAGTAACTCTGTTCAGCATGTTTCGTTCAACATTGAGAGATTTATCATCATTTGCACAATAGAGGAAGGGGCTTATGGTCCAGGCCTGCTGAAGGTAGACATCAATGTTTTGACCCGGCTTGTGACACAGAGGGAAACTGGGGCTTTGGCCGGCGGGTCTTCTTCAGGATATGGGTAAGCAACCTATTCAGGGTGTTGGTATATATGGCTCCCGGTATGGTCACCTGGGTAAGGGTGAGAGAATGTAGAGGAAGTGCACACAAGAAGTTGTTCTGGAGAACAGGATACACTGAATGATAGTAGGTCAATAGGAGTTAAAGGCACACTGATATGGCTTCTCAAAAAAGTCCATATTGTGGGAGGAGGATGGATCCTTATCGGTACTTGAAGAGCAGAGTTGACCGAGTGAATTGGTAAAAAAGAGCGAGTGCATCAGCAACTTATACAAGCGTGCAGTGTCCTCACTTTTTAAATCTCTTAGGTTGTTGCACATCATAAATACTTTAACTGTTTCTGGATCTATGTAACCGCGAGCTGACTTTACGCATGCTCATAAGCTTAATTGAATGACAATAAAACACAGTCCTTCATCAAAATCTAAACTTTTCGCTTTCCCCAGTGGCTGCAATTCCCTGCACAAGTTACATTGCACACTTCTCAGGGGTCCTTACACCCATCCTGCAGATCTCAGTATGACCCTAAACACAGCCTCCAGCACTTAGCAAAGAAAACTAAGGTTGGCACTGCTCCTGTTTTGCTGTGTCTGCATCTGGCACGCAGGCGGATGCTTTCTGTTATACCTGCCTTTGCATGCTGCCTCAAAGTCAGAGAAACTGACTTTCTGTGGTTTCTAGTTTAACAGGGTTTAAAATGGTTTGTTTGGTTTTCACTAAACTCAGAAAGTAAACCTATACATCTCTAGGAAGACTTTACACTTCTTAATCGAGAGAAGGTAAGTAAGGCAGAAAACACAAACTTGATGAACACTATTCCAATTAGTCGTTCCGCAACAAGAATGGCACGCCATCAAGCACAACTGCATATGAAAGAGCAGGAGAGAAATTAAACAGCTCAACTAAAAACAGAGAAGAAATGATACCACCTTTAGAAAAAAGGTTTAAAAAATGAAGGTAACACCCTAAGATGCTGAGTAAAATCCAAGTGGAACAGACGTTTTCAGAGTAAGGTAGCCTCTGCAACAGGCTGCTATGTTCATGGGTTGCTGTAAGGAAAAATAAGCTGCAGACTGACTGCAGAGTTGAAGAAATAGGGGCATGTGGCAACTGTGTGAAGTGGCACTTTTCACTTTTGTTACAGTGTTAATGTAGAAGCACCATTCTCTTGTTCAAAGTTTGTTTTTGCAGGGTATTGCTTCCAAACAAATGCCTAGGTGATGTGTTTGGAACACACTTGTGCTCTAGTCAGAAAGTGAAGAGCCTTTTGCCCGGCAGCAGATATTGGAGTATGCGACCAAACGCATTTCAAGGTCAAACCTACCATGAGGTGCTGTCCAACTTAAGGTCCACAGAACTAAAACACTTTTGGCACAAACTTTCATTCCTGGCAGTTCCAAATTCTTATTATCTCTGCTTGACAGTCAGAAAGAGGGCTTTTAAAACACTCAGTTGTTAACCATGGATACAACACGCTGAGTTGGACTCTAAGGAGAGAACAGATTCTCCATACCCAATAGAAGGAACTAGTCATGGGTACTGCCGGCTTAACAAAGCCAGAACAAAGCAGTAGGTTCTACTTGATGCTGGCAGAACCGAATGGGTCTCAAAATGTATAGAGTCTGGGTTGTAGCAGTCAACTTCAGAGTGGTAAAGGTGCAAGGATCACAGAGATGAATCTCAATGTCAGCAGTGGCCTAGTCATCAAAAGGAAGATGGAAGAGTTCCACATGGTCGAAATAGACTACAAGCAGGTAAAACGGTCTCTACCTCAGAGAGTTCATAACAGGATCCCTTTATATTGAGGGAGTTTTATCTCTCTTCCCTTCACAATTCTGTATGACCTGGCCACACACAGTCCATAAACGGCCAAGCATTGGTAACCTGAAACTTGGAAGGAAATTGGTATTTTCCCAGCTTACCAGCAGAGATGAACCATCATAATGCTAAAGACAGATACAGGCGCCCTCTTGAACGCACTCAAGCCTTTTCTTCTTTTAAACAAATAGCTGAAAGGAAGCTCAAATACAGAGAAAAAGACAGAAACATTAACAGTTGACAAAAAGCTTTTAGAAGGAAAGAAACCTTTTCCAAGAAGACAACATATGGAAAATACAATATGCTGTGTTTAGATATCTTCTCACGACGAGAACAGAGAAACAAGAAGAGAGGATGTAGCCTAAGGGCTAGAACGGTCGACCTCAAATCTGGAGAACTGGGTTTGAGTCTCGGCAATGACGATCAACATCCTGATATTCTGGGCAAATCACTTAAACTCCCTGTACCTAACAAAAAACATGAATGTGTTCTTGTGTAACACAACTGGTGCTCATGTAAAGCGCTCTGATACCTTCGGGCCAAGTTTGCGCTATATAAAACGGATTAAAAAAAAAAAGAAGAAGGATAGGATAGGATAGTACATGGCAGAGTGTGCACTCCCCGGTTTGCATACTACAGTCCTAGTGTAGTTACTTTGACTGTTTAAATTCAATTAGAAAAATAAAAAAGGATTCTATGATGATTCTATTCTTGGTTTTTTCATCATTATAGCTTTGAAAAAAGTACTTCGGAATTCCAGTTGATTTACTGAAACAATATAATAGTTACAACATAGACAAAGATCCAATGTTGGAACAATATTTAGACCAGAGTTCATATATTTTTAGTAAGATAAAGGTAGACTACTGGGAACCCTACAAAGACAGCTACGAAGATGTTGAAGAACAGATAGCTCGTGAAGAAGCATATAAACAAAATCTATTATGTTTAGTAAGGAGATGATTGAGCCAAGACATTTCCTTACTGTTTAGTTAGTCTTTTCTACTGTCAATACACCACAGAATTAGATATTTTCTAACAACCAGTGGTGCTAGACACAGAGGTTACGAGCTCAGTTTCAAACGTCTAAAATAACTGACATTTCCTGTAAGTTAAGTAACTAAAAAGTACCACCCTCGCCATGCAGTGCTCATGAACTCACATATCATATGTGAAGTTATGAACAGTGCATTTGGCTGGAGTTATAGTATGTAGCTTACCATTTGCTGGGATTTTCAGTTTTCTTTTGGTTTTGGATCATAAACAAATTTGAAGTTCTGGGAATTTTACACTTTTTTTTATATTGTTGGCTAGTCAATGGTCCAAACAGATAACCAGAGCCTTGCTCATATTGTCAGTGAATATTTATATGTTTACAGGTACTTCTAACAACAGTATTTACTTTGGACTTCTCCAATCCTGTTAGAGCACTGAGCATCTTGAGAACACTTACTTAAGCATGTTATCTTTCTCTTTGCATTGCTGCTCCAACTTGAGAATCTTCTGCCTCAAACCATTCATGACCTATCAGAGGAAGGAAAAATGAATTTATTGGCTTGGAGTTGCATTTGGTTTTCTTTAGAAATGTGGATTATTCTATCATCACAAGGAAAAACGAGACACAAACATCAGGGGAAGTCTCATAATAATGGCATAGTTTAAAAAGACAACTTTGAGCATTTGACGTGTGGCTGTGTCAAATAAAAGGCTAATGAATGCAAAGACATGTTGGCTCAAAGTTCCTCTTACCGAACTTGAATCGTTACGTTTATCCACTAAACTTCTGGAAAACTCAGAGCCCTGCAACAAGAACAAAACAAAGAGCACTTGTTACCTCACTAATGTCTCCTAGTGGGTGTGGCCCACCAAGAACCTGTGGAGAAGAAGATTTGTAGCCTTGAAATAATTTAAACTGAACTTGTGTTACTTCATAAGTGAGGAATGTCAACAAATACAGGTACCTTGGAGGGATCCAACAGCTGCTCAATCTGTCGATCTTTTTTGCTGTTCTCCTCCTTTAATCGCCGCAGTTTTGTTTTCAACACGTCTGCTTCCGATCTTTGCAGTTGTAATGTCTAGAAGAGAAAAGACTCACATCTCAACCTCCCACACATCTTTAAAATGCCTGGATGAATGAAACAATAGCAAAGAGCCCCCAGAATTCAGTGGATATCCTAAACCTCAAACATTTTCAGTGATACCCCAACATCTGATAAGCTATCAGTCTTGAAAGTCAATTTACTAGCAACATAAAACCCTTGATTACCTGTAAAAATTGTTCTGCAGCACAGCTATCTTCTGTGCATCTGCATATTTGGTGGAATATTACCTTTTGACAGCTAATAAATCTCAGAACATATTGTTCTGAGTTTTAAAAACATTTTAATAAAGCTGTGGATATGTTTTCAAATGCATCTCATTCTGCTGCAGTGAAGCATCTATAGGATTAGTCTACATGAGCAACTTGGTATGCTGGTTAGAAACACATGTTTATTTAGTCTTTGCGTGAACTCCACAATAACATTTTCAGGAACAATCCGACTGTGAAGGCACTGGGGTAGTACGATTGGCACGCATCAGATGTGCTTCCGTAGCCTATGTTTATCAAAGTTTCTAGACATATCCAGTACATTCCGCTTGGTCCCCATGGTGAGTAGGTATACCTATACCACACTCAAAGATCAATTGAGAATTTTAGTCTGCTTTCTAGTGTGATCCTATAATTTTGGAAGCAATGCCCTCACCCACTTTCGTGTCATGCTTTCCTCTGGCATGCTTCTACGCCACTTGTACTATAGTGTACAGGGGTGGAGTTTGGTCATGTACTAAACTTAATATTAGATATGGAGATACAATCATAAATGGTTAAACCTTTCTTCTGGGTTACCTAATCAATTTGATCTTTATTTACCATTCCTTAGACAGGACTAAATATATGTGGATGGTCTCAGGGCATTTTCACCCTACCATCGCTCAGTTACTTGTCAATATGTTTAGGCCATTAACTAGTACCCCCCTATCTGTTAACAGCCTTCATTAGGACTACAAGATTGCTCTGTTTCCAACTAGTCTACTGAGTCAACCCTAGTATCGTCACTAAAAAGTGTTAGTTATATACCATACACGCACCTTAATTTTGATATGTTTTGTAGACGATGGAGCTTTCTTCAGCAGTCCAACTAGGAATTTGTAACCCAGGGTAGGAGCAGTTTATGGCCATTCTTTGCCCACCGCCATGCTTGATAAATGCATGACTACAGGGTGATGCTTTTGCTCTTACGCTATGGTACAAGAGGAATAGAAGCATACCCAAGGATGAAGCATGCCACAAAAGTGGATGACAACATTGCTTCCAAAACGATGGGCTCACACTAGAAGGAAGAAAACAATTATCATCAATCTTTGAGTGTGGTATAGCTACAGCTGGGAGGGGATTGATGAAAAGATACCTCTTGCCTCCTTGTGTATGGGATGAGTAGGTATGTGGACCAGTCATGTGGAGCAGAGGAAAACAACACGTTTTCCATGATCCCTTCCTCCGAATTTACAAGAGAAAGAGCCTACATATAGGTGGTGGCGAAACACAGCAGTTTGTTAGTGAATTATCCTCACTTCGCTCATCCTTGGATAGCTCACACACAACATGTATATTTGTATACTATAAATGTTTCTTATACACAAACCTATATATGTATATATGGCAAAATATCAACATGAATCACAACTATATGCTTCTACATATAACTTAGTCCATATAAATTAGTAGCTAATAATCTGCCATAGTGTGAAATGTGTACAGAAGATGAATATCTGCACAAGACTGAATACAGCTACACAACATGGACTATGCTGGGCCATGTCTGCTGATGCCCTCCGCTGTCTCTGGAGATGCTGATCTCTGGGTGGGTTGGTCTTCTCTGCCTGTCTGCCTGTGCACAGACAATCCTGGCTTTCGTGTATCAGTTCTCACAGAGATTTTAAAAGTGTGTGAGAAGGTGTTGTCATGGCATAAGTGACAACAGTAGCTCGAGAATCTGTGATAGAGCTTCACTCAGTTATAGGGCTCCCAGACCTTTTTTATCTGTCTTGTATACCTTATGCAATACTATACATCATTGGTGAATAACAATACCATACATGTGTAGTGCAAACATGAAGCTCTGGTACATTATTGTAAAAATACGAAGTAATAATGGAACGGAAGCTCAACACTATATTATCTTAAAAAACAAGAGGAATACTCATGTCTCATGTCAGTAGTCGCTCTGGCCTAAATATGAATTATTAGGGTACACACAACACCTTGTACAGGAAATGATTGTTTTAGGCCTGGTTAGCACCTTGGGGGGCTACCTCATGTTAGGGCCTGGCCCTCGTACTGCAAACCCCACTTGTTATAAAGCCGAAGGTAGTTCCTGATTAAATCACTATAATTTTTGAAGTGGCAGGCATTTTAATTATGTTTTTGCCAACTTCAATTGGAATCTTTTATTGTGAAGAGCCATGAGATGCCAAATAAACTTTTTGCAAATAATGTGAGCGAGTAAAAGAGCTACAGGGTTTAATGAGAATAAAATGTATGCCAGTGTTTTTTTCTGTTCCACATTTTCAACTTCCTTCCCCTTAAATTAAATTATTTCATGCAAAAAATCCACCAGGATATCTGCCATCAGTGCAATGCCTTGCACGAGTGGCACTAAAAGATGATCTAGGAATAGCTCTACAGGAAGGGTAATGAAGTCTTTCAGACATTTTACTGCAGCAGACTCTTCCTTGTGGCTGCAGCAGGTGGATAATGTAAACATTTGTCATTTACTGTACTAGAAACATACTAGGGTGGACAAAAGGCCACATCTTATTTTTTTATTAGGACAAACTTCAATTTGCCCAGGCCTGTTGTCCTCCAGACTTAGATGGCCACAGCCCTAAAATCCACTGTTTGAGTTGGTAATAGACACAGAGAGCCTCAGTCGAAGAAGGAGGCCGTCAGCAATGCTTTGATAACATCATAAAGAACAATAATTTCCTCAAAGGTAATAAGGGATTTTCAACATCAGTGAAAGACCATTTGCAGAAGGAAGTATAGCTGCCTAAAACAGCATGTTCTTCCTGCCTCGCCAGTGACCCTATTCAGATTTATTTGTAGCATCCTTCGAAGGGATTAATGACCTGTGGGAGGAGTATGGATATATCAGAAATGAAGGGTGTATCCTTCCTAATGGCATTATAATATTCTGCAGCTTCTCTTCTTGAGAGATTCCCTCCAAAGCTCTGAAAGAAGCAGACAAAGGCATCTCATGGAACTCTGAATTTATTGCAGAGTATGAACTTTTCAATTTCTTACATATCAAGGCATATCAAGCCGGGCCAGGTGGCTTAGTGGACTAATGCGTCCACTGTAAGGGCCCGTGTTTGGACCCAATGTGATTTGAACCTGTGACCATGAAGTCACTCAGCTTTTCATCTTTCTGAGGTCTATAAAACGATCACCGTTGAGTAGGGAACAATAAACATCTGTTTATTAAGGCCAAGATATAAATGCGCTTTACAAATACACGTTATGTTATTGTAATTGCCCCGGATGGTCATGAGCCTCTACGGGATGGACAATCCTTATATAAACACTTTGTATGTGGTCTGTAAGTGTACCTACATATATTTTGCATTATCAGACTTGTTTTTCTGCTTGAGTGAAAGGGACCTCTCAATCTTGAGTGAAAAAATCTAGAGCTGTGTGCTGAGCTTGCACAGGGTGTATTCTTACACTTCCAAGTCAAGCCTGAAAGTAAACAGTACCGGGGCGGCTCCTCAGCTAAGGCGGAGGAGTGTTGCACCACTAGTTTCCAGCACTTTAAAAAAGGAAGAATAAAATGATAACATGCTGTTTATTTTTCGATGCTGAGGCAGTTTGGTGGGGATGGGCTGCTCACAGAGCAGGGGGAGGAGTGGTTGGGCCACTTTCTACGTGCGCATGACGGTTTGGCAGTAGGCTGTTTGGCATGTTCTCCATAGGGCTGTAATGCACAGCCTGGGTAGAGAACATGGACAGCCTACCAGTCCCTGTCTGAGCAACGAACAACGGCGCTTAGACCAATCACAACGCTTCTGTCATGGTGACAGCAGCATCGTGATTGGCTTTCAGGAGTCAGGGAGCCTGTGTGGTTCCGGTTCACACAGAAGCAGAGGAGTGTCGGCGGTCGGCGAGCCTCCTTCAAAATGCCCACCCCCCTTCCTCCGCCCTGATACTACTGCCCGGAAGCAGCCGCCACTGAACAGTATCACATTTCCATCTACTGCACATAGTTTGGGGTGTTATTCTTTCTCTTCTGTCCCACCTATAATCCCAAAAGGAACATTACCTCATTGAATTCCATGTCCCAGCAAGCAGCAAAAATAGTGCAGTACAAGAAATACACAAAAATATGTCATCTGCACAGAGGCACATGAACTCCAAATTATAATTTTTGTACTACAAGCACCCCTATACAGAAATTAAATACTGACAAACTTCAAGAGTCAAATAACGAGGTTGGCCTTGAAAAAACCCTGCATCTGTTCCAAATAGCTTATACTATGTCTATTTTAAGACTGGGTAATGTATTGTTTATTTGACCAACCAAGGCAACAGTCCATACAGGCTAGAGTGCTTATGAAATCCATCTAATGTACAGGTAAAGAATTAACAGCACACAGTACCTTCTTCAGCTCAATAATTTCATCATACATGTCTTCCTTCTCTTTATAGTCCGGAGTTCCTGGGACGTAACCTTAGGAAATGGGATTAAGATGATTTTGAGAGCAGACATGGTACCATGACAAAGGGAGAGTCATTATCAATCAAACAAGCATTGACAAAGCAGAAAGTGCTGGTTCTGCATAGTCAAAAGTAAGTTCTGTAGCTTCAATATTACACAGTGGTGGGAAACAAAGACCTCTTTTCCTCACACAAATATGCTATGCAACAGGGTTTCCAACAGGTTGACGCAAGCTACCAGTAGCTCTCTGGCTACATCTGAGTAGCTCGCACATAATAATTACCCGTCAACTGGTTTCACAAAAGGCAGCTGCCAAAATGCTACAGTAGCACAGTAAGACACAGTGCGCAACTTTCTGTGGGGCATGGGAAGCTGAAAACACAGGGCCATGTAGCCCAGACACTTTTGAAAAATTCTTTGTTTCTTTTCTTTAACTTCTCTTCCGTTTTCTTTTTTTGCTACTCTTAGTCTCCTTTTTTTGCTTTCTTTATCTCCTTTTCTTCCATCTATCTTTCTATGTTTTGTTTGATACTATTTTTTTTCTGCTTCCTTTTGCACTTTCTCCAATTTTGTTGTTATTGTTATTCCTCACTCTCATTCCTTTCTTTCTCTCAACTTCTATTCTTTGTCTCTTCTTATGGTCTCCTGTCTTTTTAAATTTCTTGTCTTTTCTTAAATTTTTCTTTCCTTTTCGCCTTTCTTCTTCTACTGCGTTCCATTTTCTTATAGCATTACCTCCTGCCAACTCACCTTATCCTCCTTTCATGATTTCCTTTCACCGTATTCTTTCTTCCTTACACTGCTTTTTTCTTAACTTCTACTCCTTTTCTCCACTCTTTCTTTCAAACATGTTCTTTCCTGGTTTTAGTCTTACCTTTTTCTTCCTCTTTCTATTTTCCTTCTTCCTCTGCTTTCACTTCTTCCTCTGTTTCTTTTACTCGTTTTTGCTCTCTGCTTGTATTGGTTCTTCTTTATTTACCTTCTGTTCCTTTTTTCTTACTGTCTTTCCCTTTTTTATTTTCGTTCTCTATGCTAATCTGCCATCTCTCATTCTCTCCTTTGTTTGTTTCTCTTGGCCTCTTTCTTTCTCCTTTTTGTCTTTCACCCTCCCTCTTTTTCCTTTCCTCTCTCACCCCACCTTTCTTTCTATCCCGTTCTCTATAATTCATTCCCCTTCCTAACTGATTTTATGTTTTTTGTATCCTCTTCTCTTTCTCCATCTTTTACATGCTTTGTCTTTCCTTCTATCGCATTTTGTTCTTCCTAGTCTTAGTTTCTCTTTCTTGCTTTGGTCCCCTCTGCCCTTTTCTTCCTCACATTTCCTTTTTCTCCTTCTACTTCCTTTTATTTTTTCCTGTCCTTCCATTCTTCTTCTCCTCCCTCGTCTTAAATTCGTAATGGCTTTATTTCGGTCTTTCTTTCTAAACCTAAAGAGTACCTAATTCCAAATCTCTGCATATGTTATTTTGTGTGTCGTTATTGTCTGACTGCTGCACACTGTGCAGGTCACTGCTGAGATACGTTTACTTGTAGATTGGTAAAGTCTGGATGTACTTTGAAAAATGTATTATTGCTAAAGGTCCTTCAGGCCTAACTCTTAAAATGAACAGTGTCATCTTATGTATTGCACAATAATGAAGAAACAAGTTTAAATTAGGCTCTCAGGGTGATTCATAAACAAGGTACACGACTGATCATTGAGGACCGGTCATGTTAACATTTGCTATGTGGTTCGAGTGCCTGTTATGCTGCATGGCCAAAGGAGGGGGACTGGAATACTCTAATGGAATGTTTAAGTTACATGGACTTTATATACCATTATCTAACACTCACATATTAGGCGGTAGCTCATGATGCTTTTTAGTGACCAGAATCAGCCCTCAATACAGAAAAGTTTGGAGACCCCTGTTACACAGACTTAGTCATCAGCATACAGACAACAAGAAATACACATTCGATTTACAAACACACACGGCACAATAGCAGGGTGAACAACACATGTAGATATACGGACAGAAGGTTGGAGTTGTTAAGACCAAATCAATGCAATGTCTTTCAATTGAAGTTCACCCAGTAGAGAACCTATATTTTTACAAGGTTATTATCTGCTCCTCTTTCCATTTTTAAAAATGTTATGTTACCATTGCTAGCTGAACGAGAGTATTTCGGCTTCTTCATGCCAAGGGCATCCTTAAGATACTCTGGGGTGCTGCTGGAGGAGCGTATCCAAGACTGTCCGGTGTCCATGTTGGATTTCAGAGGCTGATTCAGACCTGTGAGGAAGAGAACAAAGATGGACATTTATAATAAAGTGCTGATGCTGGACACAATGGTATGCAAATAGTTCCAGCTCCTGCATACTAAAACCATCCATAAACCTGTGATGCCATGAACTTAAAATGCTAACACCTCTTTACTCTGCCAGACCATTCATTTCTATTTGTTTCTTACAATTGCTAAACATAAAGGCATAAACCTCCAGTCCTTCAGAAACCTAGACACAAATAGAAATCTAATGTGAATACCTGGTACTGATACTGTGTACGCCCTGCTACCAACAGTGCAGATTCCAATTTATTTGCTTTGCTGGCAGTTCCCTGTGTTGTCCTGTAGATAAGGGACTTCGGGGGACAGTATGTAAGACCAGATCTGCTGTCGGATCATCACCAAAAGATAGAATTTCCTTCTAAAGCAAAGGTGGTATGATAAATGATTCTTATGTGTAAAGTGTTCAGCATCACTCCGTGTCTGTAAGAGGTATCATATGCAGAAGATGGACAACCACATTGCATTCAGGTGCCCGTGAAATGGCCATCCATTGTATACTTAACCCTGGCTGTATAGCATCATTTGGGTGCAACTAGAAGCACTTGAATGTGAGAATACATTACAATTTCCTCAATAAATAATTTATTGCCATTTATTTGCATATTGCATTCTTTAGTGGGACAAATCAAAGTCAATAGGCTTTTAGCGATCAACATAGTCAATGGAATTAATTAATCTAAGACACCAGAAGACAATGATTTGAAGGTGAAAGGTTCACAACTGAGACAGGTTCCGTAATGAGCTGGAGTGAGGTGATCATCCTACCAAAGCACAAAATACTATTTCCTCTGCATGTAGTATTTCTAGACTTCTATTGCAAGAAATGTGCCTCATTGCAATTTTGAAATGTGTCATCCAAGGACTCCAGATATGGACTTGCAGCAACCTCTAGCACAATAAATTGGTGTGTCCATCGACATACATCTGTCCATGCCAGAATCCAATATCCTACCATGGGTGACTTTCTTTTTCCAAAGTCCTGTGCACCTCGGCTCATATTTACCAACATCTCAGACCCTGTGACAAGGGCCAAATCTTCTGTCAAACTGAGGAGCACAAACCTAGGAATTAAGATCAGTCACCAGCCCACCAATGTTGACAGGACACCTGCAAACACCACTAAGAAGAGCTGGACTGTCATGTACCCCCATACTGAACACAGAGAGTCCCAATACTCCATGAGACACCTGAGACAGATGGGTGTCTGTGTTTCATTTTCCATAGTCTGCCCCAAGTGAATTATGTGAATATTTGTGAAACCCAGACCCCATCAAACATAGACATAGCATTTACACTGAGATGCCCTGAGAACATCCAGCCTGAAACAAATTAGCCAGAACGCAAAAAAACCAATCAGGGACCTTGTGTGTGGGTCGTTTTGGTGGTTATACAACAGTAAATTACACTTTCTAAGCTACCAGCAAGTGTGGTCTAATTAGCATACATAATCCGAGAATACTGTTACCAATGCCCATTTATTCTATTATTGAATAGGCAGACCTAGGCAGATGTTCTGATTAATGCTGCCAACAGAAGCAAACGTGGACAAACAGTTACAAGGGACCCAACACATATTTCCTTAGTCCACTCTCTACAAAATGATCCAGATTGGCATACGTAGTAAGAGGCCCTTTACTATTCTCTCTGTGTGATATGGCCCAAAGAAAGACGACTGTAAATAAAAATTTGTTTTTTTTTTAAATGTACTTGAATTTTCAGCTTTTAACACACACAAAAATACCAGCATACACATGATAATTACATTTTAATTGTTAAAAGGAATATGCTACTTACCAGTATGCATCTGTTCTTGGCATAGAGGGCTGCAGAGTGGTACATTATGAATAGATCGCCATCTGGTGTTGGGCTCGGATGATTGCACTTTGTTTTTCTCTTGGAGAGTCTTTTGTATCTTGGTGACTCCTCCCTTAGTTGGTAGTGCGCATGGGCATCGGCTCCATCCTTAGATTGTTTTGCCATAGTAGGGTTAGATGGAGTAGTATAGTAGAATACAGATAAGAGTGCCCATGTAAGTGTATCTAAATAAGATAATGTTGGAACAGACACAGGTTTCCGGGGAGGCTGGGAGGGCATGTACCACTCTGCAGCCCTCTATGCCAAGAACAGATGCATACTGGTAAGTAGCATATTCCGTTTGAGGCATATGGGCTGCAGATGGTACATTATGAATAGATTATACAGCAGTTCTCTCCCTAGCGGTGGTCGCCCGTGTCTGTTGCAACTGTCTGAAACAATGTTTTTAATACTGCTTGTCCCACTCTAGCTTGTTGTGTTGTGTGCACATCTACACAATAGTGTTTTGTGAAAGTGTGCGGTGTAACCCAGGTAGCCGCTTTGCATATGTCATCTAGTGGAATGTTTCCCAGAAATGCCATAGATGCTCCTAGTTTACGTGTAGAGTGAGCTCTAGGAGGAACAGTTAATGTTCTCTTTGCCTTTAAGTAGCATATTTGAATGCATTTTACAATCCATCTGGCAATGCCCGCTTTGGAGATGGGATTGCCTTTATGTGTGGGAGAAAACGCAACAAATAGCTGTTTTGTCTTTCTGAAAGTTTGTGTTCTCTCTATATAGTACAATATGGCCCTCCTAACATCCAGTGTATGTAGGGCTCTTTCCGCTACTGTTTGTGGTTTTGGAAAGAAAACCGGTAATTCCACTGACTGATTGATGTGGAATGCTGAAATAACCTTTGGTAAGAATTTTGGGTTTGTTCTAAGAACCACTTTATTTTGGTGTAGCTGCATAAATGGTTCTTGAATCGTAAAAGCCTGCAGTTCACTTACTCTTCTAAGTGACGTGATAGCTATGAGGAAGGCCACCTTCCATGTGAGGAATTGTATTTCACACCTATGCATAGGTTCAAAGGGTGGCCCCATTAGTCTGGTAAGCACTATGTTGAGATTCCAGACTGGGGAAGGTGGTCTTCTTGGTGGAATGACTCTTTTGAGTCCTTCCATGAAAGCTTTAATTGCTGGTACTTTAAACAGTGACAGGTGTTGCCTGTTTTGTAGGTACGCCGCTATGGCTGCTAGATGAACCCTGATAGAGGTATATGCTAGGTTACATTGCTGTAAGTGTAATAAATAGCAAATGATTTGTTTAGTGGATGCGTCCAGAGGGTTGATGTGCTTACTGTTACAGTGTATAGCAAACCTCTTCCATTTTGCTGCGTAGCATGCTCTGGTGGTAGGACGTCTTGCCTGTTTAATGATTTCCATGCATTCTGGTGGTAAATCTAAATACCCAAACTCTATGACCTCAGGAGCCAGATCGCTAGGTTCAGTTGTTTGGGATCTGGGTGCATTATTTCTCCATGGTTCTGTGTAAGATGCATGGGTAATAACCTTAGCTTTTGATGTGGTACTTGTGAGAGTTGTAGCAGCGTGGTGAACCACGGCTGCCTTGCCCACGTGGGTGCCACTAGTATCATTGTCATTGAGTGTTGCTGCAGTTTCCTCACCAGTAATGGAATTAGTGGTAGAGGAGGGAACGCGTAAGCAAATTTGTTGGACCAATTTATCCACAGTGCATTGCCCTGGGACCTTTGGTGTGGGTACCTGGATGCGAATTGTTTGCATTTTGCGTTCTGATGATTTGCAAACAGATCTATCTCTGGTTGCCCCCATTTTTGGAAGAATGGCTGTAGTATTTGGTCGTGCAGCTCCCATTCGTGAACTTGTTCTGACTGTCTGCTTAGGATGTCTGCTATTTGATTTTGAATTCCTGGTAGGTGTTCCGCTAACAGGTAGATCTTTTGAGGAATGGCCCATCTCCATATGTCCTGTGCTAGTTTGGACAGTTGGAGAGAGTGTGTCCCCCCCTGTTTTTGAATATAATACATTGCAGTCATGTTGTCTGTTCTGATCAGGACTGCCTTGTTTGTTATTTGCATTTGGAAAGCTTTTAGTGCTAGAAATATTGCTAATAGTTCTAGGTAGTTGATGTGCAGTTTCTTTTGCTGCGCACTCCACTTCCCCTGTACTGTGTATTTGTCCATATGCGCTCCCCATCCGGAGAGCGATGCGTCCGCTGTTATTATTACTTGTGGAATTGGCTCTAGGAACGACCGTCCCTTGGAAATGTTTTCTGTGTTCCACCACTTCAGAGAGCGATACGTCCGGTCGTTTACCAACACCAGATCTGTAATCTGACCTTGAGCCTGATTCCACTGTGTCGCTAGACACTCTTGTAGTGGGCGAATTTGTAGTCTGGCATGTGGTATTAGCAGTATGCAAGAGGACATCATGCCTAATAGTTGCATAAACACTCGTGCTGGTAGTGAGTGTTGTGGTTGAAATCTTTGTATTAACCCGACCATTGTCTGTACTCTGATTGGGTTGGGGTATGCTATTGCCTTTTCTGTGTCTACTGTAGCCCCCAGGTATTGCTGGATCTGGTTTGGTTGCAGGTGTGATTTTTTGTAGTTCACCGTAAACCCTAGGTGGTGCAGCAATTGAATTGTCTTCTGTGTGTTGTGAAGACATTCTTCCTTTGATTTGGCCTTTATTAGCCAATCGTCCAAGTATGGGAAGACATGTATTTGTTGTCTTCTTAGGTGTGCTGCCACCACAGCTAGGCATTTTGTGAAAACTCTCGGTGCTGTTGTGACACCGAACGGAAGGACCTTGAACTGGTAGTGTTGTCCTTCTAACACAAACCTTAGGTATTTTCTGTGGGCTTTGTGAATTGGGATATGAAAGTAAGCGTCTTTTAGATCCAGTGTAGAAAGAAAGTCCCCTTTCTTCAGTAAAGGGAGTACTTGTTGGAGCGTGACCATGTGGAAGTGTTCCGAATTTATGTAAGCATTGAGAGGTCTGAGGTCTAATATTGGTCGTAGGGACCCGTCCTTTTTGGGGATCAGGAAGTATAGAGAGTATACTCCTGTTCCTTGTTGATCCTTTGGGACCTTCTCTATTGCATGCTTTTGTAGAAGTGCTAGCACTTCTTCTCTTAACAATGTCAGATGATCCTGACTCATTGGACGCTGTTTGGGAGGGATGTTTGATGGGGTAGCTGTGAGTTCTAGGCAATAACCATGTTGGATAATTTGTCTCACCCACTTGTCTGACGTGATGTTTTCCCAGACAGGTAGGAACTGTGATAGACGTCCCCCGACCGGTGTTATGTGGTCTGGGGGGAGTTCTATGAAGTCACTGTTTTGGTGTTGAGGCGTTGCGGTTGTTATTATTTCCGCGGCCTCTACCCTTATTGTTGTTACCTCTGTAACTACCTCTTGAATTACCTCTGGGTGATGTTGGTGTGAAAGATGTGGATTGCTGATTTGTTCCTGTGTTTTTTGAGCCCCCTCTATAGGTGGATCTACGAAAGGAACCTCTGTGCGTTGGCTGTTGCAATGCTCCCATTGACTTAGCCGTTTCCGTATCTTTCTTCATCTTTTCTAATGTCTCGTCTGTACTTGAACCAAACAATGTCTTCTGATCAAATGGTTTGTTCAGTAGGGCTGTTTGTACTTCTTGTTTGAATCCTGAGATTCTAAGCCATGCGTGCCTTCTTAGCATGACACTAGTGTTAATAGACCTTGCTGCAGTGTCTGCTGCGTCTAATGCACACTTAATGGAAGTATTGGTTATTATTTTACCTTCCTGTATTAATTGGTCTGCCTTCTTCTGATGTTCTTTTGGAAGATGTGTGAGAAGTTTTTCTAACTCATCGTAATGTGCCCTGTCGTAACGTGCGAGTAGTGCTTGTGTATTGGCTATACGCCAGCTATTCGCTGCCTGTGATGCTACTCTTTTGCCTGATGCATCTATTAACTTCGACTCTTTATCTGGTGGAGGAGCCTCTCCTGTAGATAATGAGTTTGCTCTTTTACGAGCGTTTGAGACCACCAGCGAGTCTAGAGGTACATGCCCTCTAATAAATATTGGGTCCTTTGGAGCCGCTTTGTATTTTTTATCGATTCTTGGGTTTAACACCCTGGCTCTCACTGGGTTTTCGAATATTTCCTCTGTGTGAGTGAGAAGACCCTTCAGCATAGGAAGAGTACCTGATGTTCTCTGTGCACTAGGTAGAGTCTCTAACAAGAAATCCTCTATCTGAGGTTCTGTGTGCATATCTAGTTTGTGATATTTTGCTGCCCTATTAATGAGCTGCACAAAACCTGTGTTATCATCAGGTGGTGAAGGCTTTGAGGGGTATAGCTCTGGGTCGTTGTCCTCATCTGACCCTACATCGTAATTTTCCCATGGATCTTCCTCATCTGGGATAGATTCGTCATCCCCTTGAGGTTCTCCCTCCCCTATATCACTGTCTACATCTGACTGAGGTGTAGCTGGTCTTGGTGTGGAGGGTGTAGGAATATGTGGCCTATTGTGAGGAATAGGAGAAGAGGGTGTGTCTCTAGGACGAGGAGAAGCAGGAGGAGTTATGTTCGTCCCCATTGTTCTCTTTTTTGAAGGAAGAGGTTTATCTTCTGACTGTTCACTCTTTCTCTTCTTCGTGACCACTTTCCCAGTTTGTGGGTCAATAAACAAGATCTTTTGTTTGGGATCTGTTTGTTGCTCTTGAATCGGTACCGAGGGTCCTGGTTCCGAGAGCTGTTTTTGTTTTTGATCTTCAGATCTTGCTGTTTTCGACACCGAATGTCTGCTCGATTCCGACTTTTTGGGTATCGAGTGTCTTTTGGGCGATAAATCATATTTCTTTTTCGACATGGAATGTTTCGATACCGAGCTCTCCTTTGTATGTAGCCTCGGTGCCGAAGTCGATGTCGCCCTTTTCTCGGATCCGACATGGTGGGATTCCGAGTGCTTCGGTTTCAGTTTCGGTTTCGTTGCCGGGCCCGAGGGCGGGGCGTCGGAAACTTTTTTCAGCGGTTTGACCGGGCCCGAGGGCGGGGTCGTTACCGCACGGGGTCGGTTTTTCGGTAAGGGGACGTCGTCACTCACGGTTTGTTGCTCGAAGAGTTCTTCAACCTCCGACTGGTCCCCTTCCGACCCCGACTGGTCCTCTTCTTCCTCGATTTGTTCGTCTCCGAACAGCTCCGGGATTGCCTCCGCCTGCATTCTGGAAGCCTCGTGTCTTCGAGCTCGACGATTTCTAATCGTTAGCTTGGAGGAGAATGCTGCGCAGGCTTCGCAGTCCCTGGATTCGTGTTCAGGCGATAGACAGAGGTTGCACACCTCGTGTAGGTCCTTGTGTGGGAACTTAGCACCACACGATGGACATTTTTTGAATGGAGTCCTTTCCATGGACTCCGGGCTTGACTGCGTCGAGAAAGGTCTCCTGTTCTTCGACGTAGATCCAAGTTTTTCTCTTCTATTTTGAATTTGTAACGCGTCGGAATGGAAAAGAACGCGTTCGCTAACAATACCGTCGAATTGGAAAGGGAATACGCGCCGAAAAATCACTTTCTTCTGAAGTTGATCTGGAGCGTCTCGATCTTCATCCGAACCCGATGGCGGAAAAAAACAATCTAAGGATGGAGCCGATGCCCATGCGCACTACCAACTAAGGGAGGAGTCACCAAGATACAAAAGACTCTCCAAGAGAAAAACAAAGTGCAATCATCCGAGCCCAACACCAGATGGCGATCTATTCATAATGTACCATCTGCAGCCCATATGCCTCGAACAGAGCATTTAACACTTATCTTACCACATAGGGAGTTAAATACCACAACTTCAAGACCTTATCGGAGACAAAAATACACATGCAATTCCGTTCTTACCACTTCTTTGCTTTAGAGATGACAGCCACAGATTTCTCGGCATTTTGGTCATAGGATTTTCTGTATGCTTGTGTCCTGTTCCTTTCAGGGACCTCCACACCATAGACTTTTTAGGATGCATACCGCTGCTGGAGAGGTACGGAGACTCTGAAAGGTTAATGCAGCATACATACACCATTAGTGCAAATGTTTTGGGGTTATTTACAACAGTAGTCAAAGAAAACTGCACCAGCTATCAAAAGTACATTCACATCTTAAATATATATTTTCTTGTTGGGTGTGCCATTAAATAATTAATTGCAAAAAACACAGTTGATAGACAGAATGCAGAACAATGTCTTACATTCACCCCAGTACAAAGATCTGGGCCTAAATCCATCGTTTTTTTGCACTCCACACCACCCTAGGTCAGACACGGCTGGAATGCCAGAAACCGGTCCTCGGAAGCTTGTTTCCGGTCCAGGGAAGGCATGGCTTGGCAGTTGGGGCTGGACTGTTCCCATGAGGCACAGGGTCAGACTGATTTGCATATGGCCATGTCTGAACTGGGGTGGTGTGGAGTGCAAAACAAACGATGGATTTAGGCCCAGATCTCTGTACTGGGGTGAATGTATGACATTGTTCTGCATTCTGTCCATCAACTGTGGTTTTTGCATTTGTCACCCCGAGTGGGATGGGTATGCTCAGATGTGAGTCCCATGCTCTACACACCACTGGATTCAAGCAAGCCGGGCTGAAGATGGCTGGAATGCCAGAAAACCGGTCCTCGGAAGCGTGTAGGACATTGTTCTGCATTCTGTCCATCAACTGTGGTTTTTGCATTAAATAATTAATAACATTTGTATGGTGGTCAGCATGTTTTCTGGGTTTCTTGACAGTGCACTGTCAAAGGAATCTATGTTGTGCTGTGTTGTTTTACAACGCGTTAGGTTATGTGTGATGTTGAGTTTGTTAACAGGGAAGTCTATCAAACCTTTGGCTACTACCACACATGTTTCTAGGTGGTGAAGCCCTGCACTTGCAATAGTAAAGAGGAGAGGATGCTGGGACTGCTAGGGAAAGAGCCAAGCCTCAACAATCCGATGACTGTTGATGTGTCCCTCAAAGGAAAGTGAGTCCAGAGGGTGGCTTCCTTGATAAGGACCATCAGGGGTCATCAGTTCACGTTCTCAATGTTAGTGCAGGGAAACACAGAACATCTGAACATACGGAAAACAGACTGCAATATAATGCTCCATTTAGAATAAATGTAAGCAGTTGATAGCATGATGGATGAGAAGACTGCTGAAAATCAGCAAATTGAAAATGATCTCCCAGCCATCCTAGGTGGGAGTCCATGGGCAAAGATGTAACTGCTTACACAACACTGGCTTGATATATTATGATCATAGAAGGGAGAATGTAATTTCTTTATATTCATATTAGTTTTTTTTTTATCTTAGCAAAGGTGTATTCTTTGCCAGTGGAAGTTCCAAAATGTAGCCCCTCCGCTGCAACAACAAACAAGCACTGGCGTTGCCAATAGGTCTCGCAGTAGGAAAGTTGGAGCTATTACAATTGCAAATAACAATGCCTTTTATTTTGCATGTTAAAAACATAAAGGGCTTTGTCATTTAAAAAACCAATATCTCCAACTTTCCTACTGCGAGACCTATTGTGCACTGCACAGTGTGTGTGAAAGTGGCACTGCGTGGCTGAGTGGCGTTGCGTGGCTGAGTGGCGTTGCGTGGCTGAGTGGCGTTGCGTGGCTGAGTGGCGTTGCGTGGCTGAGTGGCGTTGCGTGGCTGAGTGGCGTTGCGTAGTTGCGTGGCGTTGCGTAGTTGAGTGGCGTTGCGTAGTTGAGTGGCGTTGCGTAGTTGAGTGGCGTTGCGTGGCGTTGCGTGGTTGAGTGGCGTTGCGTGGTTGAGTGGTGTTGCGTGGTTGAGTGGCGTTGCGTGGTTGAGTGGCGTTGCATGTGTGCGTAGTTGAGTGGCGTTGCGTAGTTGAGTGGCGTTGCGTGGTTGAGTGGCGTTGAGTGGCATGTGTGAGTGGCGTTGCGTAGTTGAGTGGCGTTGCGTAGTTGAGTGGCGTTGCGTAGTTGAGTGGCGTTGCGTAGTTGAGTGGCGTTGCGTAGTTGAGTGGCGTTGCGTAGTTGAGTGGCATTGCGTAGTTGAGTGGCGTTGCGTAGTTGCGTGGCGTTGCGTAGTTGCGTGGCGTTGCGTAGTTGCGTGGCGTTGCGTAGTTGCGTGGCGTTGCGTAGTTGCGTGGCGTTGCGTAGTTGCGTGGCGTTGCATGTGTGAGTGGCGTTGCATGTGTGAGTGGCGTTGCATGTGTGAGTGGCGTTGCGTAGATGAGTGGCGTTGCGTAGATGAGTGGCGTTGCGTAGATGAGTGGCGTTGCGTGGTTGAGTGGCGTTGCATGTGTGAGTGGCGTTGCATGTGTGAGTGGTGTTGCGTAGTTGCGTGGCGTTGCGTAGTTGCGTGGTGTTGCGTAGTTGCGTTGCGTAGTTGCGTGGCGTTGCGTAGTGGCGTTGCGTAGTTGCGTGGCGTTGCGTAGTTGCGTGGCGTTGCGTAGTGGCGTTGCGTAGTTGAGTGGCGTTGCGTAGTTGAGTGGCGTTGCGTAGTTGAGTGGCGTTGCATAGTTGAGTGGAGTTGCGTAGTTGAGTGGAGTTGCGTAGTTGCGTGGCGTTGCGTAGTTGCGTAGTTGCGTGGCGTTGCGTAGTTGCGTGGCGTTGCGTAGTTGCGTGGCGTTGCATAGTTGCGTGGCGTTGCGTAGATGAGTGGCGTTGCGTAGATGAGTGGCGTTGCGTAGATGAGTGGCGTTGCGTAGATGAGTGGCGTTGCATGTGTGAGTGGCGTTGCATGTGTGAGTGGCGTTGCATGTGTGAGTGGCGTTGCGTAGTTGCGTGGCGTTGCGTAGTTGCGTGGCGTTGCGTAGTTGCGTGGCGTTGCGTAGTTGCGTGGCGTTGCGTAGTTGCGTGGCGTTGCGTAGTTGCGTGGCGTTGCGTAGTTGCGTGGCGTTGTTGCGTGGCGTTGCGTAGTTGAGTGGCGTTGCGTAGTTGAGTGGCGTTGCGTAGTTGAGTGGCGTTGCATAGTTGAGTGGCGTTGCGTAGTTGAGTGGCGTTGCGTAGTTGCGTGGCGTTGCGTAGTTGCGTGGCGTTGCGTAGTTGCGTGGCGTTGCGTAGTTGAGTGGCGTTGCGTAGTTGAGTGGCGTTGCGTAGTTGAGTGGCGTTGCGTAGTTGAGTGGCGTTGCGTAGTTGAGTGGCGTTGCGTAGTTGAGTGGCGTTGCGTAGTGTAGCGTCGTTGCGTGGCGTTGCGTCGTTGCGTGGCGTTGCGTAGTTGCGTGGCGTTGCGTAGTTGAGTGGCGTTGCGTAGTTGAGTGGCGTTGCATAGTTGAGTGGAGTTGCGTAGTTGAGTGGAGTTGCGTAGTTGCGTGGCGTTGCGTAGTTGCGTAGTTGCGTGGCGTTGCGTAGTTGCGTAGTTGCGTGGCGTTGCGTAGTTGCGTGGCGTTGCGTAGTTGCGTGGCGTTGCGTAGTTGAGTGGCGTTGCGTAGATGAGTGGCGTTGCGTAGATGAGTGGCGTTGCGTAGATGAGTGGCGTTGCATGTGTGAGTGGCGTTGCATGTGTGAGTGGCGTTGCGTAGTTGCGTGGCGTTGCGTAGTTGCGTGGCGTTGCGTAGTTGCGTGGCGTTGCGTAGTTGCGTGGCGTTGCGTAGTTGCGTGGCGTTGCGTAGTTGCGTGGCGTTGTTGCGTGGCGTTGCGTAGTTGCGTGGCGTTGCGTAGTTGAGTGGCGTTGCGTAGTTGAGTGGCGTTGCGTAGTTGAGTGGCGTTGCGTAGTTGCGTGGCGTTGCGTAGTTGCGTGGCGTTGCGTAGTTGAGTGGCGTTGCGTAGTTGAGTGGCGTTGCGTAGTTGAGTGGCGTTGCGTAGTTGAGTGGCGTTGCGTAGTGTAGCGTCGTTGCGTGGCGTTGCGTCGTTGCGTGGCGTTGCGTAGTTGCGTGGCGTTGCGTAGTTGCGTGGCGTTGCGTAGTTGCGTGGCGTTGCGTAGTTGCGTGGCGTTGCGTAGTTGCGTGGCGTTGCGTAGTTGAGTGGCGTTGCGTAGTTGAGTGGCGTTGCGTAGTTGAGTGGCGTTGCGTGGTTGAGTGGTGTTGCGTGGTTGAGTGGCGTTGCATGTGTGAGTGGCGTTGCATGTGTGAGTGGCGTTGCATGTGTGAGTGGCGTTGCATGTGTGAGTGGCGTTGCGTAGATGATGGCGTTGCGTAGATGATGGCGTTGCGTGGGTGAGTGGCGTTGCATGTGTGAGTGGCGTTGCATGTGTGAGTGGCGTTGCATGTGTGAGTGGCGTTGCGTAGTTGAGTGGCGTTGCGTAGTTGAGTGGCGTTGCGTAGTTGCGTGGCGTTGCGTAGTTGCGTGGCGTTGCGTAGTTGCGTGGCGTAGTTGAGTGGCGTGGCGTAGTTGAGTGGCGTTGCGTAGTTGAGTGGCGTTGCGTAGTTGAGTGGCGTTGCGTAGTTGAGTGGCGTTGCGTAGTTGAGTGGCGTTGCGTAGTTGCGTGGCGTTGCGTAGTTGAGTGGCGTTGCGTAGTTGAGTGGCGTTGCGTCGTTGCGTGGCGTTGCGTCGTTGCGTAGTTGCGCGTAGTTGCGTGGCGTTGCGTAGTTGCGTGGCGTTGCGTAGTTGCGTGGCGTTGCGTAGTTGCGTGGCGTTGCGTAGTTGAGTGGCGTTGCGTAGTTGAGTGGCGTTGCGTAGTTGAGTGGCGTTGCGTAGTTGAGTGGCGTTGCGTAGTGTAGTTGCGTGGCGTTGCGTAGTTGAGTGGCGTTGCGTAGTTGAGTGGAGTTGCGTAGTTGAGTGGCGTTGCGTGGTTGAGTGGCGTTGCGTGGTTGAGTGGCGTTGCGTGGTTGAGTGGCGTTGCGTAGTTGAGTGGCGTTGCGTAGTTGAGTGGCGTTGCGTAGTGTAGTTGCGTGGCGTTGCGTAGTTGAGTGGCGTTGCGTAGTTGAGTGGCGTTGCGTAGTTGAGTGGCGTTGCGTAGTTGAGTGGCGTTGCGTAGTGTAGTTGCGTGGCGTTGCGTAGTTGAGTGGCGTTGCGTAGTTGAGTGGCGTTGCGTAGTGTAGTTGCGTGGCGTTGCGTAGTTGAGTGGCGTTGCGTAGTTGAGTGGAGTTGCGTAGTTGAGTGGCGTTGCGTGGTTGAGTGGCGTTGCGTGGTTGAGTGGCGTTGCGTGGTTGAGTGGCGTTGCGTAGTTGAGTGGCGTTGCGTAGTTGAGTGGCGTTGCGTAGTTGAGTGGCGTTGCGTAGTGTAGTTGCGTTGCGTAGTTGAGTGGCGTTGCGTAGTTGAGTGGCGTTGCGTAGTTGAGTGGCGTTGCGTAGTTGAGTGGCGTTGCGTAGTGTAGTTGCGTGGCGTTGCGTAGTTGAGTGGCGTTGCGTAGTTGAGTGGCGTTGCGTAGTTGAGTGGCGTTGCGTGGTTGAGTGGCGTTGCGTAGTTGAGTGGCGTTGCGTAGTTGAGTGGCGTTGCGTAGTTGAGTGGCGTGCGTAGTTGAGTGGCGTGCGTAGTTGAGTGGCGTGCGTAGTTGAGTGGCGTTGCGTAGTTGAGTGGCGTTGCGTAGTTGAGTGGCGTTGCGTAGTTGAGTGGCGTTGCGTAGTTGCGTGGCGTTGCGTAGTTGCGTGGCGTTGCGTAGTTGCGTGGCGTAGTTGAGTGGCGTTGCGTGGTTGAGTGGCGTTGCGTGGTTGAGTGGCGTTGCGTGGTTGAGTGGCGTTGCGTGGTTGAGTGGCGTTGCGTGGTTGCGTGGCGTTGCATGTGTCAGAGGCTAAATGTAGCACAGGGAGACCTCCAGCGGTAAGACAATCAAAAACAACTTTGAAAACATTTCACAGTATGAAGAGATCAACCTCATGAACGAGCGTGATAGACCTCAGCTAAAAATCATGATAAATAACAACACACATTAGAAGTGAAACTGCAAGTACAGAAGGACCAGCTTTGCTTGTTTAAAACTCCCACTTCAGGCAGATGAGTGTAATGTGTAAAGCGTCTTGTGCACATGAGCAGATCGGAGTCTGGAAGCAAATACAAAGAAGAGGAATGACTGAGGCGCATTGGTGTGAAGCACATCAAAGGGCTTCTCCTCCCCTAATTAGGTGAGGAGAAGCCGTTCCGGGAAACTGAAAGTACGGCCGGCCTGCGGCCGGCCATGAATAATTAGGGGAGGAGAAGCCCTTTGATGTGCTGGGCTGGCTGGCCCTGAATGCGCGTGCATGTTATCACGTGGTTCACGTGAACAGCATGAAAACCGCGGGGCTGAAAGCCCTTTGGTTTGAAGCTGTTTTCGCCACATGAATTCTCGCTCCGCTCGATGCGCTTGCGCACATCGATAGGTCGCGAGACCTAAAAAAACCACACACAGAGCAGATGAATCTATATCAAATGTTCTTCCACATCCAGATTAATAACTCTGTTTCCACTTACCACTTTCAGAAAACAAATCGAAAACACTTGTATTCAGACAATTCCTAACCTAGTATCAACTTGACAAAACAGGCTGCCACACTGAGCATTTCACCCTCTTGAAGACTGCCACTTGGCGTGCTCCGAATATGAGCCACCTCATTTGAATGAAACCCTTCTGTTCTTTGGAAAGTGCCCCAACCCCTATTGCGTCAGGGATACTATACAAGTGCCAAAATAAACAGCTAAATAAACAAACAACCAAATCAATAAAAATTCATTTTCACTTGTAATAGGGTATTATAAGCGACTCGCGAGTAGTGATTTCACAAAGTGCTTTAAGGCAGCATAGAGCAGGAGAGTGTCGTCCTATCAGAAACTGGAAGAGTAGAAACACGCTGCCCAAGAAAAAATCCTCGAATAAAATACAAACTTCTGCTTCATCCAGCACACAGAGACTTTGCCTAGTGCCTACATGCCATCATCTTTACGATTACCTCAGGAAGGCGTTTGATGCCCCATCTACATAGCAGTAACAGCGCCGTACAGACAAAGTGTTGTAATCGAAGAAAGATCCTCAGTAGGCAGGTAGCGTAGGTCTTATGATGAAGTTTATTTGAAGGTAAAAATCTTAGTTACAAGTTACAGGTGTTATATTAATGATCCACCAGGAAAAGCCTCCTACTGCTCAGTCCACTCTCTGCAGCTCATCTCTCCAGGCATACATAAACATTCTATGACATCACACACTGGCTGAGGAGCAGGTATAAGGGACTTAGGTAGAGAGAGTGCATTATTATACCTAAATCAGGATATAACATATTTCCCCCTAAGAAAATATTAACAATAAATAATGGATATCTTTCAATCCTCACCGGACAAAGTAAGCAGTGTCATCAGAAGGCAAAGAGTATCTTTCAACCCTTGCTCATCCTTGCAGAAGCACAATATATAACTTTAAAACATACCCACAATCATGCACAACAAAATGGGTATCTTTCAACCACACTCGCGTATCACAACAGTAGGCAAAGGGTATCTTCCAACTCTTGCTTATCCTTGTACCACAGGATACTACATAAACTTAATACCACTCATCTCTAAAGAAATTACCTTCTCACTCTACACTGTATATCACCCAGGAATTCTGCATGTGCGCACACACACACACACACACACACACACCCACACACACACACACACACACTCACGCACACACACACACACACACAACATGGCATTCATAAAATTCAACAAGGTATGGCAGAAACAAGTTTAACATTCATGCTCTGAAAAATTGAAGGCCTACTCTCCCCTCTACTATACATACGCAACAGCACTCACATGCATGCTTAAATAAAAATATACTGGCAACTCACATTTCATAACACTGCACAAAAACAATTATATAACATGACAGGGTACTGAAATACTGAACATCGCAATAAGAAAATTCGATTGACAATCACAATTCTAACAACAATTACTGCAAGCGAGTCAAGTCCTCCACCTCAGTGAGTGACTCATCATCTGAACACATTTCCAAAACACCAGCATAGTACAGTATCTTACAGGCTATCCTGTATAAAAGACACTGGTGGGGCTTCCAGGGTGTTTCTCCTCCCTTAGGCATCAATCTTCTTCCTCTAAGTTCCTTGCAGACTTAATCTTTCCCTTTTATCTCCTTTCACACATAGGTTAGTTTCTAACTCGTCACCATTGTTGCAATCAATGAAAGATCCTCAGTAGGCAGGTAACGTAGGCTTTATGATGAAGTATATCAGAAGGTAATAGTCTTAGTTACAAGTTGCAGGTGGTATATCAATGCGTCACCAGGAGCAGCATCCTGTTGTTCAACCCACTCGCTACAACTGATCTCTCCAGCCATGCATAAACATTCTATGACATCACACACACACACACACACACACACACCGGCTGAGCAGCATGTGTAAGAGAACTAGGGAGAGAGACTGCTTTATACCTAAATACAGATATAACACAAGGTCTGTGGTGAGCATCGTCTCAGGCTTCAGCCTTCCTCACAGCATTTGACTGAAACAGCAGTATGTTGAGCTGAGTTTCACAGGTGAGTATTGAGATTATTCTTCGGCGTTTCCCGACGAAAAAAAACCAAATGAAAACATCTGTATGCAAACACCTTAAATAGGCAGGATCCCTTCCCAAACTGATTACTTAGCTTTACTTTTTTTTTTCAGAACAAAATTTTATTTTGGTGTTGATAAGTTGCATAACAAGCACAGCACCCCGGGAATCGGAGGAGCTGTGAGCATCAGAATAGTAATCACAGTAAAGCAATTCAATCAACATTTCAGGAGGAAAAGATGCAACCAAGGCCCTCCTCCCTCCACCCTCCCATTCCCCCAACCCAGAGACCCCCCCCTTGCACAGCGTTGAAAAACATATTTCAAATACAGATACAGTAAGAAGCGTACAGTGTGTATTGCTCATGGCCCGGGCCCATCATCCAGGTGTCCCTCCACAGGCTGAACAGGCGCTGGCGGTTCCAGCCACAGTCCACGATACTCCGCCCATCGTTTCCAAATTTTATAATGTTTCCGGGGGCAGCCCCTGGCCACGAAAATCGGGCGTTCCAATCCCATGTAAAAGTCCAATCCCCTTTTCCACACTCCCACCAGAGGGGCTCTAGGGTCTTTCCAGGCGTGGGCAATGTCTCTCTTGGCCACAATTAGGCCTAACAAAAGCAAATGTCGTTTATAAATGTTCCCACCAACCTGTTCCATGACATGGAGGAGACCCAACTGTGGCGAACACGGGAGCTCCCAGCCCAGCACCTCAGACAGGCAGTCCCACACTCCAGACCAGAACCTCTGCAGTCCAGCACACGACCACACAGTATGGAAAAAGGTGCCCACATCCCTGCTGCATCTCAAACAATCTGGGGACCCAATCAGGCCCGCTTTCCACAGTCGATCCCTCGTGTAGTAGGCTCTGTGGAGGTACTTGAACTGAATGAATCAAAAGACGTACCGCAATGGCAGCTCCTCTCGGAGCCTCAAGCGCTTCCCTCAGTCGTCCTCCTCAAAGGGACCAACATCTCCCTCCCATTTTTTCCGTAGGTCATTTAGGGAAGTTGAGCAATGCGTCACCAGTGTTTGATAAATATTGGATATCTTTTTACTTTCTAAATCTCCCATGAACACTTTGGCCTCCAGTGGGCTGAATTCCGGTAGAGAGTCTAGGCCCCTAAGAGAGGGTGCAATGGCGTGTCTAAGCTGTAGGTATCTATAAAACTGGGTCTGGGGCATATCATATTCCTCGCGAAGTTCCTGGAATGACTTGAGGGTCGTGCCCCTGACAATGTGCCCCAGGGCCGATATTCCAATTGCATCCCAGCCCGGAAACCCCGACAGGGACGCCAAGGACGGCAATAGCCCATTTCGCCAGAGAGGAGTCTCCCTTGTAAGTTTGTTCCACCACCCCATGCGTCGGAGGGCAGCACGCCATATACGAAACACTGTCTGGGTGACCACTGGGAGGCCCCTTCTCCTAGTTGCCGAGTAGAGTATGGTGTGTAGCGTATCCAGGTCCATTAGGTCCCTTTCCAGGGCATAGGCCGGGTCGCCCCGATCTCCATACCACCACTCATTTAGGATCAGAAGATGGGAGGCCTGATAATAGGACAGGATGTCCGACGCCGCCAGGCCGCCACAGTATGTGGAAAGGAAACACGTGCGTAGCGCTACTCTCGCCACCCCCCTGGACCAAAGAAACTGACTAAGTGCTGAATTGACCTGTCTGAACCATTGTGGTGAGATGGGATAAGGGTGGTTTTGTAACTGGTACAACAGGCGAGGGAGGGCCACCATCTTGAATATGGCCGAGCGGCCATATACATTAAGAGGCATGCGGGACCAGGTGACCATGTCCGAACGCACAAGCTCCCACACTGGTACAACATTGCGCGACCAGGAGACACCACTCAAATCAGTCAAAAACACACCCAGGTATTGAAGGCCACCCATCGCTTTCTGTAGCGTCCCCGCCCAAGGCCCTAGGCCATTACGCTCTCCCAGCACCCACAACACCGATTTACGTTGGTTCAGACGGAGACCCGACACTACACCAAATATCCGCATGATGTCTAGAACCCGCGGTCCCGATTTATTCAGGTCAGTAAGAAAGAATAGGACGTCGTCAGCATACAGTGCGATTCTATCGGAGGGGCCCGCCTGCCACTCGACACCCCGCATCTGAGCATAATTTCTCACCCATGCTGCCAACGGCTCTAGGGCCAGGGCAAATAAGTAGGGCGACAGAGGGCACCCCTGCCTGGTGCCTCGGCCTATAGGGAAGGGATCGGACACCGCACCAGCCACTCTCACGGACGCAGTTAGATCTGTAAATAGTAGATGTAGGTATGATAGAAAGCGGGGCCCGAGGTTCAGGCGGGACAGAAGTGCGCAAAGGTAGACCCAGCTCACTGAATCAAAAGCCTTATCTATGTCGGCCAGTAAGAGCGCCGTAGGAATCCCCGCTGCCCGGGCCGCTTCCAACACCACCTGGGCGCGTCTGATATTATGCCGCGTCGCTCTATGGGGCATGAAGCCGTCCTGGTCGGGATGAACAAGGTCGGTGATGTATGGGAGAAGACGATTGGCCAGCGCCTTTGCCAAGATTTTCGATTCTGTGTTTAATAGTGAAATCGGTCTGTAAGACTCGGGTAGGTCAGGGGGCCTACCGGGTTTGCAAAAAAACACTATCTCCGCATGTCGCCAGTCCCTCGGAAGCCGGCCACTCTCCCTGGCCGCCTCCAGAGCTCTACCGTAGTGTGTACCCAACTGGAGATGGAATTTCTTGAAGAATTCACAGGGGAACCCATTGGGTTCAGGGGCCTTGCCCGTGTTTAATTCACCGAGGGCCGTTCCCAACTCCTCCGCCGACAACGGGAGATCTAGGCGAGCGCGCCCCTCGTCCGAGATTGCTCGCGGCGGGAGGTCAGCGAGAAATTTGTCCATTTCCTCCGCCTGGAGGAGTTCCCGGGGGGGGGTATTGGGCCGCGTAATACCGTGCAAAACTGGCCGCCAGGGCCTCTGGGGCAGTCATGGGCGTACCCTCTTCATCTCGAAGGCACGGCAGGGACTGGGGATGGAAGGTGCTCTGGCAAAGTCTGTATAGCATCGAGCCGGATTTATCGCCCCACTGGTAAATTCTACTTCGGGTCGCCAGCCACAACTGCTTGGCCTCATCCAACTGCAGAGAGGCATACGCCTGCTGTAACAGCAGCAGCTGACCCACGTCCTCCTCACTCCCAATCATACAGCAAAGCTCCTCCTGGGCCTGAACACGGTCAGCGGCTGTCACAATATCTGCCGCGCACGCCCTACGGGCAGCCGCACACCAAGCAATATCTACCCCTCTAAGGGTAGGCTTCAGGGCCTCCCAGAGTGTCCCGGCGTCTATGTCAGGGTTATCGTTCTCATTCCAGTAGTGTGCAATAGCCTCCCTCATGCGTGTTCGGTAAGGTTCCTGCTGCAAATGCCATGTGGAGAGGCGCCATCAAAACGGCTGCCGTTGTTTGTCCAAGAGTAGGTCCATCGCTACCGGGGAGTGGTCCGACAGACCGCGGGGCAATATAGATGTGGTACCTACCCTCCCGACCCAGGCATGGGGGACAAATAGGTAGTCGATCCTAGAGAAGGACTTATGTACCGCTGAAAAATAGGTGTACTCGCGACATTGGGCGTACTGGTGGCGCCACACGTCCACCCACCCCATTCCTCTCACCATGCCGTTTAGTTTAGTGGGTGTGTCCGGGGGCAACTCGCCTCCTAGCCTGCATCTATCCACCCGCGCATTCATCACGTCGTTCCAGTCACCACCAACTACTGCCATAACATCAGGCATCTCGGCCCACACACCAAACAATTTTTCAATAAGGGCTCCCTGCAGAGGGGGCAGGGCATACACACTCCCAAAAATCACTGATTCAGTGCCTATCTTACCCTGGATAAACACATATCTACCTTGAGCGTCAAGCCACTGAGTTTCATGAACGTAGGACAGCCTACGGTGCACCAAGACTGCCACTCCTCGAGATCCCCTCGCAAAACCGGCATGGTACACTTGCTGAAAGCCATACCTCTGTAGGCTAAGGGTCTTAGTACCCATGAGGTGGGTCTCCTGCAGCAATAATACGTCGGCCCCGTCCTTCTTCCCCTGTCGGCAGGACCGCCCCCCTCTTAATCCTGTCCAACATCCCCCTCACATTCCAGCTCACAATACGCAGCAAAGCCCTCCGCAGGCCTGATTCAGGGGTATTAACCGCCATCTATGGGCAGAAAAATGAATATTCTGAGCATATGAGACCACACACACACACCTCGCCTCAATAGTACATGAAAGAACACTGTGCAATTCCACGCCTCCCGCCTCCCCGTGCCCCTCCTCCACAACCCCTCAACAAGCCCCCCAATCTCCCCCCCCACCCAGGTCCCACCAACAACAGCCCCACTCCCCCCCACCCCATACCTCAAAAACGCTGAAGTATCTGTCGCGGTATAGGTCAACTCCGGCCCCCAACGGGAGGCCAGAGATCCGCTATGCCAATGGATCCCCATGAACTACCAACATCGCCCCCTCTCAACCCTCCCCAACAAAACTCCTCTAAAATGAGGGGTTACCGCCTTACAGTCCATCCCCCCCCAACCCGCACTCCGCGACTGTTAATCCACAAGTAGTCGCCAGTGTTAATGTTACCATTAGTGTAGAGCACCTTCATGTAGGCCGGCAATTGCCACTACGCGGCCTGTACCACAATCGGCAAGTCAAAGAGTCACCCATCATCACTTCACTTCTCACGGATCCACCATGGGAGAGTCTGGAGGCTTAGTCTCTTCTGCAGTCCCCTTCTTAGCCGGGGAGTTCAAGTTCAAGTTCAGGCATTTGTATAGCGCACTACTCACCCAGAGGGTCTCAAGGCGCTTGAGGGAGGGTGGGTGCATTACTTATCGAATAGCCAGGTTTTTAGCTGCTTTCTGAAGGAGAGGTGGTTCTGTGTAAGTCGGAGGTGAGTGGGGAGAGAATTCCAGGTCTTGGCTGTGTATGCGTGGAATTGCGGCGAGGGCTCGTTGGATGATCGTAGTTGGTGGGTGGGTGTGTAGAAGGACAGTCGTGTGTTGAGGCATTCGGGTCCTAGGTCGTAGAGGGCCTTGTGTGCGTGGGTGAGGAGACGGAACGTTATTCTCTTGTTGACGGGGAGCCAGTGGAGATCCTTCAGGTGACCGGAGATGTGAGCCTGACGGGGAATGTCCAGTATGAGTCTGGCTGAGGCGTTTTGTATGCGTTGGAGTTTTTTCTGTAGTTTGGCTGTTGTCCCGGCGTAAAGGGTATTTCCATAATCCAGTCGGCTGGTGACCAGTGCGTGGGTGACTGTCTTTCTTGTTTCGGTGGGGATCCAGTGGAAGATTTTTTTGAGCATGCGTAGGATGTTGAAGCATGAGGATGAGACGGCGTTGACTTGTCTGGTCATCGAGAGGGAGGAGTCTAGGATGAAGCCCAGGTTACGTGCGCGATCTGTAGGTATGGGTGCTGTGCCCAGGGCTGGTGGCCACCATGAGTCGTCCCAGGCAGAGGGGGATGATCCTAAGATGAGGACTGCCGTTTTGTCCAAGTTAAGTTTTAAACGGCTGTTCTTCATCCATTCGGCTACTTCTTTCATTCCTTCGTGTAGATTGGTTTTGGCGGTGTTTGGGTCTTTGGTGAGGGAGAGGATTAGCTGGGTGTCGTCCGCATAGGAGATGATGTTGAGGTTGTGTTGACGCGCGATGTCTGCGAGGGGACTCATGTATACGTTGAAAAGGGTGGGGCTGTGTGAAGATCCTAGTGGTACACCACAGATGACTTCGGTGGCCTCTGATTTGAATGGGGGGAGGCGGACTCTCTTGGTTCTTCCGGCAAGGAACGAGATGATCCAGTCCAAGGCTTTCCCTTGTATTCCGACGTTGTTGAGGCGTTGTATGAGTGTGCTATGACATACTGTGTCGAAGGCGGCGGAGAGGTCGAGTAGGATAAGGGCAACTGTTTCTCCGTTGTCCAGTAGCGTTCGGATGTCGTCTGTAGCTGCGATGAGGGCGGTTTCGGTGCTGTGTTTGGCTCGGAAGCCGGACTGTGAAGGGTCGAGGGAGTTGTTGTATTCGAGGAAGGCGGCGAGCTGACTATTGACGGCTTTCTCAATGACTTTGGCAGGGAATGGGAGGAGTCAGATGGGGCGGTAGTTCTTAAGTTCAGAAGGGTCTGCTGTGGGTTTCTTCAGAAGGGCGCTGAGTTCGGCATGTTTCCAGCTTTCCGGGAAGGTAGCGGAGTTGAAGGAACAGTTGATGACGTCACGGAGATGGGGTGCGATGATGGAGTCTGCTTTGTTGAAGATGTGGTGGGGACATGGGTCGGTTGGCGATCCTGAGTGAATGGAGTTCATCAGGCGGATGGTGTCTTCAGTGGTGATTGAGTTCCAGGTGAAAAGGTTGTGAGAGTGCTGTTTTAGTTCGGAGGGGGGTGGAGTGGGCTGTTCATCTGATTGGTTTTCATAGCTGTTATGTATGTCGGTGATTTTGTTGTGGAAGAAAGAGGATAAAGAGTCTCAGAGGTCTTGGGAGGGAGTGATGTCGTTGGTGCCGGCGGTGGGGTTTGTAAATTCTTTGACGATGTTGAATAGTTCCTTGCTGTTGTGGGCGTTGTTGTCGAGTCGATTCTTGAATGCTGATTTCTTGGTGGATCTGATAAATTGGTGGTGTTTGCGGGTGGCGTCCTTGAAGGTGGTCAGGTTGGCAGAGGTTGGGTTTTTTCTCCAGGTTCTCGAGGGTACGACATAACTTCTTGGATTTTTTAAGGTCGTCGTTGAACCAGGGGGCCTTTTTGCTCCCTTGTTTGATATGATGGTTTTTCAAGGGTGCTAATACGTCAGCGCTGTGGGTGATCCATTGTGTGAGTTTGGTGGCAGCTAGGTTTGGGTCCGATGATATGGCGGGAGGGTTTTGGTTTAGCGATGTGAAGAGTTGGTCGCTGGTGATTTTGTTCCAGTTTCTTCGAGGAATAGGTTGTGGGGGGTTGTGGGTCGTGGACTTTTTGTAGTTGAAGTGAACGCAGCTGTGGTCCGTCCAATGGAGAGCTGTGGTGTGATCGAAGGAGATGTGTTTGCTGGAGGTGAAAATAGGATCGAGCGTGTGTCCGGCAAGGTGGGTGGGGGTGTCAACAAGTTGTTTGAGTTCGAGATTGGCCAGGTTGTCCAGAAGGGTGGTGGTGTTGCTGTCGTTTTTCTTTTCCATGTGGAAGTAGAGGTCACCCAGTAGAATGTAGTTCTCGGAGGTGAGGGCATGTGGGCTGATGAAGTCTGTGATGTCTTCGTTGAATTGGGTGCGGGTACCTGGTGGTCTGTAGATGAGGGTGCCTCTAAGTCTGGTCCTGGGGTCGGTGTGGATCTGGAAATGAAGGTGTACGGCGGTCGCAAGGTTATCGTCGGAGCTGGTTGTGATTCGGATGGTGTTCTTATGGACGATGGCAATGCCTCCTCCTGTTTGGTTGGTGCGGTCTTTTCGGATGATCTTGTAAGCGTTCGGGATGGCTATGGCGATGTCGGGCGCTGATGAAGTGTTCAACCAGGTTTCTGTGAGGAAGGCGATGTCCGGCGATGCAGTGTCGAGAAGGTCCCAGAGTTCAGTGGCGTGTCTGTGGACCGAGCGGGTGTTCAGCAGGATGCATTTCAGGTGGTTGGAGTTGGAGCTGTGTTTGGAGGTAGTGGATTTGGAGTGGGTCCTAGTGCAGGTGAACTTGCAGGAGTGGCAGGTGAATGGACCATTGGCGAGTCCTGGGGCAGCCTCGTAGCATTGTGGTGTGCGACCGGGGTAGAGGGCATGGAGGCGCGCATGGGGCGCGTCCGCTGCGCGCGGAAGCATCTGTCATAAGTGGATGGAGGAGGGGGAGGGGCGAGGGTGGAGCAGCTGGGAGGCGGGAGCGGGGTGGAGGGCCGGGCTGGGAGGCACAACAAACAAACAACAAGATGGCTGCAAGCCACAAGTGGGAACAGGACGAGATTGGGCACGACCTAACTAAGCAATATCGACTGGGCAGCACAATCAGGCAACAATATGCAAAGCGAGTGGCACAGCAATAGATTATGGCACAGTAAAATACAAATCACGGTCTGCTCATGAAGCGCTGCGATGATTCTAATCAGTGCGCTCAAGCCTGGCAATAAGCGTTGCTATGGCAGTGCAAGGTTAGAAGCAGTACGAGGCAAATTTCAGCACTACGATACCACGTGTGGGGGAGCAGGAAGCAGCGACCGCTTCAGAGAGGCTCCGGACGGTCAGGGAGCGTTTCTTGGAGCGTGATCTCCAGTTGCTTCAGCTGCGCGAGCGCCGGGGCGTCCGCGGCGGCGCCGCCGAAGAGGATGAGTCTGAGGGGCACATGCATCAATCTAGGATTTTGCATTTCCTAAATAGCGAAAATTAAGGAATCGCTATTTAGGAATTGCAAAATCCTATGCATCAAGAAATCCTAAATATTTTTAGGATTTCTTAAATTTTGGAATTTGCGATTCCTTAATTGCGAATCGCAATTAAGGAATGGCATTACATTGATTCCTATGGGCCTCGAGGCCCATAGGAATCAATGCCGTTTTGCATTTCTTTGTTTAGGAAATCGCAATTTGTTGATGCATTGCAAGGGTGCAGAGGGGGTGCAGAGGGGGGTCCAAAGTACCGCCCCCCTGAACCCCTGAAATGTATTTTAAATTGCATGTTTCACACACACATGTCCTAAGGACATGTGTGTCTGTAACATGACACTTTTCAAAATGCATTTTTGTGCTTTTTGAAACAATTTCGCAAATTAACACGAGGGTCAACCTCGTGTTAAATTGCACCTATTTCAAAATTCGCATTTTTAAAAAAAATGATGCATTGCATTTAAGGAATCGCACAAATGCGATTCCTTAAATGCATTCGCATTTTTAGGAAATGCAAAAAAAAAAACGAATTTTGAATTTTTTTTCATGCATCCCAAAAACGTATTTAAGAAGCGTAAACGGCCGAATTTACCGATTCGCACCGTTTGCACTTCATAAATAGGTTGATGCATGTGCCCCACTGTCTCTAGCTGGCGGCGTGTGAGGCCGAATACGTACAGTTTCATCTGTCCAAGTAAAGACTTCTTCAGGGGAATTAAAGAAGAAAGTGCGAGATTGAAAAATTACTCGCAGCCGAGCTGGGTAAAGCAGAGCGTATTGAATCTTAAGGCCCCGCAGGCGAGCTTTTGCGGCCGCGAAGGACTGCCGCTGCTATTGCACCAACTGTGTGTAGTCTGGGAAGATCATGATCCGTTGATTATTCCAAATGAGGGGTTCTTTTAGGCGGGCCTGTTTCAGGATTGTGTCCCGATCATGGTAGTTGAGCAGTCTAGCTATTACCGTCCGCGGTCGTTCACCCACTGGTGGCTTCTGAGCAAGTGTCCTATGAGCCCGCTCAATGATGAAGCAGCGGGAGAGGGACTCCGCCGGGATCCAGCCCTCCAACCACTCAGTAAGAAAGGCTTCCATGTTTCCCTGCTCACAGTCCTCCGGAAAGCCGACAAAGCGCAGGTTGTTGCGTCAAGCTCCCCCTTCGGCATCCTCAGCTCGGAGAGCTAGGCCCTTTTGTATGCCCTCCATATGGGCCACTCGTTTCTTCAAGGCCGCCGTTTCGCCCTCCACTCCTGTGATCCGGGTTTCAGCCTCCGTGATACGGGCCACTGCGTTGCGCAGATCTTGTCGCAGCAGGGTCACATCGGCCCCAACGGCCCCAATTTTAGCGTCCAATGTATCCCGGGACTGGGTGATTGCCGCCAGGAGGGCGGCATTGTCCGGCCCAGCGGTCTGTTGGCCTCCCGAGGCTCCGCAAATTTGTCGAGTGTCCCTTGTTTCGAGGTCCCGCCGCCGCTTCCGCCTCTGGTCATGGTGGGCGGTAGGGAGGAAAGTCGTCAGGTCACCACCGCAGGTCACTACAATTGGCAGCAGTGGGTCGTGAGGCCTTTGCGTGGATCCGCCGTCCACCGCCCGTTCCGGCCGCTAGTGTGTCAGGCCTCGCAGACAGGGCGTCAGGGGAACCCCACCGGCCTCGAACTCGGCGCACTCACTCGTAAATATCAGGGGGCCGTCACGGTCCGATCCGACCGCTGGATCTCCACAGGTCTTTCCTCACTCTGCAGCTCCTCGCATCCCCAGCACAGAGGACACTCCACCGGGCATCCGGCCCGCTTCAAGGCCCTCGCCCAAACCTTCAGGCAGTCGGTCGATGTCGTGCTAGCAGCAGGCGGGTCTCCCCGGCACAGCACACCCTCCGGCACAGGGTATCTTCAGCAGGCAGGCACCCTCCAGCAGCCGCGCCTCAGGAGGGGTCAGGCCACAATGCAGCCCGCTCCGCTGTCTGTCGTCCGGTGGCGCCCACCTCGGACGCCCTCAAAATCGAGGTCCCGGCTTCACCTCGCGCAACAGGCCGCTCCGCATCCGGGGCCGATTGCACCCGCGTCTAGTCCTCAGCGAGGCCGAAAATCTCGCCACACCTGCTGGACACCTTCCACCACTCTTCCCCGTCGCGGGATGGGCACTGGCGAGGGGGGAAGGCAGGATAAATGGTCAGTTGAAGGGACGGAGCTACACTAGGCTACGTCCGCCATGTTCGCCATCTTGGCCACGCCCCCCTTAGCTTTACTTTTAAGTGATTTATTTACTTTTTCTTTCAGCCATGATCCTGGTTATTCTTCTTTCCAAAGAAGATTTTTTTACTACCTGGAAACACCCCAGAATTGCCAAGAGACACCTTTTAAAGTTGATACCGTTGCTAATCGTGGATTTTATCAAATACAAAAAACTTTTAGGGGCTTTTAGTTTTGGAGTTTACACTGCAAATTTCCATACAAAATTTCCACTGTGCAAAAGCGATCACTGGTTGAAGCTCTCAAACACTCATCATCGGATATGGTAGCAGGAGGAGAAAGACAGCAGTTGAAGCAGTGGGCCAGATATAATAAGGAATAAAATATCCACAGCCATCAATAAAAAGGATATCGCAAGACACTGCGGAGTTCTGTGATCTAATAAAGAAATTCAGCCTCTATATGATCTTTTGACCACTTTGGGGATCTGCAAGATACTTAAAGTGTATGGATGGGCACATACTTTTTCCTTTGTACATAATTTATATTATGGAGAGGTTTGCTTTCATCTCCTTTTCAAATGACCATACTTTGAGTTTTGATTTATATAGATGTATAGGCTCTGCTCTTTTAATCCAAACACATGCCGGATGCCACTGACAATACTTTAACACTTGCGGATAGACTAAATACAATGACATAGCCCCTGATTCAAAGATGTGGTGACAAATAATAGTTTATGGACGCAAACAAATGCGTTGTGAAAGAATTTGGGTATGCTTACCGCTTTTTCCTGTACTTCAGAGTCAGCAAAGAGTAGCTAGAGATGAGCACTTGATTATACCAATGCTTTTTTGTAGCTCTGGGTGGATGGATGGACATACATGTGCTAGCCGGACTCTCAGAGTGTGAGGAAGAAGCCGTACAGCAGCAATGGGGGATGCGCTGGAGTGCAAATGAAGGACAGAAGCAGCCACTGGTAGCATCGACAGGTGCGAATGAAATTGTTTGCTTGGTGCTCGGAGTGAGCCGGAGCAGACCGGTTGCAGCATCGAAGGACTGCTGGGGGGGACTCAAGGTGGGGCTGAGTAAGCACATTTGTAGAGCCCAGGGCCCCCTGGATAAAATATGATAAAATATATATAACTAAACCAATAAAAAAGGAATTAATGGCAAGGTGTGTTTGCGCTACGTTTTAGGTACTGTATAAGCACAAAAGGCATTTGTTTGCATCCATAAACTATTATTTGTCCCCACATGTTTGAATCAGGGGCTATGTCATTGTATTTAGTCTATCCGCAAGTGTTAAAGTATTGTCAGTGGTATCCGGCATGTGTTTGGATTAAAAGAGCAGAGCAGAGCCCCTAAAACGTTGCTATGCAAGCTGCAACGGGTGCAGAACATGGCGGCCAAGCTGGCCCTCTCTCGCCCTAACCTCAGCTCCTCCACCGCTGCTCTTCGGGACTTACATTGGTTGCCGGTTCATTTACGTGTTCAGTACAAAGCTGCCTGCCTGGTGTTCAGGGCTTTGCATGGACAGGGCCTGGTCCCACTGCAGAATATGTTTTCATGGTATTCGTCCGCGCGTTGTTTGCGCTCTTCTTCTGCGTGGTTGGTGGTGGTACCGAGATTCCAGAGAGTGAGGATGGGTGGACGCTCGTTTAGTGTTGCAGCGGCTAAACTCTGGAATTCTCTGCCACTCCTTCTACGAGGTCAAAGGGACTTTCTACCATTTAAAAAAGCGTTGAAGACCCACTTGTTCCCTAGGGCAGTTTAAGATGTTGTTTCTGTTGCTGACAGTGATCTCAAGCACCAGGATGCCCTTGGGGTGACAGTAAAGCGCTATACAAATATACAATACATACTTACATACATACAGAGGGGTGATGGACAACCCCTAAGGGCAAAGCTTAAAGCCAGCTGAAAGAGGCTGTCCAAAAGCCCATTTCTGGATCTATATGCAAGTATGTGTATGTTGTGTAACAGCATGAGCGTTGTCTGTAGGCAAGACCTAAAAAGACACTAAGCCGAAGGGAACTGCAGAAGCCAGCAGTCAGACAACACTATTTGCAAGTGAACTCTATCGCACTAGAACCTTATTTATGTTTTGTCACCAAGTCATTTCACAGGTTTCTTTTGACTAAATTTAGATTTAACCTTATACATTTTTATTTAGGAAGTTTTAACACATGGGCGAAACCAGAGTCAGCACCACCCTGTACTTGTGATAATTTTTCTGTTCAAGATACCCAGCATTTTGTTATGTTTTGTGGTTTCTTTTCAGATCATAGAAAAAGATATTTGTTACCTGTTTTAAGGGAAGCTGGTTTCTCCAAGGTGAGACCAGCCTTGTTTTATCTTCAATCATTGTGTAACATCCGTATCACATTTTGTCTGGCAAACTTTTTAGTGGCAGCGGCTAGATCTAGATCACGCAAGATATTATAAGATTTCCCCGTATGAATTGCATTTTAACATCCTTCTATAAACTTGTTTTTAGCTTAAATATTTCGCCACATGAATTTGACTGGTATGAAATTGTTTAATTGTGTTTTACTTGTATAAAAATGTTTTAATCCTCTTTGTATGATTTTTAACTAAATCGAATAAAGATTCTTTGACTGACTGACACTAAGGCAGCCATTCACTTTTTTATAAACTTTATCTTTGGCAGTTAACATAAAATATACACAATCTCAGCAAGCCACACAGACTATATGCCCTTAGGCGAAAACAGCAAAATTTAAATTTAATTTTAAAGTGCTGCATGTCATCAAATGGGTCCCAGAAAGCAAGAAAACATCACAATAAACAAAATGTGTATTTTCTTTTTTAATGGAAGCCAATACAACTATTAACATGCACCAGCAAAGCCAACAAGTGTCACGCATGATTCCAGACACAGAACTATTGGCTGAACTAATGGTGTCTTGCAAAGGGTTTTGTTTGTAACAAAAAGCACAAGATGTTCCAAGATGGTTGCAGTGAGCGCATGGCAACTATCTTGGTACAGGTTTTGTTGAGATCAAAAAGCACTGTAAGATGAGACCCTACGTGCATCCATGCACACACACACACACACACACCCAGGTGGCCATATTATAATAATTTCAAAACTATTTACGAATGGTCACCTGCCATTACCGGTGGATGTGCAAAAGAACCAAGTGGGTGACAGGTGGAGGGGGAAGTGACCAATTAACACACAGTGAGGTTGGAAGAACACAAGAAAAGGGAGGTACGTCACCCAATCAGGAGCATGGAATTGAGAGGCGAAAGCCATAGAATCATGAGCAACAGGTGGAAACAAAGCCCACTAAGTCTATATTGAACACCACAGTCTGTCAAGAGACAGCTAAACCCTTCACCAGGTGAGACCAAAAATTGAACCAGACAGTGGATTACCTCAACCAGACCACTGTCAATAATATTCCTTACAAAAAGTGTTCTGCTGTGCAAAAGGAACTGTTCCATTGATGACGATTTCAAGAAAGATATCACAATACATTTAATGAAGAACATTAAATATGGAGACTATTCACAATACTAGAGTAAAAATTTGGGAAAAAATGCAGACTTTTACAGAGAACTAAAGAGGAATCAATATTCAGAGTGAAACATATAGGGGCTAAAGTTTCTGTAATCTAAGTAAACAAATCTAGAATATCTTGAATCAACACTAACACATACCTAATCCTATGATGGTTTTTAGAGGCAGTCAATGGCTTGTCTGAATGAAAAATCCTTTAGCATACTTCCTAACACCAAGAAGCAAACTTGCACCTAGCTTTCTGGGGCCCAGTAAATTAGAGGTTGCTTGTTGCAGTACCAACTCCAGGTAATTATATACTTGTGGAAGATGCCATACTTTTAAACAAAGACTGTACAGAAGAAGAACTTTGAAACTAAAAATAAAACATACTTTAACTTACTCATAAATTGCAATAGTTTTTGTAGTTTATTCTCTAAACTGACCTGCTTATCCCATGTATGTTGAAAAGTGCATAATGATTAGCGTCTCTGAATGACCAGCCAATATAACAAAAAATGGCCATGCCTATCTTGTAACTCGTCATATTCTACCAATATATTCTCAGTGGTTCTACTTTGGACTAAAAGACCTCTTTGGAGAAGAAAAGTAAATTTAGTATTCAGACTATCCACCGATTAAATTAGCTCTAGTGAGAAAACCTCCCATTCCTTCTTAGAAAAATATTTAGCAATGAATATGGACAGCATTTGCTTCAGAAGGATGACTCAAAGCCACAGAAACTGATCTCAACAGCCACTCATCTCAACATGGGTAGAAACGTAACTCTTTCCTTGTGTTTAGAGCACAGCCATACATCTGGAGTAGAGTGTGGGGCTGACGAACTAATATCGAGGAGTAGCCAACAACAAACCCTTAGACTCCCATGGGAATCAGCAAACTGTGTACGGTGGAGGGGTTGGCCATTCATGGGGGGGTTGGCTGCAGGGCCTGACCACAGACCTGGCCCTGGCACCAACCCTTGCCACACATGGTCAAATGCCGTACTCAGAGTGGGGTTGGCAACAGTTGCATCGTAATAAGATAATATTGCAAATTTGATGCACTGCTTGTGACCTCACATATTAAATCATTGAATGACATATTAATCTACAGCCGTGCAGGTTATACTTACCGAAGTTACGTATACATGGTGAATCTGAGGCATTTGTTTGTTTTAGAGGGGCAGTTTTTTGTTCCTTTTAGAAACCACGTACATCTCCAATATAACAGTTTTTTTCCAGTGAATTTCAAAGGTTTTTTTTTTAAGCGCCGGCTAAAATCTTACTACCTGACGTATTACTCCACTTTAACCTTTGTTTTCCACAGTGACTAAGCTAGTCTACTATCTGCAGGCATAGGTGGTGCTGCTTGCCGAGCACCTCGTGTCCCCAGATGCCCAGCCACGATGAACGAGGGGGGCTTGGAAGATAAGGGGGTACAGTTATATGATTATGGATCTGTACTTATGCCTTTGTTCATAATTATGCGGGCCCAAAAACTCAACTCATCATTGCAATGTGCTTTTTCCTTTGAGTGATTTGTGTCAATGCTAAATGTCCAGATGGAGCGGCGTGGGTGGGGGGATTGTTCTTGTATTTCTCTTTGACTTGCATACTGTGTTATTACAACACTGTTGTTCTTAAATGGCAATCAAAACTTATTCAAAAAAAATATTGCATTTGACCTTTACACTGTAGTAAGAAATAAATACACAAACGCACTTGTGTTGATTAGTACACTTGTTACAAATCACACGTTATTTGGTCACATTCATTTTCACTGGCGTGATTTAGAGACAGTGGATGAGAAAAGCATGCGCTATTCGAAGCCATGATTACAATATTACCTTTCATCCAGCCCTCAGCACAGTAGAATTAATTAGGGAACATAATTAGATGCTTAGTTAATTCACACTTACTTGGTGATCTAGGTGGCTTCTGTGAACTCTTTTTCTTCTTTTGTCTCTGAAAAATAAAGATGTTGAGACAATCCTTATATATCTGTTGGCTGTTCACACTGTCACAGTTGCTTTTGCTTTGGAGAGGTACATTTGTGAAAAATATATAGATGTCCCATCCCAAAACAGCTCTTTGGTTGGTTTACCAAAGAGCTCAGTTTTTGTGTGACCATGAATGTTAACTGTGTTTGTGAACACTGATTCATGGACATCAGTCTAGCCATGCACCGAAACAACAGTGTAAAGGGTAGTAGGTAAAAGGAATGTTTGATGTAATAGTTTTTTCCTCATGTAGTATCAATATACTGTCAGTTTAGTGAGTGGAGAGATGGTGGCGTTCATGGTACAGCACTTTTCGTCTCTCCATATGCCTGGCATTTGTATTTTTGTCCTGAGGGGGTCGCTAAGTGATATTGGGACACTCCAGTTAGCCACTTACAACGAAGTATGGCTGTTCAGAAAACCCAGTAGCAGGAGGGAACGATTTAGGTTAAAGAGGCTGAGTGGAATGAATATCAAGTCTCAATTATTTTGGGATTTTAAAGCTCTTTCAGTGAGTTACCATTGTGGTTCAAGGACTCATCAGTGGGAACTACTAAATATACATGAAAAAATATCAAAATGTTCTTCTCCAATACTAAGTGATAATAATGACGTGAAGAGGAATATCAGTTGTAAGCAAACAAAAAAACTAGAACTTAAGATGTTTGACATTTCTGATGACCCATGAACCAAGCCTTGAGTTGCACAGACAGTCAGGAAACCTCATTCAGCGCTCTTCACCTCACTGTGTACTGAATGGAAGGTCACCAAATAATCTGGAAAATATACTCTGGGATCCTTATTATGATCTACAAGAACACAGATCAGAAATATCCTAGCCTGTGCTCAGAACTTTACCAGAGATTTGCTGCATAATGTACAAGGATCCAGATCACAGTTATGAGGTGGTGGTGAAATAGAATCATAAAAAGTATAAGTGGACCCTAGTCTCAGACTTAGAGCGGGAAGACAACAGAGGTTGTGACTTGCAAGAAAAATGTTTATGACTACACCCATTCATGGAAGTTAATTTCCCGAGGAGCCATTCAAACCTGATTGGGAACTGCACTGATCTAATCATGGGCATTATTATCTCTGGAAATACATCAGTCTCGTATGACAAGTTAAGTGGGAGGGCAGTGGCTTGAGTCAGCAGTGAACCTAAAGTTTTATAGATATGCAAGGGAAGATTTGTTGGTGAAGCAGGATAGCATCAAGTACCATGAATTAAGTGATTGAGAGTATTCTGGTTCCTTTAAGAGGATGCTTATTATTGAGAAAGTTTATACAGAAATGTGAGAGAGAAATGGTAGCATATTTTTATAGACACCTTGAAGTGCTCTGCTTATGTGTCCTCACGTGACAGCCACCCATTCTGATGAAGCAATATTCCTTGTAATGTGGAAAACAATGTCTCTGATTTTGACGTATTGTTTGGATTCCAGAGGTTTTGTGCTACAATCTACCACTAAGGAGATGGCTTTAAGACCAAAGGGCTATTTGTTAGGGTTGTTAAGTTGGGATGCACTTCAGTAAGTATAAGGGAAGCTCAGGCACCTACCAGCTCGTTGGATACTGGTCTGATAAGGCATCTGGTGTCCAGTCTCTGATATATATGAGCCATTCTTTTTCTTGGTCATGGCACGCTATCAGTGTCATATGTGTGGTGTTTAAAAAAAAGAATTATGAATCAACAGCTTTTACCTCTGATTTTACAAATCAAAGGCCCGATTCACAGAACTAACTTAAGACAGAATCCTAAACTTACTACTTTTGCTATTCACAGAAGTTAGGATTTTGTCTTAAGTTTGTCTTAAGACAGACTTAAGACAGACTTAAGACAAAATCCTAACTTAGATCTGTCTTAAGTCTGTCTTAAGTCTGTTTTAAGACACAATCCTAACTTCTGTGAATACGAAAAGTAGTAAGTTTAGGATTTTGTCTTAAGTTAGTTCTGTGAATCGGGCCCTATGTGCTTAAAGTTTGACTTGGGCTTCAATGCGACAGGCCAGTCCGTCCAGCCAGGTGCTTGCCTGACACAGAAGACTCCACGTATTCCATCAGCTTTTGTATGCCTGTAGCCGCTATCACCAGAGCTCAAATGATCTTTATTAGCTAGAAAAAGGTAAAAACACCTAAAACCACGGTGTTAACACAGTGTTGTGACCTACTGAGTGCTTACCTGTTTTCCAGTGTGAATTTGTCAAGTCTAGAAACAGATACATCACATTCTTTTTTCACTATGAGGTGAAGTATAATTTTTGTGCCAGGAGAAAACTACGGACAGCAATAGGTCTATTAATACAATCGCCTTTCATTACGGCTACGCCTAATAATCTATACAAAAACTCATTCCAACTCAGTACGGAGTCTCCAGTTCTATGTTTATTTTAGCTGCCATAAACATGAGGCGTGTGAATGTCTTCTCATGTGTTTCGATGGGGCTGCAGTGGTTAATAGGGTTGAATCCACACTGGCCCTTCACTGTCTCTCACAGGACATGATCTACAATTCCACAAATGCAAGACAGGTTTATTTCCTGGCCAACTCCATTGAACAGGGCTTGGATCGCTGCAGTACAGAGAAACTGGATGCTCAGTTGGCCAAGCCGAAGGTATCAGAATTGAGAGGAAGCCATACAAGCAACTATGAACTAAGGAGATTAGTTTTCACTCCTCCGCACTAACTTCAGTAAGTGTAAACAGAAGCACTGCCCAGAAATGGGTACATAATTAGATTTCAATATGTTCTTTTCCTTTACATCACTTCTTTTTGCGCTTCAGTGTAGTCCAACAAAAAGAAAACATTGGTACTGACAAAGTCCCTGAGGCCAGTCGCAATATTATATACGCCCCAACTCCATCTTGGCTACTTGGAAGTTGCCCTCTTTCCCGATTTATGGAGAATCATTGTCACGTCTGCCATTAAACGCTAATGTTGCCTTACCTTATCATTCAAAGACCTCTTAAAACATCATGCCATCAGATTGATGACACAGATAGAACTATCAATGGCAGATTTATCTGGATCAATTGCCTACTTTCCATCATGGCATGGGTATTTAAGAACACATACCGACATATAACCAAGATAGTTCAGTCTGAACTGAAGTTCTTTTACTTTATATGCTGAGAAGGAAACGTCTGGGATGCATGTGTTGATGCAAATAATATATGTCAGACATTCTTAAACTTATGTCAGAAATTCCAATTTCAGATGAGATTCAGTATATAAGGATCACCGCTTGACTGGAGAGATGGTCTCCTTTACTGCCGGCACACTTTGCACTTCTCATATGTTACATCTCGCTTGAAGCTGATAATGCAGACTCCCGGAAAAAGACTGACTGCTACCGCAGCATGTGTTTGCCCTTTGCAGGGAACATGGTCTTCGCACCTCCGCTGCTAAAGACAGCCTTTGCTGTCAACGAGATATGCAGTGCGTCTCTTCTCTCTAAGAATCTCTAGACTGCAAGTTGCTTTGCCTTCCATGCTTTTTTAGTATAGCACTAAGAAGTGGACGTTAGGGTGTTCGGTTCTTAATGACATTTAACATTGCTAGAAATTTTTATTTTATTCTTGTTATTTATAACATGCCTTCTTGCGGTTTTTATAATATTCTGTGTAGTTGTTTTAGATTTACTGAAAAACAGATTGATTCTTGTAGTAATAATTACTTTTAACTATAAAGTGGTCATTCCTTTTAGTACAGTGTGTGTCATATGGTGAATAACGAAATAAGGTTTGTTTCTGTTTCAACAATGCTCTGATCCTTTTATGCCAATTACAGATTGAATAGTGTTTTACGGGGCTACAATAATCTGTCTTTCACATTCATCGCTGGTGTATTTAACCAAGTTCACCCACGTTGCCTGTAGGTGGAAAAGCCCCCCTTGTAGAGTTACACCAAAGTCGTAACTTATGAAGCAGTACACTGAAAAGATAGAATATATAATGGATGTTGCCTTTGTGAAATGCACTAAATCTTGTCTCAATGTCCGGATTCTCAAAAACTTCATTTTCACCTTCATTCTACTGGTAGCCACTTAAAAAGTCAAAGTTTGAGCAATGCGGACCACTGAATCATCTAACGGAACGAAAGTCAGAAAATATCCAAACAATATATACAGAAAGGACCACCTCCGCGATACAACATTGTTGGTTTAGTTCTAGATAATGGTAGATAATATCTGCCAAATTGCACCACATTTGAAAACACCTGCCAGACTGAAGAGCACATGCTCAAACAAACTCACCTCTGTGTCTGAATCATAAGTACCAGCGGACATGCCATCATCACCCTAGGGGAAAAAACGTTTTAAGGTCACCCTTCAACTTGAAACCTAAAGAAATGCACACACAAGCAAAACCAAAACATGTATTTTAGCATATATAAATACAACCAATTCAAAATCCTATCTCGATTTTGTACACAAGAACATTTAAGCAGCAGTACAAATAATTTACTCAAAGTCCATCAATTGTTGCTTTGACCTATGCCAAGATCTTGCAAAGCAAAGAGTCCTCTGTCAATATTTAACAAAAAATTAAAAATACAAGTAGGGGTTCTCACCGCATTTCGATTTCCACTATGCGAATGTGCAGCATGAGCAAATAAATTACAGATCCATGTAAGGAATTGAATGTTCCTCGCCATCCAGTGTTTTATACCCATTTTAACTATGTGTATCTCAATTGGAAAAGATAAGCAGAAACAGAGAATTTCGTTCTCTAGCATGATGTGCTCTCCTCAGTCTATGCTGAATGTGCAATCCAGTAGTTGAAGAATGTCAAGAGCAGTCAACTTATACCTGGAAAGCAGTATTTTATATGCTTACACTTTTCCAAACGTATGTGCCACCTCATGTCCTAGTTTGCCCCACATCAATATTTCTTTTCTTCAGGCACTGGAGATTCTCAGAACTCAAAATACTTTTGCTTGTTTATTTTCTTGTTGACGGTCGATTCATCTGGACCCTTTAGATCCAGGACACTGTGCTCCACGTCGTAGCATGAGTAATGCCTTACTACTATGGGATTAGATTTTTTTCCTGAAGCTCTTACTAGCTTTAAATCATATGTCACTTGTTGGCAGTTTCTCATTATTGTAAATACTCATGAAAGATTGGAGTCTGTTGGGAGTCAATAGGGGGTACACTGCCTCATTCAAGACTACCTTGTAGATCACATTGGTATGATGAAGCCTGGAACAGCATATGCTACTGAGACTTTTGCAGACTAAATGAGTTATTAGACTGTAAGGCCAAACTGTTCACTCTATTCAAGAGTTCATGATCCCTGCAGATAGGACTACAACAGGCTGTGAGATGCCAAGTAGAGACGGTTTACTTACATTCACTATACATGGCATCAAAATTGGATACATTCTGCCTCCTTAAAAATATGTTGATTGCCTACATTTTTTTACTCTACATCAAAACATCAATTTATAGGAAACAGTCTGTTAAAATCGAGGGTTTCCAGATTTCAAAACAGAACAGAAACGACCACTGTCCCTATTCTGCTTGTCGGGCACACCAGGTATAGATGAAGAACATTTCTGGGCTTGCTAGAATGCGAAACCCACTTTTGCACTATTGAGTATCACGCACTTTTTATTTATCTCGAGTTAGGACACGTGACTCAGGGAAACAAGGACTGGTTTTGTCACATAAATCAGTACGTGTATATTTCACCAATTACATCCTGTGTAAAATGTCTGAGCTTTGGTGTATTAAAAAGCACTGTCAGATAGTGGAGCAAACTGTGAAACCAACCTCAACTCATGGTCAATCACAGTGGCACTTTGGACTGCAGGACATGATTATTAAAAAATAACACAGTTTCTAGGTAATCTGCCAAAAAAACAAAAATTAGTTTTACTATCCTCTTCTTGCCTTTAGCTTTTGGTGAACGTCTGTCCTTCCAATCTGTTTTCTTTTACTCCATTATATTTATGCAATTAATTTCTAAACTATCTTCTATCATTATCACATTTACTAAAAGCTGGAATCCCCAGCAAACAAGCAACAAGATAATGGTTTCCCTAATATGGTTTTCAAAGCCACATACTATGATAAATTGCAGAAGTATTATCTGTTATAATTAGACATTTTCATTATGAAGAACATCTTTTTGCTAAAGAATTAATGTATGTCCATTGCCACGAAAAAACATGAAATGCTGATAAGGTCCATGATGTACCAGGCATGTCACGCATTCAAGGCTGGGAAAATATATTAATTTCAATTTCACCAGAGTTGCAGGAAGATTTGACATATTGCGTCCTCCCTCTTAAATACTGGTTTACGGTAATTTGTACCTAGTCGTGCAACATGTGGCTTCCTATTGTGCAGAATTCACAAGCCCTTCTAGTAAAAGGCATGCTTAAGAGTGTAGGTCTTCGTTGTTTTCTGTTCAATCAAAAATTGATTCGGAAGATTCGCCATTAGGTCCATGGCCTTAAATCAATCAGTCTTCTAACTTATGTAGAGAAATTGCATCCAACTGTGGCTATTACTTCTAAACTTCATTTTTCCATGCTTTTTTTCCTTCCCATCGCTATCGCCTTTCTTCGCCATATTAATACCATAACTCATTCCCCTATTAAGGTTGTGGATTGGTGTTTCTTTGATAACACGATGAGTCCGGTAGATGGCATCTGTTTCAGCCCATTGCTGCTCCTCAACTTTTTTAGACTTGGATGTCATCAAAAACGATCCTGTAAATCTTGATCATATGTTATTTTCTTGAAGTCACAAGTGACAGCAATAACTTTTAAAACTGCTATGGACTAGTTTATTGATTCCCCCTTTGGCTCCTCAAATTGAATTTATAGTAATCAAACACAGTATTTACTTTTCTCCCATATATCTGAAGCATCTGTTTTACAGATACTTGAAACAATAGATGTTTGAAACCATTAATCCTACCACTTCTAAACAATGCTTCAACTGAAACAATGTATTGGTCACAGAAGTCTTCTTCCTCCAATACATACACGTAAGCTTGGACATAATCAATCCTCATGCCACATTCACCTGGTGTTGCCAAGAATAGCAGAGGTGCTTTTGCTATAGACATGATTTAAATTGCTTAAGGAACAATAACAAAAGTACATTTAACAGATACTGCAGTACATAAAGAACAATTCCAACCCTGTAAAATTCAAAGATTCAGTGAACATAGAGAGACACTAGTAATGTTTTAGAACCCCGCAAGCATGTTAGGCTTCATCGGGTATGAGTAGTAAAGCAGTAGTAGCTTTGCCATACTAATTTAAGAAAATGTATAGCAATGGTTCCACAAGTGTACATTTACAAAACAAAATCTTCCAGATGCTGCAAAACTCGAGAATCAAGTACCTTATTTTGACATGCTCGTATAATTTTCTGACAACACACAAAAATGCAGTGAGCCACAAATGTCAGCACCAAAAATACTTGATGTAGCAACATTTGTTGCAAACTTTGAATCCTCACACAACTCCGTGTCGCACAGCCAAAAACAAACAACTGGCCCAGCAGTGCTTGATTCTAGTGCTGCAGATTTTGATCCAAAATGGCCACCTTCAAAATATAGGTCATGCACAATGTACACATGCATGTGGTGTTGCAATGTTGCCAGTCCCTTATGGTTTCTCGGTCCTTAAAGATAGTTCCATTAACGTTCTGACCCTGCAACGCAAGCATGCAGAAATGACAGTCTCAGAACAATTACATGCAGCACCACTGGTTCCATAGTTGTGTTCCCCGAGGAGCGTGATGATGTGAATTGACTTAGGATACACTAATGCACTGCTAGTGACCACAGAGATGGTGCTATACTGCTATACTCCATTTCATCAATAATGTTGTAATGGTGTTAAAGAACATAAGAACTCCATGCTGCGGATAAAAGCTCAACATATTGGCATAAAACAGCATAGACTATAATTCAAAGATCTCTTGCTTCCATGCATTAGACCCACACCATGACACACATACTATCAACATTCCATATTTTGCACTATCCCCGTCAAGAATAGCAAAAAGGACATAGCACAATGATCATATGAACAGTGCCTAGAAATCCGATGTTTTGTTCCACAGGCAGACAATGAAAGGGACTGAAAGGTGGCCTGGTGGGAAACAGGAGAATGCCACAGAAGACACTGGATGAGAGATAATCTTAAATGACAAGTCTTTAAGATTAGAGTCTCCTAACCATTTCCAATCTCTTTTGGACAATTAAATGGCACAGAGTGATTCTTAAACAACAGGATAAGTATTGCACCGTTTTGTGGATTTCAACCTGCTATGGACTAAGACTATTGGGCTCTATATGGACGACAGGTCTTGAGTGAGAAAAAGAATACAAAAAGGTAAACTTTTTTAAAGAATTGGTAATATTTGGATGTTTTATTTATCAATAACTGAGGTGATTCCTTGTCCTTTATCTTCGTATGTTCCCTATAATCCACTTGAGGACCTGTCAAGCCTGCGGGTCTGAATAAACTTCCTCTGAGCTATGCCTCCCCATATCCCGGACTCAGGCTGCTTGAAATTTACTAGTAGGCTTATATAACACACTTACCTGAATAACATCAGACATACATTCTAATTACTATCCATGCTGATGTACACAGCCCTATCTTTATTCACTCTTGCCTATCTGTTGGAGAAGTTTTATACCCAATTAAAGGAACCCACGACTGGAGAGTGCACTGGTTACAGAATGCAACTACCTGAACAGGACCTTGCTAAGAAGCTCATGAACCGACCATTCCACATTCCGTTACTTGGCATGTGATATCAAGAATGTGAGAAGCTGGCTTAGTATATGGTACACACTTATGTAACTGGGCACCCTGCACTAATCCAGATAATCCTGTGATTTTAGTGATCTTAGACAACCTAAGAAGGCTATCCAAGTGGTAGCTGTGGAAAGCAGCCTTCTGACTTAGTCCAAAAGGAGAGCAAAGCAGCTTGTTTTACCAGAATGTAATCTTATAGGTATAGATTAAGTGAAAAAGAACCGCAGTGTATTGATAAAAATGTGTATTTATTATAAGACACTAACACATACAGATATCTCCTACCCAGAGATATACCCAATGAACACAATACTTTGCAAGACAACAGGTAAGTAGCACACAATACACAGTGGTCACCAGGGGGAGACCAACCCATATACTAAAATAGTAGTATGCGATTCACAAATCAAGTGAAGGCTATAACCAGAAGACGTAAAAATGCCGGGGACCCAAGTAACCACCCATGGTAAGTAACCAGGAACCCCAAGGAGGCCATGTGCAGATTGGGAACACAACGTGGGCTCAATACAAGTCAATGAGTAAGTCGTGGTTGTAATTTTAAAGGAAAAAAACCCTTCCCAGTGGACCCTGACGAAACCACGTGGAAGACAGACGGTTGGAGAGCAACCCTACCCATGGATACCCTAGGAAAGAGGATACCTACACCAGGGAAGCCGGGTGCATAGGTGTGAAGTGGCGTCGGAAACCGCTGCCGAATTCAATGGATGACTTCAGGAAGATGACGCTGCTGGAGAAGGTGAAATTAGCCGGTGGAATCCAAAGGTGGATTCAAGAAGTGAAGAACACGCAAGCAGAGGGGACAGAGTTTATGTCACTCAGGAGTGACCAGGAGGCACGGAAGACGAATGCCCACTAATGTTGAGTGATGCAGGACAGGTGACGGTGACCTAGGAACTGCAGTTGTTGCAGGTGACCCTGTGGAAGACCAGGAGCTGTGCACGAGCTGTCCCATGTCGGATGTCGAGAGTTGAGGGGTCGGTGTCCGTCAAGAGCACCAACAAGCCTTTGCAACTGCAACCAACTTAGAAGGTACAGTGTTGGGACCAGCAAGGTCCAAGTGACTTGCCACAAGCAGGGGAGTCAAGGCAATTCCAGAGCAATTAGAGGAGCCTGCAGAATTCAAAGATGACCCTCGAGTGGACCCACAGGCCGGAGGGCACAGGAGTCGCAAGAGGACCTCGAACAGCTCACCAAGAATGCAAGCCCACGATGCAAGAGTTGCAGTGAGGACGAAGATCTTGGTCACTGGTGATTCTTGAGGCTGGGGCTACTTGGAGCCCGAAGATCTAAGAGGAACGAAGCCAACAAGCCTTTGCAACAGCAAGCCAACGCAGTGCACAGGTTTTGGTTCCTGCGGTCCGACAAGGGATACTGGCCTAAAACTTGGTGAAAGGCCAGGGCAGGCCTCGAGGGATGTGAAGAACCACCATCTGTGTTGCTGAGCCTTTCGGAGCCCAGGATCAGCAGACCGTTCAGCCTAGTTGCTTTCTGCAGAGCCTCTAGAACATTCCTGGTGGTGGGCCAGTTGATCCTCCCAGGTGGAGCTAAAGACAGCTATATCATCTACATAGGCTGCACTATAAGCACCCTTGGTGTGAGGTTTCGGTACCAGGACTACAGGACTAGCCCAAGGGCTATCTGAAGGCCCAATGATCCCCAATTCAGCATCTTTTGGACCTCTGTCCTGATGCAATTCCTGACAAGGTCAGGCTCCTGTAGAATCCTGTACTGATTGAGGACTTCCCTGCAATGAGTTTACTGCTGGTCAGTGAGGCTGCCTGCCAAGGCTACTCCATCTACTGACCCATCATCAGGGTTATGAGGGGGCCTGGTCTGCAGGGGCATCATGGCGGACACGTTTTAGCTTTGCTCTGCCATCCATCCCCTTATTCCGGCATATTTATCCAGCATTGCCTCAGTTTTTCGCCACAGGGTGGAAACTGATGACCCTGTGAGGCATCCGGGAGCCGGTACAGACGTGGATCGTGCTGCACCAGCGAGTGTGGGACCCTCAAAGCGCAGCGACAGAGAGTGGTTGGGTGCCTGAAACTGAGCCCCGGTCGGAAGTGGTTCACAACTCCTGAGGATGCCCCGTTCCAGCAAGGCGGTGGGAAATGATCCAGGAGAGGAGAATCTGGTCCGCGGAATACTGGTCCGCGGAATACCGGAGGCGACAGGTGGCGCTGGCCACGTAGATCCTGGGAACGCCGCAGGTGAATGAGATGCATGGAACGGGCTCAGTCCCACAGCACAGGAAGCAGCGGTTGCGGCAAGGAGCCGACCAACAGACGAACAGAGGAAGGCTGTTAGGCGCTAGTGCTCCGGTGGCCTACGACAAGCCGGAAGGGAGAGGAAGGAACCTGGGTGCGGCCTGCTGTGGAGGGAGATTGGCAGATTGAACTGAAGAGTGGGCCCGGCTGAGAAGGCACCAGGCTTCCCTAACACCTGGTCGAAGGACGGGTGGAGTGGTGTGCGGTGACGCTCGCCCGGGGTGAACATAGGGGCTTGCTGATGCTGGGTGCAGCCCTGGAGGAGAAAACAGCCACGCACTGGCCTGCCGTGCCTGGGCGAGAGAGATACACGACGGGCTGGGAGAGCTGCGTGGTTTCCCGGTGCCCCTATGGTTGTAGAGGAGTGATACTACCTAGAAATGGTGGCTGAAGCGGTGATGAGCGGCGGAAAGCAGAGCGCAGCCCACGAGAAAGGTCAGGCAATGAGTGAGGATGACGGGAGCCAGTAGGCACTGGAAGCTACATGGAGGCCTTTGGCACAGGGGGATATCAGTGCTCGACCCACAGATTGAAGAGGTGAGCTGCGAAACTGCGCTGCCTGATTGACTGGCAATATAGTGACCTCAGGGCATTTCTATGTGACACTGGGGGAATACCAGATGACCATTGGGATGTTTTGCCCATGCACTTGGCCAGGCAGGAGAGCTGGGACTTACTGATTTAGGCCATGGGCATTGTTTTGGGGCAGTGGAGCAGGGAAACAGCGCTTCTGTCCAGCTGTTGGACCTAGGTGGAGCCAAAAATTCAACAGAGGCAGCTCCTTATAGCCATGTTAACCAACTTGTCGTAAAACGAGGATAGTGGAAGATAGCAGTTGGTGTTGCCTTCCATTGGTATCTTGCAGCTGGATTTGAAATCAGGCTGATGGAGTCTAGAGACCTGCTGATGAAGATCTTGGTAGTAGGAGAAAGTCTTCTCATCTTGTGACCACTTGGCAGAGGACAAATCCCGCAGATGTAGTCCAGTAACTAAGTGATGCCTTAAAGAGGATGTGAGACTAAAAAAAGAATTGTTTGTGAAGTAGTATTGATGTAGCAGGGAACATACCACGGGCAGTGTATGAAGCAGTGCAGATTATGTGACCTCAAGTTGTCTTTGAGAAGAGAGGCGCTGTGCACAAAACCTTGAATACATTTTTAATCTTCAAAAACCTCAACATTCAATCCAATATTGCTGCAAAAATGACTAAACAGACTATATAGTAATTATCCCCTCCCTGAAGTGAGATGCTGTCCGTCAGCCCTTTACAGACCTGCAATGACCACCTCCTCTTAAAGAGATCCAGTTTAGAGCCCATGATATAAATTAGGATAGCTTACCAGGAGGCGCAGCTGTTTTAGAGAGGGTAACAAGGCACCATTGGTGAAACCTTAGGACCGATTGAAGAACCAGAAATCTGGAGTCCATCAATACTGAGACAAAGATATTGTTGGTCTGCACTTGTGATCACTTCCTTGTCTTAGCAAATGGAGGGTTGCCCATGCAGGCTACATTTCATCTCTCTGGGCCTTTGACTGCCCTGATCATGTCTTCCATTTTGGCCCGGCTCTACAAATTGAGCCTTGTCTGGTTTTGCTGTTTCTTGTGGTGGATGTAAAGAGGTAAGTTTAGTTCGTATATTTTTGATCTTCACTGCCACCCATCAGTCATGGAATCCGCCAGGGTTCACTCAGGTCACCATTGATATTTAGTTTTAACATCAGTTCATTAGAGGATCTGTTTAGATACCAAATGCCTAATTTCCATTAATAAATTAACAAACTCATTTGCAGATCAAGGGCCCTCAGGATAACCTTCCGGTAGAAAATGCATTTCTAAGTTCAACAGGGAAACCTTAACCCTTGGGAGGCCATAGCCACATCTTGGTTCTCGCACCTCATTTCAAAAGGTGGGAGAATCGCTGCGTTTCTGCAGTGGGGCCTCGTCCAACTCCACCTTTGGAATCTCTTTGCTTGCAGTCCTTTTGCCGCAGAATAGGCAGCTCAACAGGGTCTGAAGATGCACTGTCTGTCGAGTGGCTCTCCTGCCAGTTGTGTATGTGCTAGCCATGAAGGTCATGAATAAGAAATATGGGTAAGTGTCCCCCTGTGCTAAGAGGAAACTGCTGGCGCGTCAGGCTGTTTGTTAATTGTTTTACAGAAATCACTCCCCATTTTCCAGGGTTCTTTATGTAAAACAAAATAAAAATGTATGATGAATACTTTTAGCTGCAGATTCCTCGCCTCTGGAACACATCCAAACACCAGGCTGGATCTGGAGACTTCTTCCAGCAATGTTCCTGTGCCTCTGAGTTATGGAGAATTTTGGAGACTGACTGAGTTTAGCAGCCACCACCTTGCCTGACCTCAAGATGGCCGCCTCAGTTGGTCTCCCCACGACACTCTACCACTCATGGACAATTGATCTGGCCATCTACCCGATCTTGATTACAGCCCTCACCCTGCTCTCCCTCCAGGACATTTACTCGTTGATCTTTCCCTTGACTGTGGAGACCTTGCTATCTGACTGACGCCCGGTGGAGCTACCTGTTAGCTGAAGAGGAGATGGGCTGTGGATTCCCCTGTGGCCGTCACCTACCCAGCCGGACCTGGGGCAGACTTTCCCTTCGTCTCTCCGTCGTATCTATACCTTACCCCCTTTCCATACCCACTTTTCCTTCTTCACTCCATTTTACTTATCCTCTTTGTTCTTTAAATGCTTTTAATGGTATTGTTTTGTAATTTGGAACTGATGTAATTTGGCAACTATGTGGAATCTTATGTAAAGCGCTCTGATACCGTCGAGTCTAGCCAGCGCAATATAAAACTTTAAAATAAAAATTTTTTTTTAAAAAGGGACGATTTACGCACCCGAGATAGCACACAGACCTGCCTCACTCACTGATCCGGGACCCTGGTGGCACTTTGGGTGAAGCCGGGTGGAAAGATGGGTCGCATCAGATGTGCTTAATCGAGGGCCTTCTCACAAGCAGCAGGCTTGAACGAAGTGGATCACCCACTGCAAGTGGAGGGGCAGAAGGCCTCGGATGACCACTTAGACGCTATCCTGAACGCAATGGAGCGTTCTCGTGCATCAATAGAAGCCAAGCTGGATAAAGTAGCGTTGGACCTCAAATTGCTGCATTCAGATCATCGGAAATTAAAAGAACGGGTCTCTGCTCTGGAACAAGAGGTAGCAGAACTGAAACCAGCCACAGAATTTCAGGAGAAGCAACAAAATGTTCATGAGGTCAGGATCAGATACCTTGAAAAGCGGATGGAGGATGAAGAAGGCTGCTTCAGGTAGAATAATGTTCGGCTGATTGGACTGCCGCAAGGAGTGGAAGGACAGGATACGGTCACTTTCATCAAGCAATGGCTCAAGACCATACTATCACATATGGAGTTCTCCCCATTCTTAACCACCGAAAGGTTGCATCGTGTATCAGGCAGGAAGCCGGCCCCGGGCGACAGAGCATGACTGCTTATCTTCAAAATGCTACATTTCAGGGATTGCAACGTGATCCTACAGGAGACGAGGAATCTGGACGAGGTCAAATTCGAGAACACTAAGGTGCTGTTTTTCCTGACTACAAGATGTAAGTCAAACGCCAATGTGGGTCCTTCTTACCTGTTAAGCAAAAGCTCCAGCAGCTGAATAACTATTACTCATTGCTGTGTCCGGCTCGACTCCGTGTAGTCTTTGATGGGAAGTCAAGGTTTTTCCATACACCCCAGGATGCTTGGGACTGGCTTGAGACATCTAGTCAGTACTCGGGCCCTCGGCCTACGGGCACTACAGCCGCATGGTCTGAGGAAGCAGGCGGAAAGGGGTCTTGATGGCGACAACCTAGGAAGCGATTCCTTGGCTTATCGGCGGCATCTGGTCCGGACCAGATTGGAAGGGAACGGCAGGCGGTGGTTCACATCGAGGAACTGATGGCTGACACGGCGGAGCCGAAGGACTAATAGGTCACTTTCTTTCATTTCTCAGGGGATGGGGGTTCATCGGTGGCAGAATCATCGGACAAGATCTCGCTTAGAATGCCAGATATCATGCCTCAGACGACGGATGGTATTGTATGAAAGAGACAGGGCCTGGCCCTCATTATAAGTACTGTCACTTGGACTGCCATGGGTGAGATAACTGCATACTGTTATCTGCAAAAGATAAGTTTTGAATATGGGGTGGTGCTTCTCTGCATTCCTGGGGCTCCCCTTCTTTACATTTTATGGTGATGTTTAATTAGATGATACTGGGGGATTCGCCACGGTACACCATGCATGGTTACACACCGCTCTGCTTCTACCGTATATTGCAAACCAGTAGGACACGCAGTTGTTCTGCTGTATATCAAGTTTGGGCGGCACCTTAAGGTTGTGAGGGTTGCTCTTGTAATGTTGTTCCTTCACCTTGGTGATTTATCCCTTTTCCCTTTTATAGCAGGAGCCTCTTGGGGGGTATTGGAGATGTTACAGTGCATATTCGACCGCCACTCAAGGGTGTATGGGAGGGATGAAAAATCAATTATTGCTCGCTTAACTTAGGTTCCATGATGGGTTATTTGATAGTTACCTGGAATTTGAGGGGTCTCCAAACGCCACCCCGCAGATATGCGGAATACTCCCATCTCAAAAGACACAAAGTGCGTATAGCACTACTACAGAAGACACATTTAAATTTGGTAGAAACTGCCAGGCTGCAACGTAGATGGAGGGATAAGATATATGCCACGGATTACTCTCTATTTGCTAGATGGGTCCTCATTTGGATACATCTGAGGACGCCTTTTGCAATGGATGAGGTCCTTATTGACAGAGAGGGCAGATACGTGCTCATAAAGGGCAGATTGGACGGGCGACACAAACGGTTAGGAAACGTGTATGCCCCAAATGTGGATCAAGGTCAGTTCTACAGTCAGCTGTCCCTTGTAATGAAGAAATGGTGCAAGGTCCCGTGGTTATTGGGCAGGGACTTTAATAGCGTCCTAGATACAGGGGTAGATAGATGCTTCCCACCACTTCGGGGTACAGCTGCAACGACCAACTCTAACTCTATGGTGCTGAATGGTTGGGCGGATGGATGGGGTTTAATTGACTTCTGGAAACATCGTAACCCCGGGCGAGGGTGCACTCCTTTTCAGTACCCCATAATCTGCATGTTTGCCTAGATAGGTTTTCCAGATCTTCTTCTTCACTTCCTTACATTTCAGGCTATTGGGGACGCACACGCTCTGATCATAATCCACACTGTGTCACACTGGCCTGGGTGGGTGGAGTTCCCTGGGTCCCTACCTGGAGGTTACAGCTGGCAATGCTTAAAGACTCAGTTTTTCGGGAAGCAGTAGGGGAGTACTTTGCGCTCAACTCTGGGACTGCTTCATTTCCTTTAGTGGAATGGGTGGCCACGAAGGTCACTCTGCGAGAGAAGAGGTTGGGACTGGGTTGTGGGCTGAAAAAGCAGGTAGAATCAGATCTTCTCGACGACGTAGAAAGGGAGTTGCTGGTGCTGCAGTCTCAAGCGATTGAACATACTGCGGAAATGACCTCCCTGTCAGAGACAGGCAAGAAGCATGAAGATTTTTAAGACCGACAACGCTGTCTCAACTTTGCGGCGCATTCAGCGTCCGTGCATCCTAAAGCAGATTGTTCGGGCCTCTTTTGGCCTGGTTGATATAACAGGAGCAGTTGGTTGGACCCATTACCACTCTTTGATCTCAGGATGGGCGGCTCAAACTAACACAACACGAAATACAGGACGAGCTGTCCACACATTTTACATAATTATACAGATCTGCCTGGAGGGTTTCTGAGACAACAATACAGGAGTCCTTAGACAGACTCTCTATTCCGGCCCCAACGCTGGAACAGCGAATGGAGTTGGATGCCCCGCTCACACTAGAAGAGGTTAGAAGTACGATGAGGGCCCTGTCATCTAGAAAGTTGCCAGGACCCAACGGATTTCCCCATGAATTTTACGAGACGTATGCTGACCCCTTAAGCCCGCAACTACTTAAAGTATATACTGAAGCGCTAGAGAGCCTCTCCCTCTTAACCTCAATGACAGAAGCCACACTGATTACGCTTCCTAAGCCGTGTAGAGATCCCACTTCTATGGGTGCATACCGCACCTTGGCGCTGCTGTGCGGAGACTATAACATTTTGGCAGGCATACTAGCAAGCAGACTGGCGCCTGTTATCCTGCAATTGGTTCACCAGGACCAAAACAGGTTTGTGCCGGCCCGGAACACATCACTTAACATCCGCCGGCTGTTCCGGGTGATGCACTGTGCTGCAATAGATTGGCCTACAGCTGGCTATGTCGCGTTAGACCTGAAGAAGGCGTTTGAGATGGTCGAGTGGCCATTCATGTTTGCAGTACTGCCTAGCTTTGGGTTTGGGCCATACATACTAAGCCTGATTCCGTTTTTATATGGAGCTCCTACAGTTCAGGTGCGTTTGGGGACTCTGTTCTCTGAACCTATATTGATAGAAAGAGGAACCAGATAGGGGTGCCCCCTCTCCTTATTGATCTTTTCCCTGGTAGTAGAACCACTAGTAATGGCGCTACGGAACTCGGCGCCAGAAAGGGGGTTACACCTTGGGGACGGCCTGCATGCAATCTCGATATATGCAGAGACATCCTACTCTATGTCAATGATTTCCAGGCGGTCGCCCGGGTCATCCCGGACACGCTAATATTATTTGCTTCTTTATCTGGGCTGGATGTGCACTCTTTAAATCTGGTCTATTCCCCTTTACCGCTGGAATGGATGATCCTCACCTGGAGGTGGATTGGACTGTAGTGCTTTGGCAACCAGTGGCGTTCTGATACCAGGGTATACGCATTTATCACAATGACTGAGATCTCATGGATGGCAACATCTCCAGAGCAGTTGAAGCGCTCAAATCCCAAATCGAATTCTGGAAGACGCTCAACCTCTCAGTTATAAGTAGGGTGAAGTTGATAAAGTTGATGATCCTGCCACATCATCTTTATTATTTTGCTAATCTTCTGCTTTACCTGGCTCCTTCGTTCTTTCGCTCCCTGGAGGGGATCATAAGGGATTTTATTTGGAATAACACAGGGTGTAGGGCAGCACTGACAAAGCTGTATGTACCATGGTCAAAGGGTGGACTGGCTTTACCCAACATAGAGCACTATTTTCTGGCGTCTCAAATACTATGGGTGAAGGAGCAACACTTGACAAATTCGGCTGAATGGGAGCCCCCGTACTACCAGGACAGGACAGGATTCTCTTCTTATTCCATCCCTATAACAGATCGCATAAACCGCTTCCACTTCGAGTCAAGATTGCGCAGAAATGTTTCTGCAGGGCATTGCGCATTACTAGGCACCTCACACCGTATGCGCCTGTTATGCCTTTACTAGGTATGCCGACAATGAGAGGACGAGTCCGGGTAACGGACCTAACAGAATGGTTGGGGGAAGACATAACTACAATGAGAGACCTGTATAGAGAGGGTGCGCTGCAGCCATTCCTCTCCCTAACAGAGGAGGAAGGAGTCCCCCGGGTCCCAGACTGATCCCTAGGAATGCACGTTTTAGGCTGATTCAATTTCATGTTGTTCATAGGGCATACCTATCCCCAGACAAGATCAACAGGTATTTTAATAAATTAGATGTGTGCTGTCCTCGCTGCAAATTATTGAATGCGGACCTGTTACATATGCTTTGGTCCTGCCCTGAATTGCAATCACACTGGGATGGGGTGATCCGTGCGCTGGCCACTAGTACAGATAGTGAGTTGCCGCAGATATGGGAGGCATGTATTACAGGGATATTCCCAAGAAGTAAAAAACACAAAGCCTCTTCTAGGTTTTTAGATCTTGGCCTAGTTGTGGCCAAACGGCTCATTACATGCTGGTGGAAAGGAGAAGAACCTCCGCCAATGAAAGCATGGTTTCACTCAATGTTAAATTGGGTTAAGGCTGAGGCTGTCTCATTAATAAGGGAAGTTACGATGCGGCTTCGCAAATTACCCATTTCAACGGCATGGAATGCAATGTTGTGCACGCTTCAAGGGATACTAACTTCAGATGACCTACCAGACATTCCTATCTCTAATTAATATTGTTTAATACAGGTGTCATAATGTGACCCGAATTGTGAACTGGACAGTATGATATGCTCCATAAACCCTAAACTGACAATTATAAATTTCAAGTAGCTGAATATGCAAATGTAAGATTGGATAAATGGCACTTTCCAGCACTGATCATAGACAAAGTTTTTCACCCACCCATATGAGGATCCTCGTATTTCGCAGAAATGTTTCTGCAGGGCATTGCGCATTACTAGGCACCTCACACCATATGCGACTGTTATGCCTTTACTAGGTATGCCGACAATGAGAGGACGAGTCCAGGTAACGGACCTAACAGAATGGTTGGGGGAAGACATAAGTACAATGGGAAACCAGTATGGAGAGGGTGCGCTGCAGCCATTCCTCTCCCTAACAGTGGAGGAAGGAGTTCCCCCCGGGTCAATTCCTGAAACATGCCTCCAGGACGGCCATGCTGCGGTGTTGGTGGGGTAACATTTCGCAAGAACCCCCAACACATCTCCTAATGCAATATGTGCACGTAATGGGCAAGGGGCACCAACTTGTGAAATGGTTTTCAGAGTCGATCAGGAAACACACCATTGTCAACTTAAAACCGCTGCGAACCAAATGGGAAGCGGATCAGGCGCGACCATACTCAGATAAAGAGAGGTCCATAGTTTTGGAGAGTCCCAGACCGATCCCTAGGAATGCACGTTTTAGGCTGATTCAATTTCATGTTGTTCATAGGGCATACCTATCCCCAGACAAGATCAACAGGTATTTTAATAAATTAGATGTGTGCTATCCTCGCTGCAAATTATTTAATGCGGACCTGTTACATATGCTTTGGTCCTGCCCCGAATTGCAATCGTACTGGGATGGGGTGATCCGTGCGCTGGCCACTAGTACAGATAGGGAGTTGCCGCAGATATGGGAGGCATGTATAACAGGGATATTCCCAAGAAGTAAAAACCACAAAGCCTCTTCTAGGTTTTTAGATCTGGGCCTAGTTGTGGCCAAACAGCTCATTACACGCTGGTGGAAAGCAGAAGAACCCCGCCGGTGAAAGCATGGTTTCATTCAATGTTAAACTGGGTTAAGGCTGAGGCTGTCTCACTAATAAGGGAAGATACGATGCGGCTTCGCAAATTACCCATTTCAACGGCATGGAATGCAATGTTGTGCACGCTTCAAGGGATACTAACTTCAGATGACCCACCAGACATTCCTATCTCTAATTAATATTGTTTAATACATGTGTCGTAATGTGACCCGAATTGTGAACTGGACAGTATGATATGCTCCATAAACCCTAAACTGACAATTATAAATTTCAAGTAGCTAAATATGCAAATGTGAGATTGTATAAATGGCACTTTCCAGCACTGATCATAGACAGTGTTTTTCACCCACCCATATGAGGATCCTGCTCTCTTCCCTTACCACTCCTCCCAGTTGTGTTATTGGTTTAATGTTATCAACAAGGTTGTTTGATCGATTAGCTAACTGAAGTGACATGGTGGAGTAAAGCCATTTGAGATGTATATATGTAATTAATATGTAAACGTAAAGTATATTTATACTGTATTGCAACCAGGAAAACTGTTACGCTGAAAGATTCTTAACTGTATGAGAAGCCTGGGGTATGGTATCTGCTGTGAACAAGGAAGAATGGATGACATTTATGTCTTCATGTCATTGTGATGGTATGTTAAACACCTACCCTGCCTACTGGTTCTATATGGAAATATATATGCTTGCTAACTTTACTATTCAATTAAAAAAATTCAATAAACAGATCAAACTAAAAATCAGGGTTTTGAGAGAGGATATCAGGGAGAGGGTCACCCTCTTTATCCTGTCCCTCATCAGTTGCCATGAGCAAGCCCATGTCAGCCCTGTCCACAAATGTTTTCAGGCGGTTCACATGAAGTACCCTAAGGGGACTTCTGGGAGTACCTAGGCCTACCAAGAAGGTGACCTCACCTTTTTGTTCAAGTGTAGCGTGGGGTCCACTCCACTGGTCTTGGAGAGCTACTGAGGCCACAGGCTCCAACATCCACACTTTCTGGCCTAGCTGGTAAACAGTTAATACAGCCTTTTGTCATGCCAAGCTTTTTGGAGTTCTTAGCTGGCCTCTAGGTTTTGCTGGCCTTCTTCATATACTCCGCCATTTGTGACTGCAGGCCAAGTACATAGTCCACTATGTCCTGTTTAGGAGGTTTGAGAGGTTGCTCCCAACCTTCTTTCACTAGACACCATTGACCTCTAACTAGATGTCCAAACAGAAGCTCAAATGGGCTGTAGCCAACCCCCTTCTGAGGAACCTCTTGGTAGGCAAAGAGAAGACAGGGTAGTAAGACATCCCATTTTCGCATAAGATTCTCTGGGAGTCCCATGGTCATAAACTTTCAACAAGCCCATTGTACTGTGGATGGTGGGGTGTGGTGAACTTGTAGCTCATTCTGCACTCTTTCCACATGGCAGTAATATAACCAGACATGAAGTTTGTACCTCTGTCTGTTAAGACCTCCTTAGGGACGCCCACTCTGGTAAAGATTCCCAGGAGGGCCCTGGCCACTACAGGAGCTGTAGTGGTTCTAAGGGGAATAACCTCTGGGTACCTAGTGGCATGGTCCACCACCACTAGGATGTAACTGTGCCCAGATGCTGTAGGAGGGTTCAATGTACCAACAATGTCAATCCCCAACCAGTGGAAGTGGAATTAAGGGGGCCTTTGTGGTGCCACCCGACTTACCCCTGGCTTGGCAAGTGGCACAGGAGTCATAAAACTCATTGGTGTCTTCAGACATATGGGGTCAGTGAAAGTGAGGGACACGCCTGTCCCAAGTCTGACTTTTCCCTAAGTGTCCTGCAAGAGGAATATCAAGAGATAGGCAGAGTAGATAACCTCTGAACATCTGGGGTATTAACAAACCTCCTGGTGGTACCATGCTTTCGTCTCTACCCTCTGAGTACAGAATTCCATCCTCCCAGTAGATCATATGGGATCCACTGATATTCCCTGCTACCTCAGCAGCACCTTCCTGTCTGAGGGGTTCAAAAGATGGGCAGGTCTGCTGCTCCAAACTCAAATCTGCCCTGGCCCCCTGCCACCAAGAACTCTGCCAGGTCAGCCCAAGTTCCTCTGGGGGAGTACCTTCACAGGGGCTGAGCTAATATCCCTCAGAAGACTGATCTTTACTAAGAGTCTGTGAGGAGGACAAAGCATTTCCCTTCCTGCTCCTTCTCTTGGAAGGCACCTGGTCCATTTCCCCAGGATCCAGAGCCTGTTCGGTGCTAAGCTTTATGGCCTGAGCCATAGTGACAGCAAACACACAGGCATAGATGCCCATCATTTCTGCACGAGTCCTGAACTCTACTTCAGACTAGGCTGAAGTTTCTAGATCATTGCCCAACAAACAATCTATAGGTAGGTCTGGAGTTACCACAACCCTTTTAGGTCCAGTTACCCCTCCCCAGCTCAGGTTCACAACTGCCAAGGATGGTTAGTCTTGACATTGCCAGCGTCGGTCACTTGGTATACTTGCCCAAGTATGGTTTGTTCAGGAGACACCAGTTTCTCTGTCATCATAGTGACACTGGCCCCTGTGTCCCTGTTAGCCATTGCTTCTTTTCCATTTATTATCGGCTGTTGTCTGTACTTGCCCAAGTTAGTGGAACTTACCAGTAAGGTGGCAAGATCTATGCAACCATCACAGACTGAAACAGCCTGACTAAATCAGAACCCCTCTCAGAACCCAAGGTTAACCCCCCTAATCCCTTAGTTGCTGTACTACCACTTGTACCACTTGTATATGTGCTAGGAGGAGTAGGTGCCTTAGGGGCAGTGGTAGTAGGAGTTTCCTTGGCCTCTGGGCAATCAGCATCCTATGCCATGCCTTTGGGCAATCAGAATCCTTTGCCCAATGGGTTTACACCTCACAAAGTTAGCACCAAGGTTTCTTTTTGCCTTTCTTGGAACTTTGGGACCCCTCCCCAGATGCAGTTTTTGGGGGCCTTGAGAAGACTCTTATCTTTGACTTGTCCCCACCCGTATCCTGGGATTTAAAAGAATCGTGCTTCTTCTGATCACCTCCTTTTCCATGCTTCGTTTGCTTATACCTGGGTCTGACCCATTTATCTGCCTTCTTTCCCAATTCTTTGGGAGAAGTCAGATCAGAGTCCACCAGGTACTGATGCAAAGGGAAACACCCGTTACAACGCAACTTTTACAACGCACTACCATTACATCGCAACTTTTACAACGCAGGATCCATTACAATGCATGCTTTACAACGCATGACATTACATAGCAGATGCTATTACAACGCATGCCATTACAACGTAAGCATAGGTAAGTATATAATTTTATTTTATATTTTATTTAACATTATTTAATTAATTTAATTAATATTAAAAATAAATATATTAATTTATGTATTTTTTAAAAATAAATTAAATATATTAATTTAAGTAATTTTAAAAAATAAGTATGAGTATAGGAGTATATGTTTTGGGGTACTGAGGTATATGTTTTGGGTTGTTTGGGTATTTTTAGGGTTCAGGGCTGGGTTTGGGTTATGGGGTACAGGGGTATTTTTAGGGTTCAGGGCTAGGTTTGGGTTATGGGGTACAGGGGTATTTTTAGGGTTCAGGGCTAGGTTTGGGTTATGGGGTACAGGGGTATTTTTAGGGTTCAGGGCTAGGTTTGGGTTATGGGGTACAGGGGTATTATTAGGGTTCAGGGCTAGGTTTGGGTTATGGGGTACAGGGGTATTTTTAGGGTTCAGGGCTAGGTTTGGGTTATGGGGTACAGGGGTATTTTTAGGGTTCAGGGCTAGGTTTGGGTTATAATTACAGGGGTATTTTTAGGGTTCAGGGCTAGGTTTGGGTTTTGGGGTACAGGGGTATTTTTAGGGTTCAGGGCTAGGTTTGGGTTATGGGGTACAGGGATATTTTTAGGGTTCAGGGCTAGGTTTGGGTTATGGGGTACAGGGGTATTTTTAGGGTTCAGGGCTAGGTTTGGGTTATGGGGTACAGGGGTATTTTTAGGGTTTAGGGCTAGGTTTGGGTTATGGGGTACAGGGGTATTTTTAGGGTTCAGGGCTAGGTTTGGGTTATGGGGTACAGGGGTATTTTTAGGGTTCAGTTTAAAAAAAAACTTTAAATAAATTAAATTAATTAAATAAAATTAATTAAATTAAATTAATTACAATTTTTTTTAAAAAAAAGATATACTTACCTATACTTACGTTGTAATGGCATGCGCTGTAATAGCATCTGCTATGTAATGTCATGTGTTGTAAAGGCATGCATTGTACTGGATCCTGCGTTGTAAAAATCGCGTTGTAATGGTATGCGATGTAAAATTATGCGTTGTAACGCCATACATCCGATGCAAAAGCTGATTCAGTCAGTTATTAAGGATGGGCTCCCTCATTATCACATTGTACACTCCTTCATAGTCCTGTACCTTACTTCCATGAAGCCAGCCTCCCAGAGCTTTATTAGCACTGTCTACAAAATCTCCCCATTCCTGGGTGTGTGCCTTCTGGGTGTCTCTGAACTTAATTCTATATGGTCAGTGGTTAAGCAAAACCCATCTATGAGAGCACTCTTCAGTACTGAGTAATTGTCAGCATTCTCTTCTCTAACAGCGAGGAGCTCATCTTTAACTTTGTTAGCAAAGGAGAGCCACAGGATAGCTGCCCACTGCTCTTGAGGGACCCTTTAAACTTTGCAGGCCCTCTCCAAAGCAGTGATCCATTTATGGGACTGTCCTGCTCAGGTTTGTATTGTCAAAAGAAGATTCTCTGATTATAGGGTACTGTTGCTGCCACTGTGGGACTCTAGTCCCAATTTCTTGCTTGCCTTCTGGACTTCCAGGGACTCTTTGTCAAGGGCTAACTGATCTCTCCTGAATTTAAGTCTTGCTTTCTCAAGTTCGAGTATTTGCTATTTCCTGTCTAAAGAGTTTTCCCTCTTACTAGAAATGAAGGTCCCTATGGAATTTCCTGAAGCATTGGATCCTCCAGAGGAGGATCTACACCTCCTTGGTCTACTCTGGACCCTCCCAGGAAGAACAAAGGGTATTTCGTCTATGCCATCTGAACTATACCATGAGGGGTCAGAGTTTGGCAGAGAGCCCCTGATGCTCCCTCATCAGGAGTATTCCCACGCACATCTTCCTGTCCTTCAGCCCTGACAGGATGGATATCATCCTGATGCAGCAGCTCTAAGAGCAGCTTAATGGTGGGGTTTCCACTTGTCTTTATCTTTCTAAGGCTACACAGGGTCCCTAGTTCCTGGGGCTTTAGACCACTGTACTTAACAGACTGGGGTACACTGGTATCCCCAACTAAAGACATGGTTCATGTGTAGTGAGGTGTTTCACCTACCTACTCTAGTGGAAACTAAACTCTCGAGGTTGGAGAAAGGGTTATGCTAGACCCTTAACTTCTCAACCCCAAATTCAGAAAAATGTACTTATTCTGAGCTGTGTTGTATGGGCCTAATATTAGTGATGTTTTTTCAATTAACCCACGCCAAGATTATCTGGTAAAACAATGCAGGCTTGAATCCCAACCGCTGTACACCAATGTGAGAAGCTGGATTAGTATATGGAGCACACTTAAGTAAGTGGACATCTGCACTAATCAAGACAACCCTTGTGGTGATTTTAGTGGTCTTAGACAACCTTAGAAAGCTCTCTAACTGGAAACTGTGGAGAGCAGCCTTCAGGCTTAGTCCAGAAGGAGTGCATAGCAGCTTGTTTTACCAGAACGTAAAAAATATGTATTTATTATAAGACACTCACTAACACATACAAACATCTCCTACCCAGAGATATACGCAATGCACACAATACGTTGCAAGAAAACAGGTAAGTAGCACACAACACAAGGTGGTTGCCAGCGGGAGATCAAACCATATACTAAAATAGTGGTATGCGAACCACGACTCAAGTCAAGACTATACCCAGAAGACGTAAAAGTGCCAGGGACCCAAGGAACCACCTGAGTTAAGTAACCAGGAACCCCACAGAGGCCGTTTGCAGAGTGGGAACACGACTGCGGGCTCAATACAAGTCAAAGGGTAAATCGCTGTTGCAATTTAAAAGGAAAAGGACCCTTCCCAATGGACCCTGACGAAACCCTGTGGAAGACAGAAGGTTGGGGAGCCACCCCACGCGTGGATACCTTAGGAACCAGGATACCTTCACCAGGGAAGCCGGGTGCATTGGTGTGAAGTGGCATCAGAAACCATCGCCTAACTCAATGGAGGACTTCAGGAAGATGCTGCTGCTGGAGAAGGTGAAATTACCCGGTGAAATCCAAAGGTGGAATCAAGATGTGAAGAACCTGCAAGCAGAGGGGACAGAGTCTATGTCACTCAGGAGTGAGTAGGAGGCACGGAAGACGAATGCACACCATGTCAAGTGTTGCAGGAGAACTGACGGTTACCTTGAAACTACAGGTGTGCGGACCAGGCAACACTGTTGAAGACCAGGAGCCATGCACAAGCTGTCCCATGTCGGATGTTGAGCGTTGAGGGGGGGGTTCAGTGTCCATCAAGAGCACCAACAAGCCTTTGCAACTGCAACCAACTTAGAAAGTGAAGAAGGTTCTGTGTTGGGACCAGCAAGGTCTAGATGACTTACCACAAGCAGGGGAATGAAGGCAGGCCCCTAGCAATCAGGGGAGCCTGTGGAACTCAAAGATGGCCCACAAGTGGACCCACAGGCCGGAGGCACTGGAGTCGTGAGAGGACCTCGAGCAGCTCACCAAGGATGCAAGCCACGATGCAAGTGCTGTGGTAAGGACGAAGATCTTGATCACTGGAGATGCTTGAGGTTGGGGCTACCTAGAGCCCAAAGATCTTAGAGGAAGGAAGCCAACAAGCCTTTGCAACAGCATGTCGAAGCAGTGCCTAGGGGTTCGGTTCCTGCGGATCCGACGAGGTATACTGGCCTCAAACTTGGTGAGAGGATAGAGCAGGCCTTGAGGAATGTAAAGAACCACCACATGTGTTACAAAGCCTTTGGGAGTCTGTGTGAGAAGGATCAGCAGACTGGTCAGCTTACTTGCGGTGCCTGCAGATGCAGGGAAGTGGCTCCTTCACTTCAAGGGAGATCCCTTCAGGTGTCTTGGATGCCCATAGGCCTTGGAATGTTCCTGTATGGAGCACAGTCCCGTACGTTGCAGCAGACGAGCAGGGCGACGAGACCAGGAGCAGCAGGAGTCTTCCCAGTTGCAGTCTTGAAGCCCAGAGCAAAGTTCAGAGTGCCCAGATGGGCGAGAAAGTGGTGTCTTGAAATTCATCTTGTCCCACGACGAATCTAGGGAGCCACCCACAGGTAATCCCTTAAATACCCTAAGGAAAGGGTTGGAACGATTTAGGGTTCCCTCCCAAAGGAGGGGCGGGACAAGGGGTAGGATACTTCCCTGTACTTTGTCCAGTTTCGTACCAGAGCGACTGGTTTGAACTGGACTATGCATGGAGGGCACCAAATGTGACCTGCACGAAGACTATGTGTCGCTGGCAAGCGTCCCCACCCTGCCCCAATACACGAAACCCTGTCTGGGAGGTGGTTGCATCTCTCTGTGACAAGATATCTATTGCTCTGGCTTCCCCTGCTCAAGCTTGGCTCAGCAGCAGGAAGGCAGAAATGTGTGTCTCTGGCAGCAGCCCTAGCTTGCTGTCCGGTTCTGGAAGACTGGTACCAGCAGCACCTAAGGCCTCCCAAAGGAGCTTTACAGTGCATGGGATCATACCTCCCACACCGTTAACGGTGTGGGGGTATGATCCCAACATGTTTGATACCAAACATGACAGCGTTCGTTACAGCCAGGTTAGAGTTAGCCATCGCGTAATGACGCATGGCCACTCTATGTATCTTAATGGCTGATGAACTTACAACCCGGGAGAACGGACTCCGAAGGTTGTAGGGGTGTTCCCCTCAAGCAGGGGCACCCTCACACTTAGAACCAAGCACTCTGCCTTCAGGATTGAAAGGCCTGCCTTAGGGGTGACTCATAGGTTTTAAGTGGAATGGCCTCAGATATAGGGGAACCTATATCTGTTGTAAGTGATGCTAGCACCAGCTTACACAGGTTGAACTGGCCGGCCCTTTGCCACAGTGTATGTGGTCCCTCATGGGTGGCATAATACATGCTTTAGGCCATGGGGGACCCCTGGAGTACCTATGCCTTGGGTACCTTAGTACCATATACTAGGGACTAATAAGGGTACACTAGTAGCCAATTTGGGATGTACCTAGGTACTTACCATACCAATTTATGGCAGAAAGCACAGAGACTGGGGTCCTGATTAGCAGGATTCCAGTCACACTAGTCAGAAACAGCATAGCACCAGGCAAAAAGTGGGAGTAACCATGAAAGTAGATCTTACTTTCCTACAAAGAACATATAGTAATGAGAGTACGGGCCAAACACTTCAGCGATTGCAAATATAATAATGTACTGTAAAATGTCCTAATATCTTGAAAGAGCCCTAAATCCAGAGGACAATCCAGGTATGGATGACTCAGGAGGAAAAAATGTAATTTGTGAAATCTTGCAAATCCTTCAGAAATGCAGCAGTCTTCTTTTCTCCAAATCTAAATTAAGCCCAATATCATCAACCAAGTAGTTGCACTCGGTTTCACTGAAACCCGAAGGCGGCTTTAGAAGAGTGTCTTAGACAGTTGTCTACATGTTAATAACCAACTTCATATGTGAGACGTTGAAGGGGATGTGGTCTGCACTTGACCAAGTACTACATTAATGAGAAACAGTGCAGACTGGTGAATGAACCTATGAAAATAGTTTTTAGGTCGAGCAGACCTTACTCTCAATGCGTGAGCATTGAGAGTGTCTGCTTCAGACCTTTTGTCGCCCGTTATTGGGAATGAGGACACCAATCTGTTACGAGCGTTTTTCCTCGCAGTTTTCACCGCGGGAGCGCGCGTCTGACCTGCGCATGCGCAGAGTACCCGCGCATGCGCAGAGTAACTCTCAGCCCTTGCTCACACAGACGCGGGCAGGCAGCCCCCACCCCTCTGCATGCACGCACGCACACACAGGCGAGCGCATGCACACGCAGACACACACATACAGGCACACAGACACTCGCTCACACACACACACCCCCCTCCCCCACAGTCACACACACGCACGCACACATACATACATACAAAGCCCGCCCGCCCCCGCCCGCACTCGCGCACATGCTTCCCCCCCCGCACTCGCGCGCGCACATGCTTCCCCCCCCCGCACTCGCGCGCGCGCACATGCTTCCCCCCCCCCCCAGCAACCCACTCACCGGCTTCCTTCGTGCGGCGGCTCTCCTCAGCTGCAGGGCCCGGCAGCAGGACTCTTCTTCCCTCCTTCGGCACCGGGGTGCAGGGTAGGCTCCTGCCTGCTCCGGTGCTCCAAACACGGCTCCATCCAATCGCGGCTCTTCCGTGGGAGGCGGGGTAGGCTCCCGCCCTTCCTACTTCCTGTTGTCGCGCCGGCCTGCCTGACTTCCTGGTCGCAGGCCGGCAGAGTGACGGCGGTGATTTGCGGTATTTAGTTATTTATGCATTTTTATATAGCGCGGACTTTACCCGAAGGCGGTATTTATTTATTTATTTATTTTGGACGCTGCGTGCTGTCCCGCACCACCTCCTGCTGCATTTCCTGCTAGTTTCCTTCTTGCATTTCGTAAACATACTTTACATTCTGCAAAGTTCGGAGAAGCCGTGAGCAGTTTAAACCCCTCTAGATATGTTGCACTCTATTCCTGGGTGCCGAGCAGGTTCGTGTGTGGGTTCTTCGAGCATTTCCGAGGCGTTTAACCGGGGTTAGAACTCGTAGCTGCGCCTTGTACAGCGCACTTCTTGACCGGGACGGCGCGAGCGTTCTGAAGCTCGAGCGCTGTGTGCAGGAGCCAGGCTGAGTTCACATAGGGTGCATTTCACTCGAGTGCGCGCGGAGGTTCCTGGCATGAGTTCCGATCCGAGCCCTGCCAAGCGTTTCCTATTCTTTCCATTCCGTGGCTTTCTGCTTTCATTCTCTCTCCTCCGACAAACGCGGCGCTTCCTTTTCTTTTTATCTATGCATATATTTAATTATGGAGTCTCAGAGCTTTCGACCACGCCGGGTTGTGTAATTATTGCCTTCTAGTCTCCATCGAGCGCGACCTTTTCCGGCGCATTCCTCAAAAATCTTTATTTCCGACACACTCTCGTGATATGCCACTGTAGGTTTCTTTCCCTAATTCTTTTCTCGCTCTTACATTTTCAGGTCGATCCTACAGTCGGCGCACATGCGCTGCGAGGCACACTCTATTCAGTATGAGTTTGGCCACGCCCACCACTTTTAATTGGTTCCTTCCTATGCCTTTCCAAATGCTTTTTTTTTTGTGTGTGTGCTGAAGGGGCTATCTGGCCCTCCTTTGGGCGTGTTTGTCACGCCCATGGCAACTGACTCTGTCTGCAAAGACATCTTTTGTTGGTGTGTTCCGATGAATGTGAGACAGGGGATGTGCTCGCACTTTTTATCGGCGATTTCACCTCGTGGTCACGCACGCCCAGCCCGGCGCCGTGCACATCTCCTGTTCTCAACATTCACCGCAAGTGAGCTTCTGGCCATCGCGCGCGTACACACACAGGCAAAGTCACGCATGCGCACACACATTCCCACGCGCACACCCCCCACCCCCCCCGCACCCCCCCCTAGGCATACACACAGGCAGGCAGGCACACACACGCATGCACGCACCCCCCTCCCCCACCACTCACGGGGCTCACACGAACGCACATGCGCGCACACACAGATCCCCCCCCTCCATTCACCGTGCTCTTTTCCGGCGCATCCCCGCAACAACGAGCATCACCGGCCTCTTCCGGACGCGCCACAGGCCCCGCCCATGTCACGGGCAAGGATGCCTGGCTTCCTGGTTCAGGATCTGTCAACGTGTATTTTTCCTGTGGTAGCGAGGTCTCCAGCTGATGTTTTTCGTATAAAAGGGAGGGGTGTCCACGTTAATGGTTGCTTTCATTCGGATTTTAAAGGAGATTTTTCCATGTGTATTTTTATATATCACGATCTTTCTTGTTTAATTTTTGGATGGATGTTACTTTCTCCAGGACAGATAGGAGGGTGAGCAAATTCCCCCCTCCCCCCCACACAAACTCCCCTCCCACCCCCACCCCCACTCCCCTCCCCCCCCCACACACACTCCCCTCCCCCCCACACACACTCCCCTCCCCCCCACACACACTCCCCTCCCCCCACACACACTCCCCTCCCCCACACACACTCCCCTCCCCCACTCACACTCCCCTCCCCCACTCACACTCCCCACTCACACTCCCCCCCCCTTCACACACCCCCTCACACACCCCCCTCACACCCACACACACAAATACCACCCCCCACCCACACACTTACACTGCACTCAAGGAAACATACTCTCCAAATATCACTCAGTGCCACATAATTACACTACACATAATTACACTGCACTCAGGGAAACATACACTCGTAATACCACTCAGTGCCACATAATTACACGCTAAATAATTACACTGCACTCAATGCAACATGCACTCCTAATACCACTCAGTGCCAGATAATTACACATCACACAATTACACTCTACTAAATACAACATACACTCCACACAATACCACTCAGTGCCACATAATTATATTCTACATAATTACACTGCACTCAATGCAACATACACTCCAAATACCACTCAGTGCCACATAATTACACGCTAAATAATTACACTGCACTCAATGCAACATACACTCCTAATACCACTCTGTGCCAGATAATTACACTCCACACAATTACACTCTACTGATTACAACATACACTCCACACAATACCACTCAGTGCCACATAATTATATTCTACATAATTACAATGCACTCAATGCAACATACACTCCAAATACCACTCAGTGCCACATAATTACACGCTAAATAATTACACTGCACTCAATGCAACATACACTCCTAATACCACTCTGTGCCAGATAATTACACTCCACACAATTACACTCTACTGATTACAACATACACTCCACACAATACCACTCAGTGCCACATAATTATATTCTACATAATTACAATGCACTCAATGCAACATACACTCCTAATACCACTCAGTGCCAGATAATTACACGCCACATAATTACACTCTACGGAATACAACATACACTCCCCATATTACCACTCAGTGCCAGATAATTACACGCCACATAATTACAGTCTTCTCAATGCAACGTAAATACACTCCACATAATACAACTCTGTGCCATATAATTACACACCTCATACTTACACTCTACTCAATACAACATAAATACACTATCTGTCTATCGCCCTCACTATCGCCCTCCCACCCTCCCTCCCTCTATCTATCGCACTCACTCTATCGCACCACCACAGTATCACTCAGCACCACCACAGCATCACTCGTCGCCACCAAAACATCACTCTGCGCCACCACAGCATCAATCTGCGCAACCATTCAACAACTGGTTCAAATTTTCTCTCAATGTTTCAAGCTTGATTACAAATGTCACAAAAAGATGTTAATATTTCACTTCTGTTCCTGGATTTTTGTCACAATAAAATACAATGAACAGAATCTTCACAAAAGTTATTTACAAAAGTTTAAGCTACTGTCATTATAAATTACAATAACTTTTATTTAAGTATTAATTATTAAATTGTTTGTAAAACTATTGCTATTTGTAATATCAATACATCTAAGTCACCTAAATAAAACACATATTGCGTTACAAATGCTATAGGTGTCACATTTACAGAAGTTAAAACTATTGGCATTGTAAATGACAAAGCTATTAAATTCGCTATTTTCAAAACTAACACATAAATAAAAAATGTGTCATTTACAATACCAATAGCTCAAACTTTCCTAATGCGAGACCTATTGCATTGCAAATGCTTGTTTTTTTTTATTTCTGACAGCCTGAGAAGCAGTTTCATAACTGTAAACCAAATGCAGCTAGGTCTGATGAGTAGAAGGCAAGGCAAGAACAACAGCCAGTAGGACTTCAAGACAGCCATAAACAAATAAGCAAAGGTTTCATTGGAAGCACTGCGAGGCAGCAGTGATCAACCTCCGTGACCTCCGGACCCTCACCGAATATTCAACTGGTACCCTCCTCGCCACCTGAGCTGGCCTCAATCCACCTCGAAGACAGCAATGCAATATATCCCTCACCCCCACTCCATAGGCAAGCAAATTCCACCCTCATCCACAATACCTATACCTGGTGCGCCCCCTCTTTGTCCAAAACATGACACCAGCATAACTGTCCATTAGCATATACACCCATCCCCCACCACCTCCCTTCTTTTTCACTGTTTTACAACTCCTGCGAAACCCCAACCATATTAGAGAACATGGGCAGGCACTAAATTCCGGTCCACATGCTCAGATGAAACTCCACTGCAAAAACAACAGTTGATGGACAGAATGCAGAACAATGTCAAACATTCACACCAGTACAGAGATCTGGGCCTAAATCCAACGTTTCTTGCATTCCACACCACCCCAGTTCAGACATGGCCATATGCAAATCAGCCTTGACCCTTGATCCAAGGCATGCCGAAGCCCACATCAGTAGCGGCTTCAACAGGAAGTAGTCAGTTGTACACCCTCCATCCTTTATGCCTATGTTATAAACCATGATGGAACATGTAATGTCTGATGTAATCGATTTGTTTATGAATTTAAATCAAATATAAATGAATTTAAATAAGAAAAACAAGTGAGGTGGCAGTGAACCGAGTATTTGCATGTAAATACCTTAAGGATTATGGACGAGTTTAATATTCATGATTACCAGCTGATGTTTTTCAGTTCTTAGGGACTGTGAAGCTGCATTTCTAAGGAGTGTATAATGTGCAATAAAGAAAATCTATTTTTCAGATATTAAGGTGATTAACAAAACTGGTTTTTCGCTCAACCTCAAGAGCATCAGCTTTATGTAGCTCGATTAATGCCCGAGTTTAACATTAGTTAACATCCTTATTGTGGTCACGGTCTACACACATGTGACATAGAAACCTCTCTCATTCAATGGACTTCACAATGCACCATGATCGCCGCCTTCTTACCAAGTCGAGTCCTAGAGCCAAAATCTCTGCTCCTGTTTCCCCTGCTGCCCAAGACATTTTTCAAAACTTTGCTCAGTACTGACTTGTTGAAGTTGGTCATTGGAGAGTCCACGGAAAGGTACAAATCCAGTTATTCCTGGTTAAAAATAAACCCAAAGAGAAGTTTAAAAACGTATTGCCATCACTGAATCAGCCTTGGTGTTCTGTGGTTACAAAGTCATACATCCACAACACTGCAGCATAGAAGCACATACATTTTAGTGTCATGATTTAGAGCACCACACAGTGTTTCAGCACAACACACACCTTTTTTTTCAAACAGGTCTATTCCATTTCCTTCGTTCCTTGGTCTTATCCATTTCAAGCACCACAGATCTTCATACCATGGATCTTTGCACAAAGAGTTGGCAGGGGAGCCTCTGCTGCTAGGGGTGACATCATAATAGCCTCAGCTGTGATCTCGCGGGAAAGATTGTGCAAATACTGATGGTGAAGCCAGGATTAAAGTAACTTCTTGTTCAACACACTCAAGGGAAACGCTGTGGATAAATCTGATGTTTTGGAATGCAAGGCAGGTTTAAACAGTGCTGAAGCAGAAAAACGAGTATTCTCAATGACTTATTTCTAACAGTGTTGTGATCCCTTTGGGATCAGGAGCAGTTGGGAAGACAGGGAAGATTTCCACAGGTGTAATGATGCTATCTTTTTATCATAAGTCTTGATGCTCTGTACAATGATTCTAATATAAGACACTCGCTGAAGGCTGCAGGTATTGTTTTTGTGGTATAACTAGCACATAGGATGCTGTTTCCCTCCCAAATGATTGAAGGTATCATGGAGAGTTTTAGGCAGAAAGTGAGGCATGTCCTGTATGCCAAATTTATAGTGCCTCTGATATTAATACATACTTAATAGGGAAGCATTTTAGAAGGCAATTAGGGGCCAGATTTAGTCTGAATGGATTCTCAAAAACTGGCCGTAAATTGTGCACCAACGCAAATCCATTCTGATTTTGGTAACCGACCGATGTACTAATAGTTCTGTAAGCAAAATCTCTGGAGTGGGCTGTAATTCGGCCAATCGCATCAATATTAATGAGGTAGGTCGCAAATTGTGACTCACACAGAGGATAGCATCACAGGGAGGGCGGCCTGCTGGGGTCAGCAGACCGCTATGCCTGCTATCACTTTTAAATAAAGTACTTTTTTTTAGGTCTCGCCTGAGCCAGCGCTGACATAATTTCAGGTATTGGAGATTGCACAAATGTCTTACCAGACACTTCCCTGTTTCTTTTTGTCTGTGATAACCACACTTTTTTCACTTTTTATTGTAGCATTCATTTGGACTATCACAGGTCCCTGGGACTGCTTTGAGATGCAATCCATCTCTTGTATCTTTTGGTCTGGGTGAGCAATTTGGTGCCATTTATTAATTATGATCTTGACTTTCAAAGTTTAATCTTCAGCTTTTATTGACACTTAAATGCCTAACCAGTCTTGAACTTGATTAATACTCCCTAATTCTATATTTTTTTCAGATTGCCTGATATTCACTAAAGAACAATTCCTCCCTTATTCTTTTCACTCTACGAGGCTGTTTTGTAATGTTAGTCCTTGCTCTGAGTGAGGGTGCACCTATAATTCTTAATTTCTGAGAGAGATGTTTTTACTTAATGTACCTTGTCACCTTATTATGTAGATAATGCTTTTTAATGTGGTTTCCTTTTCCTGACAAAAGCGGCACACTCGCCGAAACGGGCATCAACACCTCCAAGAACTATCTCCACATTTTGTGTATCTGATTGCATATTATGAAATAATTGTTCGGTTTCAGTGTGGCCAAACATCTGTATATCTGTATTGTTTACTTGTTTTGTGACATCTATTGCACTGTAATGAATGTTTTGATGTACAACACTTGCTGTCCAGACTTGTAAAATAACTGTGAGAGCTGGAAAACTACCCATAGGGAGTGGCCATTGACATATTCATTTTGTCATTGTTACTATGTTTAAGGTATTGCTTGATGAATCCTAGCCACCTTTTAAATATTTTGTGACAAGAATACAAGGAGGTGTTTCTCTATTACTGTCTGGCACATTAAGTTGTTCCTTGATTATCAGTCCTCTGATTTAGGTCTAGTTCTAATAGTATTTGACCCAATTGTTGCCTAGTGATATTCTAATCCCAATTGCATTTTCCCTGTCCTAACATGTCTATTAGTTACAGGGGGTCCTAATTTTTTGCATTAAGTAACAAGGATACATAAAGATATTTCTCCTTTTACACCTAACCTGGAAAATAAATTTAGTGTTGTGTAGGAACACCCATGGAACACCTCACTGGGGCAGAGAGTATGCCACGCATCGATTTGCACTGTCCGGAGTTACTCCATATTTATCAAGTGACCTTGCATGGCTTAATAAATGCCATTTTAGGGTTGTGTCACACATGTACTATGTTGATTGGTACAAAAGTGACTTAACCCTACATAAAGATGGCTCTAGGTTTGAACCGTATTGTTACTCAGTCCACTCATGCCACAGGGCACCTACTGGATATTGTTTCACACACCTAAGAATCATAGATGGCAGCTGTTAGAAAGTCATTGTTTTACCCTGTTGAACCCCACTTTTTGTTGAATGATACTACTGGTAGCTGCCTCTGCTTGTAACCTGGCCTCTGCTAACCAGGGCCAGTGCTATTTTAAACAAGCATTGGCATAGCCAATAGGTCTCGCTTTTGGGACCTTACAAGTATTTAGTCATGCAGCGCAATATCCTTGGTGCAACAACATCAACTGCTGCTTGGCTAAACACGTATAAGTTCCTAAAAGGGAGACCTATTGGCTATGCCAATGCTTGTTTTTAAATGCCCTGTTTTCAGTAAAGGAAACAGGTCTGCATTTCAGAAATGTTTTTACTTTTGTAAAAAAAAAATAACGTTTAATTTTAACTTTCTTGTTTTAAACAAACTTTTTTTATTATTTACAAAGGGCAAGTGGCCCCCAATGTACTTTTTCCTCTTTCCGAAAAGGTTGCCTCCTCGTATGAGGAGACGGTAGCCGAAACAACCCAAGGCTTGCGACCTAAACTGCAGCAGCAAACCATTTATACAAAGCATTGCGAATCTTAATTTGGAAGAGGTGTCCTAGACATGCCCCTTCCACACTCCGATTCGCTATGCATATCTAAAGCCATTGTGCAATTCAGGTTTAAGACATTTGTAAAAGCTATCGCAACCACAGGTTGCCCTAACTGCATTATCGCACACGTAAACAGCTTATGCAGAAATGTATAAATTGTATGTAGCAAACGTGATGCAAAAAATATAACAGTAACACGTGTATGAAGATATGAAATGCAAATAAAAACATATATTAAAAAAACTGTATCCTGACATTTGATCCTATCTTCCCTCAGAAAGCATTTTTTTTGTTTAAACGTTTCATTAAAAAATACTATTGAAAAAAAAAGCACCTATAATTTCCTCACATTTAGGAACAAGTGGTTAAGGGATAGAATAAGGATGATTTAGGATCAGGTTTAGAATCTGAGTAAAGTCTGTTTGTTAAAAACAAGAGTTTAATGTACTAAGGCAACCAATGTGAACAGAGACCAGAACAGGACAATGTTGCCATAAGAATATTTCAAACAAACTGCAAAGATGTTCCTCTCGCAGTTACATGAAGTACTGCTAAGATAACCAAGTGCATCCTTAATGTAACTCAGCACACCAATGGCTGCACCCTTGAGAACTTGGAAAAGTAAGGCATAATTGGCAGCAACGAGGAACTATTAGATGCTTCTGCTAATGCCTCAGGAAATAGTGACTCTGGGCTTCCATGCAAGAAAGCACAGCTTTCAAGAGGTATAGATAGCCCTTTCTAAGGTATATTCACCAATGGGAGCTAAATTATACAAATGTAAACACACTGCAGGCACAGCACATTTGGTGTTTTAGAGCAGCAGTTAAAAACTTACCATCCAAACCAAGTATCTTGTTCACGGCATTTCAAGAAAAGGTTAATGTAAGGCCAGCAGTTTAAAGGAGCGGCCCATGCAGGTAATTGCGGTGAGGCGGGGGGGGAGTCGACAGACGATGACGCTGGAAAATAAGTTGTAAAAAAAAAAAAAAGAAAACCACTTACCTTGCGCTCGCTACATCGCCAAGTCGGCGATGCGGCGAGCGCAAGGTAAGTGTTTTTTCATTTTTATTTTCACTCATCGCCATCTATCGACTCTCCCACCCCACCACTCTAACCTGCACGGGACGCTCCTAAAGAGAATGTCTAGCAAAAAATAAGAGAATTTGTGATGACTGCATAAAAACACACTCAGGGACATTCTTTCTCTTCCCAGTCCTTACTTATGCTGTTCTACAATGTCTAAAGCATTTTCCACTGATGAGCCATCCCATTCATCTAGGAGGGCTGTAAAACGGGAGTTCAGAGCATCCCTCCTGTTCAGACCATCCAAGCCTCACATGTACAAAGCCATAAACATACAACACACAAGAGTCAAGAAGAGAATAAGAACTGACAATGAATTGAGGCATTCTCTCTATTTCCACCTCATAATTTTGGAGGAAATTAATTTGAAAATAAAATTCGACTTGCAGATCGTGTTAGAATTGCACTTTAAAAAAAAGTGTTTAAACTGCTGCAGAATTGTTTTCACATAGAAAATGACACGCAGATAAAATGTGCCCCTTTCATAACGTGAAAGAATCCTCATGAATACTGCAAATAGATATATTAATTCTTCACATGTCGAGGAAGCGCGCTAACAAAAAGTTTATGAAATGATATAATTAAAACATTTTTGTACTAAGATATTCTTAAATGTGCACTTGTGTTAGGCCACAAAGCCTTTTTCTTTCGACTCTTGCTCACAACTTGATAGAAGTTTATTAGATTATTTTGCCTAGCACCAGCAATTTGCTTAGACTGTGACAACTTCAAAGTCGTGTTTCATTCAGTTCCTTCGCCCCATGTTAAGTAGTTTACCTCAATACAATGACACTTACTGTGATTGTTATAATAAATATTGATTTAGACATTTTATATATGCTTCATCAGAATATTATTGCTATCTTGCCTCCGCATCTCTGACAGGCCTTTGCCTTCACACTGAAATTCATAGTGCATCTTTTAGCTTAGGTAAGAAGGTTCTCAGAGAACTTTCCTCCTTGTAATAAAGTCCGAAACAATATTTAGCAATATAGCTGCGTGAATATTTAACGTGGGAATCGGGAGAAGAGACATCAGAAGTTGACAACCCCATTGGATGAGCGGTTTCCTTTGGCTGGAGGAGCTAATACCTACCAGTGTTTCAATACATTAGTGTGGGGTTTATAATAATGAGTGCTTCTAGTTAGGGAGAGGAGTTCCTGATGCAAGCCCAAGAAATCCAGATCTATCTCCCTTACCTTGCGGCTCTTCTTCTTGAGAGTTGATCTTTTGCTTTGTTACCAACAGCTACTGCTAAAGGGGACTTATTTTCTTTCATCTAATGCCCTTTTCCTGATCTATGCTACTACAGAGATCATTCAATCATTGACGGTTGCTACTGCAGCTGTAGGGAACTCAACTTAGATCCCAGAACCGCTCTTTATGGGAAGTTCTTCCTTTATTTTCACTCCTACTCTTTCCCAAAAAGGAGTCTTCATGGGTTCTGCTTAGAATTGGTTAGGTTCCCTAGCTAGTTTAGTTATGCTTTCCATTATCGAACACTGTGTATTGATTTATGCTATCACTAATCGATCTTTTACTGACATGTCTGTAAATTGACTAATCTGAATAAAGATGACAAAACAAAACTTCAGCAACCTCTCATCATTGACTGCACATTAAAATTCTAACTGTTGATGATATAAGCATACTTTATGTTTTGTTCTAGCTCAAATTCACAAACGGTGGCAAATGTCCATTGACCTTTTCAAGAGCCATCAGTGTTTCCCAAGTACGAAGTCTGTAAGTTGGGTGTTTCATCTTAAAAATCTGGCCTTTGACATCAAATTAGATCCACCGGCCCAACACCATGGGGAGTCGGGAGCTCTCTCCCTAATGGGGCATGCTGGTTACAAGAGATGGGTATGGCTGACATCTGGCGGACTCCCTCCCCATACTAGAGATTTTTACTTTTATTCCAACACCCACAAAACTTACGCCAGAATCATTTACTTTCTGGATTCACAGGGGATCATCTGCTTGACCACTGCTGTTGATAATGCTCGCTGTCAGACCATGCAGTGGGGATACTCACATTGGCCATACCCCTGTGTAATCTGCCCCCGAAAATCAGGTGCCTTTGCAGAACTCTCTTGCACCACCCTGACATTGTGAAACAAATCATCAAAATGCTGGAAGACTTTCTGGCATTCAACTACACCCCGGACATCTATTGCCATACTTTGGGAAACCCTAAAGGCCGTCATCAGGGGTGCATTTATTGTGATCTCCTCAGCAGACAATAAGATCTGCAAGGACAAATGGGATTGTCTCTCCCTCCAAGTCCTTGAACTGGAGCGCATACATAAATGAACAGGGGCTTCTGAGGTTTGGCATCAACTCGAAACTGAACTCTTGCAATTGGTGGGCATTGACCTGGACAGGGTGGAATGCACAGCCTTTTGCCTGCTGCAGACGTTCTATTTCGGGGGCTCACGGATTGCGCACACGGCGCCTGGGGTCCAGGTGGTGCTAGACTCAGCTGGGGAAGAGTCCAGAGATGACCCCCATATAGTAGAGGGGTTCCGAAACTTTGATAAAGACCTCTATACAGCTCAACAGCTGCCCAACAAGACACCATCCCGATATCTCCAAGGCACGTTCACTCCCAAGTTAACATGGAACAGGCTACTGACCTTGACTGCCCTATCTGCATTGAGGAGGTCATTTCTGAGATTGCCCGTCAAAAAACTACTTAAATCCACTGGCCCTGATGGGTTCCCTGGATTGTTTTTATAAAACATTCTGTCGAATCATAGTGCCTATCCTCACTTGCTTGTTTAACACCTTTGGCGATGTCTACGCAGTTCCCTCTTCAATGTTATCAGCCTTCATTCTGGTGGTTCTTCCAAAGCCAGGCAAAGCCAAATGCCACTGTACTCTACGCTCTCCAACAGGAGATCAAGAGCTTTGTTTGGGCAGATAAACGGCCCGAATGAGCAGAGATCTAAGATATAGACTCCCCACACACCCCCGATAGGGAGGTTTGGGTATACCAAACCTGCATCGCTACTGCCTAGCTACACAAATCAGGGTCGTTTTGGAATGGTCCTGCCCTAATCCAAAAAGCATTGGCTTTTCATGAACCAAGCAGTGGCGGGCCAATCTCAGTGGAGGATCCCTTTCCTTAATAAATCTGCGTGCCCCGAAAGCTTGTTATCTATCTCCTGTTACAAGATCCATACTAACAGTGTGGGATTCTGTGGCGGACCAGAGTGGACTTACTTCTTTCCCCTCCCTTCTAACGCCTATTGAAGGCAATCCTGACTTTGCCCCTGGCCTGGACTCTCTAGCTTCTAGCATTGGAATCAGGATAGCTGCAGGTCCACTGCCCAACTTTCGACGAAGAGGGAATTCGATAATTCGGGAGCCTTCGCTCTGACCTTGTCTTGCCTGAAACTGAACGCTTCTGCTACAGTCATGTACAGCACTCTGTGTTGCACCCTACTGTACATCCCAATGCACAATGGCATCTTACCCGTTACAAGAAATGGCTGCTTTCTAAAACGTCCAACGCCTGTCTCATTATAGAGCTCTACAGGCTTCTTCGCCTTGCTGCTCCCCAACATTAGTCTCTCAGTCAGAGATGCTGGGAATTGAAAATAGGCTGCACTTTCACACAGCGAGAATGGGGAGATATCTACTACCGCACAAGACACACGGCCCGCAAAGTCAATAGCATTGAAACGGCAACCAAAGTAGTCACCAATTAGTATCTCACACATTGCTGGTTGCACAAAAGGAACCCAGCTCGTGAGCAGGAATGTTGGCACAGTTGTGGGTCCCTGGGCATGCTTTACCACCTGTTATGGGACTGCCCTAAACTCACCTCCTACTGGACACAGGTGCTCGATGATATTGATGGTCATTTCAACACACAATTACCCAGCTTCCCCGCTTATATTATCTTGGGACTACCCAATTCCCTCACTTTCCCACTTAAGTCTCGCAGAGGCTGGCAGATGGTCTTACGCTGGGTGTAGCTTTGTAAAAGATTATCGCATATGTTCTTCGCATGGAGGGCATATACCTCTCCCTGTTGAACCAAGTGACATCCTTCCCGGATCTCTGGCATCCATTGCTTTCGCTCCAGGCTTCGGTGTTTAGTGAACTCACTTGCCCCAAATATCTACGCCTCCTACATCTCGCAGAGATTTCCCAGGGCTCTACCTGAGGGAGATACAGACTGTCTATACGTTCCTATGAGATTAGTTGCTCTTTTGATTAATCTATATGGCCAAGGGGGAGGGAGGGAGGTGGGCTGGGGATTGTTTGACAGTTTACAGGATGCTATGGTTATTGGGGCATTGGTAACTGATTGCTTTGTATTAGTAAAACTCAATAAAGAGATTAAAACCATAAAATGCCCATCTACAGAAGTGGGTAGCAGCTCTTACCAGCAACTGGGCATAGAGCGTAGGCTACCGTAAAACCCCTATGCACGGTTTTCAAGGTGCTATGCATCCAGCTTTGGCTGAGACTATATTACACGCTACACTGTGAGTATGTACATGGCTTGAAGTTTGTTGTATTTATACAAGACTGGTCGAAACAATGTAGGTTTGTCACAGACTTTTTGTCCAGGAAAAAGCAATATAACAGTGATTAGCAAACACAGATTACCCCTTCTATGCGTTGGATGGCTGGGAGCCGTCCAACGCTACAGTGCTTGTGTGCACAGGACGGCTCCCAGCCGTCCACGCACATGGCAGAGGAAATCCCTCTGGTGCGGGCACCAGAGAGATTTCCTTTCCCCCAAACAGCCTCAGGAGCTGGGGAAGAGCTTCCCCAGCTCCTGAGGCCGCTCAGCTTTTTTTCACTGAAATGATGATCAGCGCACATGTTGCGCTAACGTCATTTCAGTGAAACTGAAATGAGCCCATCGACTCGTTTCACTTTCACTGCCTCGGTGCTCAGTTGGCTATTTCAGCCCCAAGAGCACGGAGGCAGCTCTTTGGAAAGGGAAAAATCTCCGCTTTCCAATGGTTCCCCTCCATAGTGGATCCCTGCTTGGGGACCACCTCAGGAAGGCGATCCCCAAGCAGGGATCCACACCTAGACACCATGGAGGGGGAAGGGTACCCTGAGCAAGTGCCTTTGCTCCCCCCACAAAAATAAATTAGGGCACATTCAGTCTGGGCAGAAAGCACACTAGATACCAGGAATTTTTAATAGTACTTAGGGGTGGGGGCTGCCCTAAATGGGCATGCCAATGCCCCCCCCCCCCATAAACAACTGCCACAGACTTTCTGCCCCCCTACCGGGCAAATGAGGGGTATCACTCACAATCTGCCCCCGTGGGGCCGAAATCGCACTAGACACCAGGAATGTAAAAAAGAAACAATATATAAAAGGAGTTGGGGTCTGCCCACAGAGGGCAATACCATGCCCACACTCAAATATATTTGGAAATAGTCTTTCTGCCCACCCCTGGGGGTCAGAATCAGACTAGGCATCTGGTTTTTGTTCTATGCCTATAGAGGTGGGGGCTGCCCAAAATGGACATGCCATTGCCAACCCTCCGCCCCCCACCCAATTCCATAGTCTTTCCGCCCACCCTGGGAGGCCGATGGGGCAAAAGCCCCCGGTCTGCCCTCCCCCCCAGGGGTGGGGCAGAAGTACACTAGGGATTTTGTTTTTATTAATATAGGGCTGAGACTGCTAAAAATGGGCGTGCCAATGCCCCACCGCCCCAAAAAAAATTCACAGTCTCTCTGCCTACCCAGGTAGGCAGATGGGGGCAATAGCTGAAAGCCCACTAGGCACCAGGGATTAAGTTGGGTTATTTTTATACGTAGGGGTGGGGCTGCTCAGCATTGGCATGCTACTGCACCCAATCACAAAAAAGGTCTGTCTGCCCCCCCCCTGGAAGGCAGATTGGGGCAAAAGATCATATATGCCCCCGGAAGGAAAGTGTCACTCCTCTTTTTTTTAGGCCCAAAGTTTGGCTGTTTTATTGATATTGTTCATCTCATCTGCCTCCTAGTGGGGGCAGAAGACCACTAGAAACCAGGTAAAGTTTGTGTGTGTGTAAGAACTGGAGTTTGTCTGACGGTCTGCGTGTACTGACCTTTGGCTGGCATTTTGCTGGCAGTGTGTGTGGGCTTGCACTTGGCTAATGTTGTGGATGGATGGTGCTAGGCTGGCGGCTTGCGGGGATGCCACTTGGCAGGCAGCAAGTGTGGCTAGTACTTGGCTGACTGTGTGCGTGAATGGCGTGTACTGACCTTTGACTGGCATTTTGCTGGCGGTGTGTGTGGACTTGGCTAACAGTGTATGTGGGCTTGTGCTTGATGACGGTGTGTGTAGATTGGCGCTAGTCTGGTGGTGTGCGTGGAGTGGCGCTTGGCTTGGGTGTACGTGGATAGCGCTTGGCTGGTGGTGTGCATGGATGGCGATTGGCTGGCGATTGGCTGGCGGTGTGCAAGGAAGGCGCCTGGCTGGCGGTGTGCAAGGATGGCGCTTAGCTGGCGGTGTGCAAGGATGGCGCTTAGCTGGTGGTGTGCATGGATGGCGCTTGGCTGAAGGTGTGCAGGGATGGTGGTGTGCATGTACTGACTCTTGGCTGGCGTGTGGCTTGCATGGATCCCTCAGCGTTTTCTTACCAGAACCCTTCACAAACCTCTAATTCACTTACAAAGTCACATTTTCCTCACATTTCTGTAGGGGTAAGTTGTAGGATCACCGCGCAGGCACAAATTTCCTACCACCCAGCGTTCCCCTTGGGCTCCCGTGAAAAGTGATATCTCACTTGTGTGGGTGCTTAAAGTAGCGCCAGCCTAAAAACGTATAAACAAACTGCCTTTTTGGAACTGCTTTGGGCCACACTCAACCTCTACACGTTTTTGCCACTACCATGCCATAGCGATACCAAAGGGGGTGATGGACGGAGCGTTGGAAAAAATCAAACACTCACCACCAGTCAACTGATCTGGGTTTAATCCATTATCATTCTTTAGCTCACTCAACCACCCCAGTTCAGACATGGCCATATGCAAATCAGTCTGACCCTGTGCCTCATGCGAACAGTCCAGCCCGACCTGCCAAGCCATGTCTTCCCTGGACCGGAAACAAGCATCCTACCGGTTTCTGGCTAATCAGCCGTCATCAGCCAGGCTAGCTTGAATCCAGTGGCAAAGTGAGCAAGGGACCGTGTCACGTCTGATGCACGCTGACTCTAGGCTCGACCTAAAAACTAGAAAAAATATTTTGTTTTCTATAGTTTTGTTTTAAAGAGATTTTTGGTATAAAGCACACAATTCATGAAGCATTAGTATATTTCACACCATCTTCATTTCTATACACTGAGGCCAGACATACAGCTGTGTCCTAGTCTTCCAAATAAATTAAAGGCAATGTAGGAATTAAAAAGGAACAAGCATTGGAAATGCAATAGGTCTCGCATTAGAAAAGTGGGAGCTATTGGTATTGTAATTTTTTTTTTTCTGTGTAGTTTTTCCAAATAGCTACATTGATAGATTAGTCATTTACAATGCCAATAGTTTTTTTTTTTTTTAATGTGACACCTATAGCATTTGGAATGCCACATGATTTGTATTGACGTGACTTTGATGGCAGCTTATGTTGTTATGCCACATTTCTAGAGAGCAGGAGAGTGCAGCAGGGGATAGAAGCACAGCCCTGCAAGCGGAGCGTCCTCCCATCGCACACCCATCTGTGGCTTGAGTGGTGTGAGGGTGAGGGGTGTGAGAGTGAGGAATGTGAGTGTGAGGGGTGTGAGCATGAGTGTTGTGAGTGTGAGGGAGTGTGAGTGTGAGGGAGTGTGAGTGTGAGTGTGAGGGGGTGTGAGTGTGTGTGATGGTGAAGTTGAGTGAGTGTTTGTGAGGCTGAGTGTATGTGACGGTGTGTGTTGGTGAGGGTGTGTGAGGGTGAGTGAGGGTGTTTGATGTTTAGTGAGGGTGTGTGACGGTGTGAGGCTGAGGGTGTGTGAGGGTGAGTTAGGGAGTGTGATTGTGTGTGAGTGGGTGAGTCTGAGAGTTAGGTGTTCAGATGTTGATTGAATGTGAATGAGGCTGAGGGGATGATGGTAAGGGTGTGTGAGTGTGAGGCGTGTTTATTGTGACAAGTTGCAAGGCTGAGCGTGGGCGAGTGTGTGGGAGGGTGTTTGATGGTGAGTGTGCGAGGTGTAGTGAGTGTGAGAGTGTTGTGACGGGTGTCAGGGGAGGGTGTGTGTGTGAATGTCATGTGTTTGAGGGTGAGGGGTGTGAGGCTTCGGGTGTGTGACGGTGCATGAGTGTGAGTGTGTGTGAGTGTGAGTGAGGGTGTGAGAGGTATTGTTACGCAGAGGGTGTGTGACGGTGTGTGAGGGTTAGGGTGTGTGAGGGTGAGTAGGAGTCATTGTGAGTGAGTGTGAGTGAGGGGGTGTGAGGGTGTTGTTGTGAGGGTGAGGGGAGTGAGCGTGTGTGAGTGTGATGGGGTGTGAGGGTGAGGGGGTGTGAGTGTGTGTGAGGGTGAGGATGAGTGAGGTTGTTTGCGGCTGAGAGTGTGTGAGGTGTAGTGAGTGTGAGAGTGTTGTGATGGGTTTTAGGGGAGCGTGTGTGTGTGAGTGTAAGGTGTTTGAGTGTGAGGGGGTGTGTGTGTGTGAGTGTGAGGGTGAGTGAGGGGGTGTGAGGTTTCGGGTGTGTGACGGTGTGTGAGTGTGAGTGTGTGTGAGGGTGAGTGAGGGTGAGAGAGGTGTTGTTAGGCAGAGGGTGTGTGACGGTGTGTGAGCGTGAGGGTGTGTGAGGCTGAGTGTGAGTGATTGTGAGTGATTGTGAGTGAGTGTGAGTGAGGGGGTGTGAGGGTTTTTGAGGGTGAGTGTGTGAGGTGTAGTGAGTGTGAGAGTGTTGTGAGGGGTGTGATGTGATGGGAGTGAGGGTGTGTGAGGGTGATGGGGTGTGAGGGTGAGGGGGTGTGAGTGTGTGTGAGGGTGAGGGTGAGCGAGGGAGTGTGAGTGTGTGTGATTTGTTGAGGGTGAGAGTTAGGGTGTGTGAGGGTGATGGTGTGAGAGTGATTGAGGGTGTGTGAGGGTGAGGGGATGAGGGTAAGGCTGTGTGAGGCTGAGGGGTGTTGATGGTGAGAGAGTGTGAGGGGTGTGAGTGGGTGCGACTGTCCGGTGTAGTGAGTGTGAGCTTGTTGTGAGGGGTGTTATTTTTTTAGGGGAGTGAGGGTGTGTGAGTGTGTGTGAGTGTGAGGGGGTGTGAGTGTGTGTGAGGGTGAGTGTGAGTGAGTGGGTGTGAGGCTGAAGGTGTGTGATGGTGTGTGAGGGTGATGTTGTGTCAGGGTGATTGAGGGTGTGTGAAGGAGTGTGAGAGTTTTGGTGTGTGAGGGTGATGTTATGAGTGTGTGTATGTTAATATTAATTATTTAATATGTGTCGTGTAAAAAAAAACGTGATAGATCTTCCCTTTGTAATTGTCCTGCCTTATATGTATTTTTGTATGTAATAGAACTGTGTATGTTTTTTAATTACTGTGTGGTGTTATGTGTGTTTTTTAAAAATGGCCGACGCAATGCATCACCTTGACGTTCCCTACGTTAGCGTTCTAGTTTATTTTTGTGTTGTGAGTGTTTACGTTTCCTTGACGTTTATTTCTAGCCAATCGGAGCGCGACGTTTTTGACGTTGCGTTCCGATTTGCTTACGTCAACGGTGGAATTCCCCAGAAGATCGAGAATGTTGGTGCGCGGAAGGCGTGTTCTTGTTCCTGTGCTGTTGCTGCGTCGTTTGACAGGTAAGAATGTATTCCAAAGTGTTTTTTTATGTAATGTAATGTAGTATCTATACTATCTTTAAGTTAACGACTGAATAGGAGTGTGTTTTTATAACTGTTGACAATTTTTTTTTCGATCGTAATATTTGTAAATGTTTGTAATGTAATGTAAATTAAAGTCTTGTTTTCAATTGTTGATATGTAATGCATATGCTTTCTAAAACTGTAATGTAATGTATTTTTTGCTGGTGTTTGTTATTTGACGTACAAGAGCTGTTATTTGAACTTTGAAGTGCTATTTAGTTTATAATATATTTATGTATGTTGTGTTTGCATTGTTTTTTTCCTGTGATGCTGAAGTAGCCGGATTATATGTTATTGAGGTACTCGATGTATTAAAGGAAACTTTGTGTATTTGCTGAATTTTTTTTCCCTAGCAATGTATTAAGAGGATGTACAGTGATGTAATGTGTGTATTTTATGCGTTTTGTTTAAGAATTGTTTTATTTTCCAATCCCTGTTTGCATATTTTGTGTATTAATAGCTGCACCCTCCTTGCGTTGCTTTAAGTTTGCATTTTGGACTAGCTGCAAGTGTGTAATCCTCTTGTTACGTATAATTCAAATAGTTGCTTAACGATATTTATGTGTACAGTTGGAGGCTGGAGTTGTATTTGGAGTGTAGAGTTGTAGAGTTGTATTGTAGTTATAGGGTGTAGTTGGAGGCTGGACTTTGACGGTGCGAGTGTGAGGGTGAGTGCATGTGAGCCTTTTGGAGTTTGCCACAGTATGTGTAAATTTGTAGTACTGTATGCAGTCTATTTTCTTCCCCAAACGTGTTTTGTGTTTTTTAGCTTAGTATGTGTTAGATCAGAATGTGTATGTAAACTATCTTTGATGTATGCAACAGTGAGAATAAGGGTGTTGCTTTTAATTTATGGGCATAAGGGTAGACGTCTTATGATGTTTTTGTATTTTCTGTACTTCCCTAATTTTTTGTGAACAGCTGCGTGGGCAAGGGGCGTTGGCTGTTGTGTTGTTGAGTAGTGCTCTTTTGATGTTGTTTGATGCTGTTTTGGTGTACGGTGTTCCTGTGGTTGTGCACTTAGCACCACCAAAACACTTCGTGCAACAGCAGCATCAGTCAGAGCAACACCAGAGTCTTGTGCTTTTGTGATGACGCATTTAGTTTGTGTTTTTGATTATTTCTGGCATTGTATACTTGTTTATTTTCCCTTACTTTAGTAAGTGCTTTCTGTTGTGAATTTTTTTCCTTTAGCTCACTTTGTCCACTTAAAAATTGTTGTATTTTTTGCTGTGTATTCATGTTTGTCTATTTTGTGTGCATTTATGATCTTTGTGAAAGAACTGTTTTATTTTACAATCCCTTTCTTTATTTTTGTGTATTAATTGCTGCACTGTCCTTGCGTTGCATTAAGTTTTAATGTTTTAATAGCTACAAGTGTGTAATCCGAATTTTCCGTATTAAAATAAATGTTGCCTTACGTTATTTATGTGTGGATTTGGAGAGTAGAGTTGTAGTTGGAGTGTAGAGTTGTAGGGTGGTATTGTAGGTATAGGGTGTAGTTGGAGGGTGGACTTGGACTGTGTGAGTGTGAGGGTGAGTGGATGTGAGTCTTTGGGTGTTTGAGGGTGCGTGATGGTGTGTGAGAGTGATTGAGGGTGACTGTTTTAGTATGAGTGAGGGTGTGAGTGTTGTGAGTGTGTGTGTGAGGATGAGGGGGTGAGTGTAAATGTTGACTAACGTTATTTTTGTGTGGAGTTTGAGGGTGGAGTTGTAGTTGGAGTGTAGAGTTGTAGTGTGGTATTGTACTTTTATGGTGTAGTTGGAGTGTTGTCTTTGACGGTGTGAGGGTGAGTGGATGTGAGGGTCAGGGGGTGTGAGTGTGTGTGATGGTGTGTGAGGGTGAGTGAGGGTGACGATGTGAGTATGAGTGAGGGTTTGAGGGTTGTGAGGGTGGACTTGGACGGTGTGAGGGTGATTGGATGTGATTTTTAGGGGGTGTGAGGGTGTGTGACTGTAATGTAATGTATTTTTTGCTGGCGTTTGTTATTTGACGTACAAGAGCTGTTATTTGAACTTTGAAGTGCTATTTAGTTTATAATATATTTATGTATGTTGTGTTTGCATTGTTTTTTTCCTGTGATGCCGAAGTAGCCGGATTATATGTTATTGAGGTACTCGATGTATTAAAGGAAACTTTGTGTATTTGCTGAATTTATTTTCCCTAGCAATGTATTAAGAGGATGTACAGTGATGTAATGTGTGTATTTTATGCGTTTTGTGAAAGAATTGTTTTATTTTCCAATCCCTGTTTGCATATTTGTGTATTAATAGCTGCACCCTCCTTGCGTTGCTTTAAGTTTGCATTTTGGACTAGCTGCAAGTGTGTAATCCTCTTTTTACGTATAATTCAAATAGTTGCTTAACGATATTTATGTGTACAGTTGGAGGCTGGAGTTGTATTTGGAGTGTAGAGTTGTATTGTAGTTATAGGGTGTAGTTGGAGGCTGGACTTTAACGGTGTGAGTGTGAGGGTGAGTGCATGTGAGCCTTTTGGAGTTTGCCACAGTATGTGTAAATTTGTAGTACTGTATGCAGTCTATTTTCTTCCCCAAACGTGTTTTGCGTTTTTTAGCTTAGTATGTGTTAGATCAGAATGTGTATGTGAACTATCTTTGATGTATGCAACAGTGAGAATAAGGGTGTTGCTTTTAATTTATGGGCATAAGGGTAGACGTCTTATGATGTTTTTGTATTTTCTGTACTTCCCTAACTTTTTTGAACAGCTGCGTGGGCAAGGGGCGTTGGCTGTTGTGTTGTTGAGTAGTGCTCTTTTGATGTTGTTTGATGCTGTTTTGGTGTACGGTGTTCCTGTGGTTGTGCACTTAGCACCACCAAAACACTTCGTGCAACAGCAGCATCAGTCAGAGCAACACCATAGTCTTGTGCTTTTGGGATGACGCATTTTGTTTGTGTTTTTGATTATTTCTGGCATTGTTTACTTGTTTATTTTCCCTTACTTTAGTAAGTGCTTTCTGTTGTGAATTTTTTTCCTTTAGCTCACTTTGTCCACTTAAAAATTGTTGTATTTTTTCCTGTGTATTCATATGTTTGTCTATTTTGTGTGCATTTATGATCTTTGTGAAAGAACTGTTTTATTTTACAATCCCTTTCTTTATTTTTGTGTATTAATTGGTGCACTGTCCTTGCGTTGCATTAAGTTTTAATGTTTTAATAGCTACAAGTGTGTAATCCGAATTTTACGTATTAAAATAAATGTTGCCTTACGTTATTTATGTGTGGATTTGGAGAGTAGAGTTGTAGTTGGAGTGTAGAGTTGTAGGGTGGTATTGTAGGTATAGGGTGTAGTTGGAGGGTGGACTTGGACTGTGTGAGTGTGAGGGTGAGTGGATGTGAGTCTTTGGGTGTTTGAGGGTGCGTGATGGTGTGTGAGAGTGATTGAGGGTGACTGTTTTAGTATGAGTGAGGGTGTGAGTGTTGTGAGTGTGTGTGTGAGGATGAGGGGGTGAGTGTAAATGTTGACTAACGTTATTTTTGTGTGGAGTTTGAGGGTGGAGTTGTAGTTGGAGTGTAGAGTTGTAGTGTGGTATTGTACTTTAATGGTGTAGTTGGAGTGTTGTCTTTGACGGTGTGAGTGTGAGGGTGAGGGTGAGTGGATGTGAGGGTCAGGGGGTGTGAGTGTGTGTGATGGTGTGTGAGGGTGAGTGAGGGTGACGATGTGAGTATGAGTGAGAGTTTGAGGGTTGTGAGGGTGGACTTGGACGGTGTGAGAGTGATTGGATGTGATTTTTAGGGGGTGTGAGGGTGTGTGATGTTGTGTGAGGGTGACGGTGTGAGTATGAGTGTGGGTGTGAGGGTGATAGTGTGAGGGTGTGTGAAGGTGAGGGTAATGGGATGTGATAGTGTGTGATGATAAGTGTGGGTGAGTGAAGGTGATAGTTTGAGCGTGAGTGAGGCTGAGTGTTGTGAGGGTGTCAAGGTGAGTGAGGGTGTGCGAGTTTGAAGGTTGAGTGTGTGACTGTGGGTGAGGGTGAGTGTTTGTGAGGGTGAGGGGGTGGGAGGGTTTGGGGGTGTTGTTGAGTGATGGTGTGTGATGGTGAGTGGGTGAGGGTGAGGCTGTTGAGGTTGTGTGTGAGGGTGTGTTGCTGAGTGATGGTGCATGATGGAGGTTGTGGGAGTGTGATCGTATCACGCTGTAGAGGGATGTGGGGAAATAGTAGGCCAGCTGAATGGGGTGTTTTTTTATTTTTTTTTTCGTTTTGACACAAGTCTTTTGAAAGTAAAGCTAGCCATCCCTCCTGTGCCTCGAACTTGCTGTCATTTTTCTTTTTTGGGTGTGCGTGTAATTTAGTATGTGTTGTGTGTTGTGTGTGCGTCAAAATGCAACCCAAGGAGACGTAATAGAGTGTGTGTGTGAAAGTCCCCTTGATCCGTGAATGTGTGTATGAAAACTTTGTTGTGGTGTGGCGAAGTGGTGTGAACGGAGTGTGTGTTGTAAGAAAGGATCCGTTGTTAAACGAGCAACATTTGTAGCGAGTCTGGATGTATACTGATCAGCAGTAAAGTATTGCCTTTGAGTTGTGTTTTCCTGTGTGTATGTGTGCAAGATGCAGAGTGGGTGCAAGCTGCAGAGTGGGTGCAAGCTGCAGAGTGGGTGCAAGCTGCAGAGTGGGTGCAAGCTGCAGAGTGGGTGCAAGCTGCAGAGTGGGTGCAAGGTGCAGAGTGGGTGCAAGCTGCAGAGTGGGTGCAAGGTGCAGAGTGGGTGCAAGCTGAAGAGTGGGTGCAAGCTGAAGAGTGCGTGAAAGCTGCAGAGGTGATAGATGCAGAGTGGGTGATAGATGCCTAGTGGGTGAGGAGGTACGCCTGGTGTATAGGGATGTCTGTTACTATGCATATGAATCCGAGATTGTGTGCCCGATTTGTGTCCCAAGTGTAATTAGAAGCTGTGGCCACTGTCTAGCAGGTTGGTAGTGTTAAGTAAGCCTAAACTGTGTTAGCAATCCATAAGTTCTGCGTGTAATGTAGTATGTGTTGTTAGTTGTGTGTGCGTAAAAATGCAACTGAAGGAGACGTAATAGAGGGTGTGTGTGTAAGTCCCCTTGATCCGTGAATGTGTGTATGTAAATTTTGTTGTGGTGTGGCGAAGTGGTCTGAACGTAGTGTGTGTAGTAAGAAAGGATCCGTTGCTAAAGGAGCAACATTTCTAGTGAGTCTGGATGTATACTGATCATCAGTAAAGTATTGTCTGTGAGTTGTGTTATCTGATCAGCAGTCAAGTATTGTCTGTGAGTTGTGTTTTCCTGTGTGTATGTGTGCAAGCTGCAGAGTGGTTGCAAGCTGCCGTGAAAGTGTTTTTTAAAAGTTATTTGTGGTGTGGCGAAGTGGTCTGAACGGAGTGTGTGTTGTACGAAAGGATCCGTTGCTAAACGAGCACCATTTCTAGCGAGTCTGATAATGAACAATAAATTACAATGCCAATAGCCAGCGTTCAAATGCTGGTGAGCCCACCCAAATCAAAAACAATGGCAGCCCTCTATCTGTTTCGTGTGGGTTGATGGGGTGGATTGCTGAGGGGGCTTTCAATGCGGCTTCCCTTTGCTGGCTCAGTTAGAAGCCCTGGTTTTAAGTATGAAGGCTCGGCACTCAATACAAAGTAAGTATCAGCAGAAAGGAACGGGCTGCAACTTGCAACCAGCATTTGAACGCTGCCGTTCACTCCCACACATGTACATGTTTTAGTACTCAATGCGAAGCTGTGAAATGCGTGTTTAAAACGAGACACGTTCGTGATACTGCAGGGAGAGAGAGGGGAGGTGCTGGCGGATGGGGAGGGGGAGGAGAAATGCGAGGCTGGCTGTGTCCAGGGAGAGAGAGGGGAGGTGCTGGCGTCTGGTGAGGGGGAGTAGAATTGCGAGCGTGGCTGTGTCCGGGGAGAGAGAGGGGGAGGGGGAGGAGAATTGCGAGCCTGGCTGTGTCCGGGGAGAGAGAGGGGAGGTTCTGGCGGCTGGGGAACAGATGTCGAAGGCTGGCGAATTTTGTTTTAAAAATAGTGTGTTTCAGTGTGTGAGTTGTTCATGGTTAAGGGAGACGAGACAGAGGAGCTGGTGGCTGGGGAGGGGGATGAGAAATGGCAGCCTGTCTGTGGAGGAATGCGACCCTGTCTGTGTGCGGGGATAGAGAGGGGAGGTGCTGGCGGCTGGGGGTGGGTGCGAGAGAGAGGGGAGGTGCTGGCGGATGGGGTTGGGGATTGCCGTGGGAGGGAGCCTTGAGGGGGAGGAGAATTGAGAGCCTGGCTGTGTCCAGGTAGAGAGAGGGGGAGGGGGAGGAGAATTGCCATCCTGGCTGTGTCCGGGGAGAGAGAGGGGAGGTTCTGGCGGCTGGGGGCTGGGGAACAGATGTCGAAGGCTGGCGAATTTTGTTTTAAAAATAGTGTGTTTCAGTGTGTGAGTTGTGCATGGTTAAGGGAGACGAGACAGAGGAGCTGGTGGCTGGGGAGGGGGATGAGAAATGGCAGCCTGTCTGTGGAGGAATGCGACCCTGTCTGTGTGCGGGGAGAGAGAGGGGAGGTGCTGGCGGCTGGGGGTGGGTGCGAGAGAGAGGGGAGGTGCTGGCGGATGGGGTTGGGGATTGCCGTGGGAGGGAGCCTTGTCGCTTTCATGTGCACGCGCTTTTAATGTCAATGCGCATGCGCATTGAGCTTGAATTTCACGGGCACTGCAAGGAATCGCCACGATTCCTTGCAAGTTGGTTAAAGACTGTTTAAGCCCCCATAGTCTCGCAAGCTCGATGCGCATGCGCATCGACAGGTGAGACCTAAAAATCACCATTCTTTCAAAGAGTGCTATGTAACACATGTAAAAGCATGTAGATTAGTGTAGCCCAGGTCATCCCATGCTGCTCTCAAACTCACAACGAACTCTGAAGTCTAAAGCTAATGATGGATAGTGAATGGGGCTGGGTGCTGGGACTGGAAAACAGCAATACATTCCTCATGACTGCCCTCATTGCATCTGTGCATCTGCTAGAGGTAAACAAAACACTGTAAATGATCTACTTATCTAAGACTTTTTAAATAGCAATATAGTGTTATGTGTATGCCCCCGAAAGGTCAAGCTCAGTCACATTGTATGTTTTGTACTTTATGCTTATTAACACCTTAGCTGCGTGTAAACATCCCTCCCCAGTGCTGCGCTGTCCATTGGAACCAGTGCTGAATGGACGTCCAATGGTCGTGCGCAGCACTGGGGAGGTAGCGCTGCTGACGACCGTTGGCCGTCAGCAGCACTTAAGGGGTTAAGGAGTCTTCTATAGGCGAGCATACTTCTGCTGGTTCAGGCAGTAGGTAAACAACCAAAATAACCACATCTGCGTTGACTGGAAGCACTATTTCAGTAGAAGATCATAACTTCTACTCAAGCAAAACATTTACTTCGGTCCATCAACATGGGGTGGGGCTAATGCCAATCTGTAGTACTCCTGAAAGCTCTTTTTGTTTTTTAGATTGACCACATATGGGCTGCCAACAGCTGTGCTGTCATGCCAGACCCAAAACAAGGCAGCACGACTTTTCCATCAATGTACCCAGAATCTGGACCAACATTCCCATATCCCACAGAACCGCCCCAACTATGCTCGAATTTAGGAAAGATTAGAAGACACATCTCCCTAAGGAACACCAACACATTGCAGCTACGTCGCTCATGACGTGACTACTTATCTCTGACCCTGTGCAGCGCTCCATTGTATTACCATACTCATAAATACAGAGTACCAGTTTGATTTTAGATGCAATAAGAATTTATATAACAGTGTGTACTAATCCTAAATTGTACAATAATTAAAAATTTGCAAACATTCGTGACAAGAATTTTCAATTCTATTAAGGACACGGAGGCGAGGATTATGCTTTCTCTATTTCTTTACTACTAACAGCAGCCAATAAAAACACAGTAAAGAAACGAAAAAACTACAACTCCCATGAGCCCTTAGGCCAACCATAGAGAGTACATGCTATATAAGGAACCATAGAGGACAACACTTCCTCTTTCTTTGTCCAGGAACCATAACAGTCTAAAGTCATTTGAAGAAAAGTACCGCCAACCATCCAGAAAGGAAAGTCCGAAGGCTGAACCGCAAAGAAATCCAACAGGAAAACAGGCAACCATTCCAAAAGCGCCGAAGGTGCATCAGGAAATACAGCAAAACCAGGATCCAAGGCGTGGAAAACGGTGCCGGAAAGACCAAGATGACAAATCACTTCTGGTCCGAACCTGAAAGAAAAACAGAGCCGTAATACACATCCCCAAAAACCTTTGAAGGTCGCATCACATAGGGTGGGGAAAAAATATCAATGCAAAACAATGCAGATCATAGTAAAGCCAAGATGCACATAAACAATGCAGTAGAATACCAATGGGTGGGATAATCCTCGCCTCCGTGTCCTTAATAGAATTGAAAATTCTTGTCACGAATGTTTGCAAATTTTTAATTCTATGGCAGGACAGGAGGCTTCAGATTATGCTTGTTCAAAGCTGTTCCACCACAACAGATGCAATATCAACAATGGGTTTGAAGTAAAATGTCTTAAACACTGTATCAGAAGACCAATCAGCTGTTTTTACAATGTCATGCAAACTTACACCAACACGAAAAGCCTTAGAGGCCATGGCACCCCTCGCGGAGTGAGCTCCAAAGATGGAGGTATCAATTCCTGCTTCAGACATAAGCCAGCGTACCCATCGAGCAAGAGTAGCTGACGCCACAGGCTTAAAAGGTTTTAACAAAGCAATCAATAACTGTCCAGACATATCCTGACGAAGAGGAGCAGTACTTACCTCATAATCCTTTATGCAGCGTACCACACACAATTGTGGGTGGTGAGGAAATGCAGGATAAGTGACAGTAGACAGATTAGTCTTTGTACGCCTGGAAACCGTAAAAGTAACCCCTTCTGGAGAAAAAGAACGACCAGCGAGGTCCAACGCACGGACATCCGAAACACGTTTACAAGACACTAAGCACAAAAGCATTGTCAATTTCGCAGACAACTGCTTACGGGACAGAGAAGCGTTGGGAGGCCAAGCCTCCAGAAAACGCAGCACAATGGAGACGTCCCAAAGAGCAACATATTTTGGACATGGCGGTTTAGCCATTCGCACACCACGCAACAATGCAGAGATGAGAGGATGTTCCCCAACTGGTTTTCCGTCGACCAAAGCATGGCCCGCAGAGAGAGCGGAACGGAAAGAATTGACGGTCCTGTAAGCAGAACCAGCAGAAGCGATGGAAGCAAGAAAATTAACCACTAGAGAGACATCTGAGGAAGTGGGATCCAGATTCCGTTCAGAACACCAATCACACCACCTACGCCAAGCTGACGCATAACGTTTGCGCGTGTTGGGGGCCCAAGCTTCACTGATAAATCTCTCAGCGTCTCCAGATAAGCCAGGGACTTTCCAGCGTTCCCCGAGAGACGCCACGCTACAAGACGGAGCTGGCCCGACAAGACTAGGGGATGCGGGTGGAGCAGAGGATCCAACAGCAAGTTCCACCTCGCTGGCAGCAGAAATGGTGTCGAGCAACTCATTTCCAGAAGGTCCGGAAACCAAGCTTGAGCTCTCCAAAGAGGAGTGATCAGAACAATCTCCGACAGAAACTGTTTCGTCCTGGCCAAGACTCGCGGGATCATCGCGAACGGGGGAAAGGCATAGCAAAGCTGAGGAGGCCAAGTCTGGAGAAAGGCATCCGTGGCGATGGCCTCCGGATCCGGGCGCCAGCTGTAAAACCTGGGTAGCTGAGCATTGAGGCGAGAGGCGAAGAGATCGATCCAGGGGCGACCCCAAAGGCGAGACAGGGAGCGAAAGACCCGAGGATGAAGACGCCAGTCGCTGAAGTCCAGTAGATGGCGAGAGTTCCAGTCGGCCACTTGATTTTGGCGACCTGGAAGATATTCTGCAATAAGAGTGATCTTCCTCTGTAGGCAGAAATGCCAGAAGTCCTTTGCAATCTCCGCTAACAACTTCGACCGAGTTCCCCCCAACTTGTTCACATATCGCACCGCCGAGATGTTGTCCATGCGAAGCAAAATGCAACAGCTGGTGGCTTGTGGAGCCAAACTGCGAATCGCAAACGATCCCGCCAGAAGCTCCAGGCAGTTGATATGAAGAGCTAACTCGTCCTGAGACCAACGGCCGCCCGTCGTCAAGTCTCCGCAACGGGCTCCCCAGCCCCAAAGACTCGCATCCGATTCCAAAACCAGATCCGGAGTCGAGCCGAACAGAGCTTTCCCGTTCCAAGCTTCCATGTGATGGAGCCACCACATCATTTCCGACTTCGCATCCTGGGACAGAGGAACCAGGTCGGAATACCGAAGACCCTTCTGCAAGTGTCTGATTTTGAGGCGCTGCAAGGCCCGATAATGCAGAGTACCCGGAAATATCGCCTGAATGGAAGAAGCCAACAGCCCGACAATCCGAGCGATCGACCGCAACGATACGTTCGGAGCAGACAACAGTGACTTCAACTCCCTCTTGATAGACCTGACTTTCTGGGCAGGTAAAAGAAGTTGGCAAGAGACTGAATCCACAAGGAAACCCAGAAACTCTATCGATTGAGTGGGAAGTAAATGAGACTTCTGCGGATTCACTAGAAATCCGAGAGATTGAAGTAGATCGACTGTCCAAGACAAATGGGAGCGCAGTTGCAGAGGACACTGAGCCATCAAAAGAATGTCGTCCAGATACACTATAAGTCTCACCCCCCGCGCACGCAACGATTCCATGACGGGTCGCAGGAGCTTCGTGAAGCACCATGGGGCGGACGAGAGACCGAACGGGAGTACCGTGTACTCGAACCAGTTCCCCAGCCATTGGAATTGCAGAAAACGGCGATGAGGCGGAAAGATGGGAATGGACAAGTAGGCGTCCTTCAAATCCAGGCGAACCATCCAGTCGCCCTTGCGAAGAAGATCCCTGAGAAGATGGATGCCCTCCATCTTGAAGTGACGATATACCACCCCGTTGTTGAATTCCTTGAGGTTGAGTACAAGGCGAGACCCTCCCCCCTTCTTCTCCACCAGAAACACATTGCTGACGAACCCCTGTGGATGGAGGTTCGTGCGCACAATGGCCCCTTTGAGAAGAAGGGAATCGATTTCCTTGGAGATCACCTCGCGATCTCGTTGGGAAAAAACAAGGGGAGAAGGGACGGGACCCTGAAGAGGAGGGTGGTAGAACTCAATCTGATAGCCCTGCACTGTTTGCAATATCCATGCATCGCTGGAGATCGAGCGCCAATTCTCTAGAAAACACTGAATCCTGCCCCCCAAAACAACACTGTCGAAAGGAATCAGGCTCACCTGCAGAGGAGTAATCCTGTCGTCCTCCCTGGTTACCACCGTAGCCTCCCTTGTTGCCCTGGCCTCGACCTTTCCGGGAGGGGTAGAAGGTGGATTTGGATCCGGAATAGGACTGCTGCTGGCGCTGTCCGCCTGCACCCTGATGGGACTGCTGGCCACGTTGTTGACCAGAACCTCGGCCGAACGAACGTCCCCCTGAACGTCCGGCCTTGGCAAAAACCGGGCGGAACGCCCTACGCAAAGAAGATTGCGCCTTGTCTAGGCCACTAAAAGTCGCCACAAACTTAGTCAGCTCTTTCAAAAACGGCTGACCAAACAACAGACCTTGAGCCAGAGCACCGGATTCGGAAGTAGCCAGCTCTGACAAACGTGGATCCATTTTGATCAAGATGGAACGGCGACGTTCCGTTGAAAGGGCACAGTTTGCGTTCCCCAAGAGACAGATAGCCCTTTGGGCCCAGCCAAGTAGGACATCGGGATCAATGCCAGACGCTTCCCCTTGGGCTTGGTATGCCAGATCCAGGATTTTTGTCAAAGGACCAAGGACATCCAGTAACTTGTCCTGGCACAGTCGCCAAGAGCGGTCAATACCCTTCTTGGGATCCTTATTAAATTTCTTAAGGTAGGTCAAAATTGTGGGATCGACCTCCGGAGTATCCGCTAATTTGTCCGCCAACTCCGGACGAGGGCACTCAGAACGTAATCGAGCACGCACCTCCTGATCAAAAGAGTCGCGGATATGGTCTTGAATATAGTCCGCGACTTCTGGGGCTGGGCACCAAACCTTGGAGTTAGGGTGGATGATGTCAGTAGGCTCAAAAGTCAAGATTGGGGGATGTGGAGAAGCGTCCACAAAATGTTCCTTTCGGGATTTCTTCGCCGGAGGGGGACCAGAGGGACCAGAAGATGATGAAGAAGAGGTATGTTCAGTGTCCGGAGCAGGAGCAGACAAAGACCTGGCCAAACGAACAAAGTCAGACCTATGAGGATTACTGGGAGACTTAGAGGAATGCGTAGAGGCAGAGGATGGAATCCAACCCTGTTGTTGAGCATAGTCAGCCAAATGACGTTTCAGAGGCCCAATGGCACGGACCAATGCAGTATTAACAGACTGCTGAACGCCATGGTCAAGGGCATCGACTAAATCATATTCAAATGATTCCTCCTGCTCCTCCTCATAAAAATATTCCTCAGCATCGACATAGTCTGCCATGGTGATGGAATGCACTGAGGAAAAAGTAGGTGGAAAACAAGAAACAAACAAAATCTAGAAATACCGAAGTATATCTAGAGGCCCACAGCAAATGCAAATGCAAGGAAAAAGGCCACAATCAAGTGACTCCGACAGGGGGGGTGACAGCCCCACGCAAGCTAAACAGGCAGAGCCACAACTCGACCCAAAATAAACAGAATAAAACGTGGAGGGACCAGCTTGCGTAAAAGGAAACACCCTAGGCACCGCCTCTAAAAATTATGCAGCCCAAAACCTTCCGAGAGGTAGAGGGCGTCAGAGGAGCTCTCCGGCAGGCAAAGTGGGCAGAGGCAAAGTTGAAAATGCGCCGCCTCGCAGCGTTCAGAAGCTCCTGTCACACGGAGCGTCGCAAATGCCACCAATGCGCATGCGCGGTGACGTGCCTTATTGCCGGAAGAGGAGCGGCGCGCGACACGCGCGCGCAAGTCCCCGAGCTCCGGTCCCACTCCACCGAAGCAGCAACGCGGGCACAATGCGCCCGCAAAGACCAGAGAGGCGAACACGCGCTCACAGAAGCACAAACGTGTAAACCTGCAAGACAAACGCCGGCGGCAGCGCAACGCGCAAAGCGGCTGTGACACAAACGCTAAAGCGAAACCGGCATACAGGTAAACAAGCAAGTAAACAGTGCCATGAAACACACAAATAAGAATGAAAGTCAAAAAGCACTTAACTGGCTGCGAAGCAGCAAAGAAAGAGGAAGTGTTGTCCTCTATGGTTCCTTATATAGCATGTACTCTCTATGGTTGGCCTAAGGGCTCATGGGAGTTGTAGTTTTTTCGTTTCTTTACTGTGTTTTTATTGGCTGCTGTTAGTAGTAAAGAAATAGAGAAAGCATAATCTGAAGCCTCCTGTCCTGCCATAGAATTTAATAAAAACCAGTGACCTTATGTGTTAAACGGAAGGCAGAAGAATGAAACCCCACAGTGGTGTGTATACAGAGAACATGGCAAACTTACACTCCTTGTGTAACTCATAACAATGTTGTCAGGGCATAAGGATATTAATAAATGTTTTATGCGTAAGAAAATATTACTTTCGATAAATATTACTAAATGCATTAATATCAGATCTACTCAATTGAAACAGTAAAATGTTGAAAATATCTATTATAAACAATCTATCATATTTTTATAGACATGTGATGTCTGATTTATATGGTGAACCTTTTATGGCTCGACCCGAGTTTTTATTCTTAAAGCCAAACAAAAGCCCTGCCCACCTCCCCCAGAGGGTGTCCGTGAGCCTATCCCACACCTTTCCCTCACTCTCCGTTTCGAAAGTGTCAGTCTGTAATCCTCAGCCCCCATGGGTGAGAGCGCCTCGACTCCAAGGCACGGGTCCTATTCATTGTCCTGGTCCCTTGAACTGGGCTCCAGGGCAGCGCTGGATTCCATTCAGATGCCACCTGAGGTCTTCCTGGCCCATAGTCTAATGACACTTACAGTCTACATTAAATCACCCTCTTAGGTCATTTCAACTCATTGCAACTTCCCAATACTAACTATATTTGGGAACAAGTAGCGGGGAGGTTCGTAGGATAAGAATATAGAATTCCCATTTACGCGCTGGAGTGCATAAGAAAGATTTATTAAAAAAGAGCTAAAAACAAGAAGTACCATTAGCTGTCAACAGATGGGTTGAGTTATCACAAACAAGCTTCTTCTTACCTGCAGTCTCAGACCCTCAACAATTCAGGGTGCCAGTTTGGTGTTCTCATAAAGCTTATGATTCCTTCGCCACCCGAATACAGAACACGTCAGATCATTCACTTGATCCGAAACCCCAATGTGGGGTGCGAAATCTCATCGTGCCCGCAGCTGACCGCACCTTCTGAGTCCTTAGCAACAGGCAAGATGCACTAGGGCGACCAGCCCCGGGGAGGATAAAACTAGCTGAGTGAGAGTGAACAACAGACAGAGAGAAAGGACTGCACGCTCCCGCTGAAGTAAATGATACTCAAGCACAGCGGTGTTTATTCCGCTCGTAAGCGAAGCGACCATTTTGAACTAGTGCAACAATATTCAAAAATGACAGTGTGAGGAAAATAAAAAGGCAACACCAACTGTTATTCTCTCCATGGTTGACAATATCTTTATGAAGAGATGGCTTAATATCGCTTGCTAAAAACAATAATGTCGCTCAAAAAAGTCCAATTCCAAGATGGCCGACAAGGTAACCCACAGCGCTGAACACAAGGCAGCATCTTTTGCAGTCCGTTTTCTAAGGAAAGTGGGTAATCAAACGCGTATGTTATACACATGCGCCCTGCATAAAGCAGTGAAGGATGGTTCAGTGAGATTGATGCACAGGTAAGAGCCGTGCTTCTCGTTGTGTTGTTTTCTGTGGGCCCGATGGTGCTCTTCATGCGACCGGTGGTAGCATCTTTAATAACCGAAGAGCAGGGTCCGGAGAGATCACAGTTTGCGTGAGAGATCCTCATGGTCTGGGTACTGGCATTTTTCGAGAACGAATTGATACTCTGAGGATCTCTAAGTGGGGCGGGTCCTGACGCTGCACGGCACCGGCATTTCTTAAAAGCAGGTGCCCGGCCGGATCCATATAGGGCTCTCCATTTTTGCTTTCTCCCTCCTGTTGGAATAGAAAATCTTAACTCTCCAGCAGTACCACTGCTCGATGTCTTGAATGTAACTTCAAAGAGACTCGTTTTAGTTTGTTCGAACATTTTCAATGTTGTATACAACAAAACCGTAGTCATTGCTTATATATTAAATGCAATTAACGATCATTGACAAAGCCGATAGTCCTGGCTTGTAGGTATAATGTGTAAAGTGGAGCCGGACACGAGTAATGGAGATAGTAGTTTAATTCTAAGGAAAGAAACACTAGTAGAGCGAGACAAGGAAGATCCGTTATCCATCGTGCATCTCCAAAGTCCACTGCCAGCACTCTAGCACCTCACAGCTGACTTGGACAAGAGCTGAGCGTGACAAATGGAACGAGGTAGAACATACACATGTAAATAATGAATACAAAAGGAAGAGAATACAACACATCTCCCCCCCCCCCCCCCCTGGGATTATCAACAAAATAAGAGAACATTTACATCTGCTAATGGCAAACAAATTAAATATAAACAACAAAACAACAATACAATAATAAAAGGAACAAGTCATAAAAGTGAAAAGCATTATCCGTAGCGACCATAACCCCCTGTCCCTTAGTATGCGGAACCTGTTTCCAAATGGGGAACCTTTGATTAGTAGTGGACCGAGGATGCTGACCAGGGAAATCACCCCTTCCAATTGCAGAAGGTTTATTAAATGGCAAAAAATCATTTTGGATGAACAAAAAACTAGCGCCCTCGAAGAGATCACTAGAGATCAGACTGTGAAACTCTCAGCAATTTGTATCAATGGGCTGGGACCGTGTCGGGCGGATGTAATCTCTGCTGAAACAATTGATATGATGGGTGCTCTCTTTCTGAATACTCTGGCCATAAATCAGTCCAGGAGTAAGAAACTTGCATCCAAGTGGTACAATGAGGATTGTAGGGGGGCAAAATCAAAACTAATATCTGCCATGAAATCCTGTAATGCTGCCGAGGTCCGCTTAGCTCGATTCCAGTACAGGCGAGCATTATCGGTGGCAAAAAGGGAATGGGAGGACCGGGAATGGGAGGACCAGCACTGGGATGAGTTGAAGTCGGTGTGTCAGTCCAAGAATGGTGAGCTGTTTTGGGCTCTGGTCAGAAGGTCAAATGTGGTGATACTCATCAAATACCCAACCACATTACTGATAGGGAATGGTTTGACCACTTTAGGAGTTTGTATGAGGGGGCTGAGGTGACAGATGATAGAGGGTCTCCCGAATATTTTCCATTGTCTGGGACAACTATTCCGCCCTCCTTTGATCCTGTAGGGTAAAAAGAGGTTGAGGTTGCCATTAATAAAATCGTATCCGGGAAGGCACCGGGCCAGGATGGCATTCCAGGTGACCTATTCCGTGCCAACACTGAGCAATGGGCCAAATACTTTTCCCTCTTGATCAATGCCCTTCTCCGGGGCACTTCGGTTCCAAGCTCTTGGAAAGGGGCTGAAGTGATCCCTATATACAAGAAGGGGCGTAGGGGTGACCCTGCCAACTATCGCCCAATCAGCCTTATTGATGCTGGCCAGAAGGTGGTTGGCAGGGTACTTCTGGAGAGGATTCTTTCGTGGGCGGAAGAGAACAATATCATCTCACAATTCCAGGCAGGCTTCAGGGCTTCTACAGGTACTGTCGACAAGGCTTTCAGGCTGGTTTTGTTGCATTGGAAGGTAGTAACCACTGGCAAGGGCGGTCTTTATTTAGCATTTATTGATTTGAAGACCGCATTTGACTTGGTTCCCCGAGAGTGCCTGTGGACTGTCCTGCCGGAGATGGGGTTTCCCTTGCCTATTTTGAATTTGTTGGCCTGTATGCACGATGGAAATTATGCATGAATTCGCTGGGGTACCCAGGAGCAGAAAACTGACAAAATCCCGGTAAATAGAGGTGTCCGCCAGCAATGCGTCCTGGCGCAGACCCTATTTTCGTTGTTTGTGAATGGGGTTGTCTCATTTTTGTCTGAAATCAACGCTGATGCCTCCACTCTGGCGGCTGTAAAGGTCCCCGCTCTGCTTTTTGCGGATGATACGTTATTGGTATCAAAAACACCAACGGGCCTCCAGAAGCTTTTAGATCGTTTTTGTCCCTTCTGCAACCTAAGGGACCTGGTAATCAATACAACCAAAACCAAGCTCCTTTATTTTACCCCTAGTAGGAATGCTAAATCCACACTTACACTTGACGAGGTGCCCCTAGAGCATGTTAACGTCTTTGACTATCTAGGGATTAGACTATTAGACCAACTGAAATGGCAGCCACACATTGAGAAAATGGCCTTAAGCCATAAGCGTGTTCTGGGAGTCATTGGGAGGGAACACAGAGCCTCAATATCCAGACCCATAGCCCCTGCATTGGAGATTTATGCTGCAAAAGCTGTAGGTTGTACGGAGCTGAGCTCTGGGGTTTTAACAATGTTGATGTACTTGTTACGGCGGAAAGCAAGTTCTTTAAAGAGCTCGTTTCCCCTCCTAGGGGTACTCCAATTAAGCCACTCCGCTGTGATTTGGGTCGTCGATCAATTAAAGATCTAATTGTTTTGCGCCCGCTTCTCTATTGGGCCCGTTTGTGGCGTACACCCGAGCTATTCTGCTATGCAGATGGCTTAAGAGAAGTCATGAACTTGCAGGGTTCGCCTAAAATTGTTTGGCTTGCTAGGATAAACAAGCATTGGAAATGCAATAGGGCTCGCATTAGGAAAGTTTGAGCTATTGGTCTTATAAATGATTTTTTTTTATTTGTGTTATTTTTTAAAATAGCTAAATTAATAGCTTTGTCATTTACAATGCCAATAGTTCTAACTTTCGCAAAAACACCTATAGCATTTGTAATGCAACATGTTTTGTATTTACTGACTTAGATGTATTGATATTACAAATAACAATGGCTTTTAATTTTTTTAAATAATTAATACTTAAATAATTTATTTAATTTGTAATGGCAATAGCTTAAACTTTTCTAAATAACTTTTGTGAAGATTATGTTCAGTGTTTTTATTGTGACGAAAATCCAAGAACAGAAGTGAAATATTAACATCTTTTTGTGATTTGTAATAAAGCATGAAAGCTTGAAAACAGCTTGAAACATTGAAAGAACATATTTGAACCAGTGATGCTGTGGTTGCGCTGAGTGATGCTGTGGTTGCGCTGAGTGATGCTGTGGTTGCGCTGAGTGATGCTGTGGTTGCGCTGAGTGATGCTGTGGTTGCGCTGAGTGATGCTGTGGTTGCGCTGAGTGATGCTGTGGTTGCGCTGAGTGATGCTGTGGTTGCGCTGAGTGAGGCTGTGGTTGCGCTGAGTGAGGCTGTGGTTCCGCTGAGTGAGGCTGTGGTTCCGCTGAGTGAGGCTGTGGTTCCGCTGAGTGAGGCTGTGGTTGCGCTGAGTGAGGCTGTGGTTGCGCTGAGTGAGGCTGTGGTTGCGCTGAGTGATGCTGTGGTTGCGCTGAGTGATGCTGTGGTTGCGCTGAGTGATGCTGTGGTTGCGCTGAGTGATGCTGTGGTTGCGCTGAGTGATGCTGTGGTTGCGCTGAATGATGCTGTGGTTGCGCTGAATGATGCTGTGGTTGCGCTGAGTGAGGCTGTGGTTGCGCTGAGTGATGTTGTTCCGCTGAGTGATGCTGTGGTTGCGCTGAGTGATGCTGTGGTTGCGCTGAGTGATGCTGTGGTGGTGCTGAGTGATGCTGTGGTTGCGCTGCGTGATGCTGTGGTTGCGCTGAGTGGTGTGTGCATCGGTGGAGCTTAGTGGGTGCATTGGTGGAGCTGTGTGGTGGGTGCATTGGTGGAGCTTAGTTGGAGCATCGGTGGAGCTGTGTGGTGGGTGCATCGGTGGAGCTGTGTGGTGGGTGCCTCGGCGGAGCTGTGTGGTGGGTGCATCGGTGGAGCTGTGTGGTGGGTGCCTCGGCGGAGCTGTGTGGTGGGTGCCTCGGCGGAGCTGGGTGGTGGGTGCATCGGTGGAGCTGGGTGGTGGGTGCATCGGTGGAGCTGGGTGGTGGGTGCATCGGTGGAGCTGGGTGGTGGGTGCATCGATGGAGCTGTGTGGTGGGTGCTTCGGTGGAGGTGTGTGGTGGGTGCATCTGTGGAGCTGTGTGGTGGGTGCATCTGTGGAGCTGTGTGGTGGGTGCCTCGGTGGAGCTGTGTGGTGGGTGCCTCGGTGGAGCTGTGTGGTGGGTGCATCGGTGGAGCTGTGTGGTAGGTGCCTTGGTGGAGCTGTATGGTGGGTGAATCGGTGGAGCTGTGTCGGTGGAGCTGTGTGGTGGGTGCATCGGTGGAGCTGTGTCAGTGGAGCTGTGTGGTGGCTGCATCGGTGGAGCTGTGTGGTGGGTGCCTCGGTGGAGCTGTGTGGTGGGTGCCTCGGTGGAGCTGTGTAGGTGGAGCTGTGTGGTGGGTGCATTGGTGGAGCTGTGTGGTGGGTGCATTGGTGGAGCTGTGTGGTGGGTGCATCTGTGGAGCTGTGTGGTGGGTGCATCTCTGGAGCTGTGTGGTGGGTGCATCTGTGGAGCTGTGTGGTGGGTGCATCGGTGGAACTGGGTGCATCTGTGGAGCTGTGTGGTGGGTGCATCGGTGGAGCTGGGTGCTTTGGTGGAGGTGTGTGGTGGGTGCATCTATGGAGCTGTGGTGGGTGCATCTGTGGAGCTGTGTGGTGGGTGCATCTGTGGAGCTGTTTGGTGGGTGCCTCGGTGAAGCTGTGTGGTAGGTGCATCGGTGAAGCTGTGTGGTGGGTGCCTTGGTGGAGCTGTATGGTGGGTGCCTCGGAGGAGTTGTGTGGTGGTGCATCGGTGGAGCTGTGTGGTGGGTGCATCGGTGGAGCTGTGTGGTGGGTGCATCGGTGGAGTTGTGTGGTGGGTGCATCGGTGCATCGGTGGAGCTGTGTCGGTGGAGCTGTGTGGTGGGTGCATCGGTGGAGCTGGGTGGTGGGTGCATCGGTGGAGCTGTGTCAGTGGAGCTGTGTGGTGGCTGCATCGGTGGAGCTGTGTGGTGGCTGCATCGGTGGAGCTGTGTGGTGGGTGCATCGGTGGAGGTGTGTGGTGGGTGCATGGTGGAGCTGTGTTGTGGGTGTATTGGTGGAGCTGTGTGGTGGGTGCATCGGTGGAGCTGTGTGGTGGGTGCATCTGTGGAGCTCTGTGGTGGGTGTATCGGTGAAGCTGTGTGGTGGGTGCATCGGTGGAGCTTAGAGAAGTGTGGCTCAATGGTTAGAGCGGTAGACCCTGATGCAGAGGTCTGGCCCGGGACCAGGGTTCAATTCCCGCCTTGACTGGTCTTGGCGGATCTTGGGCTCATAATTCCTCGGACCTGATTTCTCGCCTCGGTGCCTATTCTAATCATGGGTCCCACGCTGGGCAATAGCTTGCTGAGTCTCCACAACGGCCCCCAACAGCGCTGGGGATGCCTGGTTGCACCCTGGGGATGCCCAGGAGTGGACATTTCACGGGGAAAAACCAGGAAGGGTTCCCTAGCGGTATGAGTACAGCGCCAGAACACTCAGGAGTATCAGTGCGCTTTACAAGTACGGCTACATTTACATTTACATTGGTGGAGCTGTGTGGTGGGTGCATTGGTGGAGCTTAGTTGGAGCATCGGTGGGGCTGTGTGGTGGGTGCATCAGTGGAGCTGTGTGGTGGGTGCATCGGTGGAGCTGTGTCGGTGGAGCTGTGTGGTGGGTGCATCGGTGGAGCTGTGTTGGTGGAGCTGTGTGGTGGCTGCATCGGTGGAGCTGTGTGGTGGGTGCATCGGTGGAGCTGTGTGGTGGGTCGTTCGGTGGAGCTGTGTGGTGGGTGCCTCGGTGGAGCTGTGTGGTGGGTGCCTCGGTGGAGCTGTGTGGTGGGGGCATCGGTGGAGCTGTGTAGGTGGAGCTGTGTGGTGGGTGCATTGGTGGAGTTGTGTGGTGGGTGCATTGGTGGAGCTGGGTGCATCGGTAGAGCTGTGTCGGCGGAGCTGTGTGGTGGCTGCATCGGTGTAGCTGTGTGGTGGGTGCCTCGGTGGAGCTATGTGGTGGGTGCCTCGGTGGAGCTATGTGGTGGGTGCCTCGGTGGAGCTGTGTGGTGGGTGCCTCGGTGGAGCTGTGTGGTGGGTGCCTCAGTGGAGCTGTGTGGTGGGTGCCTCGGTGGAGCTGTGTGGTGGGTGCCTCGGTGGAGCTGTGTGGTGGGTGCCTCGGTGGAGCTGTGTGGTGGGTGCCTCGGTGGAGCTGTGTGGTGGGTGCATCGGTGGAGCTGTGTGGTGGGTGGAGCTGTGTAGGTGGAGCTGTGTGGTGGGTGCATTGGTGGAGCTGTGTGGTGGGTGCATTGGTGGAGCTGTGTGGTGGGTGCATTTGTGGAGCTGTGTGGTGGGTGCATCGGTGGAGCTGTGTGGTGGGTGCATCTGTGGAGCTCTGGTGGGTGCATCGGTGAAGCTGTGTGGTGGGTGCATCGGTGGAGCTTAGTGGGTGCATTGGTGGAGCTGTGTGGTGGGTGCATTGGTGGAGCTTAGTTGGAGCATCGGTGGAGCCGTGTGGTGGGTGCATCGGTGGAGCTGTGTCGGTGGAGCTGTGTGGTGGGTGCATCAGTGGTGCTGTGTCGGTGGAGCTGGGTGCTGGGTGCATTGGTGGAGCTGGGTGGTGGGTGCATCAGTGGAGCTGTGTGGTGGGTGCATCGATGGAGCTGTGTAGGTGGAGTTGTGTGGTGGGTGCCTCAGTGGAGCTGTGTGGTAGGTGCCTCGGTGGAGCTGTGTGGTGGGTGCCTCGGTGGAGCTGTGTGGTGGGTGCCTCGGTGGAGCTGTGTGGTGGGTGCCTCGGTGGAGCTGTGTGGTGGGTGCCTCGGTGGAGCTGTGTGGTGGGTGCATCGGTGGAGCTGTGTGGTGGGTGGAGCTGTGTAGGTGGAGCTGTGTGGTGGGTGCATTGGTGGAGCTGTGTGGTGGGTGCATTGGTGGAGCTGTGTGGTGGGTGCATCGGTGGAGCTGTGTGGTGGGTGCATCTGTGGAGCTCTGTGGTGGGTGCATCGGTGAAGCTGTGTGGTGGGTGCATCGGTGGAGCTTAGTGGGTGCATTGGTGGAGCTGTGTGGTGGGTGCATTGGTGGAGCTGTGTCGGTGGAGCTGTGTGGTGGGTGCATCGGTGGAGCTTAGTGGGTGCATTGGTGGAGCCGTGTGGTGGGTGCATCGGTGGAGCTGTGTCGGTGGAGCTGTGTGGTGGGTGCATCGGTGGAGCTGGGTGCTGGGTGCATTGGTGGAGCTGGGTGGTGGGTGCATCGGTGGAGCTGTGTGGTGGGTGCATCGGTGGAGCTGTGTAGGTGGAGTTGTGTGGTGGGTGCCTCAGTGGAGCTGTGTGGTAGGTGCCTCGGTGGAGCTGTGTGGTGGGTGCATCTGTGGAGCTGTGTGGTGGGGGCATCTGTGGAGCTCTGTGCCTATTGCTATATTTTGGATATTAACATGGTCCTAATGAGGTGCAACCAATGCCCAGACAGTGTTACCAAGTTTAAAATTACGAAATAATGAAGTAATACTGTTACAAAATATGGCACATTATTCTGCATTATTTACCTTTTCTTGCCGTATAATCTACTCACCCCTACCGCATAATTTGGCCCTCTCCTGCCGCATAATTCCAGTGGCCCTGAGTATAGTGCACTTCTTGGGTGAGTTGCATGAGTTAGAATGACACAATACAAGCAAGGTGTGGCTAGTGCTGCTTCACATAAGCATTTGGTGTAGTGGAGAATGGACATTGTGCCTGCAATCGATTATCAACTTGTTGCATAAAAATAAAAAAAATCACACAATGAGCTACGTAGTGTCCACCCATTCAAGGCAATGTTAAATCTCCAAGGAAATACTGTGCAGAGGGACAGAGCACTTTTGCCATAGCAGCGATTTGTGGAGGAACCTTGTTGTTTGAATAGTGCACGTTGTGTGGTACTCATTTTGCCAACCTTGGAAGGATGAAAGGCTAAGTGGTTCAAACAGGATTTAAATCTGGGAATGCGGCACTAAACACAGATCCGTGGATACATTAGCCCGCTGTGCTACCATAACCGGCTGTTCTGGTCTCTGCGTTGTTCCCTTCAGTTTAATCGTTTTGTATCAAACAAAAATACATCTTATTTTTTGCAGCAGTTGCTGTGGCAGTTGTTGTTCTTTTTAGCACTAAAAATTACAAATTTCCATAAATTCCATGATACTATGTTATCACTCTGAGGAGGAAATTTTGAGACGCACAACCTGGGATTTAGATTTAGGGGTTACTGATAGATCACTGCAGTCAGAACAAAACTAGCACACAGACACAATCATATGCACCAATGAGAACAAGAGAATTGAATTGAAAGTGAAATGAGAATTCACCACATCATGCATTGTTTTATGAACCTCTTGAAAAAACTAAGTACAAAAGACAAACTCCTCTCAACATTTCTTTTCTAATGTCATATTCCTTGTTTACTTTCAAAGACAAACCTGTTTTTCACTTGTTTCTGTAACATCACAGTGTTGATTTATTTACAATCCCACGAGAGCTTGTATTTCTGTCTTTGGTAGGACAGGGCTGCAGGGCACCCGTGCCGTTTTGATGGTTTTGTCCTCTCCCTTACACATGGTTATCTTACACGAGACAGACCAGGTCGGGTGTGGCGCAGGGGGCACAGAAAGCAAAGGCACAATAGACGCGGGAGGATTACTGCACGTGAGACTGACCTCCAGTCTGGCAGCCCAGCTGACGAGGGGGAAGGGGCGGGGCAAGAGCCCTTTTAAAAAGTTAAATGGTTGTTGCGCCCCTTGGTGTAATTAATGTAAATACTTCCGAATACTACAAGTGGGAAATTGACCCTTGACCTTTCAGGTGGGAAGGGTTTACTTGCGCATGCTGAGTACTGATGTCATTTAAACGTGAAGGAGTGTGGAAAAGCCGCATTCCTGTGCTTGGAATGTAGCTCTGCTGGTTCCAGTCGAAGTACGGAATTTTACAAGCGCTCTTACATAGCAACGGGGCGTTCAAATAATAAATCTGCACAAAGCGAAATGCGGGGCCAAATAAACTAAAAAACATTTCAACATCATTTGACGTAGTGAGCAATTGCAAGCATCATGCGATACCTAAAATAACCTGTAGTAACCATGCTCACAACTGCCACTAACCGCTGCGATGCCATGCCAATGGCAGTGTGTGTGCTATAAGAGTGCTAGTTAACGAGAACAACAAACAAGTATCAAAGAGCATAAAAGGAGACACGGCCTGGAGGCCGTGAAACTGAAAGTATGGCCGGCCGGCCGTGAATAATTAGAGAAGCTGTGGGAGGGAGGCAGGGCTGCCTTTGATGTGGTAATGCAAGGCAGGCAGGCAGGCAGGCGGCTGGTGGCATTGTGCACGCGCTTTTTAGGGCTTGCGCTTGCGCAATGACCTAAAAAGCACATGCACTGCATGGAATCGCCAGTGGTTAAATTCTGGATAAGCCACTATAGAGCTTCTCCAGCTATGTGCATGCGCATCAGCAGGCGAGCCCTAAAAAGCTTTTACTGGCTATTGGTTTTAATATTGTATGGGAGTTAGGTGTCTCAGTGTCAAAAGTGGAAATTAAGAGAGCCTATTGGGCATGGGTAGATGCTCAAGATCTCAGAGATACTGATGTGGGGAGGTTGACAGATGAGTTCCGCTTGCACAAGACAGTACATCGTCTTGAACCCTATCTGGACTTCATTAGGAAACCCAGAGATAGGGCACTTTACATTCAGTTCAGAATGGGAACTCTTCCCGTTCGTGAACGTACATGTAAGTGGAAACCACCCTACCAAACACCTGTTGACTGTCCATTTTGTACTGGTGTACCTGAAACTATCCCGCATTTTTTCTTTGTATGTAACGCTTATAGCAAACCTAGGTTGAAATGGTTAAAACCTGTCTGCCGCCAGCTTGAGACCAAGAATCACTCTTCTGCCCTCAGAATTTTGCAGACAGATCCTAACACCACCCTAGCTTGCGGGGTGGCCAAATTCCTTAGTTGGGCGTGGGTGATTAGACTGAAAGACTTAGGCTGAATCTACAAGGCGGCTCCTTTTTAACTTTGTCCAAAGCTGTAATTGGTTTAATACATTTTTATTATATTTGTATTCTTGTCAAAGAGCTTTTTAATGTATTTTTAAAATGAATTGTGATTTTAATTGTAGATGTGCTTTTTAAGATATTTTATATCGAAATAAAGCTTTGTACTACTACTAGAAAAGCATTATTTACATTCTTCATCACAAATGAAATCCGACATCTATTTGGGTTTCGTACGGACACGTTTATCACAGCGTACTGTCTTCATTACCCCTTTGTCAGAAACAACCTCCATGCTACTCTCCACAAGATCACCACCACTCTCCACAAGATCACCACCACATTCTGAATGAACATTAAAAGGCTCTGAAAACCTCTCTGAATGAGTATTAGAGGACCTACTAATGGAATTAGGACTATGGCGGAAAACAGCCACACATCTTAGATTCCAAACGTTACCATCACTTAGTTGCACAGCATTTCTTAAGACCTTAGTGACGCTCAGAGAACTGACTTTCACCCTCCCTCGCCTTCCAAGGTTTTTAATTTTTTTATCTAACAGCCCACCTTGATGCAAACATCCTGTGAACCTCGTTTTAGATCATACATCTCTTTATACTTTATAGGGTTCTGCACAATTCTAAATCTCAATACATCCACCGGCACAGTACTGGTTGCAGCTTCCAACATCCATTCCGGGATACACTTAGTTCTGGCACCACATCCTCTCATGACTTTGAAAGAGGAAACCTCCAAAGTGTCATGAGGTGTGGTTCTGTACAGCCACAATGTCTTGAAAATTTGAACCTCCCAATCACAGCCGTTCTGTACAGCCATTTGAATGGCACTCTTTAGGACTCTATTGAATTTCTCAATCATGCCATTACCAGAAGGGTTGTATAGGGAAGTCGTCCTGTGTTTAATACCAGCTCTGTTGAAATACTCCTTAGAAATGTTGGACAAAAATTGAATACCATTGTTTGATACAATTTGAACAGGCAATTCTTCCTCAATAAATGTTCTGTCAAAATGTGAAGACTTCATCAGAGGTAACCATATCCACAATTTTGATTACAAGCCATCTGGAAAAAAACATCAATGAGAGCAATGATATACTTTGCCTCAATACCAATAGGTCCCATGATGTCTACATCTACAGATGTTTGATGGCCGCCGCCGAGTAGGAGCCTCCTGGGGAGCTCCCAGTTTGGGGATTACCAATTTGGTAGTTATTCCCGGAAAAACTACTGCACCGGCCCTCCCTCTCCTGCCCCAGGACGGGACTGCGCTGATCTACTGCAGCATACAGCTGAAGTAGCTCATAAACATCCAACCTACCCCCTGGATCGACTACCGCTGTTGCTCCGGCTGCACCCACGCTGTCCGACCCCCGGCACCGCTTGGCTGACCTCCAGCTACATGGCCAATCTGCTGCTGGAGGGCAGATTCCATTGCGACGAGCCTGTGGGATCAGTTGCTGTGGACTCCCCCGATCTTGTGCCTGCCAGCCTCTTGAAGACCGATGGTAGAGCTCCCCGGACGCCAGTGGGGATCCCGTATACAGGCATCATTAGCAGGGTCTCTCCAGCTGGTCAGAGGATACTCGGCGACAAGACCCTGCCTGCTCCCATCGATTCATGTCCAGGAGGACCCGACCGGAGCCTGCACCTGAAGAGTGGGTCTCCTGAAGTTTTGAGGATCGAGGCCTCCTGGCGCCAGCGGGACCCTCTATACAGGTGCCACATGTGGGGTCTCTCCCGCTGGTCAGAGGAGCTCGTCAACAAGACCCTGCCTGCTTCCACAGATCGGCATCTGAGAGAACCCGACCGGAGCCCCTGCGATCCGCACCCGAAGGGTGGGCCCTCCTTCTCCTCCCCGGATAATTGACGTCTCGCCCAATTTCTGCAAGGGGGCAATGTCTACTGGGACCATTCGCCATCCGGTGCCGTTTTGATGCCTAGGGCACTGCTGCTGCTTGCCATAGTTCCGCACCCCAGAGGTCCCGACCGGAGCCCCGGTGACCAGCACCTAAGGGTAGGTCTTTCTCCTCCATGCCCAAAGGATTGAATGATTCTCCTCCACGCCCGGAGGACTGACGTCTCCACAGATCCCAGCAAAGGGGTAATCTCTACAGAGATTCACCTCCCTGCCCGAAGCATTTAATGATTCTCCTCCATGCCCAGATATCTCCTCAGTTCTCAACAAGGGGGCAATTTCTACCGTATCCGTATGCTCTCAGACTTCATTTCGCTGCCTCTGGCACTGCTGCCACCATTCTGCGTTCCGGAAGACTCGAATGGAGCCCCGGCGGCCTGCCCGACTCCAACTGCTGCAAGCGCTAACAGCCACCACATCTGATCCAAGGTGGGCACGAGCAGGGCTTCACCTTGGCCTACACAGGTTTCTACAGAGGCCTGGATACGATGTGCCTGACTTAATATGGCGGCAGCCTCTGCCTAAATGTCAACCCCAGCTCCTCTCTGGATTACTCCCCCTTCCTCTTTACCTCTGCCCCCTAGTGGGGCCATGTTCTTTCGGTACCTGACTATGTATCTATTCTAAACTGCTTTTCCTGAAACACTGAGACCTGAGCAACATGGCTGATGCCCGGAGGAGCTGCTAGACAGCTATTGAGATTGGCCCTGGCTCCCCACTCAACCATCACCTATCCAGCCGGACATTGGGCACAGTTCTTAGTCTCCCTCCTATGGCTCCTTCCTCCCCTCCCTCCTACGAATTCTCACAACTCTGCTTTTGTTTACTATACCTTAATATGCTCCTGTAACTGATGTAACTTGTAAGGTAATTATCCTTTGGTAAGCGCTCTGATACCTCAGTGTCTAGCCAGCGCTATATATAACTGTTCAAATCATATCAAATCAAAACCGTTTTTCCTGATCGCTGAGACCTGAGCATCATGGCTGGTTCCTGGTGGAGCTGCTAGACAGCTATAGAGGAGACTGGCCCTGGTTTCCCCCTTGACCATCACCTACCCAGCCGGACATTGGACACAGTTCCTCCTCGTCTCCCTGCTAAGGTTCCTTCCTCCCCTCCCTCCTACAAATCCCAGCAACATTGTTTTGTTTACTGTACCTTACTATGTTCTTGTAACTGATGTAACTTGTAACACAACAATCCAAAATGTAAAGCACTCTGATACCCTCTGGGGTCTGGTTCGCGCTATATAAAACTTAAAAAAAAGAGTATATCACGGTTTAGTAGGTAATATGGATTTGCACATTTTGGGTCTCGGAGTAACAAGAGATTTGTCAGTATTGGCACAACACACAATCTTGCACAATTCTTTCAATTAGTACATCAAGTCCAGGCCACCAATACCATTGTATGACCCTCTGTTTTGTCTTAACAATACCACAATGCTCCTCGGGACATAGTTTGACTAAATCAGACCTCAAAGAAGAAGGAGGAACAATTCTGTTCCTCTGTAAATGGACCCATTGACAACAGAAATTTCATGTCTAATTTCCCAAAAGGGTTTCAAAGCATCAGGTACACAGGTTTTCCATGGCCAACCACAATCAATAAATCTGTAAAGTTCCAACCATTCTTTCACATCTACATTAAGTAGCTCTTGGTCATGAATGAAAGCAATTTGTTCACATATATATATATATATATTACATCCACACCACCCACAGTGACACCCATATATACATCCTCACCCCCACATCCACTCACCCATACAAACACTCACGCCCACTCTGACCCCCGTAGAAACACTCATGCCTACTCTGACCCCCATACAAACACTCACACCCACTCTGACGCCCATACAAACACTCTCACACCCAGTGACACCAGGGCTGGACTGGGAACTGAAAGCAGCCCTGGCAAATTTCGACAGACCAGCCCCCGTCTGGCACATAGCGAGCGAGCTCCACCGCTACTAGGGGGCTTTGGGGGGGTACTCCCGCCCCCCCAAGAAAATTTTGGAAAACGATGGACCAAAATGGTGAATTTTACAACACATTTTTCTTTACATATTCAATTGTATCAATTTTCAAAGTACAGTAAATAGTAGATGATGACCTTAAAGAACACCAGGTTACCCACCCAGTCATAGTTACCCATAGACATTCTTTCAGAGAGCACCAAAAATAGACAAGCAGTGAATCAGAGAGAACAAAGTAAAAGTGAGATCAGCCCCCCACATGGTGTGTAGCGAGAAAGCGCAGTGAGCAACCACTACTAGGGGGAGTTTGGGGGGTTGAACTTGTCTCCCCCAAGAAAATTTGAGAGACAGAAAGGCCAAAACAAAGCATTTTTCAACATATTTTTCATTACATATTAGATTGTATTAACTTTTAAAGCATAGTAAATTGTCACTCATGTTGTCACACATTAAGCACTGACGGGATGTCACACATGAGCACACAGGCCCCTGACTGAGGCCAGAAACAGTGGAAATGTCACACATAAGCACCTAGGTACTGACCCAGGCTTGGTCACACCACCAGACCAGTAAGCATGCAAACGTCACACATAAGCACCCAGGCCGTAAACATGCAATGTCACACATGAGCCTCCAGCTCCAGGTCACTGAGGCCAGAAACTATGGAAATAGCGCACATAATTAAGCATCCAGGCCAGAAAGCATGGGAACGTCACACATAAGCACTCAGGCGGACAGAAGGCACGGAAATGTCTCAAACGGCACCCTGGCCAGAAAGCATGAAAAATTAAGACAAAGGCCCTGGCCTTGACATGACGCATCTTTAAATAGCCTACTTAAGTGGGAGGCACAATAAGTGTTGCAGGCCCACCAGAAGCATTTAATGTACAGTCCCTGGGTACATGTAGAACCACATTTCTAGGGACTTACAAGTAAATAAAAATTGCCAATTAGGTGTAAGCCAATTTTACCATGTTTGAAAGGAAAGATCGTATTTTAATTTGGAGGAATCTGAGGCCGACAGGGACTTATCTAACCATGTCACAGCAGTCAATATGAACAATATGTATCTTAAAAACATTTTACATGTGCTAATGGCACTGGGACTTTTCGGTAGCTTCTCCTTTTCCGCCCAGCTGTTTCAACGCCTACAACGTGCGCATCTGTAATTCACATGCAAACAGTGAGCGGTCATTGAGGTATGGGCGCATGATGGAAGATATTGACTTGCTTCACATGCTGTACCACACCCTGATCATGGGGAAGATCTCAGCTACAGTAAACCACCAGCCGCAACAGTTTGAGAAGCAGTGGGGCCCCTGCGTGAATTTTCTCACAAATGCATTTTGAGAATTCTCTTGCCCGAAATATCTACGAGTGCTGCACCTCACAGACCTGGGTTACTTTACAATGGTGTACATGGACCTGCTCCTAAAGGGCAAAATGGATCCTTTATCAAGCCTATGAGTGAACAGGATGTCTTTCTTGTTATCTCCCCCTACTTTCTCCCCCCAAATTTCCATTATTTCCCCCCTTTCTTTTCCCTCCTCGCCAGCATTTCCTGCCTTTAATGGTGTTACTGGGTTTTAGACACATGACACCAGCCTTGTAACCATAACATGATATTATCTCCAGCATTATCAGTACAATTCAGTGATCTTGTGTGTGAGAGGGGGGCCGCAGTGGTGGGCATTTAGTGTGGTACATTAAATCTGGTCCCAGTCTCAACAGATCAGTATTAGAATTATTCAGAGATAGCAACAAGATTGTTGAGCAGGCATTGCAATGCAAACTGTAATGGGAACGTTTTGAAAAGTTAGGTAGAAACTACAACGTGGAAGGCTGGTGTTATTTCTACGAGGCTGCGTGTTTTCTGCTACTGCACGGTACCTGTACCAATCAATGCCTCTTAAGTGATGAATGTGCTCTGGCCTCAGGCTCTCCTTACGCATGATGGTCTCTTTATATCATTTTGTAGTGGCAGGCAAAATGGAGTGAGTCAGTGTAAAATTGCCATAGATTTCGCATATTTGTTTGATTACATATTTGACTGCCGGTCTGAGCGAGGTAGCAGTACTAATGAGATAAACAACAGTGTGGAAATAGAAGCCACTGTTTCTGGGCAGAGCACAGATTATCTTGTTGAATCAATCAATGCGCTACTTCAGCATGTACAACCGCATAAAAAGATGCATCGCATAGAAGTGCGCGATGCAGTTCCTTCCCACCTCCTCTTTAGATACTGCTGTGCAGCACCAGTAGTCTGAAACAATACGAATGTTGCGTTTTATTCCAGTCGCTCTTTTTTCTGTGTGGTTATTCTACTAGGGGAGTTTGAATTATTTATGCTGCATGGAGTCTCAAATTATGCGGCATATTATTCGATGAAATAAGCATTGGCTTTATTATGTAAATACATTTACATTTCCACATTCAGGAGAGAGCGGAGTGCTATACAGAGTACACGCGCTCCTTAAAAAATAGCCCTGTAATAAAAGGTTTTATTTGCTCATTGAGTTCCAGTTATGGGGTAACGGTTACGTTATGTAATTTAAGGCTAATTTGATCTTGATTAAAGAGGCAACTACTTAAACTGCCTCGTTTAAGAAGTATTTAAATCCAGGAACTAGGGGCGAATGCACAAATAAACAGTTGCTTTCTAACGCGCTCATTAAAAAATAACTCCTCAGGCAGCCAAGCTCAGTGCATTTATTTGTGTAGTGTGTGTGGCAACAGTGGCACTCGGAGACACATTTAGGATTTGAGCTCTTCGACCTTTCAAAAGAAGGTTGGACACGTTTGGGGTTCTTTTCGGGTGCACTTTAGAGATACCGGCCGGCTACTTGGAGAAGTGTCCAATAGCAATTAGTTTCATCATGACTAAGATACCTTACCTGGAAAGGTATTACTTCTTTCCTCCCCCTTAACATTGAAGAGAACTATTTCAGCTTTAACTTGCTGGTATAGAGGAGACGCAGAATGCTCAGGGGAAGCACCAGTGCACTGTCGGAAGCACTTACTGCCTCACAGGGCTCAGCATATCAGAGGAGACACAGAATACCCAGGGGAAGCACCAGTGCACTGTGGGAAACACTTACTGCCCCACAGGGCTCAGCATCCCAGAGGGGAGACAGAATGCTGAGGGGAAGCACCAGCACACTGTGGGAAGCACTTACTGCCCCACAGAACTGGCCGAGCTACTCATCAGCGGCCCAGCTCTGGGATACTCTAGAACACTGACTGGGCCCATCAGTCATTTGGATAGCTTGAGGTTTTACATGTTGCCACCTCTTCTTATATTCCTTGAGTTATTACCCATCTCGGATCCAGCTTGTGTATCTCCCAAGTGTGTTGCTAAGCAAATGTTTTAATTTACTCTGTAAGCACCCGGTTGTCACAGCCTCTCTCTTCCTGCTATAGTACACCCAGTTGCTCTGTGCATGCAGCAGACAGTGAGTTTTACTTTTAATCTGCCAAGGCACATGGAGTCTCCATTAGTATATGGAGTAACTATTTCCAGTATCTGTCTGCACACTTTGAAGGCCACAGTGACGATGGGGCATGAATATCAAGGCTCTGCAAGTGACTGTGCGTGGCGGTGGCAAGAACCAAGAAACTGTAGAAAGGTGTGGCATCATGGCAATGCTAGTTAATTATGATAGATATTTTGTCTGGCAGTGTGCTTAGCTATGCATAGATTCACTGTGTGAGCTTCTCCGGAATCCAGCCTTCATGGACAGTACAAATGGGCTGATCCTGCCACATCAGAACAGCTTGTCAGCACGGGCCCACTGCCTTTACTTTCACCTCCGAGACTGGTTGAAAAATGTTGTTTCCGTATCCAACAAGCATTAAAAATGCAACAGGTCTCGCCTTTCATTAAGTTAGAGCCATTTTCTTCGCTATACAATACCATTAGCAAAGCAAATGGCTTTAACTTAATCAAATGTAAATGTAAATGTAAATGTAAATGTACATGTATTTATATAGCGCAAATTACCCACGTCGCAGGCATCTAAGCGCTTGCTTAGGGAACCCGTCCTGGTATTCCCCTGTGAGATGACCCCGGCAGGGTATCCACAAGGTGAAAGCCAGGCATCCCGCCGCGAGGGGCCGTTGTGGAGATTAAGCAAGCTACTTAATCAAAGGCGAGACCTATTGCATTTTCAATGCTTGTTGACTGCTGCATAAGCACCGAGGAGCTGGAGACAAAGGCATTAGCCTTTGTCGACTATTAAACATTGGACTCCAGTGGCTCAAACCCCTGGGGGAAATGCACGGGGTAATAAATGGCCAATCCGGCCGTGGTGTCATCTCGCTGGTTCAAGCACTCCTAGGCGGCGCTTTAGCCAGTTTGAAGCTTAGTAGATTTATAATCAACTTGCAACTTTGATTCTGCCTCACCCATTTTGGCCAACGCCACAATTCTGCTTTCTATTCCAAATGAAGCCTATTGCAAGTATGTGCAGACAAAGAATGGTAGACTCCAGTGGCCGACAGACCTATTGTTCAATTAGGTGATTCATTAAATGTGAGTTCGTACAGTTAACAGCATATGTATCTGAAGGACAATTTTGTACCAGCCACTAAAAGGCACTGCAAGAGTGCGAGAATTATGAGGCAACTGAGGACCAAATTATGCGGCAGAGTTGACTAAATTATGTGGCAAGAAAATGGAAATTATGTGGCACAGTCTGGGGCAGTATTACTTCACTATTTTTGCACTTAAACATACTTTAGTACAGTCTGTGTAAACATTTTGCCTCATAAGAACCACTTTAAAACCTTGAATACCACAACAACTAAACCAGTTATCCTTTGCAAATGGTCTGTACTGCATGATACCGCCGGTGGCACGCTTAAGCAACCTTTGATCTGTTGAAGTCACAGATCAGTTACAGCTGAAATCTGCAAATTATGCAGTAGCTGGTAGATTCGATGGCAAACGTGGCAAATCCATAATTCTACAGAACACACAGAAGCAGAACTGCCTAATTGCTGTAGCCCTACCTAAAATGTCCAGGCCTCTCAAATTAATAGTGAAAATGATACTGGCCTCATAACTGTATGCCGATAGAAGCATGTGGCAAAAGATTGACAATTCTAACTACTCTACTATTTGATATTTCACCGTAAGAACTTCACACTCGAACATGGATGCACTTTTCACAACTATTTACTTCCCTTGCGAATGACTGACAAAAAGTTCACCACAAACCAGGAAAACAACCATGTGGTCGGAGAGTTCTCCATATCATTGCCACTGCACAGCTGAGATTCAATCACTGTTGCTCCAGGTAACATGATGGGTTGAAAGTGACGCATGAGTCACGGTCTTCCCCACCAACAGGTTGTCTTAGCAATCATAGGGGCAGGCTTCACAGCTGTTTCTGCCACAAACATAACCACAAACACAAGTGTGTTTATCAGGTCGACAATCTTTCAGTTACTCGTGTGAAATGCTTTTTACTCAACGCGGCAAATCATTCCCATTAAACGAAGCTGCAAAGATCCAGTGAAAAAGTGTTAAGTTTACACTGTCCAAAAAACTGCAATTATTTAAAGCGTCAGAAGCCATGCTGTTCACACTGAAACACACCTACTGGTTCCATAAACAACCATGTAAAGAGTACATCTCGCTACCACAAAACAGGGCTAGAATTCTATGTGTTTCTTTAGATTTTTTGACAGTGCTTCTCTACCCAAGGAGTGTCAGAGCGCTTTATAAGCAAACCGAGAAACTCTAGTCTCGAGAAACACATTTATCAAGGGAGTAATGCTTATAATTTAAACAAAATGGCGTTGGCCTGTCCACATCGGCATGCGTGTGCACATCTGTGTCCATCCGTACACGTGCATATTCAGCTTTGGCTGAATCGATTACAAAAGGCCCTCGCATGGCGAGAGCAGTGCTGCGTGCTGCTAACGCCAGGCAAGACCTAAAAATGGCAAGGAGATAAGATGCCTTTAGCTATTTCTGTCTTGTTTCGATTTATTCTTAGTTATAACCATCCACTACACAGTTATTTGCTTTTCCACTGCCCTCATAGCCATGTGTTCTGTTCCGTCACAGTGCTTAAACGAAGTGTGTAATTACCCACAGCGACCAGCGTGAACGATCCAGCATTATTAGTATCCCCTCCTTCTTAAGCTCACAAACACCATCTGTGTTGTAATAATTTATTTCCGCGTATTTACTCACTTAAAATTTACGTTTTCAACCTCCTGTAGGAAAAGGAAAGACCTGTTCAGTTATATTTGATTTTAAATACACTGCTGTTATAGAGCAGCTACTTCAGTCTCATATTAAATGTATTTACTGATGCCATTTCTAAACTGTATGAAGAAAATGTTAGACAGGTTCTTATAAAGACCATGTAATATACATGTACTAGTGGCATAGTTAAGTTTAACATGTTCAAATATTTAAAGTCCACACTTTCACAATGCAAATTTGCCTCAAAATGCACCATTTGCATAGTGTTCTTAATAAAAATTCCTGCGGAGACCTCCCCCTAACCCTCCTTAAGATGGTCAGGCTAGCGCACTTTGCGCACTCCCTGCCGAATATTCATCCTCAACGTTTACACCCCACCACTTTCAAAAGTAACCAGGCACCACTGCTACTTTCTCCCGCATTATTTAGTTGTGGGCCCATTCTGGAATTGTTTTTAAGTGCTTCCACATAGAGTTTGTCTTATGTAAATAGTTTTTTGTATTGCCACTGAATAACTGGATCAAAGACATTGCACGGCTTATGTATTATTGGTTTCCTGATTGTTTACTGTGTTATACTCTTACTTGTTTGCTTTTATACCTTGCAACTCACCTACTACCAACCATTATATTGTTTTCTAGAATTTGTTGAATCACCCCCTTGTTGCCCCTACCTTCTGTTTCTGTAAAGCTCTCTGATATCAGCAAAGATCTTGTTCGCGCTATATAAAACTTCGAATAAATAAATAAATAAACTGCTTGCTGCAAGTATTCCAGTACAGATAATTATTTGTAACCAGTTTTTCCCTTAAAGGTATTGTAAGATGCTTTAGAACATCACTTTGTTTTTTGCTTCCTGAAGTACTTGTGCACAAAAGTGTATTTGTAAATAGTTAAATACGTTATGTTTATTTGTTAATTGTTTGCTTTAAATTGTTTTGTAATGTGTTAGTATAATGTGTCTGTGAAATGTATATTTGTAATTTTATGAATAGGTCATAAATTCACCCATACAGGTACTCGTACTTGAACTTGCACATCTATAGAATCATTTACACAGGTACTGGCACACCCACACATACAGCCCCTCAAAATGCCTTATAGCTAGTCACACACCCAGTCACAGATGGGAATTGCTACTTAGATAGACTAGTACAGCCATGCAGCCATTCACACACCCATTCATATAGTCCCTCACACACCAAGCCATACACCGATACAGCAACTCATACCCAGTTGTACACGCATACACAGATACCAATTCAGCTACTTTCATACCCAGTCATACACTGATAAAACTACACATAGACTGCCACATTCATGCACAGAACAAAGCCACCATTGACACACCTAGGTACACTGACATACCCCGGCTCACACTGATACAACTACTAATACACCCAGCTACTCTCTGATACAGAAACTGACACACCCAGGCACATACAGATACAGGAAATGACACTCCCAGTCACATATTTATACAGCCACTTAGGCATTCAACCAAAAACTGATACAGAGTCTCAAACACCCATATACATACTGATACTTCATGTTACACACCCAGCCACACACTAACACAGACACTAAAACAGCCAGCCAAACACTAATGCATCGAATAATACACCCAGGCCAACACAAGTGCTGACATTGACCAAGCCAGACATACACCAAAGCAGACACTGACACACCCAACCAAACATTAATGCATCAAATAATACACACAGGATAACAATAATGCCTACATTGAGACAGCCAGGCATACACTCATCCATACACTAACATACTCAGTAGCACACTAATATATATCTTCATACACCCAGGCAGACAGTGACGCATACACTGATATAGCCAGACACACACTAACTAATACACCCAGGCACACACTTGTGCATACACTGACACATCCAGGAACATGGTGACACTGACACACTGAAGGACACACCAGTGCAGACACTGACACACCCAGGCATGCAGCAATGTAGACACTGATACACCCATTCAAATTCTCATGCATCCAATAACACAGCCAGGCACACACTGACGCACCCGGGCATAGACCAATGCGTAGACTAACTCACCCACACATACAGCAATGCAGACATTGACGCTCCCTTCCAAACACTAATCTACCCGATAACACTAAGGCAGACACTGATGCATACACTGACACACCAACACATACACTGATGCTGACATACCCACTTTCACACCGATCCAGTCAGCGCCACATTAGAAAGACAGTTTTAGCTCTTTATTTGACCAGATGGTGGTTCAAACAAGAATTTGTTTTTTAAAACCTTTTTTTTTTACTAAAAATGAAGGGGGGAGTGAAAAGGTTAGGGATGGGGAAATGCAAAGAAGCAATTGCCTTAAAAAAAACTTTGTGGTCGCTGGAAGTAAAAAAAAAAAACTTACTGTGATGCTTCTTCATTGAATCCACAAATGCACCCACAGAATACATTTTTTACAGCAAAATTGTGGTATTTCACACAATCCATAACCATGTCACTCAATTCTTCGCAGCCAGCTGGTATTGTAATGACTGCAGCAGATGATGGTTCTCCCAAGGTTGTTGTAGAGGTTGACTGTCCTGCTGCACCTGCTTTCTCCCACATCCTCTGGTTGACCACACTTTCATTAATTGTTTTAGGTGCTTCCACTTGGAACTTGTCCCATGTGAATATTTCTTTGCATTGCCTCTGGATAACTGCTTGCCGCAAATATTGCACTGCACATTATTTGGCTGTTCCCTTTCTTTTGCCCAGAGTTATAGAAAATTTGTTCCATGCGTCGCTTTCTTTTCTGGAAAGTGGTGTGTCTTCCATCTAATCTAATCAGGTTGTGGAAGCTCAGTTTGGTCAGACGATGTAGCTTCAGCGATTCTGTAAAAGCAGAACACTACTTGTTCTCTATCCTCCTTCTTGAGACTTCACTGAAGTAGTAAATGGTTTTGCAAGTGATTTTCCATGTGCATCAGTGGGGTCATAATATATCCAATCAAAAGACAAAGTTTGGGTGTGTTTTCGAGAGAATTCGCAAATCTTGTCCTTAAACGTGCAGATTTGAGAAATTCGTAAATGGGTAACTTTGTTAAAAAACAAGGTCTATATATACTTGTAAATATGTTCACACTGATGTCATTAATGACAGTGGATGGGTATACATATTAGGAATAGTTTCTAAAATGTCAATTGAATCTCTGGATTCAGACTCTTGGATTCATTCTGATCACGTGATCGAGATTAAACCCTGTAGAGTAGTAGTCTGTCTATGTCTACTAACCCACAAAGGTAACGTGGTACCCCCCAAAAATTATTATAAAAATAAAATGTGTAAAATTACATTTAAAAGACTTCATATTTGTTACGTTAAGTACCTATGTGATTTTTATGGTTTTATATAAAGTATATAACAAAGTCTACAGTACTAAAACAAAATAAAAGTCAAACGAAATTGTCAAACTGAACGTTTTGTTAACAATTTTTGTATCTTTTTTCAACTTTTTGTTTATAATGTTTTTTAAAAATTTTAAACGGATAGTTTCAGCTCTCTTTACCTTTTTCTAGCATTAAAAATCACTGTGTAAGGTTGGCAAAGAAATGTTTGTGATATTTTTTGAAGTGATGTGATCTGCATTCAACATAATGGATCTATCAAACCTCCGTGATGGAGCTGGATCGTTATTCATCAGATGGGCATTAAAGAGCTGATTGTTAATTTAGGAAGGAGGAGTTGACTCACGCCACAAATAATCCAAACCTGATTGATGTTATGATAAACTGGTTCTAAATATTGTAGAGATTAGTAGTATCAAAAAAAGACTTGTACAATCAAAAAATAATTCACTTCTTGTATCAATATTACAATTGTGAAACAAGCATAGTGCTCCGATACAACTCTCAATTCCTACGGATTACTGTAATACAAATAATCTTTTTTTTATATAGTTTTTGAGCATGGCAGAGTAGCTGTCACCAGAAATATGAGGACACAAAAAAAAGCTTTCATGAGTATCACAGAGACTGGCTTAAGCTCCGGCCACGTGTTTATAATCAGAAGTGCGTGTTTTGATTGGGCAGAAGTTGTTTCCTTCCAAGCTACCAATGGAAAAAAATGCCCCATATACATAAAAGAATGAAAAAAAGTGGCATATATGTCTGTGTGTGTGTGTGTGTATATATACATATGTATGTGTGTGTGTGTGTATATATACATATCTGTATGTGTGTGTATATATCTGTGTGTATATATCTGTATGTTTGTGTGTGTGTATATATCTGTATGTGTGTGTGTATATATCTGTGTGTGTATATATATGTGTGTTTGTGTGTATATCTGTGTGTATATGTGTGTGTGTGTGTATATATATATATATATATATATATATATGTGTGTGTGTGTATATATGTATGTGTGTGTGTAAGAACCCAAAAATTAGACAATGGATCAAACACAAACACTTGCCGCACCAATCACATAAAGTCACCAATGAATTCAGGATGTTGAGCCATCTTGTGTGCAGACTTCCAAAAGTGCCCCCTGTCCAAGAGCACCCCCTTTCCCTAGAGGAAATTAGACAAACAAACTAGATCAGAGCAGCACCACTATGAAATAACCAAGTCCATATGAATACATATTGCTCAATGAAGCACGGAATGAGATATTTTCATTCGTAAAAAGCAGCAGCCAACGTGTTTGGTCCTATAATATAGGACTTTTTAGGGCAATATCAGTCTGAGGCAATCGAAATATGCAGAAGATACAGTTGTACCCGTGTAGATAAATTATTCTCAGCAGGAGTAGAAATCTGATATCTGATTTGTACGTAGGATAAGTAATCCCAATAAAGATCAAAGAGACATTATTTAATATACTCCAGTATCCAATAGTCGTTGATCAATAAATGACGTAGTGTAATAGCCAGAGTTAGATCGAGACTGCGCTGGTAATAGTCCAGCCTGCACATCTTGAGTGAGACTCTTCGCACTAGCGGCCGTACTTCGCAATAGAAGAGTACTCCGGCATAGTTTCTGGCGTCCCTCTCCCGCCCGTGATTCAAATATGTGTGTGTGTGATATGTATGTATGTATGTATGTATAGGATTTAATCTCCAAAACAAGTGATATTAAGGACAGGCTGAAGAAAACAAGAGGATGTCATTAAAACAAGGAAAGTGTACAGATTCTTAAGAGATACAACAGACTACAAAACAGGTCAAATATTCATTTTCTCTAGGAAATTTGATTCCATTAAGCGGCAACATCTCACCAACTCCAATTTAGCGGGACAAAATAAAAGAATTGATATTCAAGAAGCTGAGTTATTGTCCGCCTCAGATCTTAGTTTAGTCCAAAGTGACACAGAGTCTGAGGACGGTAGAATGATTCCCAACAGTAAAGGAGGTGATTTGGGAAAATTAAACTTGGCAGAAAAGCTTGATTATTTTACGGCGGGACTTCTGACAAAGGCTAAGACTGCTGAACCCCAAACAACCACAAGACAAAGGAGAAACCAAAGATGACGCGCTAGGAGGAAATGCAGCAAACGCAAAAAGCAGGACACAACAAGGCAACAGATGGAGTAGAAAATTGAAGGGTCAGACAATACTGTAATCAATCTGTCAGACATTGATCTAAATCAAGCTGAGATACAACTTATGTCACTAGGCTTAACATTTTGTCCAGAGTAATTTTAACTGCGCTCAAACGATAATAGATGTTTTTAAATTCATGTGGAAGCTCAAATTAACTAAATCCTTTGCTATTAAAAAAACAATGAGCGGAAAACCTCAAGGACTATCCCCTTGTGTTTCAAGTATTGAAGACCTACAAGTATCTGACGTAACAACATTACGCACATTGGAAGATTTATTAAATGAAAGTAGCAATAATGATATGACAAATTCTACCCAGACCTTGCTGCACAATACAGGCATCAATCTTTCTGCCCCTACCACTAGTCTGTTTAATCCTTCGTCAACATTTTTACCCATGATGCCACTGGATGCTGTAGGCATTTTCCATGACTGCACGGTGGAAGAACTGAAAAAGTTAAATCCTAAAACTCAAAGGATATTTAGAAAATACAAATACAGTGAAAAACACTATTGAGATTTGATGAATAAACTGCAAACCAACAGTGAAGTATTAATACACAAATCTGATAAAGGAGGGAACATTGTACTGTGGCCCAAGCGTGATTATTTAAAACAAGCTTACAAACATTTAAACGACACGCTATGCTATAAGAGATCCAATTTACAACAGATCAAGTTAGTTAAATATGCGCGTAAACAAGACCTGATAAAATGGAAACGTGGTGGTCTCATCTCCAAAGATGAATATCAGTTTTTATATAACGAAATCCCAGTTTTGCCTGTTATATACTTTATTCCAAAGATCCACAAAGGAGTGTCCTCGATTCAGGGGAGACCAATTATATCACCCAACAACAGTCTCCTAGAAAAGGTGTCACCATATGTGGATTTCTTTCTTCAAGAATTTGTTTAGACGCTGCCGTCCTACATTAGGAATACCGGCGACTTCTTAACTAAATTAAACAGGGTACCCTGGTGCAATTACTATATTCTAATAACTTTGGATATAACTTCCCTGTACACTAGCATTGAACATAAGGACGGTCTAAAGGCAATAGAGCATTATTTGCAAAAAAAGATCCATCAATATTTACAACCATAATACAGTGCTTTTGGATATAATCAGCTGGTGTTTACATAATAACTATTTTCTATTTGGGAAGGACGTGTTCCAACATCTTAGAGGTGTGGCCATGGGATCCTGCTTCTCCCCCAGTTATACGTGCGTACACATAGGCTGTTGGGAGGAGCAGGTTCTTAGGGTTGACACACAGAAATGATTGGGAGGCACATGTCATTAGTTGGATGCGATACATCAATGATGTATTTGTTGTTTGAAAAGACTCCAGGGACAATGCAGCAGCTTTTTTGGATTGCTTTAATGTTAACGCATTGAATTTGGATTTACTGCACAAATTGATAAATATGCTATCGATTTTTTAGATGTACATGTATATGTTGCTAACAACAATTTGGAATCCACTTTGCATTGCAAAAGTACTGCAGGCAATTCCAAATTACATTCATCTAGTTTCCGTCCCAACCATCCGATCAAGAGTATCCCATACAGGGAGTTCTTAAGATCCCATAGGATTTGCAGCTCAAAGAAAGATTTAATTCGATGCCAACAAGAAGCTAAAAATAGATTTTAATATATGGGTTATAATACAAATACGATTGAAAAAGCGATAGCAAAAGCCAATGAAATAAATAGAGACAGTATGCTTTCTCTAAAATGCAGCAGTAGTGACCCCAAGCATGATACAGCTAATCCAAGGCAAGATGGAGAGCTGGAGTGTAGACTCATAACTACATACAGCCGACAAGAGAGGAAAATTAGATCAATTATCAGTAATCAATGGCCCATAGTTTTGACTGATGCTGTATTGAGCCAACGATTACCAGATAAATCCACTATAACGTTTATAAGAGCGCTGTCCATAAAAAGTGCACTAGTTAGGAGCATCCCAAAGGTGGATCTTAAAAACACGAACACTAATTGGTTCTCACTTAAAAATGTTTTTTACAAATGCAGTTCATGCAGGGCCTGCCTATTTGGAGTCAATACACATGATTATGTGTCAGCATTCAGCCCCAAACCTATAGAGCTGAAAGGTGTCTATAATTGTAGAACAGAGTTAAGCTGTGTATGTCCTTGAGTGCACCTGTGGGCTGCGCTATGTGGCTAGCGCCAAACTACAGATGCATTTGAGGATACTGCCACATCTGAGGGCGATTGTCAACTCTGACCCCACTTATCCGGTGGCAAGGCCCTTTAAACAGGAACAAAACAATGACCTTAAGTGTTTGAAGTAGTTTGTTATTGAAATGGTGTCACCTCTGAGAAGAGGTGGCACTAGGGAAAAATGTTCAGCTGTTTGGAATCAGGGTTCATTTTAGAACTAGATTTGAAAACCCCGAATAGCCTTAATAACAGTGAGGATTTGCTAAATTTTTTATGGATGTCAACCTGATAGGAATCAATAGGAGTAAGCACTGTATACTTTGGTGAAATTAATAAAGGAATGTGTTTTACTCTGCAATATGAAACATGTTTTTAGGACTAAGACTATATCAACAAATATTTGTTCTTGTATATACTATGGATTTTATTTAATTATCAACTGTCTTCCCTCAAAGATTTACCATGGTTTAGCACTGTATTACACTAAGCACTTTGTTTAGCACCTTGTACTTTTCACGGTTAGCACTTTATTAATGGATATTTGGCATTTGAGGGCTACAATTATATATTTATACATTGGCTTTTAGGTAAATACTGCATTTTTTAAAGGGTTCTAACGTTGTTTAATATTCATGTTTTATTTACAGATTGTTGATCAAGGACTAAAAATGTAAAACATTCTTTTCAAGTTTCGGATATTACTTTTAAACAGCTTAGATATGTTATTTATAAATCTAACCACAATATTAGTGTAATCTTGATCTCATTTTAAAAAAGTGTTTTAAATGAGTATTTATTTGAAGCTGAAGGTAAAGCCTTTATGCCTGGAATGTCTGCCATTTCTCTTTAAATGTAATCTGAATGACAGCAGTAATATAACAACAATATATTTGCAACACAAGTTAGAAGAAGGGAAGATGAACAGTCTGTCTTTCAGTGTACAACAGAACCCTTTCCAAAGCCATACCAGTACACACACACCCACTCGCTGAGGTTCTCATTGGCCATGCCCTCTTTCTCCTCCATCTGCAAACACGCCTCCTGACGCACTACTATTTGGGGGATGAAGTCCCCTTGGCTGTTAAGGGTCTTTGGGGGTGAACTAGCCCTCCTGTTACCTCCAGTAAGGCCCACACAGCTGGATGTCTGAGAGGTGGTTAGAGATCACGTCCCTTTTCTTCACCACTCTGCAAACTCACTTCCTGGTGCACTGTTGCTTGGGGAATTAAGTCCACTTTAGTCGTCATTCCCCCCCCCCCCCTCACCCCCCCCCTCCCCCACCCACCAGAGCATTTGCAGAGTGGTGGAGCAAGAGCCGTGGCCTCTAACCACCTCTCAGCAGTCCCACTTTCTGGGAATTACTAGAAGTAACAGGTGGGCTAGTTTGCCCCTAAGAACCTTCAGCAGCCAAGGGGACATAAACCCTCACTCAGCAGCACCCCAGAAGGCACATTTGCTGAGCGGTGGAGAAAAGGGGAGGGGCCTCGTGAATTTGCCTGCTGTTTTTTTTTTTGGAAGGGGGCATTTTGGGCCCCGGGACCCCTTTCCCCAGGGCTTGGCCCATTTTTTAAAATCCTCAAGCCGATTTCGTCCCCGAGGACCCCATCCACCGGGGGATATATATATATATATCCCCATCCCCCAGGGCAAGGCCTTTTTCCTTTTTTCTCAAAAATGTAACGAAATAAGAGGGGCTGCGTGTCCCCCCTTCCCTGGGCCAGTTTTGGCCCTGGGACCCCATCCCTCAGGCCATGCCATTATTTAATATTTTTTTAAATATAGGAGGGGAGGGGAGCGGAGCGGCCCCCCACCTGAGGCCAATTTTGGCCCCTGGGACCCCATCCCCCGAGGCCAGGCCTTAATTTTTTTTTTAATGGGTAGGGTACCCTGGCCGATATTCCTCACCACCGCTTTTTGGCAGCGGGAGCTGCTAACATGCAGCTCCCTCTGCACAAATAATTCCACTGCTCCAAATGAAAGCGAGAGCATTTTTAGGTTTCGCTGGGGGGCGGAGCCGTTAGGCTCCTCCTCCAGAGAAATCTGTAGTTTCTAGTATGGGTGACTTGAACACGCCCCTCTGCTTCATTGGCTAGCTCCATAAATGGAGGCTAGCCATTGGAACAGAGAGGCGTCCGTCAATGCCGGACCAGACACGGGGGCGTTCCCGAGATTCTTTGGCTTTTGCCGACGTCACGCGACGCCGGGAACGCCCCCGAGTCTGTTCCGGCATTGCCGGCACCTCCCTTGCTCCCCCTCCCGCTTGTTTGGTGCCCGTCTTCTGCTCCGGCCGGCCGTCGTCGGCTCTCTCCTCCCCCTTTCCCGCCCCCTCCCGCTTCTCTCTAATGCCCGCCTTCCTGCTCCGGCCTCTCCTTTCCCGCCCCCTCCCGCTTGTTTTGGTGCCCGTCTTCTGCTCCGGCCGGCCGTCGTCAGCTCTCTCCTCCCCCTTTCCCGCCCCCTCCCTTTTAATTAGTAACCAGTCCGCTCCTGGTCTCTCCCTGGAGTATGTAACCCCCGACCTCGGAGGGACGAGCAGGTGCCAACTGGGAACGTGGGGGGTTGCCACCTGTCCTTTATTTTAAGAGAGAATAAATCATAGTATAAAACATATATATTATTTATTGCCATTCAGTGCATTTCAGTAAGATGTGTGGTCTCAGGTTCAGCACGCGCACACTTGACAGGGACGTCTGAAATCATGAGGCCTAGAGGCAGCCGCCGCTGACCTCAGACCTCGTGATATATCGTGACAGTCGATAAGGCTGTGACTCTCCGTCCACTGGCGGCTGCGAGGTGCTGTCTTCGTAGACAGGGCTTTGAGTGCGCCCCGCGCACCACTTGGCACTTGTTCCATTCGTGAGGGAGGACCCCGACACTTCTTAGCCGGGCTGTAGTGCTTTAAATAGGAGAGTACCTGCACTTCCAGGCTGTAAACAGCTGTACTGGAGCGGTGAGTCTGTACTGCCAGTTCAAGCACTGTTCGTGTCGCACGGCGTCCACTTTACAAGAGCCCCGCACCAAAAGACGCATCTCCCCACCCGTGCTCTACCTCACCCCAAAGCCACCCCCTCTCCTCAGTCTCACCACAGCTCCTGAAATGTTTGAGCTGCCCCCAAGCACTACATCTCACCCAAGCCCCCATCCATTGCCCTCTAACCACCTTATACCCAAGATTCACATCTCAATACCAACCCTTCCACCTCATCCAAGGCCCCCCGACCTCATACCCGTACCCGAGGGTTCCCACCTCACACCAAGTCCTATACCTCCTGTAGTGCCTCGTCGCCATCTCGTCCATCCAGCCATTTGCCTTCCCCCAGCATTCCATGTTATTCCTCCCATCCCCCCCCTTCACGCCACCCAATGAATACCCAGCTCCCCGCCTCACCTCGTGTCAGTCATTCAAAGTGTATTATTGCGCATTTTAGCGCCAAGACGCCCCCTCTGGAGATGTCGCGCCTGCCATTCGTGCATGCATTCATTCACTCGCCTTGCACTGAAATGTCTCCAAACTCGACACCTTGCAGGGGCCGGGTACTTGATGTGAGGGACTGATCTCTGCCCAGAGGCCTCACAAAATGCTGCCTACGAGGTTTAAAAGCCCACTGAGGCCCACAGAGCAGTGGAAGTTTGCGCATGTATGTCGACCTGTGCGCTCTTCTGCCCGCGTGCGTGCGCGCGCAGGCCTCAGGTAGGCGGCGAAGGTGCGTAGGTCAACGTGACAGGATTATCCGGGATTGGCAGATTAAGAGACAGCCCTGAGTTGAGCGGGGTCACGGACAGAAATAAAGTTCCCAGAACTAGGCGAGGCCGGGCGGTCCTGCATCGGAGGGCGCCTCGGTGGTGAGAGGCTGCGGTGAGGAGCGCGGGATGGGACAGGCTCCAAGGCGAAGCGCGGACCTCAACCCCTGTCCAGGAGCCTCTGGCCGCTGCTGTGGATATGATGATTTATCGAGCACCCCTGATAGGGCTTTGATGTGTTATTATTGCCCAACAGGTGGTCCTATTTTTATTTCATTTTTATCTCAGGAGGATGAAAGGATGAGTCAAACCTGTTGAGATAGGGACCCATGTGAAGATCTCTGCAGAGGCGGCATCGGCCAATTGCAACAGATGTTAATACCGCGTGTATTAACCCCCTGAGATACGTTTCGTGGATTGGAAGCCATGGCCTGCTGTCTGCAAGTGGATCTACGCTGCTGGTACATTAACGCACCGAGCTATCTTACTGGTAGGGAACCAGCGACCTGCTGGCTGCACTGATCGCTACACTTGGCAAAATATCACACACACACAGATGTTTTTCATGGACTGCATGTGTCTTACACATCTGTATAGGAATTGACATGACGTATAGAGCTGTTTTACTTGGATTGGACCACATACACTGGAAATTACTCGGGGATCTCTCCTACGAAGATATTAATGGCCTGGCAGTGTTTCATAGATGGAACTCGGGGACTTGCAGCCTGCACAGAGTCCTGCATAAGGAGTAGTAACTAACCGCAGAGCTTTCCAGCCGGGATCCTGGGTTGCTGCCTGTAGGCCTCAGACACGAGCATCTCTACAGCAGGTGCATGAACAGCCTGAGCTGTTTTACATGGATTGAGCCCTCGTTACAGAATGGTGCAATTCTGTGGAAGGAGCAGTGAACGCACATCTACATAACTGGGATTGTGGCTGCGCTAGCGCATTGATAGACTGAGCAGTCTTGTTGGATTGAAACTCGACCCCGGACCACTTACCGTGATTGCAGTACGAGTAGGGACAGCGGAGCTCTCAACCTGGGATTGGTACTTGTGACCTACTGTGGGGCGCGGTGAGCACACACACATTCTTCCCAGCAGGCATATTTACCGCCTGAGATGGATTGGAACCGATGACACGCAGGATGCGTGAGCATCTGCAGGAGGTCCGGTGACTGCCGAGCTATTGACCTGGGATGGGCACTTGGTGATATGCAGATCACACAGTCACACTCTTTCTCTCCAGTAGGAGCATTGACCGTCTAAGTTGTCCTGCACGGATTGCACCTGGTAGCTTCCAGGCTACACATGGATCCGCAGTCGGACCAGCGACCCCAGATTTATTTTCCCGGAGCTAGTACTTTGGAGCTGTAGATGCTATTCACACACGCTGCAGCAGGCGCGTTAGCACTCTGAGCTGCCTTGCGTGCACCGGCTGCGCTCACTTGCAGGGCTCTCGGTCCGGGCCTCATTCTCCGCCCAGCCCTGGTCAGCTCCTGGTCCTGTGGGGATGGCTCGGCCCCTCCCCTCGCTGCTCACCAGCCCCTGGGGTCTGTGAGGGTCTCCCCGCACTCACAATGATCGCATACGTGCACTGCCTGCGGGCCGAGCCGGTGGTGGGCTGCCTGCACGCCGCCCCCTGGCAGCCAGCCTACGGCGATGACGAGGAGGAGCTGCTCCCGCTGCAGCCCCGCAGGATGGGGAACACGCACCCCAGGACCCGCAGCTCGAAGCGGGCCTCTGCCGAGGATCACACGCTGTGGACAGGTGAGAGCGGCGCCGTGCGCTCTGGGGGCCAGTGTGTCCCACTGGTCCCCAACTGAAGGGCCCACACTGTCCTTTTGTATTGCACTTCGGCACTGTAGTCTTGGCTCAGTTCACGTGTTCTCAAGTACAAGAAACAATGGCCTGGGTAAACACTTTTTGGCACGGTGTCTGATAACAAACCGAGCAGACACAGTATTCTACAGTCTCGGCCTGGTGCTTGCAGCAGGGTGCGTTTCAGCTGTGTGGGGCTTTGTGCGTTGACCTTTGACCTCCTGGACGGGTGCGGGGGTCTCAGCTGCTCCGTCCTGCTGTGTGGGAGGGGCAGAGGGTACAGCTTGGCTTGACAGAAGAATGCATGGGCGGAGTGAGGCCGGGCAGTATGGATTTTCTTTGCGCCCGCCTCGTGTTTATCGATCAGCTGTGGGGTGGGGCAGGGGTGCGTAAGGGCGCTTTCAGAAATGAAAAGAACACATCTAATCTGCGGCTGCGCTGGGATCTCTGTGCGAGCTGCATGGGGCCACGAGAAAAGCATAACTGTAGGAACCTTGAAAATGTAAGAAGATGTAATATCCCCAGGCTGCTGAGGCTGAGGTCACTATATATGTCATCTATAAACTAGGTTCCTTCAGCGGGTCCTGTTGTGGCCCCCGTTTAGGAAAGCCTTTCGTTTCTTATCCGATAATTAAGTGATCGTTTTAATTAAATTAAAGACTGAGGGAAACACTTTTTTTGAATGAAAATAATCATTCTTTTTTTTAACTTGTTCCTAGTTTACTCTTACGGAACTTGATTCCACATATGACCGTCATTTCTCTTTCAACAACCGGAACCTAAATCCTTAGATTGTAAAACTTTGCCAGACTCCATCTGGTATGTTTGGATTGTACTCTTTTATTGTCCGGCCATGGATTGAATTAATCTCGTCCACGCGTAATCCCACGTTTCGTATTCATTTGTCAAGCAGAGAGGAAGTCTGTAGCCGGGACAAGCAGAGTACAGTTCTGACCTGACCTTTCTGGGCAGTGCCCGGGACTTGCATTAGTGTGGCTATTTAAATCTTGTGCAGTGCCCTGCTGTTTGGCACTTTCTTGCTGCTCATATTGGGACCTGACATTTTAAAACTTGTGAATACAGGGGGCTCGAAGTCTTGATCATCCAACGCCGCGTATCAGCGGCATGTACTCCTACTATGGATCCTTTTGATTAACAGGGCAGGATGTATGTAGAAAGCACGGCAAGTCTTTTTTTTTTTTTTTATAATTATGGAGTTCATGTTGGTGACTTCACTTTCTGCCTGGGCATCCGCTTTACTTAACATTAGGTGCTATTTGTTAAATTTGTTTGAGTTGAACTATACAGTTGTTAACTGAAATACTTTTTTAGTGTTTATTTAGTTGTCACCGACTGTAATGTAAATTGACGTATGTGAGGGAATACCTCTAATGCAACCCATCTCTGTCAACGACCTGTATGTCACTATTACTTCTAGTTAGTGTGTTAAGTAGCCTTAACATCTGTGGTATAATCAAAGATGGTCACAATAGTCCGTGTTGTGGCTGCTGTGTTCTTGAGTACCCAATTCCTAGCACATAACAATCGTTTCCTGAAATATCATGTTAATGTGTACATTTCTGCAAGGTAATTGAATGTAGTCTTTTCAGGTCCTGATTTCAACATTCTTTCATGGTTCTAACTTTCTTTCTTGTATGCTAGCAAATTCCTAAGTGTCTCGCAATCTCTTCCACTGAGAGTCATGCAATGTTGGTAGTGAGTCTTTCCCTCTCAGCTTTCTTTCTTCCCTCTTACAGTTTCGGTTTCTCTCGTTCTCTCACTCTCTCTCCCCTCCTGCCGTCTCTTTTCCTCTCACCCCTCCTCTTTCCTCGCTCAATCTGTGCCCCTCGTGTCTGCTCTCTCTGGTCACCAGAAGAGACAGCGCCTCCCACCGCCGCAAAAACGCCCGCCATAGAAAGAGCGCAAGGGACAGGAAACGAATAAACAAGGGAAGGAAAGACACACAACCAAGAGTGGAACACTTAAAGCTGCTCCAGAGAGGGGGAGCCGAGCAGGTCCGCCTGGAAATGTACATGTGTAGAGACACTTCCTCGGGAAGGTCCCCCCTCCCCCCGATCAGACCCTTTCAATTATTCAATAGCTAGAGCAGACCAAGTGACTGCCAGGTGCAATACATCAGGCTTAGGAAGGGCTTTCATTAGATTCAGAGAGATTCACGCTGCTCTCTCCCTCCATCCCTCCGCCCTCACTCCTGTGTGGGTGGCTCTGTGTGTGTGTGGGTGGCTCTGTGTGGGTGGCTCTGTGTGTGTGTGCGTGTGGGTGCAAATGCAATAGGTCTCACATTTGCGAAAGATTAAGCTATTGGCATTGTAAATGACAATGCCATTTATTTATCTGTATTCAAAACCAACACATAAATAAAAAAATTTGTCATTTACAATGACAATAGCTCTAACTTTTACAAAGGCGAAACCGTTGCATTGTAAATGCTTGTTCTTGCTCTCGCTTCCATGAAGCAGACCAGAGTTTGCTATGGCTTGGCTTGTACCCCACCCTTTCCATCTCCCTCCCCATGGCTGCATGAGTTTGAACCTTACAGGCGCACACACAGCATTTTAAGTCTGTTAATAGTGTATTAGATAACTATATAATGTATGGTGTTTGTCTTTCTCTGGCAGCACCACCTATGCTAAACCATGTTTTACAGTGCCAGCACTGTCCCCTTTCATCATTAACTTAAGACTTCAAAGTGCATATTCATATTTGGGAGTAGTATGAGATGTCCAGGGCTACAATAATCTACATGGATTTTTAGTACTGGGTTGTCAGTGCAGTTGTTACTTTACCTTATGAGATCAACAAAAAAGAACTTTCGGAGTACTGGGGAGAGAGGGGCTTACCCTCCACCTTTTTTTTAGCTTGTTTTAAAGTTTATACTCGACACTAGCACTACTTGGTTATGGTGGCAAGCAAAGGGTTATGGCTATAGGCCTGGTCTGTTTATTATGGTGACAGTGCGCTTAACAAATTCCTAAAATAAAAAAATAAATAGGCACTAGGCCTGACATATTTATTGTGAAAAGCATATGTAAACTCAATAGATTGTACTGTTTATTACTTTATATCAGGGGTCTTCAAACTGTGGGGCGCAACCCCCAGGAGGGCCATGGAGAGATGTAAAGGGGGGTCACACAATCCCAGTGACGCTTCTACCGAGGCCCATGGGCTTCAGCCCCCCTTTTCCCCCCGTCCTGTGTCTCAGCCCGGGCTGCTACAGTGCAACTCGAACTGCTGGGGTCTCTTCTGGGCAGTGTCTGGAGTCTTATCTCCGGAAGGCCCATCCGAGTTTTTCACTGGTTTTTAAAGATCATTTGCATATTTACATGCCTTTGTAAATTGGTTGCAAAGGCTTAGTGTTTTTTCCTGCTTCCAGTAGTCCTAGGGCCCCCACTCTGCCTATTCCTTACATTTGTATTTTACATTTTCTGCTGTAGGGTGAGAATGCATTTCATGAAAAGAAATATAAAGTAGGGTTGCTAAATGCCTGCCGTGTGTTGTTTAAGGAGCCTGCAATAGACTTATAATAGACTTATAAATAAAAAAAGTATGTATTAATTCATTATGTGACTTTTCTGTCTTTGTTCTCTTGAATATCAGTCATGCATCATTGAGGCAGCCCTATAACACAATTTAAAGTGCTTTCTATTTATATTTGCTGTTCAAAGTATGCACAGATTGTAATTGTAATTGCATTTATATAGCGCTTACTACCCCTGAGGAGGCGTCGAACCACTTTTTCGGCGGGTAGCACGCTACTCCGGGACCCATAGAGGATTAGTGTTGAATTAATATAGTGAAACATCCAAGTACATTTTGAATGGTGGAAAGGTTAGTCAGTTATTTGGATTTGGGATGATAGTAGAAGGATAGAGGAGGAAAAAAGGATTGTATTTATATAGCGCTTGTTACACCTGATGGGGTGTTGAAACATGCTATTCAGGAAGCCCATAAAGGATTAGTGGTGAATTAATATGGTGAAATATGAAAGTACCTTCAGTGGTGGATATTAGTCAGTTATTTGGAGTGAGAAGGATAGCGGAGGGATAAAAGGGGAAGAAAGGTTTGCATTCATATAGCATTTGTTACCCCTGATGGATGTTGAAGCGCTTTTCTGGCGAGTAGCACACCACTCCGGAACTCTTAACGGATTAGTGTTGAAAATTAGTATAGTAAAGTATGAAGTAATTTGAGTAGTGGATATGTTATTCAGTTATTTGGGCCGAGAAGGGTAGGTGGAGGGATAGTGAAGGGAAAGAGGTTTGTATTTATATAGCACTTGCTACCCCTGATGGGGTTTTGAAGCACAAGTAGCACGCTACTCTGGAACTCATCAGGATTAGTGTTGAATCAGTATGGCGAAACATGAAAGTCATTTTAGTGGTGGATATGTTAGTCAGTTATTTGGATTGAGAAGTGGAGGGGTAGAAAAGAGGGAAGAGTTTAGAAAGGTTTGTTTTGGGGGATTGGTATAGTAAAAGAGGTGTAAGATGATGCAAGGAGAGGTAGAGTAAGAGAGAGTCTACAAAGGGTTATTTTGGGGATCATAGTAGTGGTATGGGGTTTGGGGTTAAATGAGAGAGTGGATGTGGAGTATATATTGAGCAAAGTATAGGCTGAGAAATAGGGACGTGCATTGGAAATGCTAAATTAGAAGAAAGTGATAAATATATAGATCCATAAGTACATTGAAAGTATATAGATGCATAATGGAGGTATGTATATTGGGCAGCATTTCTGGCCCTGGCCTGTCTCGAACAGGCACAAACAGGCAACTGCCCTTGTCCTCTCCGCCCGGGCTGAGACGCCCTAAGCCTGGCCTTTTATAGCCCTAGTAATCGGGTGACCCCGTCAGCCAATGGGAACCCTAGCCCTAACACTATCTAATCACAACACTAGCCCTAAAAATCTAGAACCAATAGGAGACCAGGACCCCACAGCCAATCTTGGCCCTAGTCCAAGCACCCAATCAGTTCAAAACCCCGAATCTCTACGTACAATAGAGGCCCTAGCCCTACCAGTCGTCCCACACCATGTCCAAGCAACCAATGGCACAGGAAGCCCATGTCCCTACTTCCAATAGAAAACCTAACCCTAATCTTAGTCCCACAACCAGTCCAGCAACCCATCACACCAGAAGCCCTAATCGCTACTTCCAATTAAAAGTCTAACCCTAGCCCTAGTCCCAACCCTACATCTATTGAATCACAGACCCAGAAACCAATCAGAACACTCAAATACCCAACCAATGAGGACACTAACCCTACTCCAATAGAAACATCAGATACAACCACCAATCAGTGTACACATGAACCAAACAATATCAGACCATATAAGGTCCCATCGACCTCAGACAAGGTTTGCTGGCCAGGGAGTGGGAAGCTGCTTTTCCTGTTCAGAATCTACTAGGAGACAGACAGGCTCAATCCACACTTTGGACTTTTGCAGGTAAAGGCCTCACTAACTTTAAATCTAACAATACTGTTTGAATAAAACTCCCTCTACTGGCCAAAAAAACAAAGTGCACAGTCCCTAGTAAACACAGTTTAAACAGCTCACAGAAGCACCCTCTGATGTAGAATATCCCTGTTGCTGGGAGTGAGGGGAGGCAAGGGGGCTGGTGAACACAAAATGGTGGCTGGGGGTGCATTGTTTAAGTATACAGGTCTTAGCACAGAGCAAAGGAGAAATTTGGAGGGAAAACTGAAAGCCATCGGCAATGAGAGCGAAAAACGACAGAGTTTGGACCGCAAATCCCACAATTCAACACGTTAAATGGAAGCAATCATGGGCAGGAAAAAACACAAATTAGTTAGTTAGATCTTAAACCCTACTCCACCGTCAATAACATGCTGAGTTACTCCAAGTGTCTGGGAATGCACCCTGGAGTCAGACAACTCACTCCTCGTTCTCACCCTTCACTTTCACGCTCACACTGCACTCACAGCGATCACAATGCACTCACAATGCACTTACGCTGTTCACCCTATACCTCACCATGCAGTCACACAAGCACACTCTCATCCTGCACTCATGTGACTCTTCACTCGCCTGTCCCACTCACAGCTCAATATGCAACTCACTCAATCAAGCCCATCAGTAATCATGCATTCATTCGTCCCATTCTGAACTTTCATCCGCACCCAAATTTGTACGACCACCTCACTCACCCTGCAGTCACTCCTTTTACCCCAGTCTTACACTGTTGCATCGCTCAGCGTGCACTCACATGGGCACTCCTGTCACCACACAGCGCAGAGGGCTAATGTGCCTGCTACAAAGAATATGTACCATGCAGATCACAGAAATGAGTGTGAGTAAACTATGAGTAGCGCTATAAAAAAATGAAATGTTCATCAGAAAGGTGCTATAGAGAGATGGGGTGCATTATTGGTGAGTGGTAGTGAGGGAATTCATGAAGAAGAAGGAAACTGGGTGGGGCACCAAAAAAGACTGTTGCGCCGTGTGCAACTAGTGTTGGGGCCAGCCCTGGCTGGGAGTGTTGCCCCCTCGAAGTTCTGGTCTAGTGGCTCCCCTGCTTCTGCCTATTATTATTATTTACATTTACACACAGAAGAAGGAGAAGGAGAACCAGCCAAATGGGATAACCTACAGATCATAGAGAAAGGTTTTTATATCTTCCTAAAGGATAATAGATTCTTGGTGGAGCGAAGCAAAGGAGGGTGCAAGTTCCATAACTGTGCGGCCTGCACCAAAACATCGAGACAGACAACTCGTGCCTTCTTGAATTAGGGAGCAATAAGCAGAGTGGCACAGGCCGAGAGAGCTTACGGGTCCGACCCGTATGCTTGGTGAGGAGAGGATGAGAGAGGACAGCAAGGGAGTGAGAGAATTTGATTGAAGAGGTTAGGGATGTGGAGAATTGTGAATTGCCGAAGAGAAGTGTGGACACGCAAGAAGTGAGTGTGAGCCAAAGGTGAGGGCTTCTGCTAGAACAAAGGAGAGATGTTAAAGATGAATGGGAGGACTGGAGAGGTGTAAGATACAAATAGACAAACATTTGAATGGAGAGATGAGATGAATGAGAAGTGCTGAGGGGTACAGAAGGGGACGGGGCCAGAGAAGCCATGAGATAAATGCGAGAGACTGTTAGAGATGAGGGCAGTGAAAAGACAGAATGGCAAGAGGTGATTAAGGATGAAGTGAGAGGTTGAATGGGGAGAGTTCAGAAGTTGTAAAAAGGGGTGAAAGAAAATGGCCTGCAAAGTGAGAGAGGGATCTGGGGTTGGGAGAGGAGAGAGGGATGGAAGGGAGGGGGGGAGAGTAAAGCGGCATCCATAAACTGCATAACTCTGCACAAGACTGTCAGGATTTTGAGGGAACCCTGCTTCTCCCAGCCACGGCCGGGTGAGCTTCTAATGTGGCAGCATGTATTCCTGCCGAGTGGAAGACCCTTCACAAAGTTGACTAGAAATCTTTCAGATGTTAATTGCTGTATTTTGGTTATAAAGAGGTACTGATGGGGTGAAATCTTTCCTCAGTGTTACTGTGTGTAGAAAATGTCAAAATAATGAAGCAATGCTATCCCAAAATATGCGGCATCACATAACATCATTTAAATTTTCTTCCCACACAATTTAGTCAAGCCTGTCATGTAATTTGGTCCTCACCTGGCTCATAATTCCAATAGCCCTGCCTGCAGGTTTAGACATTTTTGTCAGGAGGGGGTCCTTATGCCTCAAAATGTTGACAGGGGAGTCTCAGCACCCAAACGTTTGAAGACCTCTGCTTTATATTAAAGTGTACAGATACGTCGTTTGTTACATAGAATCTACTAGATTACTGTACAAAATGGTTTTGATGTTGACAACCCTTTGTGACAAATCGTGGATAGGTTTGCAATGTGAGAATCCCTTTTAAGCTATAAGAGACAGCATTTTCATTATCCAATTGCATCATTCCGTTTTAATTTTAGGACTGTGTGTCTGATAGTTGCCTTGTGGAAAAGCTTGCACTCAAAACTGTAAGCCTGATGTAGTTATGCTGACAAACTAGAGGCTTGACTGGTGTATTGGGAAACCGTCTGTTTGCTGCCATAGGTCCGGTCTGCATATTATGTAGCGTTATGGCAAAAGCAGTTGGTCTAGCTTTTTATTTGCAAAAAGCATTTGTTAACTCCAGTAAGCTTTTAAAGCTATTTCTCACTTTGTTTTACAGTCTCTGGATGAGTATGTTGCCATATTTAATCTGGCAGACTACCGTAGTAGGCAGGGGTTTTAGCATTTGCCTCCTCGTTTGATAAACCCTTGGAATTTCACTATGATGATTCTTGTTAGGCCTTTTTGAAGGGGTTTGCATATTGTTTTGTAAACTGTACTTTCTACAGATTTGTAACTCCATGCATGATAGTAGCCATTTTATGTGCACTTGAATAGGCCAGTGTAGGGTAAGGTGTAAACCAACAATAAAGGCTTCATCGGTTTAGTAGGACACACCATACCAGATTTCATATGTTTGAACTCTTTATCATGAAACATTATAACAAGCCAATAGGCCCGACATACTTATTGTGAAAAACGTATGTTAAAGACTACTTGCTTTCAAGAATGTATTGTTATTGCACTGTGCTAAGGCCTATAGGCAGTTGTTTCGTTATGTGGATTTTCACAGTTACCTTAGTAGGCAAGAGTTTTGGCAACTCACCTGAACAAACCGTGTGGATAGAAAATATGCACTACAATAAGTCTTATCAGACTCTCTCAGGAGATATTTTATCGTGCTTTGCCAAATTCAATTTTGTATACATTTGTACTTTTATGACTGTACGTCACATGGTTGCTTTATGGAAAGCTTATGCTGAATACAACAATATGGAGGCGGTTATGGTGGCAAACCAATGATAACAGCTATTAATCAATCAGGCAGAACTTGTATAGCGCTGCTTATTACCCAAGAGTGTATCCAGGTGCTGTGCTGGGGTGGTGTCAGTCGAAGAGCAAGGTCTTGAGTCACTTCCTGAAGTGGGTCTGTGAGGGTGTATTGCAGAGGTGGAGGGTAAGTGTGTTCCAGGACTTGGCAGCGAGGTGGGAGAAGGAGCATCCTACTGTGCAGGAGCTGCAGAAGCGTGGTATCTGTGTGAGGGCAAGGTGAGTGGTGTTCTCTACGAGGAAGGTGGAAATTCAGGCAGTGTTTCATTTAGGCGGGTCCATGGTCGTGGAAGGCTTTGTAGGCGTGGGTCAGGAGCTTGAACTGGCGTCTTGTGTGCCTGGGGTGTCAGTGGAGGTCTTTCAGATGCTGGGTTATGAGGGTCCTCTTAGGCAGGTTGAAGATCAGTTTGGCTGCTGCGTTCTGGATTGGCTGGAGTCTTCTCATGTGTTCGGTGGTGGTGCTTCCATACAGTGCATTGCTGTAGCCCAGCCAACTGGTGTTGAGGGCATGCTCACAGTTTTCCTGCTGCTGATGGGAAGCCAATTGAAGACTTTGTGTAGCATGAGGAGGTGTGGAAGGAGGTTGAGGAGACTGCGTTGTCTTGATGTTTCACAGAGAGGTCGCTGTCCAGGATGATGCAGATGTTGCGGGCGTGGTCTTTCAGGATGGGGTGGGACCGGGTTCCAATGGCCACCAAGAGTCGTTTCAGAGATACGTGTGTCTGCCGAAGATCAGTACTTCCGTTTTGTCCTTGTTGAGCTTCAGGAAGTTGATATTTATCCAGGCTGAGACGTTCTTCATACAATTGTGGAAGTTGGTCTTCGTCGTTGTGGGGTTCCGCTGAGAACGAGAGGATGAGCTGAGTGTCGTGGGCGCAGGAGACTATGTTGATGTCATGGCTTCTGACGATTTCCGCGAGTCGTGTCATGTAGACATTGAAGAGGGTTGGACTGTGGGATTATCTTTGAGGGAAGCCGCAGATGGTGTGCTTGGTTTGAGAGGTGACGGGAGGTAGACGTATGCTCTGTGTACACCCCGTGAAAAAGGATGGCTTCCATTTGAGCACGTCGTCTGATTCTGACCTGGCGCAGTCGGTTGATGAGTGTGTGGTGGGAGACGGGGTCGAAGGCTGCGGAGAGGTCAAACAGGATCAGCACTGCTGATTATTCCATTTCAAGTAGGGTGCTCATGTCATCTGTTGCAGTGATCAGGACTGTCTTGGTGCTGTGATTGGTACTTAATCCTAATTGGGAAGGGTCCAGCAGGTTGTTTCTCTACAGGTGTTTGGTAAGTTGGAGTTTGATGGCCTTTTTGAGGACTTTGGTGGGAACTGGAAGCAGTGAGATGGGATGGTAGTTCTGGAGCTTGCCGGGGTCTGCATAGAGTTTCTTGAGGAGGGGTCTGACCTCCTTGTGTTCCCAGGCGTTGGGGAAAGGTGGCTGTGGAGATGAAGGTGTTGAGGATGGTGGTGAGCTGGCAGCTGATTTTGTCTCTTCCGAAGTTGAAAAGTCGGTGAGGACATGGGTTGGTGGGTGCTCCACAGTGGATGGAGTTCATTAAAGTGTTTGTGTTAGGTCTACTGAGCTGCCCCCATGTAGTGGGTGGGGGGTTAGCAGCAGGTCAGTAGGTAGGGGATTGAAGTTTCTGTAGATGATTGCTATCTTGTTGTTGGTGCTATAAGATTGATTGGTGCACAAGGAAAGTTTTATGCCAGACGACGTAGCCTCGCCTGTTTATTAGAAAAGTTATTTGCCTTATATAGGCCTGGCTTATTGAAAAGCATATGGTAAATCCAATAAGTATTGAACAGTGGATGTTTACCATGTTATGTTACAGGCCGTAGAAAGGTGTTTGTTTACATTTATTTCACAAAATACCATTGTAGTCAAGGTTTTTTGGTGTCGGTCACCCACTCGCAGAAACTTTGGAAGCAGAATTTCTCTATTATGATTCTTGTTAGGCTCTATTGAGAGAGGTTATATATTGTATTTTTTTAACCATTTTGGTAAGTTTTATACCCTGTATGCATGATGGTTACCAGTTTATGTGCACTAGGTTTATGGTGTGTATAAAGTCAATCAGTTGGTAAAGGCTAAAGGCCTCATCTTTCCACTTCGAATAGTGGAAAGTTATGTTAAATTCCTCAGGTCTGACCTGTTTATAATGAAAAGTAAAGACCAAGCAAGTAGGTCTTCCTTATTGTGAAAATCATTTGTTAAAGGCAATGGGCTTTTAAGGGTGGATTATTACACTGGTAAAGTCTGCAGGTAAGTATTATGTTACATGGTATCTAGCAGATTTCTATATTAGTCAAGGATTTTGGTGTCTGGGACCGTCCCAAACTAACCATATGGATGGATGATTTCCAGTTTGTATTTATTTATGTGTATACCTGATAGTTGCCTTGTGCGAGTCCCTATGACAAACACAGTATGCGTTGGGGTTTGTGACAAGGCAATTATAAAGGTTGTAGGGCTGATTGCTTATAATTCAAAAGTGCCATGAAGACAGTAGGCCTCACATATTGATTGTGAAAATCATGTATTAAAGCCAGTAGGCATTTCAGGGTACATTGTTAATACCCTATTAAAGCCAACAGATAAGTATTTTGTTACATGGAATCTCACAGAAAACCATAGTAAGCAAGTGTGTTGGTTACCCCCTCTGGAAAACTGTTGGTATAGAAGATTTGTCAGAAACCTTGTTAGACCCTTTTAGGAGATTTAGTAGTTTATTTATTTATTTTATTTATTTATGCAATTTTTAAAGCGCTGCAATTACCCTTAGGTGTCTCGGCGCTGAAGGCTAAGAGCTGCTACCGGTAGTTGGATCTCTAGATAAAAGTTAGAAAGATTAATGATTAGTCGTAACGTTGAGAGAACAGCCATGTCTTTAGCTGTTTTCTGAAAATGATCAGGGATGGGCTGGATTTTATATTAAAAGGAAGGGAGTTCCATAGCTTTGCAGCTGCTATGGTGAAACATCTGTCTCCCCAGTTAACTTTCCTTGTTCTGGGTATCTGAAGCAGATGAGCCGTGTTGGAGCGAAGCGTTCTGGGGGTAGCCAGAGGCTTAAGGGAACTTCTGAGGAATTTAGGTCCCATATTGTTTATTGCCTTGTAGACAATACAGTTTGGTTTGTCAACTGTAATTTTGTACACTGTGTTTGTAATGACTGTATGCCTGATGGTTGCCTTGTGGGTATTCTTAAGCTTAGATAGGAGGCCTCAATTGGTTATTATTTATTTATCTATTTATGACATTTATAAACCGCACTGTTACCAGACGGTGTCCTGGCGCTAAATGAAAGCTCCCCTGGCCTAGCCTGAACTTAGTGAACTAAAAGCCATGTTTTCAAGAGTTTTCGGAAGGTCATTAGCTCTGTGATCTGTCTCAGGGCCAAAGGGAGAGCATTCCAAGCCCTCGCAGCCCCCCACGGTAAATGGCGACAAGCCAATGACTACAGCCAGATGCCTGATTGATTCACTAGGAAGAAATATTAACAATGCCATAGGTTTAATCTGCTTATTAGAAAACGTTATAAAATATGCAGCGGGCCTGTAATGGCTGGTGAAAAGCATGCAGTAAAGTCAATAGGCATTTAAGGCTACACATAACTATTTTGTTACAGGAAATGCCACAGATTGCCCTCGAAGAGAACAATTCTGGTGCTGGTTACCTCATCTGTAAACCTTAGGGGGTTGGGAGAAGGCTTGCATTCTAATAATTCTAGCTAGAATCTCTTCATAGCTACCTGCTGTTCGTGTGATCAAGAGAATCATTAAATAACTCCTACATACATATGTTTGAATAGATATCTATGTAGGTACATAGTGGGCCTTTGGGGCAGCTCTGCTCTCCCATTTATTCATAGCTCTCTTCTGCAATTTGTGTCATTTATACTCTGCTTCCATCCATGACCGTGTACCACATGACGTAATGATTCAGTCAACACTAGTCAGTGGGTCCCTTGCCATGTGAAGAGCACTTTATGATCACATATGTACGTTCACCTTAAAATGAGTGCCTTCAGTATCAGTGGTGGTTGGGTAGTCCTTTTGTTTTCAATTTTCTCCTTCTACAGTTCCTCAGTCATTTCTTTACTTCTCGTATGTTTGTTTATTATACTATTTCTTAAAAGGATACAGCAGCTCTCCAGACATTGCTGACAGGTTGCTTGCTTGCCGCTCATTTAATCTGCAGTACACCGCATCCCACGTAGCGACTTCCTCTAAACTAGGTGACCATTATGGAATGCTGCTTTCTATAATGTTTCATTACTTTATGATTCCACGATGGCCAACACGTTGGTTTTAAACGTGGTGGCCAAGCTTGATATGTAAACTTTTTGCTGCTTTAATCATTTTTCCGCAAAATGCAGCAACCTCCAATTGGCAATAATAAATATCCCTTTAGTCTATGCTCCCACTTGTCTTCTGATAAAAATTGTACCACACTTGTGCCGTAGGCCTAATGCCTGTGTCTGGAAACGACCCAAAATGCAGCATGGATACATTACATTTTTCAACTCAAAACTGACCCTTTATGTTTTTTGCATAGTGAGTAGCTGTGTATTTTGGGCCCTATCTCAGCCGGCACCTAGGGAAACTGTAAAGTTTTGAAATCTAGACACTCTAGGGAATCCAGGAAGAGGTTACCTGCGTGACTCTCACCAGGTTGTTTTACCCAGAATCCCTTATAAACCTCAAATTTTGACCAAAAAAAACACATTCTCCCTCAAATATCTGTGAAGGAAAGCTCTGGAAACTGTGGGGAGCCACAAACGTCCTTTCACCCAGCATTCCCCTAAGTGTTCTGATAAAATGTTATCATACCTCACTTTTAGTGGTTAGGCTTAGTATCCACAAGAGGAAACGGGCCAAAATGCAACATGGATACATTACATTTTTCCACTGAAAACTGACCTGGTTTTTTTTCAAAGTGGGTAGCTGTAGATTTTTGGCCTTAGCTCAACCAGCACCTAGGAAAACCCAACAAACCTGTATTTTTTTTAAAACTAGACATCTAGTGGAATCCAGCATGGGGTAACTTGCACACCCCTCACCAGGTTGTTTTACACAGAATCCCTTGCTTACTTCAAACTTGGATTTCTTTGATGGAAAGTTCTAGAATCTGCGGGGAGCCACACATTTCCTACCACTCCCCCACTTGTCCCAATAAGATTGCTGCCTCACTTGTGTGACTGGGTGTGGTGCACATGACAGGCGTGCATCAAACCTTGGTCAGTGGGAGTCTTGCATTGCGAATCTTATTAACTCTGGTTTGATTTGTGCCTGTCCGGGGCTTCAGGCCAAGTCACAGGGGTGACTTGGCCTGAGCGTTTTATTGGGGTCAAGTGGGGGAACGCTGGGTGGTAAGAATGTTTTGGATTCATGCTGTTTTGGTAAGTTTAAGTCACAGAAATGCAAGTTAAATGTGCAATTTTAAGCAAAGTTTGAGGTTTGCAGGTCATTGTGTGTAAGAAAACGTTATGGGATCCACGCGAGGTTTACCACCCTAGACTCCACCAGATATCTAGTTTTCAGAAATGTCTGGGTTTGGTAGTCTTCCCCAGGGTGGCAGCTGACCCATGCCCGAAAAGTGAAGCCATTCATCATAGAAGTAGGACGATATTGGGACTCAGCCCGACTCCGCTTCCCATATGTATTTTATTTTAAAAGGCATCCAAAAACAACATTTCACTTCTTGCCAAAAAGATGGGGATGCTTTCATCCCCAGGGAGGCAGAAAGACATTTGGGGTCATGTTGTGGAGGTGGATGCTAGGCCCGATATGTAGGTGAGTGGGCAGTCCACTCCCACACCTTGTAGCAATAAAAAACACCCTGTTGTCTAGTAGCCTTTCTGCTCCTCCCACTGGGGTGGATTGGATTTAAAGACCTCATCTGCCCCCCTGAGGGAGGGCGGTGCAGAAAAATCGGGTTGGACCCAGTGCCTAGTTGGGCACCCCACCCATTTCGCCACCAAAAAATCTTCCTTGGTGTCTATTGGGCATTCTGCGTCCCACTGAGGGCAGATTTGAGGTAGCCTGCAGTATGCCTCGGGAGGCAGGGGTGGGGCAGATAGGCTGCTGGGAGTTATTTGGGTGGTTGAGGGCTAGATCTGATATCCAGAAGGGCCGCCTCCACCCATTCTGCCTTTAAAAATTAACCCCTGGTGTCTAGTGGCCCTCATGTGGCGATCCCCATGTGAGAATCAAATAGGGATAGGTACCATTGGAAAGGGGAGATGGTCCCCTTTATGAAGATCACTCTCCTGTGTGCTTTGGTGCTCGCTGGCTCAGATACTCCCCAAGCACCGAAGCAATGAAAGTGAAATGAGTCAATAGGCTAATTTCACTTTCGCTGAAATGACGTCAGAGTGCCATGCGCGCCGATCATCATTTGAGAAAAAAAAAACAAAATAGCCTTGGGAACTGGGCAAGCTCTTCCCCAGCTCCAGAGGCAAAAATAGATAAAAGTGCTTGCACCAGAGGGATTTCCAGCCTCAAGTGCAATGACGGCCTGGAGCTGTCCTCGGCACCAAAGGAGTTAAAATAACAATACTATTTACAATCCCTCTGCAAGGTGGACAGCCACTGCTATTATTAGTGTCCTTTTTGCAAGCATATGCCAGCCATATTTAAATGGAAGCATGTTTTCTTTAGGTCGAGCCTAGACGCAAGCAATGCGAAGCATTGCTGCAGTCTGCTCGTTAGGTCGAGCCTAGACGCAAGCAATGCGAAGCCTTGCTGCAGTCTGCTCGACAACTATTGTCTCCCGTTTCTGGGAATGTAGACACGAGTCAGACGCGCGCTTTTCCATTCTCAGTTTTGACCGTGGGAGCGCACTTCTGAGACGCGCTTGTGCAGACGCACACACAGCCCCTGCTTTCGCTTGGCTCGCATGCACACACACACACACACACAGCCAGCCCCCACCCCCCTGCACACACACACACACACAGGCGCGCGAACACATACACACGCTGCCGCCCCCCCACACCCCCACCCCCCCACCCACCTGCACACACACACACACACACACACACACACACACACACACACACACCCAGACACGCACACACACAGGCACGCACGCATACACACGCCGTCGCCCCCTACCCCCCCCCCCCTGCACACACACACAGACACACACCCCGCCCCATGCACCGGGAGATCTGCCATACCCCGAATCGGTACTTACTGGTTAGGCGCTGGAGCGGTCAGCGGAATCTCCACCTCTTCCTTCTCGTACTCCGGCCCGTCTAGAGAGTCCGGCTCCTCTGCAGCTCCGGAGGCTCCGGGTGGAGGAGGCAGTAGTGGGAAGGCGGGCCCGGCTTCAGGGGAAGGACCGATAGGATCATCTCCCGCTGGGGAAGAAGGTGGCGAGAGTGGCTGCAAAACCGGCAGCTTCCCCCAGACTGGGGGCGCATCCCCGCCATCCTCCGCCAACATCGTGTTGGATCTAGCCCTGATCTCTTGACTGGGTGAGAGTATTCTGCTTAATTCAGAAACTCTGTCCATCACCACCCCTTGTTGTTAAATATTTTGTCCACCCTAAGCGTGGAAGGGTATACTCAGATGTGAGTCCCTTGCTCATTGCACCATCAGGATTCAAGCAAGCCGGGCCCACGACGGCTGAAATGCCCGAAACCGGTCCCCGGAAGCTTGTTTCCTTCCCAGTGTAAGAATTGGCTTGGTAGTTTGGTTTGCCCTGTTCCCATCATGCACTGGGACAGGAACAGACTAATTTGCATATAGCCATGTTCTGAGCTGGGATGGTGTAGTGAGCTAAAAAACGGTGTTGGATCTAGCCCTGATCTCTTGACTGGGTGAGAGTATTCTGCTTAATTCAGAAACTCTGTCCATCACCACCCCTTGTTAAATATTTTGTCCACCCTAAGCGTGGAAGGGTATACTCAGATGTGAGTCCCTTGCTCATTTCACCATCAGGATTCAAGCAAGCCGGGCCGACGACGGCTGAAATGCCAGAAACCGGTCCCCGGAAGCTTGTTTCCTTCCCAGTGTAAGAATTGGCTTGGTAGTTTGGTTTGCCCTGTTCCCATCATGCACTGGGACAGGAACAGACTAATTTGCATATAGCCAGGTTCTGAGCTGGGATGGTGCAGTGAGCTAAAAACGGTGTTGGATCTAGCCCTGATCTCTTGACTGGGTGAGAGTATTCTGCTTAATTCAGAAACTCTGTCCATCACCACCCCTTGTTGTTAAATATTTTGTCCACCCTAAGCGTGGAAGGGTATACTCAGATGTGAGTCCCTTGCTCATTGCACCATCAGGATTCAAGCAAGCCGGGCCGACGAGGGCTGAAATGCCAGAAACCGGTCCCCGGAAGCTTGTTTCCTTCCCAGTGTAAGAATTGGCTTGGTAGTTTGGTTTGCCCTGTTCCCATCATGCACTGGGACAGGAACAGACTAATTTGCATATAGCCAGGTTCTGAGCTGGGATGGTGCAGTGAGCTAAAAAACGGTGTTGGATCTAGCCCTGATCTCTTGACTGGGTGAGAGTATTCTGCTTAATTCAGAAACTCTGTCCATCACCACCCCTTGTTGTTAAACATCGCAGGGAGCGGCGGTTGCAGGCCCCCAGTGTAGGAAACAGGCCCAGCGGTGCACACACTGGGCAGGGGGCACTACCAGGAGCGGAGTCTTCCAAACGGACAAGAAAAAGGGGACGAGACCCACGACGCGCAACACGGCTCAGGGAGGCGGTGCGCGCCAGGCCTCTGTGGCTGCCTGGAACGTGTGCGCGCGCTCCCCAGCCTGTCGCGAGCACGCCTCCTTCTGGCTACTAGCTGTGCGTGCACTGTCCCAGCCGCCGCGGTCACAGCGGGCCGCCTCTCCTCTCCGCTGGATTCGCATCCCGGGGTGGGGTGCGGTTCATAGGTTCTATCTGCCTTCCCCGTTGAAAAAGAGGGCTCTTCCCATTCTTTTCATGTCCGGACTTGTTATTTTTTTATACTCAACATTTGTATAGCGCACTGCTGCCACTTTTGCATTCTCGAGTCGAATCGCTCACTCAATCATATTTCGTTTCAAACACTGGAGCAACCTTGCACGGTTGGAAGTATGCGTGGTTGCAATGTGGCTAATCAGCATGGGAATATTAAGGTGGCCTCTAGAACATTCTAAGTGCTACGTCAACGCGTGCAGATTGATCGTGTCCTTAAGCTTAAGGGCCTAATCAAGGCTTTATCAATTCTGCAATATGAACGTCACGGGCTTGATTACAGCAGTAGGCCTGCACATTGATTGTGTTAATTGTGCACCCACTCATTAGCATTAGCACGGGGTGGGCTAATAAGCAGATCCTCATGTAATACCCGATTCCTTAGAATGCAGAATAACATGCTATAGCCATTCCGATGTCTGCAAAAGCTCATATTTGCTCTTTCGTCCTGTCATTTACACAAGGTTTGACTTGTTTAGTTACAAGAGCCAATTTGCTCCCGACTTTAAGCTATTGCCATTATAAATTACAATAACTTTTATTTAAGTAATAATTATTTAAAAAAATTACAAGCCATTGTTATTTGAAATATCAATACATCTAAGTCACGTAAATACAAAACATGTTGCATTACAAATGCTATAGGTGTCAATTTGCAAAAATTAAAAATATTGGCATTGTAAATGACAAAGCTATTAATTTAGCTATTTTCAAAACCAACACATAAATAAAAAAAAATTCATTTACAACACCAATAGCTCAAACTTTCCTACTGCGAGACCTATTGCATTGCAAATGCTTGTTTCTATTTGTATTCTTTTAATTTATTGTGCATATATTTTGAGTTTGTGTGTGTTTCATTGGGGTTGTGTTGGAGGGTGAATGTAAGAATTAGTCGATGGATGGATGAATGAATGAAAGCATGGGGAGAGGAGTTGGCCTAACGCTAGGACCTTGGACCTGGGGAACTGGGTTCAAATCTCGGTAATGAAGCTAAACATCCTGTGACTCTGGGCAAATCACTTAATCTCCCTTGCCTAACAAAAATGAATGTGTGTCCTCATGTAATGTAACTAGTGCTATGTAAAGCGCTCTCATACCCGATTCGGATTCGTGTCAAGTTTGCGCTATATAAATCTCTGCAAAAAAAAAAAAAATACGATGAGTGATAGAGTTCAGTATAGTGACTTAATGAGTGCCTAAATCCATCATTGATGCAGTACGCAATGCATTCATAATCCTGATCTGTTGGCTTCACCAAAGCTTGTTATATACTTTGCAACTGTTCAAGTTAACAATTGCTTAATCTGATGTCTACGTACAGTTTTAACGTGCTGTATGATGTTGAGGAGAGACGCAATGAGCACTTTTCTAATTTCTATCCATCACCTCTGCAGAAATCTGAAGCTCGTCATGGACCAAGAATGCATGCAGCTTCTGCCGGCTGTCTGTACAGTTCTGGCAGACTCTCGACAGCCACTATCAGATGACACATGTCTAGAGAAACTACTCGACTGGTTCAGAATTTTAGTTGAACAAGGTAACTTGAATTTCTAAATTCTTCTGCATTCCTCCTCAGTGACTTGCGTGTGTTTGTGTGCAAGGACCTATTCATCTGTTGAAAAGTGTACTTTATTGTAATACCTTTGTTTGTGCTTCTGGTACTTGACTAATATTTGTAAGCTTCAGATACTGACCGTTTTAGCTGTCTGCCTGAACCTATACTTGGGAGTGTGCTTTGTACCCTTGAGTTGTCTGTCTCTCGTCCATGCTCCTGGTTGGATGGCTTTCCTAATTATTCTTGTATTTGCCCCACCCAGGAGCTTTTCGTTCTCAGTGTTTTGATTTGATGGCGCGTATCCTTACACTTCTGACGTTGGACCTTCCATTGCAGTGACCCGAGTGACTATTTTCTCTGCCTCCTCTCTCCTCCTTTTTTTCTTCTCACTCCATCCCTCCTCTCTTAATAAAAAAATAAAAAAATCCCAGCGAGGACGTAGTGTATGGGATTTAATAAATGGTTGCATCATAAAAAAATCTGCTTCAACATGTTACATAGCCAGGAATAAATTGGGTTTTGTTTGTTCTAACGTATAATGGTAAGCACTCATAAACTAAGCTTAAAAAGATGTAAAAGATGTAAACTAGTGCTCACTTTTCACTTTAGACAGGAAAGAAAATTTAGTTCAGAATTTGCATCCAATCGAGCCTTGGAGACATTGAAAGTCACTCTGTAAATTAATGCTTCATAACATGAACCCATATGCTATCAGTAGTGTCTGTCTTCTAACTTTTTATTAATCTACTTGTCGGTCCGCGAGATAGTCTACTGAGGTCAGCGAATCGGTGTGCATTCTGCAGTACATGTCGAAACTCAACTGTTAGCACAGGCCTTCGTCCTACGAAATTGGTATGAGTGCAATTGAGCTGAAACACTTTTAATAATTTGACAGCAGTAAACTGCAAACCAGTTGAATAATTTGACAGCAGTAAACTGCAAATCAGTTGAATAATTTGACAGCAGTAAACTGCAAATCAGTTGTAGGAGATGGTGTTTAAAAACAAATTAAGTTGTGCAGGTTCTTGTCTTGGAGCAGGCTAAGGACAGTTTTGAGCGACAAAGGAATATGATAGGTAATGTTTTGACTGATGGTGATTTTTTATATATTTTTTATAAATTGTATTAATAGTCTTTTTTTTGGGACAGAGGAGTTGTAGGTTCAAGTGTAAAAAAGCAAAAATGCAAAAAGTTTTTTGTTTCTTTAAAGTCAGGTTCAATTGCATTTCAAACTGTATTATTTGGATACCCAGAAATAGGCAGCGTATGTGTAATAGCACAAAGTAATTCCTTTCAGAAAGTACACAGTCCACATCGTTAACTGATAGTAAGTTTGGGTGATTTAGACTTCTCTCATTTGGCTATATAATTCTAGGATGAACATTGAGTTTAGCTTCCTTCCAGATGACCTAAGACCTCCTTTCACCTCCACTCCTTCGTCCTCTTTCATTCTCTCCTGCACAAACATGCCACATGCTCTTCTTACTTGGACTACTTCCATTCCTCATTCCATATTCTTCCATCAGGTGTGTTCCACCAACCTTAGTCACTCGCATTATATGAAATTCCTCTGTGCTATCAAGGTGTTTATATGAAAAGGTCATACAAGCTAATGACTACATGAAGCGTAGTGAGGAGATGTTAATCCAACTAAGTGATTACATGTATGGATTTTTTTTTATAGTGCACCCTATGCAGTTGAAATACAGTACCTGCACCATTACACTCTACTTGCCCACCTTGTTTGCACCCAAGTAACTGGAAATGCAGTCTGTATCATATAATTGAAAAATCAGTTTTTCAAAGGCAAGAAAGGGCGTGTGTTTAAAATTTTCTATGATCCGGATTCGGGAGAGATTCTCTAAAATTGTTCTTGTTGACATTTTATTTTTTAGTGTTCTGCTTGACAGAATGAATGTTGTTTTGATTGTTATTTCCTTGGACATGGGCCTGCTTAGAGAGGGATGATGGCACTGAGGTATTATAGGAGAAAGAAAATGGCTGATTTCTCTATTTTGCCTTATAATATGGAAGTCCTATGTAGACATAGATATGCTGGTATCAAGCCAAATTTTGGGATAACCCTTCACCCTATGCTTAGATAAAATGTATGTAAATTATTTCTTTAGTGGATATCCTGAAAACATCCCATTAATTTGGATCTACATTGGACCCCCCAACTTCAAGGAGTATTTTTCCTGTCTAATGTTGTAGTTGTATAGAAATCTTTGCAATCACAACTGCAGTGCTATGACTGCGAGGATCTAGAGAAACATATCTAACTCTGTAATTGTAAGGAAGATATGGAGTCTTGCTGCTGGTCACTTACAGATATGTGGTAGAATTCAAACTTGAATCACGAGTTTAACTAGGGCTAAAACGAAGTTTTGAGAGTTTCCCAGTCTTAAACCTGACTCTCTTAAAATAATTTGGATCGTTGATTCTCGCTAGAATTTGTATGGATTTAAGACCCAACATAAATTGGTGAAAGTAATATGGATTATTAGAATTAAAGAGGCTGCGAATTCGGCCCAAAAAAGAAGCATAAAAGTAAGTTTTGAAATCCGGGAAATTTAGACCACCTTTAATAGGTGTTAGTTTCAAAAGGGAAAGCGCTCTACGATTTTTTTATAGCCCCAGATAAAGGTACCAAAAATACCATCCAACTTTCTAAAGAATAAGTTGTTAATAAGCAACGGAATAGACCTAAATAAATAAAGAAATTTGGGTAAGATATTCATTTTAATAAGGTTCATTCGTTCAAGCAAATTTAGGGGAACCTTATGCCATTTTTTTCAGAAGCACTGTTGTATCCCTTAGTAAAGTATCATAGTTTAGTGCCTTAATATCCCTAATATTAGATGTTATTTTAATGCCTAAATAAGTAGCTGTGTGGCAGATACCAATGACTGGGACTTGTATTTTATGGTTTACAATAATTTGCTTTTTGTTTACATTTAATGTGTATCCTGAAACCATACCAAAATCATCGGCTTCTTTTATAATCCCAACCATGGCTTCTGCCACATCAGTAGTGTAAATTGCAAGGTCGTCGGCATAAGCTGTAATTTTAAGAGAATGGATACCATGGGTAAAAGGTTGATGAATGGCTCCATAGAGAGGGCAAATAAGAGTGGAGACAAGGGGCACCCTTGGCGAGTGCCTCTTAAAACTGGAAAACTCCGGGACATTAAATTAGCATATCCTATTTTCGCATTTGGACAGTCATAAAGTGCTTGTCAGGTTTAAGACTGCTAAAGACGCGGTCCGCATCTGGAATATGATAATGGCTATTGATAAAACCTCGTTTTTTCACCCTAAGGTAACATTGTGGAAAAATCCGGGTTTACCCGACATTTTTAGCGACTCCGTGGGGAGAATTTGGGCTAATCAAGGAATAACCCAGCTGACGGACTTATATGGTTCAACAGGCTTTCTAGAATTTGATACCCTTAGATTACTTTATGGACTCCCCGAAAACATGCGATTTAAATATATGCAGATTCGTGATTTTTTTATTGGTAAAATGAAACTTAAAGAAATTTCAGATACAGAAATATGGACATGTATTTATGGGGAAAAAAATAAAGCTATAATTAGTCTAGGGTATAAATGCTTTAGTCAATTTAAAACGGACGACTGCCCTAAATTGGCGCAGAAATGGATTTCTAAATTAGGGAAGTGTATATCTCCAAACAACATCTCTACATTTTTTCATAATAGTAATAATTTGGTTCATTCATCCAGTTTAAAGCTTCAAGCCTGTAAGACTGAATGTCAATTGTATTACACTCCGCTTCAAATTTCTAAGTGGTCAGGAAATAACACTCCCTACGACCGTACAAAATGTCCAAAATGTGACTTGTTTGCGGCTGACCTGGAAGATAGGATTGTTTCACGCCCTACTTTACATACATTTTGGGATAATGTGGAAAACGTTCTGAAACAGAAACAATTGACATATACTTAATTATCAGCTGAGATGATACTTCTAGGAATGCATCTAATTACTGCTCCATTTAGGGATCTGTTGTTTATTTTAATATCATGTGCTAGATCGGTCATAGCTAGGGCATGGATCTTGGATAAACCACCTCATATAACGGAATGGTGGCGGTTGGTGAAAGAAATTTACGATATGGAACTTTCCCTAGCTAGAATACGAGGCAAACGCTCACTTAAGAAAGTTGACAAAATTTGGGGAATATTGTTTCCATTTATGAGTTGATATTTATTAATTTTTTTAACAAGTGTTACGCACTTACTTGTGTATTGAATGATTTCTTCTGCAACTGGTATAGGACTTAGTACTTTATGAATTCTGGAATTTTTTGTTAATGTTCTGTATTTAGTAATAAATTACTCCTGTAATGATTGATTGCTTGTGTTGTCAAACATTTTTTTTTTTTTTTAAAGAGTTTCCTCCTATACCATATTTTCAGAATGAGCTGTGTCTGTAGAGGTCTGTGAAACAATCTGCTCAAGACTGCTGATCGAAGAATGTTGAACCTCAATTCTTTACTTTTTACGTCTTGCCAACGGGCATTTTCAGCTGTGTATTGACAATCGTATCTTTTGCATCTGGTATAAACTTAAAGTGAGCTGTATCTGCCCCTAGCTCACTATTCTAAAGCTTTTGTGTATATTTCAGTTCCCTGCCCCTATTTCATTGGATTTTCTCCATATTCTGTGTTTGTCCTGTCGTAGGAGCTTTTTGTTCTTACTTTGTTTTGGTTTTTGGCTTTGTTTTGTCTTTCCATTCCCGACCTCACATGCTTGCACTGCAGTGCATGAAGGTGTTTTTTTCTACCCCTCTCTCTCTCTCCCTTGTCCCTCACCCTCCTTAGTGGCCCCCTGCTCCTTTTAATAATCATTAGCATCTGCCCTAAGTCCAGAATGCTGCTGTTTCAGATGGTATCCATCTTCAAAGATGGCTGCCCAAGGGTGTGCATGCAAAACAAGCGTTTTCAAAGCCAATTGCATCATAGTTGAGATCTACTGGTTTTTCCAATGGTTGCTGTCTCTGCTTCAATCTTTTTTTGAGTATTCCATATGGTGATTTTGAGAATGAATCCTTTGTGTTGAGTCTAACTTTGCCATATTTTCTTTATACGTATTAACCCCTTCCATGCTGGGCCGTTTCCGCCGCTGTGCGGTAAACAAAAGAACAGGGCGGGGCCGTGACGAACCCCAGCCGTCATCAGCACACGAGCGCCGCAGAGCGTGACGGCTGGGGTTCGTCACCAGCATGGAAGGGGTTAATATTGCATGCCTGCCATTAAACCCAATATGCCTTCCCTTCCTTAATAATATAACAAGAAAATAGACAATAATAGATGAAAACTGAGTTGTACATTGCAGATACTTTTGTTATACTGCCCAAAATGAACAAAGGAATATGAAACCCATTTCTTTGCCCAAGTGTAGAATGTATTCCCTTTTTCTCGGATTAATACAATTATAAGTTGAATAAAATTACTGTATCTGTTGAAGTGTGAAGACTTTGATTTTATAGAAACTCATTGCTTGTCTCTATGATCCCCTAGGATCTGGTGACCAGATGTTACTTGAAAATCCATGCCTGACAGAGTTCATTGACCAGGTGCAGAGGCTGGAGGACCCCGACCCCAATCTACTCTCATTCACCCTTCGATTGATGGGAATGTTTGCAGCCTCTGACAAGGGGTTCCAACACTTTTCAGTATGTACATTACTTTAACTCTATGGCACTTCCACTGTTAATCAAGCCTCTCAGTATTGGGTGGCATCAGTTTTAAAATGTTTCAAAAATTAATTTGAGTATACATGATGCTTGACATGGCAAGCTGTTGAATTACACATTTTCAAGGGTAGGCACCGTATGTCAGCTTTGTTTGAAAATATGTACATGAATATTGATATGCTCTGAATGAATCAGAAGTGTGCCCCAGTGAACATGAAGGCTAATGTTTGATCCAGGTGGGTAAATGCAGACATTTGCATGGTCTCTGAAAACCTGTGCTAAATATTTACTTAACACATATACACATTTCTTCAGAAACGTGGGTTACATTACTTTGAAATACAGTTAGTTACATACATAATAAATGTATCTTGTTATCAGAGTTTCCAGATTTCCCCTAAAATCCAAAATCGACACCATTTTATGAATTCATTAAAACATTAAAAAAGATTATAACAAGTATTATGCTTAACTGTATAATAGCTTCATGACTTCCATAAGTATGTATAACATTTTTATTTTATAAAATGTGGGCGTGCGTATTTACTTCTTATTACTTTTAAAGATAGAAAAACAAATAAATGTATATTTCCTCATAACCAACGTTTGCAAGCTTCTGGATCCAAATAACAATTTATCTATACATTGTTTGGCAACAGCAAACTCCTAGTTTTAAAATGGAAAAAGCAAAAACTCTTCTGTGGAGATTCAAATCTGACTTTAGATAATGATTTATCTATTGTTGATTTGAAATTTCTGCTGACAATGCAGATCTGATAATTGCCTTTCAATGCGCCATATCACATCAAACCTCAACTTTCGGATCCGCTGTCCAATACTTATGTCAATGACCCCATTAGATGTCGAGACATAGACCACCCATCTATTGATCTGTAACATTTCACGGGCTCTTTGCTGTCTAGTGATTCAATTATAACTTTACCGCAGTCCATCATTAAATGTCCAGGATGCAATGTCAAAGGAACATACAGTTGTATTTTGCTGGTAGTACCAAATTTGTACCTATTGGCCTTTTCATTTGAATTGTACGTAAACCAAATCTAGGCATAAGAACTAAATTGGAAGACATTGTACCATCATTTTAGTACGTTTGTTTTGTGCTTTAAGGCTGGGAGTTGTGGTTAACAGGGACTCATCGCAGAATAACATGTAATATAAGATGGTTGTCTGAAAATCTTAAGTGTGGCCTATCTTATGAAATGAACATTGGATTTACAGGTAAATGCCGTGGGACCACTGCCTGCTCTTAAAAAAATATTTAAAATGATTTTATTAACATTCACAAAGGGAAAGGGGTCCCTTGGGGATCTCTTCCCATTTGTGAATAGCTTACCACCTACTTTAAGTAGGTGGTAAAATGCGTATGTTTTGCGACTGCATTCATGGTCACAAAACATTCATTCATACTGTTAGGATTCTCTTTTTGGAAGGGATGCCCTAAACACGCCCCTTCCAAATACCGATTCACAAACCCATTTTGCTGCATCAGAAATGCATTTTATGCGTTCGCAAATGGACCGATTCTGAGAATTGGCCCGTTCGCGAGGAGCAAAATGCATGATGCATCTGGCCTTATTTACCAACTGGTACAGAAACATTCCTGCATAGAGGAATCACTCAGGATCTCAGGAAATTGTGTCATGTGTATAGCATTTTACATATGTGTTCTGTGATTTGAATTCGATATATCAGACCAGAATTTCTGCAGAGGCTTGTTAAAAAACAAATTGTGTTGGCTCTTTCCTTCTATACTGCTTCTCCACAGCAATGCACCTGTCTATTTGTTCATCTATAGCAGGTGTACCCTAGAACCTGGCAGTGCTTCTTTGGGCTACTATTGGTCCATTATAACGGACCAAATACACATTCTTTGCTCCATTTGATTAGACAATATTCTCAATAGTTTTGTATTCATTCTTTCCAAAACCCTCTTCTGGAAATCTCCCAATACATTCCCAGAAATGCCTGAGCCTAGGGTCTGACCATATTATGTGTAAAAATGTACCCACCTGCCACCTTTTGAAGGCTCAGAGGTCTGTGACTAGACTTCTAATCTCAGCTGGACCTAAGAAGACCTAAGAGGACCTAAGAAGACTAGACCCTGTAAAATACATTCCATTGCATCAGTGTAAACCAGCGATCTTCAGACTTGTGGATGCCGAGACCCCCCTGTCAAAATTTCCAGGCGTAAGAACCTCCTTCTGAAAAAAAAATTCAAAAACTTGGTACTCCTCATCACCGACAACCACAAACGCCTCCAGTTCCCATGGCAAATCATTTTTACGGTGGGGAAGTATTATTAAACAGTGTTTAGCAAATTAAAGGTTTGTGGGTGACTCAAGTTTAGAGTCACAGGCTTACTACACATTTCAAACCAAAAATCTCTAAAAAGGCAGGGCTACTGGAATTATGAGGCAAGTGAGGACTAAACTATGCCACAGTTTTAAACTTATAAAGGCCGAGCTTTATAGGTATTTTGCAAGGTATGGTAGTCTACCTGTACTTGTGCGTCCTGCAGACAATATTTGTGGTAATCGCACAGAAATTAAAAGTAAGAACTGTCCACCAGACTGTAAAACAGGTCTGTAAGAAATGGGGGGTTACCCAAATCTCCAAGGGGGTAGCATGGCATCAAGCGGGCAGGCCAAACTTCGAGGACTCACGCAGTATCCACAGACGACACACCAATCACACCACAAAAGAGTCACGACACCACCTTTGGTTGGAAAAAGATTAAGTTTAGTGATGTCTCCAACCTGCAAGGTAAAAAGAAACAAAATAGTGGTAGTCACAACAAGGCGCCAACTGGCACCAGAGCCAAGTACTTCAGAGGGGGATTATTTACATGGGACAAAAAGGGCTGAGTCCATAGTCCATACTGCAAGGAAAAAAGGATGGTTAACTAAACCCTAGACCTGGAGCCAATCTGGCGGCTCTCATCCTTAGGGGGTTGGCTGAAATTGTAAGTTGCAACATTAGCGTAAGTACACCTCATGCGTGACAACGCCCACCCAACCCCTGTAAGGGAAAAACATCATATAATACCAGACAGAAACACCTGTAATAAATCAGCGCGGCTGATCCCTTAATGTGGGCGGGACCTGGGGCCTGGAATCACCTTTCACCTGGCATAACATTAAGCATGTCACCACAATGCAGCTTAGTCCACTAATCCTCCCACCGCAGGAGTAAAGGGGGGTAGTCAACCTCTCAATACCTTCCCCTATTACAACATTTCATCAGGGGTGCAATTCAAGGATCCTGGTAGCTTACCACCCTGAACATTCCACAAAGCCCGCCCCTGCAAGGAATGCAATAAAGAGGTGCTCAATTAGCATTTCCCCGAACCAGCACCTGCACAACATTTCATTAGTCGTGAATCAACCAACAGGCAGGGAGGAACAGGTAAGTAGGCACCTTTCCTCAAGTATTTACAAGCACCAGGCTTCGGGCAACCTTTCTTTAGGCCAGGACAACCACTTCCTCATGACAGGGTACACATTCCCCTAATCAAGAAGAACATTTCCTTGGGCATTAGATGCGGACATCGGCACTAACTCATGGGTGGACAGAAGGTGAACCTGGGCGTCTGACCACTAAGCCTAACTCAGAGCATCTAGCCTGAAGACATGCTCGTTCTGTCCCAGTTCAGGGGGAGGGGGCCAGTTCCTTCTCTCCAGGCCCTTACAGTTCCGCTTAGTCCCACCACAGGGTTAGTCCGGGCTACCACCGTGGTATCTGGGGCCAACGGGGCCCAACTACAAATGTCCACGCTAAGGGGAGGGGGGGGCGAGCACCGACCCTATGCCCCGTTGCCCTCTTCACCCCACCCCCACACAGTTTGCCCAAGGCCCCACTCACCGGGCTCCTGATGCCTCTCCGGCGTCTTTACCTGCTATCTTCGGGCCTTCAGGCCCCTTGCGTGGGTTACTGGCGCCTATATACCGGCCGGCGGTTCCCTCTGTCGCGGGGCTCCCCTCAGCTCACTGGGGGCCCTGTAGCCTTTCCGTTGCCTCCGCCCGGGCCTCTCCTTACTCCTGAGCAGGGCGGGGAACTCACCGGCAGTGTGGGCACCCGCTCCGGCTGGCCTCCTTCGACGGCCTCTCTCCCGGCTTTGTTTGGGGAGGCGGGGCTGGCACCGACAGTGTGCCCCGGCCCCGCCTATCCTCCCGGCCCCACACTCAGGGGCTCAGACCGGCGGGGTGGGCTCCCGCTCCGGTCGCTTCAAATCGGGGCTCCCTCTTGACCACGGGGGCCCCGTTCCGCTATTTCACCTGGGTCCCCCTCCCTCACGGGGACCCAGGGCTTCGCGTCGGCTTTGCCTGGGTTCCCTCGGCCTCCGGGAACCCGGGGCTTCCGTGGGCTTCTTCCTGGCTACTTCCGGCCGACAGCCAATGGCTGCGCGGCCTTCAGGGGGCGCGGCCGCTTGGCCAATCCGTGTGCGGCGTTGGCAGGGGCGGGCCGATGACGCGGCCGGGCCCCCGTCACGTGACGAGGGATCCGACGGCCTCAGGGCCTAGCGCGGCCCTTTCTCTACTTCGGCGGCCCTCTCCTCACATCGGGGGCTGCCGCAACGTTGCACACCCCAGCAGGGGGGGGGTCTCCTCACGGCGGCGGTGATTTCCGGCGCTGCCACGCAGCGCGGGGCAAGAAAGAGGGGTAGGCTCCCTTTCTTGATAAGCAGTCCCCTCACAATCTCCTCAGCACCCGGGCTGCGACGGTGATCTCCGGCTATGATAAAGGGGTAGGCTCCCTTCTTAATTAATTAATTATATGGCAGACAGCGCGCAGACACGAGGGTAGGCTCCTCCAGCGTGATTCTCCTCAGGAGAAGGGCGCTATTCACAGCGCACTGCTCCTCCCTCTGCCCACACCACTTCCAGGGCCAGCAGCATTCCGGGGGCCACACCAGCCCTAGCGCTTCTCTCCCCACAGCACTTGGTAGGCAGTCCAGGGGCAGATTAGGAGACACAGTTCCTTGAGGGCACAATCCTCCCTGGGCAGCTCCTCCCCGTCCAGCGCTTCCACAGGGGCCACAACTTCCCTGGGGGCATCAACCTCCCCAGATTAGCGCTTGCCAGGCAGTACCTCATAAGGGGCAACAGTTCCTCCAAGCAGCTCCTCACGACCCAGCGCTTCCACAGGGGCACAGCTTCACCAGAGGGAGTAGACAGTCCTATTTCTCACCTCCTGGGCGCTTCTTCATCGCAACGCTGGCGTAATTCCCGGTTCCCACAGTGTCAGGGACCTGGGTAGGGGCCCTCCCTTGTCAGGGGCCCATGGGGACAGCAGAGGGGGGGGTTATAGGGGTGCAGGGCCCAGCTCACAGGTCCATGTGGCGGTAGCACCTCACAGCAGGTCCCCTCTCTTCTTTGTCCCAGCGCTGACTGACTTTCTGGTGGCACTTTTCCCTATTTATACCCTCCTGCCTCACAGAGCCAGCACCTTCCGGAATGTTGGGGATAACTGGTTCACACTGGCTCAAGGGGAGGGGTTGAGCACCCTGGGTGCCAGGCTTCCCTCCAAAAGCTAGGGGTAGCTGGGTAATATTATCTAGTCCGCTGACCTATGGCAGTCCAGTGGCAAAACCCAGGGCCATGGCATCCATTTTAAAAACACTACATTTCAGTCAGGTGCAGTTTTAAAATGGGGAATTTTACAAGTGCTCACATTATTACATGTAATTACATTTTCAACAAGGTGTCTCACACCACTCATGGCCTATACAGATTTAATCCCATGGGGGAAGACATCCTAGATAAGGGGGTCAAAAGCGAAAATTTTTGGGGGAAAAGGCCAAGTCCAACAAGGTCAGCAAACAGCAAAACAAAGCACACACACTGACCTGACTAGCCACCCCATGGGCACTGTCAGACTGCCCTATAGGAAGGGCTACTAAAATTATGAGGCAAAGGAGGACCACATTATGCAGCAGGGTCGACAAAATTGTGTGGGCAGAAAATGTAAATAATGCTATGTGATGCATATATTTTGGGAGACTACTGCTTCATTATTCTGATATGTTTTACACACGGTAACACTGGGCAAAAGTTTCACCTCATCAGTACCAGTTTATAAACAAACTAGCAGCAAGGGGCTGGGGGCAGTACACCCGCTCCCGCCCGACCCCCTCCCGCACTGACTCCCTCCCGCCCCCTCCCGCCCAGACTCACTCGCGCCCCCCTCCCGCCCAGACTCACTCGCGCCCCCCTCCCGCCCAGACTCACTCGCGCCGCCCTCCTGCCCAGACTCACTCGCGCCGCCCACCCGCCCAGACTCACTCGCGCCCCCTGGTATACGGCTGCTTTATCGAACCTGCCAAGAGAATGCTCCACCACATGGCAAGACACACTGCACAAGCCCTCCCGCCCAGACTCACTCCCGACCCCTCCCGCCCCGACATTTTCATTTACTGCTGCCTCCTTACGTGTGCCGCCTCCTCACTGCACAGCCGCGCTCGTCACTGCACCGCCCTTTTCTTTGTCGTCATCACGCACGTCGCGTAGTGCCCAGCGCTAGGTCCCGGCCGGCGCTACTTTCAGGGGACTACTTTGTTTTGTAAATTAATTTTTTTATTTTGCTTTTTTTTTTAAATGTATATAGCCTATGTCCATCTACACACCCTGACATTTTCAAAGATGTATCGGGTGTGTAGATTGGTGCTGTGGTTTCTGAGATTACCTTGCCAAAAGGTGCAAGTTCTCTCTTTATAATAGTAGTATAGAATACAGCAGTGAACAACAGAAAGATGTCTACTCAACCTTTGTAATGGGCCTTTCACTCTGTAGGAATATGTGTAGCCACATTAGAAGCTCACCTGGTCCTGGCCGGGAGAAGTAGGGTGTCCATTAAAACCCTGGAGGTCTTGTGCAGAGTTAAACAGGTCACACATGCCTCTTTCCTCCCACCCCCTTCCATCTCTGTCAGTTAAAGTATGCCTGACCCTGTCTCTCAATACCTAATAATCACACACAGGTCGGGTATTGTCCGTCCATGCTCTTCCCCTTCATCCCATCAATGTTATGCCCCCGCCCACCCAGGCCCCCACCAAGCACACTGCCTTTCTGTCGGCTGCATAATATAACATAACATCTGTATTTAAAAAGAGCTCCTATCACCCAAGCTAGGGTCTCAAGGCACTGCATAACAGATGTTTATTGTTACCCAACTCAATGGTACTAATTTTATCGACCTCAGGTGGATGAAAGGCCAAGTGGACCCGCTGGGATTTGAACCTGTGACCTTGAGGTTGAATACAGGCCCCTACATTGGATGCAATAGTCCACTGAGCCCCCGGGCCTGGCTTGATGGCAGCGCCATTTCCAAAGGGGGCAGAGCACCTGGAGCCTGCACCACAGTCGCACTGCCCCAACCCTGCCTTGGGAAGAAAGTAAAAGGCAAACAACACATGATGTCTCTGGTTGGTTTCTACAACATACAGTTCCCGAGATATCACACTTTAAATCCATTATTGGGATTGGAACCATAAACCAGTATACGCTTCTCCAAATGCAAATTGCCACTGAGTCATCTCAGGCCAAATGCCCTATTAAATGCACATCATGCTTCCCTCACACTATATCCATTTACTTGCGGAGCACAGTGGGATTGTGACGCTCCCATGGGAAGGTTGTGTTGTGTCTGAAGGGCCACGAGGCTTCTAGCCGCATTATTAAGTGCGCTCGTTTTCATGTATTTTCTGCTCATTTCCCCTTTCGTATATATTAATTTATCTCCCTTTAGCACTTCCTCCGTCACCCTTTTTCTTCTTCTTTCTCTGCACCTGTTTATCTCTTTACACTCTTCCTCTCACCATTTCCCCTTGTCTCTTTGCTGCTCCTTTTTTTAATCTGTATCTAGTCTTCTGCCATCTATCTTTCTCTGTCTAGCTATCATCCAGGCACTCATCCTCTATTTCTTTTCATCCCTCCTGTGGTCATTCTCTTCATATCACGCACTAGCTGTTCCCCTATTCCACCCCTCCTCTCTCTCGCTTCTTCTATCTCCCTCTCTCTCTCACACACATGCACACACACACACACACACACACTCTCTTGCTCTTTATCTCTCTCACATTCACTCTCTCTCTATCTCTGACTAAACACGTATAAAGTCCCAAAGGCGAGACCTATTGGCTATGCCAATGCTTGTTCAGGTATTCAAAGGCAAACAGACTACTGTCTATTAAAATACATACCCTGTTAGCCTTCAGTAGATGGGGGAAGCGAAGGCTTCCCACTTCCCTAGGTGCTGCTCAGTCTTATGGGCGGCGAAGGGCATCAGTGTTAAGAGAAAGTTGTGCACAGGGGTGCTGAAAAATCTAGCAGTGCGGCGTTGGCTAACCTTTTAGATCCCAGGCACTCGCACAAGGTTGCCACACAACCTCATGATAACAACACTCCATATTTATGGCGCCTAAATCATCAAGCCAGTGTCAGTAAGCCCCCTGCAAACATTTTAATTGTATTAAAGTTCCATTTATTAAAGGTTACTCCTATAAGTAATTTGGCCTCGAGCTTACTTCCTGAAAGGTACTTTATTTCATGTTGCTGTCGAAAGCAACAGGACGTCAGACACCAAAAAACATCATTATGAAGACTTATGCGCAAACTTTATTATACTTATTGCATGAATCCAAAATCCGTTAAAGGAGTTTACATACATTAACGCAACAACGATACATGGTGACAGTTAAGGACATACAAACACATCAGACAATTCGTCCGTTCCAAGAAACCCAATTATCTTTTAATTATTGTTTTAGGAAAAAGTCAGCCGCGGTGCGTCCATTGGGGCGTAGCCCCACTAAGCCACATGGACGCACCGTGGTATTTTTGGCAATAATAATTACCTCTGTGTAATATTAGCGCTATCGGCCGGGAATCCGCCGGGAGTGGGACACACCCGACTCAATCGGGAGTGCGCAGGGGGTGGGGCTGGCTGGGCTGCTGCAGCTTGAGTGACAGTCCACACTCAGCTGCAGCAGTACTGCGCATGACCAGTTTAGGTGCCACCTTGCCCGAGCATGCGCGCTAGACTTTCCCCATAGAGAGGGGTGCTGCTTCTTACAGCAGCGCCGCCTCTGATACAGGTTGAAAAAGGGCGAGTAGTAAATGTGCCCCCCTAGCCAATCCTGGCGCTGCATGCAGCGCCAGGATTGGCTAGTCCACCGCTCGGAAGGTGTCAGGAGTAAAGGCGGGCATTTACTCGCTTCCACAGAAGCCGCCTGAGCTTGGAGTGAAAGTCTGCACTGCTCGGGTCGTGCTGGAATCAAGACACGGCATGACCTTGACACATGCAGCGATTATTGCCTGATCCAGGGTGTGTACGAGTGCAGTTGACACCAGCAGCGCAATGAGCGAGGAATGGCAAGGTAACTCTTGCCTGAAGCTGGGGCGTAGCGGAGACTGGCAGAGAATTGTGGCTCACATGTCACCTTGCACAGCTGAGACAGGGGCATTTGACAGTGCCAAGCAGCGTAGGCTGAAAGTTGCCCGGGACATGGAGAAACTCCACTTCCAGAGTCTGGATTGGTAGGGGCTGCTGCCTGCCAGTGCCGCTGTCTGCAAACCTGCATTAGACCCCAACATCTGTCTCCTCCGAGCCTGGCTGGGGCGAACCTGGCATCGCACTCTGTGAGTCTGGGAGTGTGGTAGGTGGTGTTGAGTGACCCAGACCCGGCGGGATTGCAGCGCTGAGCGGCCGCCAGGACAATATTACTAGCCGCCCGACCCCCGTTTAACTCACGAGGAGTCAGGAGAGCCGCAGCCCGATCACTGTGAGGAGGCCGCAGGCAGGGCAGAAAACGTTCTAAATAGCGGCCGCCTCGCCTGGACCCAGCCGGTCTGCAGTAGCGCAGCCAGCCCTTGCAGGCCAGAGAGAGTCCCAGCGGTGCCTAGGCCCTGAGCCTGTGCAGGCCGGGGCCGAGGGCAATTAAAGCACACTTTTAATTAGAAAAAGATTAGTGCTAACTAAGGGCGAGCGAGCGGGAGTGGAGAAACGAAAGAGAGTGTAACAAGCGTGAATTGGCGGGCTGTGAAGCCCTTCTCATTTGACATTTGCACGGTGCCAGGGAGTCCTGGCTCCTGGGGCCCCCTCAGCCACATTTCATCTTCGCCTTCGAAAATCTCTCTGAGACCCCCTCTATTAAATTGTGTCTGGTACCAGGTTATTGCCCAGTGTAGTTAGTGCAGCAAATATAGGTCGCATCAGTGTAACTGCACATTAGAGCAGGAGGAAGCCAACGTAACCTGCCGCCTCAGCAGCTGCTGTGAGGAAGAGTCTGCAGGCTGCATGACAAGTGCCTGAGAGAGTGAGTGCAGGTAAAGTGTATGTTCGAGGCATGTGGGCTGCTGAATTCATATCTGTGCATAGATCGCCACCTAGTGTTGGGTCCGGATGATTGCACATTGTTGTCCTGGAAGAGTCTTCGAAGTATCACGAGATAGGTGGCTCCTCCCCTGGACTACAGTGCGCATGGGCATCGCCTCCATCACCAGATTGTATATTTCCGCCATTGGGTTCGGCTGTGTTTCGGTTCCCTCTGTCGGAACCGATAGTTGTTCAACTTCGACTCGAGACCAAAAGGTCTTTAGGCTGGGCGTCGGTATAGTTGCGTACGGGTTTCTTTCAGACTCTCAGCTCCGATCTCTTGCTGCCCTTCCACGTGCTTTCGGCGCGGACGGGCCTACACTACACTCTTGCTATGGAGCGAACTCCGTTTAAGAAGTGCCCGGTGTGTAACTCTAAATATTCACACCTCGACGTGCACCCTGTGTGCAATACCTGCTTGTCACCGGATCACCGCGAAGACACCTGCATGGCGTGTTCAAAGTTCCGGAGCAAGAAGACTTTAAAGATTCGTCGGGCCAATAGGCTCCAGGCTAAGTTATCGGCTACGGCGCCCCCACCAGATGACATTTTCCAGGAATCTGTCGAGGGAGAAGACGACGTGCAAGGTTCGGACTCTAATCCCGCATCCGAGGGGGAAACCTACGACAAGGGTGCGGAGAACTTTGACGAAGTCACCGACGAGGTAGGGGACGACGATCAGGCTTTTGCCACGATGGGTGATAGCTCGGAGGAGGAGCATCCCCAACCAGACTCAGGGGTTATTACCCTTCATACGGCCCAGGTCGAGGGATCGCCTTCGGGCCTTACCCAAGATCTAACTATGAGTCCTACGTCCCCGCCTCCGGGCCCGGTCACGGACATTTATGAACCATCACTTACGTCGAAGAAAACGAAAGTGAAGCCAACTGGTCACGCACCCTCGGATGCGGAACCGAAAGTGAAAGTTGCGCTGGTGAAGAAGGTTCTGGAGGCGTCAACTTCCAAGAAAACCAAAATGGCCGACTCGAAGAGCCACGCCAAGATGGCCGACCCGAAGCCCTCGGGGTCGGTGCCGAAGGCGAAATCGTCCGACGCGGCTGCGTCGGCTCCGAAAGGGGTTGTGGACCCGAAGTCGGCTCCGAAGAAGCGTCAGGGCGACGACGCGCATAGCCATGGGGCGTCGGCCCCGAAGAAGGCGCATGCGGGTGATCGGGCTCTCAATGCTGAGAAGTCGCTCGAGCCGGTCAAGCCCTCTACGGCCTTGACGAAGAAGGTGGCAGAATCCCTGCAGCGGATTCGAAAGGACAGTGTGGTTCCTGCGTCGGGCACTGTGGTGCCAAAGCTCACGCCTAAGCCTGCGAAGGAGCAAACGCCTATCCGTTTCACCTTTCCTCCCAAGTCGGCGCCGAAGGCCTTCGCGCCGAAATAGAGTGGACCCTCGAAGGAGGTATTGGCACCGAAAGCTGCCTTGGTGGTGTCGAAGCTTCGACTCCAACCGCTTGCTGAGGAGGAACGTCGTGAGGTAACCATCGACGCCAACACCGGAAAACTGTCGCTCCTCAAAAGGAAGATCACGACGGAGCCGGCGTTGGAACATTTTAAGATCCCTCTCAAAAACAAAAGGGACTCCGTGGACTCTTCGGCTTTGGTGGAACCTGTGTCCCCACAAACCCTGGGGCACTCGCCGACGCATTCCGCCGCAGCCGGTGCGGACGAGGAAGATGCCGAGTACGACTTTCCGGCGTACTCGGATCCGGAAGAGGAGCACGTTCCGTGGTCCGCCGGAGGCGACACAGAGGACCCGCAATCGGGTCAGGACACTCAACTTTTTGCGGCCAAGACGTCCCCGACTGAGGACTCGACGGCCTTCAATGCTCTGATAGAGAGAGCTGCTGCTAACCACGACGTCGAGCTGCACTCGGACCCCGTGGATGTGGACTTCTTATTCGACACCTTCTCGGTAGCCGAAAAGTCAGTCAAAACGCTACCGATGCTTAAGGGGGTGCTTAAACATGCAACGGAGGTTTTCAAGGAGCCCACCCGAGCGCGTGTGATCAACCCTCGCATCGACAGGAAATATAAGGCAGCGCCCACGGATCCTAGATATATCAAGGGACACTTGCCATTGGACTCCTTGGTTGTTTCCAACGCTCGGAAGAGAGCGAACTCTCAAACTACTGGTGACGCTCCTCCCCCAGACAAAGAGTCCAAGATCTTTGAGGCCTCAGGCAAACGGATTGCTGCACAGGCAGCTAATATCTGGAGAATATCTAACACCCAAGCCTTACTTGCACGTTATGATAGGGCCCATTATGACACATTAGAGGCCATACTGCAACACTTGCCTGACCAATACAAAGAGGCAGGGGAGATGCTGATTCAGGAGGGTAAACTCATTACGAATGCATCCATCAAATGTGCACTGGATGTGGCAGACACAGCCTCCAGGGCTATCAATACCAGTGTGCTGCTTAGACGCCATGCCTGGCTTTGAATTTCGGGGTTCAAACCCGACATCCAAACTACGATACTGAATCAGACAGTGAATCCTGACCACCTGTTTGGCCCTGAGGTGGATGCCACACTGGAAAAAATGAAAAAAGATACGGAAACTGCCAAGTCAATGGGGGCTTTACAAAGTCAGCAGTTTCGGAGTGGTTCCTTTCGCCGCTCAAACTCCAGAGGCACCTCAAGGGGACAGGCATCCCAGTCCACACAATATTACAAGAGTAACACCCAAGCCTCGTATAACAACAAGAATAGAGGTGGTTACAGAGGCAATAATGTCAAGGGCAGGGGACGTGGCAACAATGGCTCCAGGTCCACCGCCACCAACAAACAGTGACGTCTTGTCACTGCCCCCCGACCATACAACACCGGTCGGGGGGAGACTCCAGCAGTTCCTGCCGGCGTGGAAGTCCATCACCACGGACAGGTGGGTGAGGTCTATTATCCAGTACGGGTACTGTCTAGAGCTTACGTCCATTCCACCGGACATACCCCCAAGGAGCCGTCCTATGTCAGGCGAGCACTTGACCTTGTTGCAGCAAGAAGTTCTAGTCATGCTGCAAAAAGGGGCGATAGAGCTCGTTCCATTACAAGAGCGGGAAACAGGGGTTTACTCCCTGTATTTTCTGATTCCCAAGAAGGACGGATCCCTCAGGCCGATCCTGGACCTCAGGCCCCTGAACTGGTACATCCTCTCGGAGCACTTCCATATGCTCACGTTGCAGCAGGTGCTTCCCCTGCTTCAACAGGGGGACTTCCTGGCTACGCTGGATCTGAAAGATGCTTATTTTCATATCCCCCTGCATCCTTCCCACAGAAAGTATCTCAGATTCACGCTCTTAGACCAGCATTACCAGTTCAGGGTTCTGCCGTTCGGGGTCACCACGGCACCGAGAGTGTTTACCAAGTGCCTAGCGACTGTGGCTGCGCATCTCCGTCGCCAGCACGTCCACGTCTTTCCCTACTTGGACGACTGGCTCATTCAAGCAAGGACCGAACAGCAGTGCGTCGACCACGTGTCACGCACCATTCATCTCCTGCACGATCTGGGATTCTCTCTGAACTACCCGAAGTCCCATCTCCAGCCCGCCCACGTGCGACAGTATCTGGGCGCGACGATAGACACTCTGGCAGCCACTGCGCAGCCGAATTCAGTGAGAATCGCCAGTATCCAGGCGCTGATCCAACGATTCAGACCCCAGCACCCGCTTCCAGCGAAGGTGTTCATGCAGTTGATAGGCATGATGGCCTCCTGCATCTCCATTGTCCCGCACGCGAGACTTCATATGCGTCCGCTTCAGGAGTGCCTTGCACGTCAGTGGACTCAGGCTCATGGGCAACTGACAGACCTAGTGTTGGTGAGCGGTCGGGCATACAACTCTCTGCATTGGTGGAATCCACACAACCTTTGCAAGGGCCGACCATTCCAAGAGCCTGTCCCACAGATTATCCTGACGACGGACGCCTCTCTCCAGGGATGGGGAGCGCATGTACTCCAGTACACTGTGCAGGGACTATGGACACTACAGCAAAGGAAGATGCACATCAATGTGTTGGAACTGATGGCAATCTTCATGGCCTTGAAGGCGTTCAAAGTACATCTGTGCAACAAAGCCGTGTTGATCCGGACGGACAACATGACGGCCATGTACTACATTCAGAAGCAGGGAGGCACACACTCTCCACAGCTGTCTCATCTGGCTCAGAGCATGTGGAAGTGGGCCATTCAGAGGAACATCTTCCTCATGGCAGAGCATCTCCCGGGCAAGGACAATCAAATGGCGGATCTGCTCAGCAGGCACAGCCATCAGATGCACGAGTGGGAGATACATCCATCAGTACTCCAACCGTACTTCCAAAGGTGGGGTCATCCAGAGATAGACCTGTTCGCCACAAGGGAGAACGCAAAATGCCAAAGCTTCGCCGCCAGGTTCCCACACCCCCAATCACAGGGCAATGCGATGTGGATGAACTGGTCAGGCAGATTTGCGTACGCTTTTCCCCCAGCACCTCTGATACCGCTGGTGGCACGCAAGCTCAGGCAGCACTCGATGACTCTCATCCTGGTTGCTCCAACGTGGGCTCGCCAACCATGGTACACCACGTTTCTCGAACTGTCCGTGGTGCCGCATCAAAGGCTTCATCTCACTCCCAGCCTTCTGACGCAGAGCCATGGCGACATTCAGCACCCAGATCCGCAACAGCTCAACCTGGCGATCTGGCTCCTGAAGTCCTAGAGTTTGGCTACCTCAATCTTCCTCCCGATTGCATGAACATCATTCGGGAGGCAAGGAAGCCCACTACCAGAGCTTGTTATGCGGCTAAATGGAAGAGGTTTGTCATCTACTGTGCTAACCACAATATTGACCCGCTAGATGCTTCCATTCAAAACATCATTTGCTATCTTTTCCACCTGTATCAATGCAATCTGGCATACTCTTCCATCCGCATTCACCTGTCTGCTATGGCAGCATACCTCCAGAATAGACAACACCTGTCACTCTTCAGGGTCCCTGCTATCAAGGCCTTTCTGAAAGGACTCAAAAGGGTCATTCCACCAAGGACCCCACCAGCTCCAGAATGGAACCTCAATGTGGTTCTTACGAGGCTGATGGGTCCTCCCTTTGAGCCACTGCACTCTTGTGAGCTTCAGTTTCTGACTTGGAAGGTTGCGTTCTTAGTAGCAATTACTTCGCTACGGAGGGTTAGCGAGCTGCAGGCGCTCACCATCCAAGAACCTTTCTTCCAGGTACATGCTAACAGGGTGGTGCTCCGCACTAACCCTAAATTCCTACCCAAAGTGGTATCCCAATTCCACTTAAACCAGACAATCAAATTGCCGGTGTTTTTCCAAAACCCAGATACGCTGGCGGAGCGCATGCTCCACACCCTTGATGTTAAGAGGGCCTTAATGTATTATGTAGACAGGACAAAAGATTTTCGCAAAACCAAGCAGCTTTTTGTTGCTTTTGCCACTCACCACAAGGGAAACGCTATCTCTAAAGCAGGGATTGCTAGGTGGATAGTGAAGTGCATTCAGATCTGTTACGCTAAAGCTAAGCGCACTCTCACTATCCCACCGAGGGCCCACTCCACCAGGAAGTTGGGGGCCTCTATGGCTTTCCTAGGTAACATTCCCTTAGAAGATATCTGTAGAGCAGCCACATGGTCTACCACACATACTTTCACTAAACACTACTGTGTAGACGTGCATTCCAAACAACAGGCAGCTGTTGGTCAGGCTGTTCTAAAAACGCTTTTTCAGACTGCTGCAGCTGGCACGGGCGGCCGCCGTTAATGGAGGGACTGCTATGTATTCTATGCACAGATATGAATTCAGCAGCCCACATGCCTCGAACTGCAAATGCTACTTACCAGTATGCATCTGTTCTTGGCATGTAGGGCTGCTGACATTCATATCGCCCACCCTCCTCCCCGGCGCCTGTAGCAGCTGCAGAATTCATTCATTTACATACATATGCTCATAGCATGGTCATCACTCACATTCTTCACTCCATCTCTGCCAATGGCTAAAAACAATCTGGGGATGGAGGCGATGCCCATGCGCACTGTAGTCCAGGGGAGGAGCCACCTATCTCGTGATACTTCGAAGACTCTTCCAGGACAACAATGTGCAATCATCCGGACCCAACACTAGGTGGCGATCTATGCACAGATATGAATGTCAGCAGCCCTACATGCCAAGAACAGATGCATACTGGTAAGTAGCATTTGCATTATCCTAATTAAACTAAGTAAACATTATTTGTGCCACACATTATGTGTTAATTGCTTATAAGGCTGGTAGACTGTGCAACGTACTCTTTTATTATACAATTCAGTTACTCAGTGTGTGTCTTTTTTTTTAAAGAAACTACAGCCAGCGGCTGGGCTGTGACCCCTAGGCTGCGAGTAAGCCTCTCGTGCCCTTTCCATTTCTGGTGCTTTGCTGTAGTTCTAAGATCTTCTTAGTGTTTGTGGTTGCTCAAATGGGTGTATTGTTTAATATTTATGTGTTTCCTTGGTCTTCATTGCTTAATTTTGCTTGTGACAAAGTGTCACTCATAGTGGTTGAAATGTCACTCATAATGACACTGAAATTTTGAAAATGTCACACACAGCGATTTGAAAGCTTGGCAGCTATGAGTCAGGCCGGTGTGTGACTGGCACTGCCGGCGACTAGCTAAGACATATACAGCCCCCCGTGTCAGCGCATGGAAGGCTGCTAGTGCAGACTTGGCAAGGCTGGGCCAAGGGCAGATGGCACTGCCCGACGGCTCTGACAAAGCTTTGCCGGGACGTCAGTCCAAGATGAAGGCTGCCTGCTTCCCCGACTCTCCCTGCTTGCACTACCCTCCTCTGCGCTCCCAGCCCCTCCCTGCCCTGTGAGTTTCACTGACCTGGCATGGCGGGTGGCACGCGCTGTCTGGGGGTCCCGAAAGCGCGGGGAGGACTTTTGTTTGCAGAAAGCTTTCAGCATCGGAGACTTCGTCAGCTTCCCTCTTTCTCTCCTGCAGGGTGGTCGGCGCGCGGACAAAACTGTGTCTAAAATATGTTCTTAATAAGCTCTGCCTTCTTGTGGTCAGAAGGCCACTGGTATGCTGGAGTGCAGCCTCAGGACATTTCCGAGTGTGCCTCCTTTTTGAGAAGTTTTGCTAACATTGGACTTCACGAAGGACCTTGTCTGCAGCACCATGACGCTTCCCAGGCATGGGCCCTTCATGGACCCTACCAAGTGAAGGCGCCCCCAGTTCCCAGCCCGGTGCGTGCACCCCCTGCTCCTCCTCGCCATGGACTGGACATGACCGTGAACCCAGCCTACATTAGCATAGAAGTCATCATCGCCGTCCTCTCCATCGCGGGCAGCGTGCTGGTCTGCTGGGCCGTGGCCATCAACAGCACCCTGAAGAATGCCACCAACTACTTCCTGGTGTCGCTGGCGGTGGCGGACATCGCCGTGGGGCTGCTGGCCATCCCCTTCGCCATCACCATCAGTATCGGCTTCGAGACGGACTTCCACGCCTGCCTCTTATTCGCCTGCTTCGTGCTGGTCCTGACCCAGAGCTCCATCTTCAGCCTCCTGGCCGTGGCCGTGGCCGTGGACCGCTACCTGGCCATCAAGATCCCGCTCCGGTATGTAGGGCTGGGGGCTGTGGAGGGGACGATGCGTTCGATGTGTAGAGGGAGCAGGGAGTGTCGCAAAGTCCACTGCTGGCCTCTGAGATGAATGCTCAGGACCTTTACGCGGTACTGCTGATCACATTAGGAATTTGTGCCCAGTTAAAATATTGCTATGTGGGCGATCAGTTTTGTCCAAAGCTGCTCCATGTGCTTTGTATGTATGTATGTGTGTGTGTGTGTGTGTGTGTATATATATATATATTAATATATATATATATATATATATATATATATACACACACACACACACACAATTGAGCAGCACTTTCTCCTTCGTTGTGGTTGAATCATTTAGTCCATATTCAAAACAGTTTGTTAATGACTGTTCAGCGAGTAGGTGAATGTCCCTGTTAACGATATCACGTACCTTAAAGAAATGAGGTGTCTGCAGTGAATCAGAAAATGTAGTGCTCCTCCCCCTCAAACCTTTACATCCATTTTAGCTTATAAGTTATTGTCTTGTGCATTGTTTTGTTAATATTCACCTTGAAGCTAGGCTTCCTCCTGCACTTTGTGTGTTATAAATAAATACAAGTGTTTACTCTGGGTACGGATCCTGGGACCTCGCATCCCACAAGGAGTGGTCTACTTACTTTTCTAAGGTTATGTGTAGTGCTTAATTTGAACCGGTGGCTGCAGGTGGGTCCCACCCGCAGTTGTTTTTGGGCACCACCACTTCATAAATCTCTCCGCGCCTATCAAAAATGAATTTGTTTGTCTGTAATGTAAAACTCTCCAATACCTTCGGGAAGAGTTCGCTTTGTACAAAACTGCAAAAGTAATCTGTCTTGCCCGTTTTTTTTTTTTTTTTTAGAACAAAAGCTTTATTGTACAACCTTAATCTATAGACACGTCTCAGTGCTAGCAGTATGTAGAGACTGGGTGTGATATGTCATGTGTGCCACATGTCGCTGTCCTGATGAATAACACAGACACACAAGAGGAGGAGCCAAGCAGGCATTCGAAATGGCCGCATAGTCACTCGGCTCCGAGAGCCCTTTCGCCCCACACGTCTATCCTGACGTCTATCCTGAGCCACGAAGGCATACTTTAACAGGAGAAAGAAAACGGGCACCTACCGTTTGCTTCCGAAGCTCCTGCGTGCAGCAGATCCCGAGAACCGTCCCTGACGGCTCCACGGCCCACGCGGCGATGAGACCGGGGCGTTGACTTGGCAGGGCCTCCGGCCGAAGCTGCAGCATCGGCGGCCGTTGATGGCGGTGGGGGGCCTGTCGGTGGGTGCCGTTGACATGAAGGACCGCTGTTAGCGGTGAAGACCCGGTCCGCTGGGCGGTGACCCTTGAGGGGCAGTGTGGTGGCACGGGATCGGAGGGGGCGCATGCCTTCTGCCCCCTCCCCAAACTTTGTTGCCCGGGTATAACCAAGGACTGCCCCTGACATAGGCGGGCGACTCCCGGGGCCCGGCAGGGATTTTAGCCTTTTGGTGGCTCTCCTTTCAGGAGCCTGCCTCACAGCTTTTTGCCCCGGGGACGCATCCCGTGGCGCCCTCGAGATGAGGCCTGGTCCCTGACAGTGGTGAAGAGGGACGGGGCCGACTGGATTAAGATGGCGGCTGGTGCTCTCCTCTACGGCCCGCGTCCACGCCAGGTGGCTGCTGCACGGCTGGGGCCGGTATGCTCGCAACATACGCAGGAGTTTACATCCTGGGACGTGTTAGCTGCCCTAACAGTTTTGCACGAGACCATGATCTGCCATGCCCGGGACCTGGGTGAACGAATGGATGCCATTGCTGTCTCGCCGTCTCTAGCGGCCACAATCCGATTTCAGGGGGCTGCCGATGAACTTGCTGCTGAGTCCATGGAGGAAGTTCCAGCACCGCAAAGGCATCGGGAGCCGCTCGAGGTTCGGGCTCCCGTGCCCGCGCGGATTGACTTGATAGCTCGTATGGATGTCTCCTTGGAACACATGTCCAACTGGTGGCTGGGGATGGAGCGCTGTTTTCCCTCTTGGACTGGCCTGGTTAAGTCGCAGCGGTGGCCGAACTGTGTAACTCTCCTCTCCTGGATGGTGTTATTCTCTGTGAGCTTTTGGAAGTTCCCGAGACCGGAGTTGATATTGCCTGATCTTTGCTGTCGGTACTTCGATGGACTTGGATTGTTGTGCTTTTCTGGGTCTGCGCCCCACCCGGCTCCACCCATATTGTTTGGACCCTCAGGACTGTGCTTTAAATTGATTGAGTGGACTTCTGGCGGTCCCGCTACCAGACAGGGGCAGGGATGAAGTGGTTTTATGGTCTAATGGCTTTATTGTTGACAGATGGTGCAGTGGGTATGTTCGATCGATATATCATCGCTATTGTGCTTGGGATTTATTGTTCTTCATTACAGTATTACTTCCTTTCTGGGATTTCCGATGTGTAGGGGCGAAGGGCGGGGCCGGGCGGCACGATGAGGGCCCTCCTCCGCTTATTTTCTTTTCCTTTCCTCTTTCTCTATCTTCTATATTTCGGGTCTCTATTAGGGCGACAGGCACGCTGCGGGGGGGGTAGGCCATGGCCTTCTGCGGGTGTGCAGGGTGGGGGGTTACGGGATGGGTGGTTGAGCGTCATTTGTTTCTATGGCCCTTTAGTCTTTCTTCTCTTTTTAGTGTCGGCGTCGCTCACGTTCTTTGCGGTATGTTTGGTGATGAGGGGTGGGAGTTGGACTTGCTGCACGCTGGGGTTGCACCTGCATTTCTTCTGCTTTGTAAACCGATATTTCCTTCGTATTAACACTGTTTGTGGATATCCTGACTTGCACACTATTGCGGGACTGTGTATGACTGTGCGACACCTCTTCCTTAGTTTCTTATTTGAAAACGAACCTCTTAAATCCTGATTTCAATCTGTTCTGTCTGCTTACAAGTTATGTATCGTTACTTTATAACCCCGGGTTCCGAACTGCTATAACTATACATATGGCTTGCAATATTCTCGTTCTGTTTAGCGGCCGGCCGGGATGGTTGTAGGCCCATACTTGTAACTGCATGTACTACAAATAAAGGTTCAATAAAAAAAATAATAAAAAAAATAAAAATAACACAGACACACTAATGTGTGGCCTTGTCACCAGGACTTAGGGCACACCCGATCTGTTTTTCTCCAGCTGTCCGATTCGACGTGACACGCGTTCTGTTTACTAACATGAACTGCTGCTCAATAGGAATAGGGACTTTGGTGCCTGGGGGTCTGTTCTGTTGGTCTGTGTGCCTGGGGGTCTGTGTTTCTGTGTGCCTGGGGGTCTGTTGTTCTGTGTGCCTGGGGCGGTCTATTGTTCTGTGTGCCTGGGGCGGTCTATTGTTCTGTGTGCCTGGGGCGGTCTATTGTTCTGTGTGTCTGGGGCAGTCTATTGTTCTGTGTGCCTGGGGCGGTCTATTGTTCTGTGTGCCTGGGGGGGGGGGTCTGTTGTTCTGTGTGCATGGAGGTCTGTTGTTCTGTGTGTGGGGGGTCTCTTGTTCTGTTTGCCTGGGGTCTCTTGTTCTGTCGGCATGGGGGTCTGCCCGATGGTATGTATGCATGTAGTACTGTAGGTGTGTTAGTCTGAGAGTGCATGGATGTTTACATGCATGTATCATCTATGTCGAGTCAACATGTGCTTGGATGGTGTGTATCTGTATTTACTATAAAAGTCAAACACATTCGCTTTGCCAATATTTGGATTTCATCTCACTTCAAAAGCAAATTTAAAGTCTAATTTTACGCCCACTTTACCTCTCAGCCTTGGTCATGGTTCCTCTAGAGAGATGACGGATGCAGAAATCTGACATTAATAGAAACAGAGTGGCTGGCTTTTATCTGGTATAAATGCTATCCCCAAGGCCTGTAAGTATGAGTTTTTATGAAATTGCATTTCTGCATGTTGCCTAGCTGCAGGGAGGAGGTTAATATTGTTGTGTAGATATCTCAGTGCACAGGAGGCTGTGGCAAATTACTCAGGACAAAAATACAGTGGGGAGTTCATTGCATTGATTGTAATTCTTTTCCCAAACACTTATAAACTCAAACATACTCACACATGCAAACAGCCAAAAACACCAGCACATGTAAACACAAACCTGCTCACACATGCAAACAGCCACAAACACCAGCACATGTAAACTCAACCATACTCACACATGCACACAGCCACAAACACTAGAGACCAACAAGCAGACAACCACATCCACTCACTTATTCTGATAATGGGAAGTTCCAGGCTCAAGCATGCGTACCGGAGGGCCCTAGAACAGGTGAGGTGCCAAAGATATAAAGACAACACTCCTAGCATTACAGAGTAAAGCTCATTCTCTTTCCGGTTTTTCAAAGCTGTTCCGCTTAGAAAAGGGTCAGTTCCTCTTGAGCATTCCACAAGAGTGACTCGCAGAGTAGCTACAGCAAGAATCACGTGCTGCTTCCTGGGTGTATAGGCCTATGGGGGAAGGCATATGAGTCATCAGTCATTGCTTCATAGGTTCCTCGCAGTGACCGTGTGTAGGACATGTATAATTTGATCATTGAATAGTCATATTGTATGGCTAAGCAGACCTTGAAGTTCAGATTTTTTCTTTTTTGAGTTTATATAGCGCGAACTAGACCTGAGACATTGGGTATCAGAGCGCTTTACATGAGCACCAGTTTCGTTATAGATGAACACCTTCATTTTTTTTATTGGTAGGCACGGGGAGATTAAGTGATTTGCCCTGAATCACAGGATGTAGAGTGTTGTTGCTGAGACTCTAACCAGGTTACCCAGCTTCGAAGCCGACCGCTCTAGCCGTAAGGCTACATCCTCTCCCCTTGATTGTTGATTGTAGTCAATTGGTCACAATTATGCAGCTCTCCTGTACGGATCGCTCATATTCTATTTACTTAATAAAAAATGTTTGGGGAAAACAACAAAAATGTTTGCCCATAAAACGTTATTTTGTATTGCACGTTCTTTAAATGCCATTGTCGACATCCGCCATGCCGTTGTGCTTTTTCCTTGAAGCACATGTCTTTTCAATGCCATCTGAAATTCCTGCAGAGATTGGATGGGCCACATATTGGGTGATGTGGAGTTTCAGTGTAGAAGGACAGAGATGTAAAAGTCCCAGAACTAGGAGGCAAACATGGTGGCTTTGGTGTTGTTGGAAGGTTGTGATTGGTGGATCTAAGGTTCTGATCTGGTGTGTAGTATGGTAGAGTGTCAGAGAGGGTGTTGGGAGCCGTGTCATTTGCTGATTTGAAAGTTGTGATTGGTGAATCTAAAATTCCGAGTTGGTGTGTAGCATGGTAGGGTGTCAGAGAGTAGGTTGAATGCCATGTCATTTGCTGATTTGTATGTCCATGTAAGTGGTTTGAATACGGTCCTGTTCTTGAAAGTGAGCCAGTTGGCCTGGTGACAGGATTCAGTCTGAGCATAATAGGACGGAATGTATGAAGCTCTGTGGTTATACTGAATAAGCAGCTACCTATGTTATGCCATCTATTAATGTAATAACTGCACTTTCACAATTGCTTTATTAACCTTCCTGCTTTCTCAAATTTGCTTGAAAATGCACGATTTTTCTTCTTTTTTTCAAAATTTTCGTGGGGGGGGGGGGTTATCCCCCCAAACCCCCAATTGGGGTTCGGGTTCGCTCGCTGCGCTCGCTCGCTACAGTGCTGTATGCAAATCACTTTGCGCCCACCACTTTCAAATGTCACCCACCGCCCCTGGAAAAAGTGCAAGGCTCAAACCCACATTTGGTTGTGTTACAACTTCCAGCAGGCCCCTGCCTCCACACCACCCCTCCCATCTCTCTCTGGCAGAACTCCGTATTCCAGTTTCTCTGTTCCTGACTCTCGGGCACTAACACTTCTCAGCGTGTCCATTTAACCTACGAGCTCTTGTCACTAATTGCTATCTCAGCCTCCTGTCAGCAAACCAGGAGTTTGGCTCCTCACCTCACGGCCACAGCTCGGCTTACGAATGGAGTTTTTATTAATGAATGCGCTGGCTTTTACCACATGAGCATGTCATCAAGGCTGAGATGTGTATCCTGCTGGCCGGAGGTGCCCAAACGTCTGCAGCGTCTAAATTAGGCACAGCTCAATCATCCATGCCAAAAATGAAAAGGGGACCTGGGCCGCAAAATGCTCTGGGGCTGGTCCCAAGCAAGAGGGGACGTAAGTACTGCCGTGGGCACAGGCTCGGAGGCATCCAGATAGAATCTGAGTATAAAATAAAATAAGGCCGATCATCACCCCTCAGCTTGCACCTTTAAGAACCACTGCTCCAGAGCCTTCCACACTCCAAAGGTGCATATGTAAGGCCCCAGTTCCCGGCATTTCCTGGTGTGCAGTGCATCCTGCAGTTTCTCTGATTGGAGGACAGTTGTCAATGATGTTGTATTATTTTACAACGTCCTCCAATCAGAGAGGTCCGTGACATTCACTGTTCGGAATCCAAAACGAAGAGTAAACGTTTTGGATTCCAGTTTCAGGCAGAAGTGGGACGGGAATGCGTAACCCCCTTTCCACAACTCCACGCCCCCCTTGGGTGTCACGCCCCACAGATTGAAGACCCCTGGTCTAAACCCATCCCCGATTGCCACCTCCAGCAGGTATTGGCAGTCGTCATTTTGCAGTGGGCCCAGGTTCCTTGATCAGCGCAACTTAAAACAGCCAGGGTCACCAGGCCTTCTACATTGAAGCAATTGTTCACCTTTACAAATCTCTTGTCAATGCCTGGTCTCAATCATAGAGTAGCATGGGGTCTGATCAGCGCCACTACATGACACATCAGTGAATTCCTAAATCATAAGTATCTAAAGACTTAATTATCTGTTGGGTCCTAATCTGTGCATTGTTGATCAAAGGATAAACGTTGTGTTCATCCCCAGACATTGCCCAACATGGACATACCTATCAACTCTCATTTGTAGAATGCACAAGGTCTTTGAGGGTATTGCCCACCACCAGGAGGTGCATTTTGTTAGTTTGTGTTTCCAACCTTGTTTAGTGGTTTAATGCTGCCAAACTCTTACAAGGAAGATGTTTGGTGCAGCGGCCAGTGTGCCTGACTCCGGACCACAGAGTTCACATTCCGATCCCTGGTGCAGACGGCAGGTTAGCCAAGCACCATGAGACTCAGGGCAATAGCTCGCTTAATCTTCCCGACGGCCCCCAGCGCCAGGACACCTCTCCGGAGGTAGCTGTTCGCTTTACAAATGCTAGAATTTACCAACCTTCAGGTGTTTCGAGGGAGCAAAGACACGTCCGTTCTAACATGCAAGCCCTCACTGTAGCTTCTGTCACTTAGTGTGTGCCTAGCTGCTACCTTAAATGAAGATTCCTGCAGTGATTGGAATACCAACTCATTCACCATTACCATTTGTAGTGCTCAGTGATATGTTCATAAACCAGGTAATTCAGTGTCTCCATCATATATTCTCTTGGACAATAATTTATCCGATGTGTTTCCTGTTTTATCTGCATTAACGGACTTTATTTTTAATGTTTCCCGTACAATAGGAAGGGGGAGTTTTGTTAAATCTTTTTGGTCCAACACTTTTGGCAAGTGATTCATGGGAAGATGCAACTGTGCGTAGTGGCTGGATTCGAGGTGTTCACAGCCTGGCACAGCACACACAAGCTCTAAAGTTCCTGTGTGACTCTGGTGAGTATTATGCTTCTCCTCTATGATATCTTGGATCTCGGACTGTTACTTTTTTTTACGAGCCCTTCCCCCTAAAAACCTGTGGCTCTTCATTCTTTATTAGCCTAGAATGTTATGGTAAGCACTATGAACTCATTGTTTCAATTTTTTCATGAATGTCATCAGTTATTTGACATTTTTCATGAAAAAGTGAAAAGGCTATAACATTTGTGATTCAAAAGCATTGTCAAAGAACATCTACATTGTATCTGCCCAAGAAAACAGCACAGCACATGGTCAGATAATGCCTTGACACTTCTAGTGCATTGTGAACTGTTTGAAGTTTTTTTTAGGTTTCAGATAAGTATATGAGAAATTGGCATATTAAGGATTACTTTTGAAGCAGCATTATAGGTGGTTTACATAAAAGAATATTATTTTATTTTCAAATGTCTCGCTTTGTGTCTAGCTAGCAAGAAATGTGAAATCAGTTTATTTTCTGCTGCCATGCTGGGTATTAATGCTTCTGTCGATAGTACATAGTGGAAACCCCATCTGGCGTCTTGTTCCAGTCAATATAACAGCACTGTAATTTGCATTCATATTGCACTGTGCTGGGAATTTTTAAAGCACATGTATACTGGACTTGCTTTGTGGTGCTATAGAATTGAAAAATATTGATCATTTAGCCTTGTTGAAGCTTAATCTGCATAGTTTTGATTACTATCTTAAATTCCAAAAGTCTTCTCTCCTAGGTGCCATGTTACCTAACCCTGGTAACAATCACATGAGCAAGCGTTTCAGATTAAAGACGCTGGCATTGTAAATATGGTATTGTTTTCCCCTGAAAAAAGTGATATTAGGTTTGGTAAAAAACATATTGGAAGAGCAAAGTAATTTCAAATGTATCAGCTAGCAGATGTGAGCCAGTGAAGTTTGTGCTAGGAGCTAGAATACAATCTATTTCCTCAGCTCGCGCCCCAGTCTGACCGCTGCATTTCAGAGTTTCTTCACCAGAATGGATCGTAAAAGCAAATATAAGGTCTTCCTACAGTCAAGTTGGGCTAAAGGAAATGTGTTTGTGATCATGACATGGAAATCACAATGGTTGAAGGCTGTCCCATTTAAGAAAGATGACAGGGCAGCCAAATGTTTTTGAAGTTATAACTTCAGTTTTTCATCTAATTTGGGTCCAAGATACCACTTAGAGGGAACCAGAAAGAGAGCATGCCCTATGGCACCATATGAGACTATGAGGTCCTAGAGGTTAAAGGCTGCTAGTGACCAATAAGACTGCTTCCTTATGAAAAGCAAATTATTTGTTTGTGTAATGAGCGTAATCCAGGCAGTTTAAATGTGGGCGTAATTGATGTGAACTGGAAGCCAAGTAAATGGACAATGCTAGCTAAACTCTGAACATGGAACTGTAACATGACTTTTGACAGGAAAGGCCTCTGAGGGACAACAGATGAAGATATGTATTTTTAAGTAAAATTACAGGAAGAAGGAGCTTGAAATGTAATCTTGCAGAGTTAGGGGAAGGGGCAGATTGGGCTCAGTCAGAATCGGTGGTAAGTCAAGTACAGCCGCACTGCTAATTTTCTCAGTGCAGTCCTAATTCCTATCCACAGTCACTTGCCTCCCATGAATCTCTAAGTTTACTAATGGGCCAGTTAAATTGTAGAATATATTAATATTTCAATGATATTTAGATAAAAAAGTACTGAAAGCATAGTTTGCCTGGTGCTCAGAAAGGTTCAACTGAGCTTATCAAAGCATTTTAAAAAGCCTAACAGAACTAAACCTCTAAAAAAAGATAAAAGAAAAACATTCTTCTCAGAAGGAGAGGCAGGCTATAACTTTGTTCAGTACCTTACCCACGCTAAAACCAAACACACTTTTCCAATTTCTAAAGGTGGTTAATTCTTAAAGCCTCACATGTTTGACAATGTCTTGCATTTTATTTTATAAGTAGTAAGAATAAAAAATGCATATTTGAAGTTGAAATGTTATGTGTAATTTTGTATAAAAAGAAAGGTACACATCAGACAGAAAACCTACTAGACAATAAAAATGCATTCATGTATAGAGCCCCATAGCTTTCCACCCCCCTTTTTTCTCCCTTTAAAAAATATACGAAGAAACTGTTGCCATATGCGTATAGATTATTTCTTCGAGGAAAAACTGCACTTTCACATTATGGGAACCTGGGGTTCTCCTCAATCTCGAATGCCACACACACAGACCTGGGTACAGATCTTTTTTTTCCAATCCTTTGAGAATCACTCATGAGCACAGGACTCTGTCTTTCAGCTGTTAGTAGAATTCCATTTGCAATCATCCATTCTATTATTGCAGTCATTTTATGCTGTTTTATGATTTACATGTTTTGGTTAGATAGCTCCGTTTTTCCTTCATGATATACTGGTGGAAAATCTCTTCTATTGTCAAACATGTACCTAAAACAGGGCAAAGGAGGAATTTAATTTGTTCCACTACTGTTTCTCCTGTCTTTGCACATTTTTACTTTGTGAAAAAAGGTTGATTTCTTGATAAGTAGGAAGAAAATGATTAAGAAATGTTAATAGCTGTTGCTGGGATGGACACCAAACAATGGCTGGGTAGGTTTCCTGTAGCCAGGTTCTGCCTACACCAGAGATATGGGCCAGTGCAGCAAAGGTGCTATGGAGGCGATTGCTTCCGCCCAAGTCCATTTGGCATCTCAATGTTGGGAGACACCCAGTACATCAACAACTCATCCCTAAAAAGGTCCATGTCACCCAGTGAATGTCCTCAAGAAAGTCTTTGACGTCTGAATGGTCCTCCATCCCGAAAAGGCCATTAGTTCTAGTTCTAGATCTTGAAGTTCTCTGGAGATTATGCATTCAGTTTATAATTACTTCTGTTTATGATCTGTGAGGGCAGTAAAGGTACTTGCTCATAGGGTATTTTTTGGGTGGCTAGGGGTATTTGTGTGGCAAGGGTATTTTTAGGGTTTAGGGTGGTTAGGGTTTAGGAGTTGGGATCAGTAAGGATATATATAACCTTACCGACCCCATATCATATATCTTCTGTATATATATCTTTATATTTGCCTCTAAAATACCTACATTTGTGTTGAAAAGGCATGCACAGTAAAAGTTTGTATGGTAAAGGCATATGCGTTGTAATGGACGCATTGTAAAGGCATGCATGGTTCCATCATACATCGATTATAGATAATGCTCTGTCACTGATCAGGTCATATACTGAAGAATTGACTCTTTCACCATTGCCATGAAATACTGATATGGGATTTCATGTGATACATGATTTTTTAATTATGATGTGGAGGCAAATACAAAAGCTCATCAATCTTTAGGCTCCTAATGATCATAAAGTATTGGTGAAGGGACCTTTGCAGACTTCTGATCTTTCTAACTGGCGGTAAGAATATGAGCAATGCATTGTAAAATTGAAATCTTTCACTTGTAAATTAGCTTTGCTTAACAATGATCTTTAAATGGAACGTGTATTAAGTGAACTATTTTACTTTCCAGGAGCCATGGAGAAAATCTTTACTTTGCAAGGAGATCCCAGCTTGTTTGTGGCGTCTGCTGCCAATCAGCTTCTTGTTCACGTTTTTATCTCATCAGTCAAATTAAACATGCAGCAGCCCTTAGCAATGGAGCCCTGTGATTGGCCAGAATGCGCTGAACGTATTATTTCATATCTAGAGAAATCGCTTAGTTCCAAGTCTCCAGCTCTGGTTACACAGTCCTTGAAATCCTTGACTGCAGTGTTTCGAAGCTGCCACGAAGTGTGCACTGAACTGTTTTGGTCACTAATCGCAGAGCCTGTAAGGATTCTTCTAGAGGAAAAGCCGGTCTATGCTGAATCTGCATTGGTCGATCTTCTTCTAAGTATGGCAAGGTAAGGGCACTCACTGGATGTTTCAAGGAATGGTGCTCAGCCAATGGCAACGGCAGCAAAATGCCATTATTTAGTAAAATCACCTGTGTTGTTGTTCTTCTTTTCATCTTGGTTAGACTCAATATTTTTAAGTGCCTATTTATACTGTTCAGTGCAATGCTTCAGTTCCTTGGAAGGTGCCTTAATAATGCGTGGGTGGTTGGGTGCTTGTGCACTATCTAAAAATCATATATAAAAACAAAATATATTTACGTAATGCATGTTTGTAACTCCTATCCGCAAGGTTAGAGTTGTCTCCTGGAACGTAAACGGCTCTTGGACTACATTAAAAGGTCAGGGGTTTTGATATATATTAAGAGCTATTGACCGTAGGCGGTCTTCTTTCAGGAGACGCAATTCCTGGGTGCTTAATGTCCCTTTCTAGGTCGATTTGGGTTCGATTGTGTGGATCATGTGGACTACTCTAGATGCTCGAGAGGGGTGGTGATTCTTTTACACAAAACCTTCCCACTGGGGGTATCCACTATATATGCAGACCCCCAGGGGCGATATCTTGGCTTTGGGTTATGCTTAGAGGCTGCCCACTAAAACTTTGTTTCCTGTTCTGCATCCACATTGAACACACTCCGGTCCTTAGTGACAGCCCTCCCTCCAGGGATGACCATAATCGGCAGGGATTTTAACGCGGTCCTGGCACATTAGATGTTCTGCGACTGAGCAGGCTGACCCTTGTGCAAAACTCAATGCTTGGGCATATTTAATGGTCCTCTGTGATACCTATTCAGAAAAGGGGGTGGTGATGGACAGAGTATCTGAATTAAGCAGAACACTCCTACCCAGTCCAAAGATCAGGGCTTGATCCATCACCGTTTTTTAGCTCACTGCACCATCCCAGCTCAGAACCTGGCTACATGCAAATTTATTTATTTATTTATTTATTTTGAAAGTTTTATATAGCGCGAACAAGATCTTCGCAGATATCAGAGCGCTTTACAGAAGGGGGAGCATGTATACGCAGATACATCAGTCATGTTAAAGGTACATTGAGGTGATAACATAAAACCATCAATAGGTAATTTCAGAAACGAAATAACAATACAGAGTGTTCGACAAGTAGTACAGATGAGTATCAAGTCTTTGTAGTTTATCTCCAGTAGTGGTTCAAGTGTATTTAGCCATGAGGATCGCTTTTACTTCTTTCTTGAAAAGTATAGTAGAGGTGATGAGCCTGGTTTCAGGGGGGAGCGAGTTCCAAATCCTGGGAGCCATTCCTGAGAAGGAGCGTTTATAGGTTTTTTCCTTGCGGAATCTTTTAGGCTTTAGCAAAAGATTATTTGTACCTCTAGTGTTTCTGGAACCTCCTGAAATCGTCAGCTTCTGAGCAAGGTATGTAGGTGAGCTCAGGTGGACAGCCTTGTGCGTCAGACAAGCGATTTTCAGGTGTATTCTGGCTTCAAACGGCAGCCAATTCAGGGATTTGAAGTCAGGGGAAATGTGTGAGTGTTTTTTTGATCCAGTGATAAGTCTCGCTGCGGCGTTTAGAGAGGCTCTGATGGGTGCCGTAGTGGCTCGGGGGAGACCGCAGAGGGCGGTGCTGCCGTATTCTATTCGAGGTATGACTAGCGATTGTACCGCAGTTTGGAAGTCCTTGGTTGGAAGGAAAGGTTTAAGTTTCCTAAGGGTGTTGATTTGGTAGTTCGCTCCCTTAGTTGCTTTGTTGATGTGTTCCTGCATGCTGAGATTGGTGTCAAGTGTTATGCCCAAAGATTTCGCTGAGTCCACGATGGTGGGTTGGACATTGAGTGCCGTTAGGTCTTTAAGCCACATTTGTGCGGTAGCGCTCTTCGCGGGTGGTGAGATCAGAAGGAACTCTGTTTTAAGGGCATTGAGTTTCAGATGATTGGCGGCCAACCACGATTGGGTGCTTCTGATCGTTGAGTTCAAGAGCGTGATGTCTTTGGGTGATTGTAGTTTGAGATAGATTTGAGTGTCGTCAGCATACATGTGGAAGTGTACATTGGATTCTTGCAACAAGGTGGTGAGAGGTTCCATAACTAGGTTGAACAAGGTTGGGGATAGGGAGGATCCTTGTGGTACGCCTAGCGATACAGGTCTTGGTGCAGACATCAAGTTGTTGCTCTTGAATTTCTGCGACCTGTTATGCAAAAAGGACGTGAACCATTTGAGCACAGTTCCAGATAGGCCCATTCTCGTGTTTAGTAGATCGATTAAGCTCTCATGTTTGACAGTGTCGAATGCAGAGGAGAGATCAAGGAGGATGAGGAGGCAAGTATCGTTATGATCTAGGATTTGGAGGGCGTCATCGATTATGTGAGTCATTGCAGTTTCAGTACTGTGATTTGCTCGGAAGCCTGATTGGTGAGAGTTGAGGAGATCAAACTGAGTAATGTGTTTAGTTAATTGTGTTTGTGCGCATTTTTCCAGTAGTTTGGCAAGAGTCGGAATGTTGGTAATGGGACGGTAGTTGTTTAGGTCAGAGGGGTCAGCTGTAGGTTTCTTTAGCAAAGGTGTGACTTGACCAACTTTGAGGGAGTCGGGAATGATCCCTTGTTGAAGTGAGCTGTTAATGATTTTGGTCCAGAGTGGAAGGAGCGACGGGGTAAGGACTTTGACAGCGTTGGCAGGAAGGGGGTCCGTGAGGTGATTGGATGGTTTCAGAGTGCTGAGCAGTTTGCCAATTTCTTCCTCCGTGTAGGTGAGAAAGGTTGACCAGGTGGCATTGTTTTTTGGTGTCGTGGGTGCTATGCGGTGGGGTTTGGGATAGAGGCTTGCGTCTATGAGGAGGTCATTCTTTATGTTGTCAGTTTTTTGGATAAAGAAGGAGGCGAAGTCCTCACAGGAGGGAGCTTCGCACACAGTGTTGAGATGTTGGGGTTGTTCTTTGGATTGTGTTCGGATAAGCTCAAACAGCTTTCTCGGACGATTTTTGGCTTGGTCAAGCTGACGGCTGAAGAAGTCTGATTTTGATCGTTTTATTTTCCTGAAGTAGGCGTTTCTCCTTTTCTTCAGGTGTTTTAGGTTCAAAGCGGAGGGAGCTGATCTCCAGGTGCGCTCTGCCATTCGCATGGCGCGTCTATCGTCATTGAGACTCCCGTCGTACCAGGGATTGGACATTTTTGTGGTGGCTTTTTTTAGTTGCAGGGGTGCGACTTCATTAATTATTGAGGTCATAGTGTTAAGATAGTGATCAGTCAAGGATTGGACATCTTTAACGCCAGCAGGAGGAAGTAGTAAGTTGCAGCTTTTGGGGGGCAGAGAGTTTGAGATTAGTTTTTTCATGTCTCTTTTCCAGACTTTGGGCCTGGCGGGTTGAACGGGATTAAATTTAACTTTTTCATTGATGAAGAATGTGATGGTATGATGGTCCGACCAATCACAGGGATGGATTGATTCGAGTTTGATAGTGGCCTCTTTGGAGATGATGAGGTCGAGGATAGAGCCTTTCTTGTGTGTTGGAACGTTGCAAATTTGAGTGAGGTCAAGGGCGTTAAGGAAGTTCTTCAGACCTTTTACCACCGCATCATTATGATCGTTCCAGTGGAGGTTGAAGTCACCAAGGTATATTTGTGTGAGTTGTCGCCCGGAGTTTGCTGAGATCATGTCCATGATTTGTTGGGAGAAGGTAAGGTTGTCACCGGGTGGGTGGTAAATGCCATGCAGAGTGCAGATCGGTTTGTCCTCACTGTGAATATCGAGGCAGATATATTCACAGGAAGTTGGGGAGGGTAGGGAAGGGGAAGTTACTTTCAAGACAGAGAGGTTGCTCCTGTATATACATGCGATTCCGCCACCTTTTTTATTGCCAGACCTGTCAAGTCTAGTGATGTGGTAGTTGGGGGGGACCAGAATGTCCATTATAGGTGTAGAAGATTCTGTTAACCATGTTTCAGTCATGATGATTAAGTCAAGATCCCATTTTAGGATGAGATCGGCGATAGCGGCGGAGTGTCTAACGGCTGATCTGCAGTTGAGGAGAGTGCATTTGAGACGGGGTGTGTCGAGGGTGGAAGGGTGTTCTAGAGCGAGGGGGACTTTACTCAGGTTACTATGGATAGCGATTCTGTTGTTCAACGTGGGGGGTCTAAGGGGATTAGATTGAATCGTGGGAATGGCAGTGAGAGTGTCGGGTGTGTTGCTATGGGGGGGTTGGGTCATAGGAGCGGAGGAGGGTGAGTGTGTCTAGGTCCGAGAGAGGGTTGCAGGAGCGATGGGGGCGGTTTTCACGATTGTGAACAGGGATTGAGGTCCAGTGCAGTGGTGGTCGAGTGCGAGAGTTCGCCGCCCGGATGGACGACCAGTTGGGAGCGGAGATGATGGAGGAGGCGCGTGCGTGGTGTCTGGGATGTGTGCTGAGTATTTGTTTGATGATGTGGACGTCCTGTTTGATCTGGTGGAGGGTGTTGGGTGAGGGGTGACTGGAGCGTGATAGACAGAGTAGTTGTTGTTTGATGATGTCCATGTCTTCTTTGAGCTGGAGGAGAGAGGCCGTAATGTGATCCCCTGTGGGAAATGTGTTGGAGGTGGGGATGGAAGGCTCGGTCGTGGGTGACAAAGGGGAAAGGTTGGTAGTGTGGATGAGAGTATTGGTGGTAGGCGTGGAGTGTAGGGTGGAGGATGGGCATTTATTAGTAGTGGGGGGGGTGGAGGTTGGGTAGTGGGGGGTGAGACTGGGGGGCGTAGTGGGATTGTAGATGGTACTTTTTTGAAAGGGCGGAGTAGAGTTGATGGAGGTGGTGTGTTCTGTGTGATTGGTTAATGGGTGGGGGTGGGGGCTGAGAATGGGGGGGGATAAAGGGTGGGGATAGCATTTGTGTATGTCAGTTCGATGTTGATCGAGGTTAGACTGGTTGCGGGTGGGAGCTGTGGTATCAGGGGTGTGAGGAATGAGGATGAGAGGAACGAGGATGGGGGCTGGTGTGTGGGGGGAAGGGGTGGGGTAGTTGTTGTAAGCGGGGGCGAGATCTATGTCTGTGCTTGAGGGATGTGAGGTAGCTACGGTAGGTGGGTGAGTGACAAAGGTACCGTGAGTAAATGGGTGGTGCATGTCGTTTTGGGTGGGAGCTGTGGTGTCCAGGGTGGGGAAGGGGATGAGGGCTGGTGTGTGAGGGGAAGGGGTGGGGAAGTTGGTGTATGCGGGGGATTGAACTGTGTCTGTGCTCGCCGGGAGTGAGGTAGTTACGGTAGGTGAATGAGTGACTTGGGTGTCAGGCGTAAAGGAGAGGTGCAAGTCGTTTTGGGGCTGGGCTAGGTTAGAATGAATGTGGTTTGAGGCTGTGGTGTCAGGGGTGACAGGAATGGGTGAGGTATGAGAGGCTGGCCAGGTGAGGTTATAGGGGGGGGAGGGTGTGCCGTTAGAATGTGTGGGTGAGGGATCTATGTCTGTACGTGTGGAGTGAGAGGTAGCTACATTAGGTGGGTGAGTGTCTAGAGTGCCGGGGGTGGAGGGAAGGTGCGTGCCGTTTTGGGGTTGAGCTAGGTTAGGAAGGTTGTGATTGGGGGCTCTGGATTCAGGGGTGATGTGCCTGCGGGTGCTAAGAGTGGGGGGCTGATGACTGGCGAGGTATTGTTTGAACGTGGGGAACAGGTTGTCTAGTAGTTCCAGGTTCTTGTCTGTGGATTGAATTAGGATAATCCCGTTATTGTAAATAGTGATGGTTGTTCTGCCCGGGAAGAGTTGGGATGGAGTGATGGTGAGTTTTTGGCCATGCGCGAAATTCCTGGAGGTGGAGACGGTGAGTAAGGTGCGGAACGTGTTTCTCCATTGGGCTCTGCGAGTGGTGTGGAAGATAATATCAATCAATAATGTCAATCAGTCTGTCCCTGGCCCAGTGCATCATGGGAACAGGGCAGACCAAACTACCAAGCCAATTCTTATACTGGGAAGGAAACAAGCTTCCGGGGACCGGTTTCTGGCATTTCAGCCGTCTTCGGCCCGGCTTGCTTGAATCCTGATGGTGCAGTGAGCAAGGGACTCACATCTGAGTATACCCTTCCACGCTTATGGAGGACAAAACGATTCAGAAAAGGGGGTGGTCCCTTTCTCACTGCACCATCAGGATTCAAGCAAGCCGGGCCGACGACGGCTGAAATGCCAGAAACCGGTCCCCGGTAGCTTGTCTCCTTTCTGGTGAAGAATTGGCTTGGTAGTTTAGTCTGCCCTGTTCCCATGATGCACTGGGCCAGGGACAGACTGATTTGCATATAGCCAGGTTCTGAACTGGGATGGTGCAGTGAGATAAATAACGGTGATGGATCAAGCCCTGATCTTTGGACTGGGTAAGAGTGGTCTGCTTAATTCAGACACTCTGTTCATCACCACCCCCTTTTCTGAATCGCCTCTGTGATACCTGGCATTCATGGAACCCCACGCAGCAGTCCTATACACACCTGTCTGCAGCCCATACAATTGAATCAAGAATTGATCTATTCTGGCTGCCGGCATGTGACTTGCTGTAGGTGTAATGCATCCGGATTTTACCAAGGGGCATCTCCGATCACGCTGCCCTCCTTCTGAGTGGGGCTTCCTCAATCACGCTCTTCGCCCAATGTGGAGATTCAACGCCTGTAGATGGCTTCTGTTGATTCTCAAGTAGAAGAACGTCATGTTAAGTCTTTAAGTAGGACCACCGGTGGGTAAATAGTAAACTGCAATACTGTATTCGAGCGCCACTCCATTCTCCTATGGCCAATTTGGACTACCCTCAAGTGACGTATTTTAATGGAGTAAAATATATCCTTCATACTGAAATACTTTAGTGAGAGGTAACATCTACAAGGCTCTAGTTATTGTCATTTTCCAGGATGTACTCATACCCACTGAGGGATGCAATGATAAGTCATGAACAAGACTTAAACTTCCTGAGAGCACTAAGAAAATGAGTAAATCTGAAATCAAATGAATATTTATTATTTGTACTATCTCTTTTATGGAGGATCTCTGGCGTTCACAAGTATCATTGTCCTGGCAATCTTGTGGTGCTGTTAAGCCCAGTTTTTCTGAGGCGGATCAGATTTCTGAATCTAAATACAGAAATGTTTTAGGATTGTTTGAATATCCTCTTTTGCTACATTCTTGTTGATTTAACACAGGCATGGACCACATGGTAATTAATGTCCCCTCCTTATGTAGTTTGATTGAACACTCGTTTGGTTCCAGCGATGTGAAGAAATATGCTTTTTCCGTTTGTCACTCCTGCCCTTTAATCTAAAGTAGACATTGTGAGTTTATTTTTAGTTTGTTCAGTCCTGTGGCATTTTATAAGTTAACTAGCAGCTCGTCCCGACCTTGTCCGGGAGCAATCAGGCTTCCTGGACCCCCGCCTGCTCCGACATTGTGCAGCAGCCCGGCCTGACATTGTCGAGCTGCTCGGGCCCCTGCCCGCCCCATCCCCCGCCTGCCCGGAGCCTTACCTCAGCCGCCGCTCCTCCCCCGCACTCCTCATTTCACCACTCTGCCGCTCCTCGCCGCTTACCGCTCCTCCCGCCTGTCCGCCGGTCCTCACCGCCATTCCGCCGTTCGTCACTGCCCCTCCCCAACGCCATGTCCGCCGCTCCTCTTCCGCTCCTGCACGCTGCTCCTCCCCGCGCTCCTGATGTCACCACGCAGGTCGCGGCCGGCGCTACTTGCTATGGGACTACATTTTTACTATCGTCAATTTTTTAAATAACGTATTTTTTTTTTATTTATATAGCGTATGTCCATCTGCACACCCTGACGATTACAATGATGTATCGGGTGTTTGGATTGGCGCTGTGGTTCCCAAGTTTACCCGCCTCAAAGGTGCAAAGTTCTTCCTTTATTATAGTAGTATAGATCAAAGATGTCTTTACTGTAGGGGAACGCAGATTTGGCAGAGAAAGAGTAATTGTTTCATGGTAAAGGTCTATCATTTAGCCATGTCAATCTGTTTGTTGCTTTTAGTTCCTTCTGTAATAAGGAGACAGAAGGCCAGCATAACTACCTCGGCTATTGCTATTAAAACGTTGTCTCCATGGGTGAAACAACAGAAGCCCTTGTGAGGCCCCACAGGTAGTGATGCTGTCCAAGTGCTCCCATCTCTTACTTGCCTGTTATTTGTGTTTAAGCCCAAAAAAGCTCTAAGCGTCACTGTGGCTTAATGTTAATTTGTTCCTGTATATCTATATGGTAACTTTGAGTGCTTCAGTGACAAATATTCTTAAGGCTGCACATGATGCATTCATTTATTAATGAACCATGTCCTTAGTTAATTGTTGAAAATGTACATTCTCAAGCTATTCGGTGTGCTTTTCTCCACAGATCTCCTGTCTTCAGTAGTACTGCAAGCCCACTTTGGACTTTATTGACGAATGCCATGCAGACTTTAAGCCCCCTGCAAACCGCTCCGTTGGCTCTGGGAGTGCTGAGGCTACCTAGCTGGTAAATATGTTATTGCAGTAAGTGGTTTTCAACTGCATGAGCCCAACTTTAAAAACACTATAGGTGATAAATGTACGATAGCACTTTAAAGCTTGAACATGTTAACTTTTTGTCAATTGTGGACCTGGGATCTAATTTATATATTATTGTGGGAGTCTAGGGTCATGTGGTCTTGTCAATCAGACTATCTAAATCTGCTGAATTGTAGTAAGTAGCTGATATGATGTTACCTAACAAAACTCGATTCTTCTGTTCTAGTAGGAGGCGAATGAGTGTTGTAGATTCTGGGATGGTCTTAAGAGAATTTACTTAATTCTTACTACTTCAGGTAAATTACTGGCCTCTAGAGTTTCATTTATCCCCAGGAAACTTTGGATGAGTTAGTCAATTCTCATTGGTCTCCTGCGCAGATGGCAGGCATCCTGAGAGCTACCCTCTTTAAAGTGAGCGGCCTGCTTAGGTTCTTCTACATTAGACCATTTCTGAATTTTCCTGGTCCCTGGCTGCTAGAGCAACTGCTGCTGAGGCGTTTGGGAAGTTACTGGTAGAAGAGTGGCTTGGTGATGCATAGGGAGCAGCTTTCTTACGGGCGAATGGCTCACTGGCTTGGAGTATTCTCTTCTTTGGGAGAACTATACTGACAAAAATAAGATGTACAGTATAGTAATACTGTCCCACTGTATTTGAAAAAGACTACACTGCATATTGAATGAAACATGAGGGAGTTCATTCAGAAGTAGCAGGATTACATAGGAATGATACGACAGAGCGCTCATTTCAAATAGCGGAACAACTGGAGGCAGTAGGGATATTGTCACACTGTGCTTCATAAACTTCAGCACGTTTGGGAGCAGTAAAAAATAAAGTGGTAACAGAATCATTGTATTACCAATTTATTTTTCACGTTTGCTGTGCTTGCAGCAGTGGGTGGGAGAGGCGACACACCTCCGTATTAATGGAGGAACAGCGGCTGGTCATGGCCTGCATTAGCGCAGACATAAATCATTTGACTAGGTGCGTCAAGTTAAAAAGTGTTGCTTTATTTTGCCTATGAAGCAAAAGAGTGAAATATGGAAAAGATATTTAAGGAGAGAAGGAAGAAAACAAAAATGGAAGCGGCATGTTCAAATGTACACTCTGGTTACAAGCGCGATGTTGCCTCTGAAGGAAAAAGATGCCCTCTATACTTTTCTGGACTTCCTGATTTTATGGCCCTTGATTTGTTTATCCGGAAAGGGTGTGCATGGTCAGGCTATGTCCACTATTGTCCGGTACAGTGATTTCTATGTTACAACATATGAAACTTAAATAATGTGTAAAAAAAAAAACAATTAGCGTGGTCTGTATTAATTTTGATTAGGCTCCTGGGCTATGACATGAAAGTTCAAACTTTCTGTTGGTCTTACCAGTACCAGAGCATAGTAGTGCATTTAACTGAACGATTGAACTTTGATTCTAGACCAGTTCTTTGGAACTCTCAAACCATCATTCTGTTGTTGATGTACTTCCAGTTCATCTAAAATATTTAAGGCAGTTCACTTAAAAGAGTTGTTAACAGATTCTTGGGGTGCATGGGCACACACTCACTGACTCTTCCACCTTGCATGTAGGCCAGCTGAGGCACAACGAAAAAGTCTTTATATATCATGACCAGCTGCCACAGTTTGATAGGCCCAATTGTATCACTCTGTGGTGCAATTGCTCTTTGCTGTTGTATCTGTGCCCCAGAAGGTGCTAGTGCCTATTGGTTTGTTTTATGTTTGGTTGTTATTTTAGCAAATAAAGACTAATACTGTGTCTTAATATACTGTCTCCTTGAGGCATCCTGGACTACTTGACCTCATTAGCCCTGTAGAGTCAAGTGAGTTTAAGGGGGTAACTTGTTTTTAGACCAAGACCCAAGAATACCTGTGGTAAATGACAGTAATGTAAAAATGTAAATCCATATTTGTAAAGCGCAAACTACTCACCCTTATGGGTCTCAAGGCGCTGGGGGCCGTCGTGGAAATTAAGTGAGCTATTGCCCAGAGTCACATGGTGCTGAGCTGAGCTGCCGCCGGGGATTGAACCGTGAACCCTGTGCTCCGAAGTCAGCTGCCCTGGCCGCTGCACAACCCCTCTCCACACCAGTACCTACCAGTGATACTGCTGATTAACAACCGACTTCCTTAAGCCCCAGAGAAAAGGCCTCATATCACAGACTGTTACAAGCGGAATGATTATATGGGTGGTTGGAAAGATGGGCAGTATAGTATGCTTTTTATCATTTGTAATATATGGTGTTTTCAGTTTCATGGATGATTATAGGAAAGATCACAAGCGCACCTTACGGCTAGTACAGTCCTCTTCAAGTTCATCACTGGAAGTAGGAATCCTGAAATGGCCGCTTGATCCTGTTCACTTATATTATTACCAAGGCCCCTCCATTTAGCGGTGTGTTTTTAAGTGATGACGTTCAGGCAGTAATTTCTGGAGACAGTGTTGAGCATGATTTCAGATTTCAATCCTATTTAAAAAAAAGCTGGGCAACATATGGGTCCTTACCAGCAACTAGCTTCCCTGGCTTCAGAGATGTGGATATGAACTTGGTTCTTTGGCTTCAGCAATGTGAATGTGAGGTATTTTTAAGATAAACTTAATTTGAAACTTAACCTGCTTTTGTACTGAATAGTCCAGGATTGTGAACTTTCTATGATTTGTGAATGTTTTATATCACAAAATACCATGATATCATTATAAATTATACTAATCAGTTGATCATTTAGGGTGAATAACAAAAAGAAATTGCAGTTACCTTATTGTTTTTATTCCCAAGTCCAAAGGTAATTCATATGCAGTCCCTGAGTGTCCTGTTGCAGCCTTTGGACTATGTTCTTAAAGCAAGCACAGCAGACGTGGAATTCAAAGGTATGTACAGGCTGGATGTGTTGGAACAATACAACAGAACCACAGCAATTGGTGATTTGTATACAATATTGGAATGTAGAAATTTCTGATTGTATCAAACAAAAAAACTTGTATTTCTACAAACTGAAGATCACAATTGGTATAAAAGGTAGACATGATAATTCTTATATGTTTCAGTCTCTAATCTCTAATTTTTGGGGTTTTGGTCAGGTCTTGGAGGAGGGGCAATGTTGGGCTCATACTACTGAATATTTAGTGCTAGGTTTGCTGGAAAAGAGTGCAACAATGAAGGAAGCATGTTCCAGCCAGAGTTCTGCTGAATCTGATGAGTCAAGGTTGTATGGTGATGTGTTAGGGTTGAATTAGTGGTGAAAGATGTATCCGATAGAGGTGATGTCCTGGCAACATTGCGGTTAAATAATTGAGGATCAGGTGCCTAGTGGGCCATGTTAGGACAAACTATGTAATAAAAGTAGTTCTTCTACTAGATAAAACAACCGACCACCACATCATCATGGGTGCCTGTTCGAAAATAGTGGCTGGCAGAAGGATTAGAAGAATGTTGAAATGACTAGAAAAATCACCTAAAAGTTGGCCTCTGCATTTTCCAGAGAAAACCTCTGGTTTATCACTGGCGGCACTGACAGCACATGCATAGTGCTAGACTTCTGCTGTTTCACACTTCTAGCCATAACAGCAACATCGAATATTCTGTGGGGAGATACCTGGCTCTGTAATGGCACTAATACTCAGGTAACCCGTGTGCCCTCATTTCCAGTTCAGTACATTGGGTCTAACCAACCTTTCTTCGATAAATCTTATGTCAGCCTAGGGAAAGAGTGTGCTTTATTTCTTTGCCTGGTCCAGAATCAATGATGTCTCAAAGGGATGAACTGTGCAAGCAGGCACCGCTATGTAATGCCTGTGATAAATTAGATAAATTAGGTTTTGGTTGAGAGGGGTGATACCTTACTCGAGGAGCCGCCACAATCCTTGTCAGGGTGGACCACAAAAAGTCCCTAAATGAATTTGTGCTTAACCCTCTAGTAGCTTGGCTCAAAACAACAAAAATTCCAAGTGAAATCACAAGGGACCAGGTTAGTCTAGCTGAAAAAATAACCTTCTAAAGTCCTGTGCAAAAAGCTCCGTCTGCAGTGGAGGAGGGAGCAGGAATAGGGTCATGGATGTTTATCAATTTATTCTGTATAGCAGGCGGAGTGGTCTTCGCTGTTGCGCGAAAATTCTGTCCAGAGTTGTGGACGGTTATTGCTGGAAATTCTCATTGGCGGTCACGGCAGGCTGTCGCTGCTGTAGCGTGAAGTGCAGATCTTGCATTGCTGGTGGTCTCTGTAGCCTGATTCACTGGAGCTTCACATTGGTGCAGGCGCCATGATCTTGTCACAGACGCACCTGTTCACCATCACGAAGAGCCCCAAACCTGAGGATTTCTCCTCTCCTTCAAGGAGGAGCTCCACTGATGGCACACCAAGGGCCTAGGACCTTGGAGGCACCTCTTGAGATCATGAACTCTCTCCAGCAAAGACCAGGAGGGCTCAGGCAGGTCCTTTAGCAGATTCAGTTGCAGCAGGTCAGCTGGGCGGTTGCAGAGAGGCACCTGATAGAGACTTATAGGTGCAGATTCCTTATCTTAGAAGAAAATTCAGCAGGCGTCTTCACTGAATCTAGAATTTTTTTAACAGTCCCATTGTGTGCCGGGACGTGGCATCATTTGGCTCTGTGTTTCGTCCTCACGTTGGAAGTGACATGGGCGGTGTCGATATAGGCGCCACCCCAGCGTGCGGAGCTCAGTTCCTTCAGCAGGCTCCCTACAGTAATTTTTTGACTGGATGTTTCAACGTTTATCAAAGTCTAATGTGCCTTTCTTCCTATCTTTTGGAGAAGTTCTGAAGAAACCCACTGGGTTGAAGCCTTGCTGCACCTGTCATTGACAAATGTCGGTAACGGACACTCACTTGGTGTGTCTAGTGTGTCTGGAGCAAGACCACACCTCCTCACCCTGCATTGAGTGCCAGACCATGAACCTTAAGGCTCTCTGTGCTGCTCTAGGTCCTGTTCTCGTTGGAGGTCACATGACTGCTCCTGGAGTCGCTCGTGTCGATCATCATCTTAAAGTAGGACCCCCTCTGGTAAGTCCCACAAGAAGGCAAATGAGTCGAAGCACTCTTCAGCTACCCCACATCACTCACAGTTGTAGTGTAGTTCCTAGTTTCCCACTAGGCCCTGCGCATTGGAATAACATAAACAGTAGTATCGACGTGGAACTGCGGATATTCCAGGCCTCCACTGACTATGCTAAACTTAATTGGGTTGTGTTACCAACTAGCTCAGAGGTCACTGGAAACTTTCTTCTCTGCATAGGAAGTGATCAGCTTCCTTGGCACAGACAAGAAGGGATTCAGCTTTCCAACAACCGTGCAACATGACAACTTTGCTCCTCAGATCAAGAGTCAATCTCTAGGGTCGTGTGAAACAATAGACATGTATTTCACTCAGTCAGTCTAGTGCAGTTTACTTTCACGAGATGTAGAGAATAGAGAGACGGGCGTTTGTCAATAAAGGGTTAACATTTATTGAACAGTCTTTCTTCTCGTACAAGAGAAATGTATTGCCACAATTGCAAGACTTGTTATTATAAAAAGTACGTACAGTAAGATAAGTATTGCGAAATAGAACTGTAAAAGCATTGATATGGTTTCTTAGCCATACAATGGTTTAAAAGTAATAAAACATATATACAGTCATATATACATTAGGCTAACATACTCAACTGGTGCTTCTAACTAAGCCTACCCCAGTGTGCCTGACCTAAGCCTAACACGTGGAAGGGGAGTAAGTAAGTAGCTTTAAGTTAAGTTGGTTTTGCCAAGGTTTGTTTCCAAGAATTCTCGTCTAAGGGTTTAGTCAACACCATACCTCTGAATAGAATGATGGAGGATTGGTATCTCCTTCAGGAGTCACTCTCGATATCCCAGTCACCCGCGAGGGTAGACCGGAAACGCCGGAGCTGGATTTCTCTGCAGGAGAAAGGCAGCGGGTCTCTTCAGCGCGTCGAGGAAGGAGGGGGGACAGCGTCCGCGGGCAGCTGGAATCTGCTGGATGTCTTCGCAGAGGACGGCTGTTCAGCTCCTAAGCGTACTGCACCATAGTTCGCGCTTTAGCAGCGATAATGGTATCAGCAGCTTCACCACCACAGGGACAGCAGGCTGCAGCGACAGAGTGCTAGATTTACCAACACGGGGTCTTGCAGGCAGCTGGCATCAGCAACAGTAGCTCGCATTGCTTAAGGCAACGTTGGTAATATTTATACCTGACAGGTGCCGGGTTTGACGCAAGTTTGCTGGACATAAGACGTCAATTAAAGATGTCACTAGGAAGTGATAGTTATCAGTTGCTCATTAGAGTTCCATTACTAATCAAAACACAGCAAGCGGGGATTTCCAGGTTTGCTGAGTTTTTATCTTGTTGAAGAACTCGGGGTGTTATCTAAGAATATCAGATAGTGACTACTGCTCTGTCATTGCACTAATTGGTCGCAAAGGAAGTGGCAGAGAGAACTATGCTGGAATGTGGCTCTGTTCGTGTGAGGCCAGAGATGACTTTTCAGAAAATCGCACTTGAACGGTTATGCCAATATAGGGAATAAATGGATTTATAGCCGAATAGGGGCATAAGGTCACAGTATCGATCAGGAACCTAGATAAACACGCAACACCCACTCCACGGGTTAATGTCCATCAAAATTACTAAAACTAAAGCAATTAGATGTATGTGTAACATTGCCCACCCCAAAATACATAAATGCATTCGAAATAGGCGTACTTGTAATACATGAATTTAGGTACTGTACGTTTTTTAAAGCATAGAAATCATTCAAAAATTATTGCATATGAAATCAATGAACGATTATGCAAAAGGAATTACACATGAAGTATCTCTGACAGAAGAAAAGCGAGATAAATCATCACATAAAAATGCATAGTAATAACATGTGTGCTAGAGGCTGGTGTAATGTTGTTATGTCTCTAGATGTGTTTAGAAATAGAAGTGTGAAGCTTCTGTTCTCTAAGAATAGTTTTTACGTTAAGCAAAGAATTGTTCGTGCCAAAAAAAAGGTCAATATTAGAAAAAATTGTCCAATTCAAAGAATTATTGCTTGAACGGGGAAAAATAGATTTCCAAAGTTCTTGGCAGTTTTTGTTGATCAAAACTGAAGGCCGAATTCAGAGTTCATGGGAACGCTGTGTGTCGGAAAGGCTTCTAAAAGTTATTGTTTCTGTACGGGTGAGAACATCGTATCAGACAGGCTCTCAAAGAATTGGTCTACAAATTCAGGTGATAGTTCAACCAAATTAGATAGCGCTGTAACTTGGCAGGTGTGAGAATGATTGCTGTCATCATAGTCGGGACCAGCAATGCTCACAGAACGTTGTACCTGGATGATGTTGCTTTTGTCACTCGCTCCACTGTTACCACTTGGCTGTAGTACAGGAGTCTCCACGAATGCCGTCATCAGGATTGGTAGCCGCTGGGGACAACACAATGCGTGAGCCGTTATTGGACTGAGCAAAGTATCGACGTCCATTGGTACTGCTGATGGAAGTGAAAGACAGATGTCCAACACGCATTCATCACCGCAAAGCATACACCGTAGCACAGGTAAAATGCAATTTTGCCATATCGGTCTGAATGAAAGGAACCAGGTCATGTTTAGATCTCTCAGCCTGGCCAATCCAAGGACGTTTAGTTATCCTGTCCCAGTAGCGCATTGCTAGGATTGTCTCTTCCATTCCCATGGGAGCTATGTCTGAGCCGAGGCTTGCCATAACGAAGCAGGAGGGTCAAAAATAGAATCCCTGCGACGAGTCCCAAAAATAATGGTATGCCGCCAAAAATGGAGTGCACAAAATTAGGAAAGATTCCCAAAATTGCCTGGAAGGGTGTTAGTAGTCCCGTAAAGACTGTCTTAAATATGCCTGGGATGCTTGTTGCACTAGACATGTTAAGGAGTTGGCTGAACATTTCTACGAAATGCACGGGGCAATTTGTTGATAAAAGGTCATGAACTTCAGTAGCTGTCCTTGCAACTAGAAGATCATACGTCTCTTTAGATGACGTTATAGGCACTGTTGTCTGTAAAAGTACAGATTTCATTTTGCTTAATGTATCAATTCGTATAGAATAGAGATTCAGACGAGGCCAGATGGGAGTCACTATGTCTGCAGGCCCACTCGGAAACAATGCTTGCATACAGCATTTGACCATGGATGTTACTTCTACTAGATAACTTTTCCCTGGCACGAGGCCACAACATCTGTGATCCGTTCTAAGAATGTAACTCCCGTTCGCGAGTTGCATAAAGAAGGGCTCTATCTGAGTTGCAGGTGTGACTAGCTGGTGGCATGAAAGGTTGTTTGAATTTCCATCACATGCTCCGTGTAAATTAATATCCTGACACAAAAGTATACCGCTTAGTGAATGTTTACAGTTCTCACCACTAAGAAATACATTTTTGTCGCTGTCACTATAGCAAGAATGAGTGTATGGTAATTTCCATTCAGATTTTACATATCCTTTACCCAATTGTTCATATTGGCCAGCAGGTATGTACTCAAGGCACTTTTTAAATCGGAAAGTTGTTATCGGAATTGTGATAATTCCGTGTATTATCCATTCAATGACAGGACTCTCTGCCATTGTCAATGGTAATCTCTCGAGTTTTTCGATGCTCAGGATTGTATAGTCTGCTCCTTTCTGTGCCAAACTGATCTGTTTATCAGTAAGGTTAAAACTGGAAAATAATGACGTTGTGTTGATTAAACGCCAAGGCACATAGCCTGAACGAAGATTTTGCAGCGTCCAGCCTAATTCTATAATAGAGCGTAATTGAGACTGGCCATGTTGTAACATTAACAAATCTCTGTCTATCACATCAAAGGCAGAGGATACAATATTGTCCAACGAATATATTCTGGAAGACAGAGTCATTAACCCATTGTCTACCACAGAAAGTGATTTCTCCAAATTAATACGATCAATTTCTCGTATTTTTTCAGCAGTTTCAATTTGCTTTACTTTCCAAGCCTCGTTGTAAGCAGCATAGATACTGGTCGCTATGAAACGCTTTTGACGCTGTTTGCGTGGTCCAAGAATGAAATCGTGCAAATCAGCACCATCTTTTAGTAAAGACAAGTGTTGCTTAATTTCAGCCAGTGTGGACGAGGTTAGCCATTCAAGGCAGAGTTTCCCTACACTGTATGTTGTTATAATCCCTGGATGCTGTCTCTGGGAATATCTCGAGTCTTATCTGGTCATTTTTAACCCCTGTGTTTTATTCAGGAATCTATCTTGACAGCTATTTGTGTCTGTAGGCCAGATTAACCACTTTTTCCAATCAGCATTTGTTCTGTTGAAATGTAAAATTTGTGACACGTCTAACTCAATATCAGCCGTTGCATTTTCTGGTATTGGCTTCGGAATAGACGGTGTTTTAAGGTCTTTGATCTTATCTAGGCCAAGACAAGATGTTTGGTGTATTGTGTCATTTAAAAATAACATTTGTTCTGGTATCATGAAGGTTCTAAATAGTGCTTCTATGCCTTGCACCTGCCAATCTTTTGTACCCCAGATTGTTTTCGTTTCAATATTATTTTTCCAATAATCAAAACCAAATGTCATCATTTTGTCATAAAATGCTTCTGAATATATCAATTTAGAATTTGTCAGCATTGTTTTCATTCCTGTTTTATCTAACAGTTTGTAATAAAACGTTTCTGCATCACTGGTGTTAAACCCTGAGAAGTATTTGAATTTCTCATAAAATGCTTTAGAACTGCTTTTAGGTGGTGTAGAACAATGTTCCCATTGATTATACATAAAAACATTTCTAGGCTGTGCAGATTTATGCAAGTAATTATCCCCATAGTGGGTATAACAGAATAACTGCTCATAACTAGATGAACCTTGTAAATAATCATGATCTGTGAATCTAGCTGACATTACTAAATCAGACATCATGTCATTAATACTGTTAAAGTCCCAATCATCAGAGAATGTACTAGGTGTCACAAAGTCACTTAAGGAAACCTTTAGTTGATGAGGATACTTCAGGATTTCGACTGGACCATAGATCTCATAGTCTGTTTTCTCCCATACTACCCCACCAGGTATTGGAATTGCTGTGACATTTACTGTTGACAGTTCTCTTTTCTTCACGTGGGACGATCTGTGTGGTTTCAGAACTAGGTTGATGTTCTGACTTGCTGTGTCCATTCAATTGTAATAAACTTCCCTAAAATTAAAACTAAAATTAGGCATAGTAGTAGTATGAATACCCCTGAGATAATCCAATGCTCAATCAACGGTGAATCCAGATATAATTCTTTGATTTGTTGAAGGAGTCCTGTAGTATTTTCTTTAGAATACTTTTTTGTTTCTGGCATCACTTCGGGGTCGTTTTGATCTTCAGAGAAGTTGTCGAAGTTGATGAAATAACCAGAGGCAGTTCTGTCAATTGATGGGATTGTTCTTTCAATCTGTCTCTCGGTAGCACTTTCTGATGCCACATCATTGTAGACTGGTGTTGTTTCTTGACGAACTGTTTCAATCTGTGTCTCAAGAGGCACGAGTTCCATGGCATTATTGCATAGTCCTTCATTGTGCACTGCAGGCTGATCGAATATGATTAGTCTTTCAGTTTGAACCTCTTGGATTGTTGCAAGTTTGGGTATTCTGTTGTTTCTCGGGAGTCCACTGGGCCTACTGTTGATTATAGGCCACATGCTTGTGGTTTTACCAGATCGATAGACACGACTCTGTTCTCCTTTTTACCAGCAAGGGGCGGTAGCACAACTGATCTTGTTCCGGTGACTGCCAAGACAGGTACTGCTTTTCTGTAAGAAGGCCCAAATTCCTTCTTAACCGCGATCTTTTCTCTGACTAGATCCCCAATCTTTGGAATCCAGACAGGCCTTGCTGGGGCTGTTGGGGTGGTGCCTCGTCAGTGGTACTTGGCTGTTGCTTTAACTTTATGTTGCTTAAGGATTTTCTTGTTTCATTCAGTTCCTGTAAAACAGCCAAACGATCTTTGATGTCAAAGTCTGTTGTTTTTTCTTGTACCACTGACATCTGACTATCGAGGTCCTGAACTCGCATTCTAATTCCGAACAATAGTTCGTATGGGCTGAAACCTTTTAGAGAATTTCTTGGCATATTGTTAAGACTAGTCTGGACACTTATTAAATGTTTGACCCACCCAGCGCCTGAACCTAATACCTTCGCTGTTATAGATTGCTTTATGTCACGGTTTTTTCTTTCTACCACACTATTCCCTTCCAGGGTATGACGGACAAGAATACCGCAACCCAATTCCCATGCTGGCCATGGCCTCCTTATAGGCTCGAGAGCTGAAAGCAGGACCCTGGTCAGAATGGAACGTGGTAATTGCGTATGTGCCGATATTGACTCGCAAATCTTTTATAACCGTTCTAGCGTCAGCCGAGCGCTGGGGGCCTCATTTTTTAAGTGCTTTTCGTCTTAATGGTGTACACTGGGACGCGCTTCTCTTCTTTGATTGCGCAGATAGACCGCCTTATGCTGTCTAGAATGGATCCTGAAACTACACTGGCCTGTTCATTTCTGCGATCTCGGTTGCAGTTTTCACAATTTTGAGCAAAACATTGAATATCTATACTCATTCCTGGCCACCAGTACTCTGATTGTAATTCTTTCAGAGAGGCTTTGATTGTTTGGTGTCTCAGACCCAACCCCATGTGTGCTTCCAGTAAGAGGAAGCCCCTCCTGCTCCTGTTTGGAATTACTCTGTCCCCCACTCCAGGGATTCGAGCAAAAGGAACGGAGTTTGCATCGATTATGTATGCATAATTGAGTGGATAGTTTACGGGCAGTGCTGCACAGTCGCCTTTTACGGTCGTTTTTACTGCCAGCATGGTTTCCCAGTCTATGTATTTATCTGTACGCTTTTTTGTGGCTACGGAAGCCGGTTTAGTTGCTTCCGCTGTGGCTGTATTAGCCAATGAATTCCCTGCAACGTGAACGCCATCACGTCGAAGACTCTGTGCGTGAATCACGTGAGTCTTTTGTAGTTCTTTGTGTAAAAGAGCTACCTCGTTCCAGAGCAGTTTATGCTTTATTGTGGCACCTGTGTCATCTTTGTAGTCGTTTTCGATCCAACTCTGCAGTTTATTGTTGTAAGAGTTGAAGCAAAAATGAGAATCGCACACTATAAGTGTCGGGAATTCACGTTCTGCATTTTCGAGCGCCATCTTTAAAGATCTGATTTCAGTTCTTTGAACCGAACAGTTTCTTACAGATTCAGTTTTTGTCACTTTCGGTCTGAATTTACCGCACAGCCAACGACCTTTAATGATCGCACACGCTGCATTGTAGGATTTGCTCTCTACGTTGAAATGCTGTACAAAGCTATCTGTATAGATTATACAGGTGTATTGTGGGAGAGGCAGAATTTCGATTGGCAGAGGATATTCTTCTTCATATCCTAAACCATTCAGTTCTTCAAATTGCGGGGCGAAATAGTATTTCACGTCTTCCGCTCCTAGAAAATCTATGCACTGTATCCATTTCGGATCCAGTGACACTGTAGGCAGGTTTACTGGGCTGAATAGCGCCTCGAAGGCGGATTCCGCTGTAAGGATATTAATCCGTTTGCCGTGTGCTAGTTCTCTTTCATTTGCTAATGCGATTTGCACTGCTTTCACAGTTCTTTCTGTGGGACTGAATGCTTTTTCTGCTTGTGTGTACAAGTGAGATTTAATTGAAATTGGTACCTTTTCTCCCTCATTAGAGGTTAGGTACGTGAATCCGCATCTTCCTGGGATGACTCGGATTACAAGATCGATCGTGTTGTCACGTGTATCTAATTTTGTTTTTGCTAACATGTCTGTTTGCAGTGATCTCAAAATTTCTGTGTGTTTTTGAGTCCAATTGATTTGTTTAAAATCAGGTTTAATTAGTTCGTAGAGAGGTTTAACCCTCTCCGCGTAATTAAGAATGTAAGTTCTTCCGAAATTCAGAAAACCTAGTATGGATTGTAAATTCTTCAGCGTTTTTGGAGCTTGGAGTACAGCGCACTTCTCTAAGAAGTTGTCCGCTAGGCTTTTCCCTTCACTTGATAATTCGTACCCTAAAAACAGTACTGTCAGATGGGCAATTCGGGACTTTTTAAAGTTGAATTTGTAACCCTCTGCTGCGAACCCAAGTATAATGGTGTTCACTCTTTTCAAGTGAGTATCCAAGTCGTCGTCTGTGAGATAAATATCATCTACGTAAGATAATGCTTCATCATCATAGATTTGTAGTAACTCTGTTACCCTAGCTGAGAATAGTCCTGGGCTGTTCTTGAACCCCTGTGGGAGTCGACAGAATTTTTTCTGCGATCCAAAAGCAGAGAAAGCGGTCAAATATCTGCTTTCTGGTGCAATGTTTTGACAAAAGAAACCATTAGAAATGTCTAATGTCGTTTTATATTTTTTCCTAACTATGTTATTCATTAGGGCTGCACTATGCGAGTTTTGTACTGCAAAGGTTTTGCAACATGTATTAAGGTGTCTGTAGTCCAAAACTAGACGATATGAATTGTCTGGCTTGGAGACAGGAAACAAAGGATTGTTCATTTGAGAGGTGCATGTTTCAATCACCCCTTGGTACTCAAGTTGATCTAAGATCTCCCTGACTTGTTTTTTAGCTTCTTGCTTTATGGGATACTGCCGTTGGGCAGTTGGTTCACTTTTTAATTGGATTTTGTGAGGAGGTGAATCCTCATCCCATCCTACATGATTTTTATATAATGCAGGTGCCTGGGCCACTGCCCATTTCCTTGCATATGTATATTTTTTATGAATCGGAATGTGATTCGAGAAGGCAGGCATAATCACTTCTTTGCCACGAGGGCACTCCCTGACAAACTCTGGGGGCCAATCTTTTTCAGCTAACAAAATATCATAGCCTTTTGAGAGCTTATCCCAAAATAGACCCTTAATTTTCCTAGTCTTATCACCCTCTATACGCAATGTTATTTCGTATATTTTATGGGGCTCGCTAAGTCTGGCGTCGGCAGTTTCAACTTGAATGAATTCATTCGTGTCCACTGTCTCCAGATGACTCATCAAGATCTTGCGCGCTATACTGATTTCTGATGCACTGTCCAACATTGTCAATGCCCACTCCCCGTTTTTCAACTGTGTCCTCCGTATTCTCGGCATGGTTGATTACTCTAATACTGGCTACCTTCTTTTTCTGAAATTGAGATTTTTTACTCTGAGCAGGTTCCTTGTCTTTGGACTTGGTGTGCTCTCCTGGGTCTGACCGTCCTCTTCTTTCCGAATTCTGTGGAAAAGATCGAGAGGGACGTGTATCAATACTTTGATATCTATCAGGTTTTTTCAGATTATCCCTATTTCTAAGGTTATATCTTTTCTCAGAGGGCTCCCTCTGGGGAGACTGGCGTTCTCGAGTCGGAGTTCTTTCCCTCCGTCGAGGAGACCTTCCTCTGGACTGGAAAACTTTTTCCTTGGGAGTGGATTGTTTATTTCCATCCCAGCTCTTTTTAGGAGTGTTTAAATTATTTTTAATAAATAATTTTTCAGGATTTTCGAGCAGTTGGGGCTTTACCGGTTTCCCACCCAAGCTGTCTCTACCTAATTCTTCATAGCATTTTTCTATGATTTTGGCAAGCTCAACAGGATCTTTTATATCTGTTTCCTTCAACTTCTGGCGGATCGCCACAGATGCTGCTTCTCCTTTAATGTTGGCTAATAATATAGCCGTGACCTGCTTGAAGTCTTTCAGTAATTTCATACCTAGATTTAAAGCGGGCTCTGGACCGAATTCATTTTGAATCTGTTTTAGCACTTCTGGTATTACCGCCATAGACGGAACACCGTATGTTTTTGTGTAAATGGAAGCAAAGACTGTACCCCAAGTTTCGCAGTCCTCCACGTGTGGTGCGATTCCCATCGGAAGGCAGATGGTCAAGATTCTGTGTTTCTCAATAGGGGTAGTATCAGGAAATACTGCTTCTATTTGAGTGATTTTCTGTGCTAACCAGAAAGGAATTTGTTCCCGTTTTACGGGTGTTTTACCAAGACATGACTGTATGTTCTGTGGTGTAATTTTATTAGTGTTCCCCTGATGAGGGGTCAGCTGTGGTGTATTAACAGCTGGCTGGACTGTTGCAGTCCGCATTACATATTGGACTAATTGCCTATGTATTTTTATTAATGTGTTTAGCTGTACTAACAGCTCTTCCTTTGACATTTTTACAATGTCAGGATGTGGTGTGTAGCTGGCTAGAACCGGCCACGTTGCTCCTGGTCTACCTAGTGGACCGAGCCTGGTAATGTGATCATTGTGTTTTAGGGCGCCATTAAACCAGAGCAGGTGCTCTTGAAATTTAAGTGGAATTTCAATCTCCTCGAAAGGAGCGTACTCTTCCTGGGGTTTCTCTATTTTGTAATAGTGAAACTCTTTTGTTCTAGCGTTTACCGCTGGAAAGTTTATCCATGAATAGAATACCTCTGTCTGCCGATACTCGTGAGCCTCTATCACAAAAATTACTGTACCACCTTGAGGTGTCAGTCCGTTTTCTATAAGTTTTAACGTTATAGATCTTCTTAAGTGGACCGGGATGATTATAGCATCCGGGTCTGTGTATTCGGGACCTTGCTGAGTCGCATCTGCTGCGGCCCCAGGGGTTCCGTTATTTTGTGGCATTGTAAAAATGCAAGGTTTGCAGAGTAGATCTCCAAGGAGACAAAGATTAGGTGCACAATATTTTGGAACACTGTATCCTTCAACGTTGAATAAACCAGAGCTTTACATAGGAATCTCTTCCTACTAAGGTCGGGCGGATTTTAACCTTTCACCCACTCCAGACGTCTATTGGAGTATTTACGGGAGAAAGGGGTGTGAAATATGCACGACTGAGTTACTCTAACTGTCTTGCGTTAGTTTATCGCCTTACCAAACGTTTGGGCGCCATGTAGTGTAGTTCCTAGTTTCCCACTAGGCCCTGCGCATTGGAATAACATAAACAGTAGTATCGACGTGGAACTGCGGATATTCCAGGCCTCCACTGACTATGCTAAACTTAATTGGGTTGTGTTACCAACTAGCTCAGAGGTCACTGGAAACTTTCTTCTCTGCATAGGAAGTGATCAGCTTCCTTGGCACAGACAAGAAGGGATTCAGCTTTCCAACAACCGTGCAACATGACAACTTTGCTCCTCAGATCAAGAGTCAATCTCTAGGGTCGTGTGAAACAATATACATGTATTTCACTCAGTCAGTCTAGTGCAGTTTACTTTCACGAGATGTAGAGAATAGAGAGACGGGCGTTTGTCAATAAAGGGTTAACATTTATTGAACAGTCTTTCCTCTCGTACAAGAGAAATGTATTGCCACAATTGCAAGACTTGTTATTATAAAAAGTACGTACAGTAAGATAAGTATTGCGAAATAGAACTGTAAAAGCATTGATATGGTTTCTTAGCCATACAATGGTTTAAAAGTAATAAAACATATATACAGTCATATATACATTAGGCTAACATACTCAACTGGTGCTTCTAACTAAGCCTACCCCAGTGTGCCTGACCTAAGCCTAACACGTGGAAGGGGAGTAAGTAAGTAGCTTTAAGTTAAGTTGGTTTTGCCAAGGTTTGTTTCCAAGAATTCTCGTCTAAGGGTTTAGTCAACACCATACCTCTGAATAGAATGATGGAGGATTGGTATCTCCTTCAGGGGTCACTCTCGATATCCCAGTCACCCGCAAGGGTAGACCGGAAACGCCGGGGCTGGATTTCTCTGCAGGAGAAAGGCAGCGGGTCTCTTCAGCACGTCGAGGAAGGAGGGGGGACAGCGTCCGCAGGCAGCTGGAATCTGCTGGATGTCTTCGCAGAGGACGGCTGTTCAGCTCCTAAGCGTACTGCACCATAGTTCGCGCTTTAGCAGCGATAATGGTATCAGCAGCTTCACCACCACAGGGACAGCAGGCTGCAGCGACAGAGTGCTAGATTTACCAACACGGGGTCTTGCAGGCAGCTGGCATCAGCAACAGTAGCTCGCATTGCTTAAGGCAACGTTGGTAATATTTATACCTGACAGGTGCCGGGTTTGACGCAAGTTTGCTGGACATAAGACGTCAATTAAAGATATCACTAGGAAGTGATAGTTATCAGTTGCTCATTAGAGTTCCATTACTAATCAAAACACAGCAAGCGGGGATTTCCAGGTTTGCTGAGTTTTTATCTTGTTGAAGAACTCGGGGTGTTATCTAGGAATATCAGATAGTGACTTCTGCTCTGTCATTGCACTAATTGGTCGCAAAGGAAGTGGCAGAGAGAACTATGCTGGAATGTGGCTCTGTTCGTGTGAGGCCAGAGATGACTTTTCAGAAAATCGCACTTGAACGGTTATGCCAATATAGGGAATAAATGGATTTATAGCCGAATAGGGGCATAAGGTCACAGTATCGATCAGGAACCTAGATAAACACGCAACACAGTCTCCAGACAAAGCAGTGGAGGAATGCCACAAATCAAGACTCTGCTAACAGGTGGTTCCTGTGCAGCCAGTCCTTACTCTGAGCCCACTCTGCGCTTCTCAGTTTCCCAGAGCGACCCCCGCCCAACTAAGTTATTTCTATGAGGACATGAGCCTAATTGTTTGGTGGTCATGCCCCATGTGTTCAGAGGGACCTTCGACTGGGCTCTGCCAGCGGTTTGGTTAGGTCAGAGGGCAATTCAAAAGTATACAAAGTTGACATACTGTAACTTGACATAAACATAGAGGGACAACAACACCATGTTATAAACTAATGCAACAATAATTTTATTCAAACAGTACCGTATAAATATTGACTTGTATAATTCGCATTCATCCTTCAGTCATATCTACAGTCATTCTAAAATCACTCTTCACTATAAAAATCGGTACAGAGAAAAGACACAAACAACACAATTGTGTCAGACTGATAATATCTCATATTTCCTGGTATATAATCAATAGTAGATAAAGATCAAATGAGAAATGGTCTGTAGCACAAGGATTAATACAATTGAATAACAATCAGTGGCCTGGTAACAGATGCACTTCTATGAGCTTTTCGTCTGAAAAGGCTGAAAAGGCCACAAAAGCGCTTGCGTAGTACCAGGAATAGCGCTCAAAAAATATCTATAGATAAGCACTCTAAATTTGATGGCTATAACGTTGCCTAAGTGTACGGGGTGTCCTGGAGCTATTGCTAATCTGTAATCGTCTATGACGACCCGCAAAACGTTGGATACAACACAGACAACTACCGGTACTCAGCGTGTATACAGGTACATCATAAATATGTGAATGCAGCGTCCTGTTACCAACAGTGATAGATAACCGCAAGAAAAAGATTATAAGAAAATCTGCAATAATTTGAGTAAAGTACGATGATAAACCAGATATGGCGCGTTCAGCAGCCGGACGACATCTGAACAACGAGAGCCACGCGGAAGCAGAGTCAGTTTGATTACGGTGCCAGTTAGTCCTCCGGATCCGTTGGTGTTTCCGGCTCGGCCACCGCCGCGAGTTTGACATCCATTGGGGACCGTTCCAGAGGCACTGGCCCTCATGCATCAAGGGTTTTTGCATTCGCAAACGGTGCGAATCGCAAAATTCGGCCGTTTGCGAATGCAAATCCCGTTTTTGGGATGCATGAAGCATTTTGCTATTTTCGCAACTTAAGAAATCGCAATTTTGCGATTTCTTAAATGCAATGCATGATTACTTTGAAATTGGGAATTCGCAATTTGGAAGGGATAAATTAGCATGAAGTTGAACTTCGTGCTAATTTACCGAAAACTTTCAAACATGCACTATTTGCATATTTGAAAGTTTTCATTTACACACACACATGTCCTTGGGTCATGTGTGTGTGTAAATTGCACTTACAGTTCAATTTTTAGGGGTGCAGGGAGGGGTTCTTTGAACCCCCCCTGCACCCTTGAAATTGCATTCACATTTTGCGAATCGCAATTTGAAATTCGCAAAATGTGAATGCCTTCCCATTGATTCCTATGGGCCTTTTGGCCCATAGGAATCAATGGGAAGGGTTTTCCTTAATTGCGATTCGCAAATTGTGAATCGCAATTAAGGAAAAATACCGAATCGCAAAATAATTTGCGATTTTTTGATGCATAGCATTTTGCGATTTCTTAATTGCGATTCCTTAACTTTCGCAATTAAGAAATCGCAAAATGTTACAATGATGCATCTAGGCCATTGTTCCCTGCTGGCACCGAACCCATTGTGATTCCCAACTCTGATTCAGAGCCCAACCGGAGTCGACCAGGACCACCCAACTGGAATCTGAGATGGAGACCTATTTAGCTGAAAAGCCCACTAAGGAACATAAAGTGGGGGAGGGGATCTGCAGATCCCTATGGCTAGTTCAACTCAGTGACGGCTGGTGCAATTTAAAAATGGTGAGGCAATAATGCATTCCCAATATTGGATTTAGTGAACGAAGCACGCCAGCCCAGCACTTTCAAGGAGGTACTGGGGTATTCTCTCCCAACTCAGTGTTGAAAATCAGAGCACATAGAGGTTCACTTTACAGCACATATATGCATAAGAAACTGACCCGCAGGGACTCTGCATCTCTCTCCATGGCCTGCCATTGTCAACTGGCTAATGGATCCAACACAGTAGTCACAGCCCACTGTCTGTGCGGACTTCTTCGCTTGTGCACATTATATTATCCCAGTGCCTGGTGTAGTCTGCAGTAACCAATCCCAACACTCAAGGGTTTAGTTAGTGCCTAATTTGTAGCAGTGGTTGCAGACAGGAACCACTGGCACTCGTTTTTCCTCATCGGACTTTGACCCAGAGCAAGAGAGAGAACAACACACACGGGAAAGGAGGGGGAGAAGAAGAGAAAGATGAAAAAACATGTCCAACCTGAAAGAAGGAGTTAAATGGTCCGGGAGTGTCTGGTGGTGGATTAAAGAGGCATCAGGCTGAAACAGATGTTCTGTTTGGGTCCTGGGCCAAGCCCTACACAGGCACTTCTATGCACAGTACCATTGCTCGCCACCATCGCCCCTCTCCCGGGGACCCAGCCGTCCTCTCCAGCACCGCCACCCCCTCAGAGCGTGGTGGCCCAGGCCTAAACCTCCCAGATAAATCCCGGCATGTCCCCTACCACACCACCAGATAGGGAATCCAAGAGGCAGGATACCTTCGGTAATAGAATTTTCTCTTCCGTCATCCGGGCACTGCAGTCTGCAAGTACAGCATACCTATTGGGATGTTCTTCCCATAAAGGGAGGGATCATTTTGGGCCAGTGCTGCCTATGGTCCCTGATGAGGCCCGGGTCATTCGCTCCAAAGCTGTTGCTGGCGGGAGAAATGTGGTGAAGTTCACAATACAATGCAGATTGGATACAACCGACTTTTTGGGGAGAGCCATTGCTTTAACTATGGCACTTCAACGCAATGCCTGATTGTGGAACACTGGCTTTTCGGGTATGTGTAAGCCTCCCTTACTGAATTGCCTTTGGATGGGACATACCTCTTTGGTGAGAAGGTGGATTTGGCGCTTCAACGCTTCAAAGACTGCAGGGCCACTGATGGGTTAGATCTCACTATGGCTTTATGACAGATGTGTTCCACCATCTGCCCCTTCTGTGGCAATGGCAGGGGCTATCAGCTGTGTCCATTCAACTAAGCCACCACAGGCAGCCGGCAACGCAGTCATTTCGAGGTGTGGCTGTGGACGCAGCTCCCACAGGCCTTTTGGGAACCAGAGCCAGAGGTCAGCCCAATCCATCCATCCCCTGGCAACCACAACCCAGAAGCCACTTTAGTTCCCCCATGGGCACCTGGTTGGTAGCAGGATTTGGTACCACCTTCACCAATGGTGGAAAATAACATCAGACAAATGGGTAATACTGGCTCATCTGGCCAAAGGAGCCATTGAGAGGGTGTCTGCATCAGAAGTAGGTTGTGGTTGCTATCCCTACTACTTTCTGGTGCCAAAGAAAGACAAGGGCTTTCTTCCCATATTAGATCCACGTCCTCTCCATTACTCCCTGAAAAGAGAGACGAAATCAAGATGCTAACCTTGGCTGAGGTCTTATTTGCTTTTTATTCTGGAGACTGGATAGTAGCGTTGAACTTGCAGCACACTTCTATATTCCTGCGCTCCCTTTCATCGTAGCACTTTCAGGTGTATCCTCAGGGACAGCGAGTCTAAGATTCGAGCTAGGATTCCGATGTTTCAGCCTCCATCCTAGATTTCTGTGAGACTCTGAGGCTGTTGGGCATCATCGCCTTTTGCATCCTGTTGGTAGAATGTGCTGTTGGCCTATGCTGGCGCTGCAGTGGAATGTGAAGACTCAGTGGGCACAGCATCAGGGGAACCTCTCTGTGTGGTCCAGATGTCTAGGGGGACTGCATAAGCTCTGCAGTGGTGGCTCACGGACCGCGATTGTATCAGTGGCAGACCTCTCTCCCTTCCCCGGCCAAAGCTCACAGTAGTGACAGATGTGTCACTTCTAGATTGGAGCAGCCACCTGGGAGAGGTGAAGATCAGAGAACTCTGGTCTCCCCACGGAGTTTCAGCTCCACATCAGCCTGTCGGAACTGAGAGTGAATTATTTGGCATTGAAAGCCTTTCTTCCTTCCATCAGGGAAAGGCTAGTTCAGGTGTTCATGGACACCAACGCCATGTGGTACTGCAACAAGCAGGTCGGAGTGGGGTCATCGACCCTGTGTCAAGAGGCCTGAACATGGCTGGAATGTCAGGACATTTTCCTGGTCGTTCAACATCAGGCAGGCTCGCTGAATGCCAGAGCAGACAAATTCAGCCGTCTATGCCTTGCGGATCACAAATGGTGTCTCCATCCAGAAGTGGTGTAAGGTCTCTTCAGAGATTGGGGAGACCTTTGGTTAGATCTATTTGCCATCGCTGAGAATGCACAATGTCAGCACATCTGTGCACTGGAACTTCCAAGGCTGCTCTCACTCCGAGACTTGTTTTATCTTGAGTGGCTTTGAGTACTCTTGTTGTACACTTTACCATTGACACTACTCCTATCTAGAGTTCTCAAGAAGACCGAGAACGGGCGGGCGCAAGTCATCTTAGTGGCTCTGTACTGGGCAAAGAGAGTCTGGTATACTGATTTCTTGAACATGAGTATCTGTCCTCCGATCAGGCTGCTCCCTCAAAGATCTCCTGTCACACCAACAGGGTAGGGTCCTGCACCTGAATCCGCGCGCACTCCACCTACATGTGTGAAGTTTGAGCGGTGACAGTGTTTGATCTCCCTCCTGAGGTATGAGATGTAATCTTGGCAGCCAGGAGCCCTCCCTGAAAACAATTTCCGCCTGCAGATGGAAAAGATTAGTGGCATGGTGGGTAAACAAATTATGGATCTTTTGTCTGCATCCTTGTCTGAAGTTCTGCTGTTTGTGCTATCCTTAGCTCGGGAAGGTTTTGCTTTGGGCACGGTTAAGGTGTACCTTTCCACCAATTTTGCCTTCCTGCAAATGCCGACTAAACTTCCCTGTTCCAGTTACTTGTTTTGACTCATATCCTTAAAAGTTTGCAACACTTTTCCTCCTACGCCGTTCATTCTGCCCCATTGGGACCTGAATTTAGTCCTCACCATCGTCATGTTGCTCACCTTTTGAGTCGCTGCACATCTGCCCTCTAAAACTGCTGACCATGAAAACTGTCATCCCTGTGGCGAAAACATCTGCCAGGATGGTTAGAAAATTGCAAGCACTTTCCATTAACCCACCGTACACGTCTGTCTTCCCTGACAAGCTGGTTTTTAGAACCCAAGCATTTTTTTGCCACAGGTTATGACACCTATTCATGTCAGGCAAAATATCACACTGGCCACTTCCTTTGCCCCTCCTCATCCTACCAAGGAAGAAGAGGGACTTCACCATCTAGATCCCAAAAGAGCTCTGTCTTTTTATATCGATATCACCAAAGACTTTAGGGTGTATGGTCAACTTTGTATTGGTCCTATGGGTTCAAAAAAGGTTAAAGCAGTTAAAAAAAAGAACCATCTGTAGATGGATTATCCTTTGCATTAAGATATTCTATGCAATGGCTAAAAACCAGCCCTAAGAGGATCTGAGAGCTCATTCTACCAAAGCAAAATCTGAGACCAATGCTTTGGCAAGAGGGGTCGCAGTTCTGTATATCCATCAGGCAGCCACGTGGGAATCACTACACACTTTTGCCAAACATTACTTCCTAGACAGTCCCGTCCAGCATGATGGGCATTTTGCTAGTTTGATCCTCTAGGACTGTTTAGTGTAACACAGTCCACAGACCCACCTCTGGGGAAAGATTGCTTTGGTATCTATTCTAAGTTAAGGAGACTGCGGCTAGAAGTCTGTAGCAGATGAACTAATTACTTACCTTCGGTTGCGCCTTATCAGATAGAGACTCCGTCTAGCGGCAGATTTCTTACCAACCCTCACATCCGCTCCATTCTGCGAACAGTATATCGTTTACACTCTAAGAGATCCTTCAGGACCTCATTGTGGCACATTAGTCACTTGCCCTCAGCTTGGCTCTGTGCTTCTGGTGCGGAAAAGTTGTCAAGAACTGAGATCTGTGTGGTCCCGGCTCTAGAGGCAATGCAAATGTCACTTCAGACGTGGACGACCATGCCATGTTGAGCTGAATGATGCCACCTACTGGTGCAAAGGGATTGCTAAATAAAATTCGGATCCAGTCTGACACCTGTAAAATATTCTAAGATAAGAAATCTGTAGCTAGATAGTCTCTACCAGGTAGGGGTTACCAAAGGTAAGAAACTTCGTTTGAAGCGTGTTGTGTCCCTGTAGTTCAGAACATGAGGTCAGTCAGCTGGTCCTTGGAGTCACTTCAGCCTTGGATGAAGGATACAGATCCTATCTTTCTTCTCAAAGAGCAGGGCAGACCTCAGGTAGCAGGGTAGTCCTTTGGCAGCACAGCAGTCCTTCTGTAATATCCACAGGCCAGGAGTGTATTGAAGAGTGGGTCTGAGCTTTGTATTTTATACCTGGTACCCCCTTTGACATGGAAGAAGCTTCTGGAGTTTCCCCCTACACAGGTGTCTGTAATTTCCCGTCTACCTGCCCTGGTCCCAGTATGTCTGGTAACATAATAGGCTAGTGTGAAATCCTTTGTGTATGAAGTGCGCTCTGTCTTTGAAGTGCAAGTGTGGTAGGTGATTGCTCCGCACGCCCCCATCAAGCAACGATGGCCCACCCTGCCAACACCCAGACCCTCTATTGTGATACGGTCTGGGAGAAATACACAAAGGCCAACTACACCTAGTCATGTGACATAGGAAACAGGCTGCAGGCACCAAATGGTTAGGACAAGAAAATGGCAACTTTATAAAAGTTTCATTTTCAGAATTGCAACTTAAATCCAACTTTGCCATTAAAGAAGGTTTAAAATTTCAATGCCTCAGACGCTAAATATGACATTCCTACCTGCTCCCACACAAAAGTTGTAACTTATTAAATGTAATAAGGTAATACAGTGTTATTCTACTGGATAGGTAGGCTTTGCAATAATGAAAAACAAATTTGAGAGTTTTTCACTACCAGAATATGTAAAACTTTTAACTACAACCGGTCCAAGGGCTGTTCTGGGCCTATTTTAGGGGTGACTTGTATGTATTAAAAAGGAAGGTTTAGGCCTGGGAAAGGGTTTATTTTAGACAGATTGAAATGGCAGTTTACAATTGCACACACAGGCTGCGATGTGAGGCCTGAGACATGTTTTTAAAGGGCTACTTAAATGGGTGTCACAAAATGTGCTGTAGACCCACTATTCACATTTAATTTACCAGCCCTAGGTATATGGTATACAACTTTACTAGAGACTTATAAGTAAATTAAATATGCCAATCAGGTGTATGCCAATGGTGCCATGTTTTAGGGAGTTAGCACAAGCACTTTAGCACTGGATAGCAGTGGTAATGTGTTAGAGTCTTAAGGCCTACTAAACGAATTCAGCAAACCATGAGTGGAGAAGGCAAAACGTTTGGTGTAAGACCACCCTAAGGCTGAAGGGTCTAACATGTCCCCCACACCCAGGTGAAAGTGGAGAGAACTACCTCCAGGGAGTTGTCATCACTAAGGCGAAAGTACCTGAATATAACATCAGCATTGAAGTGATCTGACCCAGGGCTGTGTTCCACCATAAAGCCCATTCCCTGTAGGGAGATGGACAACCTAAAAAATGTGGGATTCTCATCCCTCATTTGCATGAGCCAGTTGAGGGGTCTGTGGTCTCGCTGAACTCTGAAGTGAGTCCCAAACAGGTACGGTCTCTGCTTCTTCAGTGGCCAGACCACAGAAAATACTTCGCTCTCTCAACAGCACTCCTTCTCTGTTCTCTGGGGAGTAACCTTCCGCTCGAAAAGGTTACAGGTTGGTCTAGGCCCTCCTCATTTAAATATGATAATACATCCCCTATGCCATGTTCTGAAGCATCAGTCTGTGCTATGAACTCTTTGGAGAAGTCAGAGGCCTTGAAACCGATGATACACATGGCCTCATTGACGGCTGTCAGAGGCATTTTGGCAGGCCTCTGTCCAGTTCACCTTCTTGGGCTTCTTCCTAGGAGTCAGCTCAGGTAAGGGGACAACAATGGTGCCATATCTTTATAATATCCAGTGAGACCAAGGAAGGCCTTCACGTCTGTCTGATTTTTTGGGGGGATCCAAGGCCAGAATGTTCTCAGTTTAGGCCTAGAGGGGATGTACCTTGCCCGTGCTCACCAGGTGTCCCAGATACACCACAGTACCCTCCCCTATCTGGCACTTGCTCGCCTTTATGGTTGGGTCTACCAGTTGTAGGGTCTGAATTACCTCCTGGAGGTAGTACAGATGCTTCTCCCAGCTGGAGCGGTAGACTGCAATGTCATCCAGGTAGGCGGTACAGAACGGGTCCGTCCCAGCCAGAACTCTGTTTATCAACCTCTGGAAGGTGGCAGGGGCTTCTTTAACCCAAAGGGCATCACCAGAATTGGAAGTCGCCCTCTGGGGCTGAGAATGCAGACCTCTCTTTTGCCCACTCAGTCAAGGCAATCTGCCAGTACCCTGATGTGAGATCAAAGGTACTGAAGAACTTACTTAGCAATACCTAGTCTGGGGATGAAGTGAGCATCAGTTTTTGTGACTTAGTGGAGTCCCCGATAGTCCATGCAGAACTTAAGTTCTGGGGCAGTGCCGGGTGGGGTGGCTTTGGGTGCCAGCACCACTTGGCTTGATCAGGGACTGTTGGAGGGCTCAATCGCCCTTAAAGCTAGCACTTTGGAGACTTCCTCCTGAATGCCTGTCTCACCTTATCTAACAGCCTGTATATTATCCTTTTCACAGACATACTGTCATGGGCACACAAGTGTGTGAGCCCAGCGGTGAGGGAGAACAGAGAGGCACACTGCCCCAACAGCTGGCGACTGTCACACTGCTGTTCTGGGTTCAGGGTAGGGGAAAGGTTAACATCCTTCACTTGACATCCTCCACTGACCCATCGTTCTCCTTAAAAGATAGAAGGTCAGGAAGAGGTTTACTCTTCTCCTGCACCCCATCATCTGTCACCAGGAGCATGGTGACCTCAGACCTCTCCTAGTGTGGTTTGAGGCAATTGACCTGGCAAACGCTTAAGGGGTTTCTGGGGGTCTTAAGGTCCACCAAGTAGGTGGTCTCCCCCTTCCTGTCGTTCACCTCATAGGGCCCTGCCTAGTGGTCTTGTAGGGCCCTGGACTCCATGGGCTCCATCACCCACACTTTCTGGCCAGGTTGAAACTCAATCAGTATGGCTATCTGGTCTTACCTGAGCTTCATAACTTCCTGGATGGCTTCCAGGTTTTCTGAAGCCTTTTTCCGGAACTTCTGGGTCTGGTTTCTGAGGGCCAGAATATAGTTGACTATATCCTAGAGATCTAGTGTGCTGTTTTACCCCTGAGGAGAAAAGCCGGGGATGCTAGGCTAGCTTGCAAATCTTGATTTTAAACGCTGCTTTTTAAAAAAATTGTGCACAGACACTTTACTGAGGATTTTTAAAACATTGTGTGTACCTGTTGACTTGTTTTAACAATTCCTGCACTTTAGTTCTTGTCCTCACTTTGCCCACGCCGCTCCTGAAACCCTACTCCTCGCACAGCCGATTAGGTGCTGGTGCGAGAGAGGGGTGAACGCCATCTGGGGGGACGGCAGGGGTAGCGCTCTAGTTGCTGGCTGCCTCCCACCATCCCTTCCTACAAAATGATCATCACTCCCCGACGGCGCGCCAAAGGCAAGCCAGTCTGCGCCCGTCCGCGCCAGGCCGGGCCCAGGTCCCCAAACCTCTGGACAAAAGGTCCAGATGTTAAGGGTCTACTCCCCTGACATGCTGCATTCGCTCGGAGGATCAGTTAATGAGCAATGTATGATCTTTCAGAATGACAGGCAATGTTCCAGCTCGTGCCCTAATTGTAATTTACAGCTTGATACTCCCCAGCTCTGTAGACAGTTGGCTGCAGGCTGTAAGTCGCCTCAGACCTGGCGGTTTGGCAGTCTTAACTGCCGGTCTCTAAGTGAACATAAAAGAAACATCTATGACCTTTTGTCCGATGAACTGCTGGATGCCTTGTTCCTTACGGAGACCTGGCTAAATGATAGTGCAGGCCCAGATGTTGCGGAAGCCTTGCCGCCAAATTATGCCATTGTTAGAAGGGACAGACCGAATAGAATCGGGGGTGGCATAGCAGTCATATTCAAAAAATCATTGCAATGCACTCTTGAACCAGTTTCTCTGAATGCCTGTGAAATAGCCCTTTTTAAACTCTCACTGCTTCCTAATTTTACGTTTACCGGTTTGCTAGTCTATCGACCGCCCGGCTCCGTACAAACTTGGGCGACGCAGTTTCCGGATCTGGTTGCTTCTTGTCTGGTAAACTCTAGCAACCTTTCGATAGTAGAGGATTTAAATATCCATCTTGATGACCCACAGAATAATACAGGCATAAATCTGATTGATGACCTGGCAGCCATGCACCTCACTTTATGGAATACGGGGGCCACTCATAGAGGTGGCCATATACTGGACCCTATCTTTTCCAGCCTTCCACGGCTTCAATGTTTCCCCGCCCTGCCCCTACACTGGTCAGACCATTTTCTTACTAATTTTAGCCTGTCGGCCCCTGCGATTCTTGCTCCTCTTAATTCAACAGTCCTGTATGGTAATAGGAACTGGAGGAAACTTGATATGAATCTTCTTAAATCTGCATTAGACTCTAAAGTACATGATGTGATAGTAGATTCGGACGATATGGAAACAGTGGCCATAAAGACCGGCAGGTGGCTTATGGAGGCCATTGATGCTTGTCTGCCATTTGCACACAAGAAAGTCAAAGCCCATAACACCCCTGCGCTATAATTCAATGACTCATTGAAAGCTACAAAGTCCAAATGTAAACGTTTCGAGCGCCTTTGGAGGAAGGATTATTCTCCAGCGGCGGGTCAGAATTACAGGAGGGAACTCCGGCTTTATCATAAAGACTGTATTGCAGCTAGAGCCGATTATGTGGCGAAGATCATTTCAGCAGCCACAAATAAATCCAGAACATTATTCAACTTAGTTAAAGAACTAGCGGGCTCTCAAATCATTGCTGAACCTCTCCCCCTGAGTAATGTCCAATGTGAAGAACTGGCTTTCTTTTTTACTAGCATGATTGACACCATCTATTCGGATATCTCCAAACAGCTGGGGCTTGTGGTAAGGAATTCTGAGTCTGACTCTATGGATGTGTACTCTTCCCCCCCAGCCAGATCTGTCGTATGAGCCACTCACTTCCTGGACTGAGATGAATGTTCAAGGCCTTCAAGAGATAATAGGGAAACTGAAATCCGGATCTCTAGTCGATCCACTCCCAATCTCTGTTCTCAAACTCCTTGACACCGAGCAACTCTCTGTGATCTGCAAGGCACTCAACCTATCCCTATCCACGGCCACTGTCCCCACTATGTGGAAACATGCCATGGTTTCACCTTTGTTGTAGAAACCAACGACCGACCCAAAAATGTTGGCCAACTTTCGCCCCATCTCCCTCCTGCCTGCTTTCTCCAAAATCTTGGAGAAGCATGTTCATAGCCACCTCGCCCATTATACAGAAGCCAATGACATATTCCATCCTACGCAGTCAGGCTTCCGTCCTGGCTTTTTGACTGAGACTACACTACTGGGGGTGTCGGAATATATGCGCCATCTAGGGGATTAAGGGGACTCAGCTGCGCTGATTCTACTTGACCTCAGCGCAGCGTTTGATACCATCTCCCATAGCATCTTGTTAAAATCCCTCTCTGCCTCTGGTGTGAGGGGCAAGGCCTTAGATTGGATCGCTTCATTTCTGACTCAAAGAACATTTCAAATAACCTCAAACACTGGGTCATCTAACATCCATCTGTCCCCTTATGGAGTTCCCCAGGGTTCGGTGCTTAGTCCTTTGCTTTTTAATCTGTATGTAGCCCCACTTGCGCAGATCGCCGAATCAGAAGGCCTGACCTTGTTCACATATGCAGATGATTCGCAAATTATCTTCTCACTCTCAAACACAGATGGGAATTCCTCTTCTCCTTTGCAGGCAGGTCTAAGTAAAATTGCTACATGGATGAGGGAAACCCTACTGAAGCTCAATGGTGACAAAACGGAGGTGTTAATCCTTGGCCCAAATCCGGATCTTTGGAGCACCAGTCACTGGCCTCCAGAAATGGGATCTCTTCCCATGCCGTCGGACCAAGTGCGAAATTTGGGCATTATCATTGACAAAGGCCTCACCATGCAGCCTCAAGTTAGGAAGTTAACAGCCACGTGTTTCACCATCTTGAGATGGCTCAGAAAAATCATATGGATGTTGCTTGGAGACACGCAAAAGTCTGTAGTCAATGCCGTCATCACCTCGCGGCTTGACTACGGAAACGTCCTCTATTTAGGGTCCTCACAAGCTGTCATGTGACGTCTCCAGCTTGAGCAAAACGCTGCAGCTAGACTACTGTGCAAGTGTCACAGGAGAGAAGGTATGTCCGGGCATCTCAGGGCTTTGCACTGGATCAGAATCGAAAACAGAGTCAATTTCAAGACCCTGAGTTTCATGCACAGAATTAAATCTGTCTCTGCCCCGAGATATCTAAAATCTCTGGTGCACGCCTACCTTCCTGCCCGTTGTCTAAGATCCTCTTCGCAGGGCCTTTTCAGCGTGCCTAAAGTCCGTCTAGCCAGGATGGGTGGAAGGTCCTTTTCACTCTTGGGACCAAAGTTGTGGAATTCCCTCCCCCTCAACTTACGCACAGAAACAAGCTATGTCCAGTTTCGCAAAGCCATAAAGACCTGGCTGTTTAATCAATAACTTGTCACTGCCTCGCTTTAGAGTATTATGACCTGCTCAACAGCTATCTATTTTCGGCGCCGGGAAACCCTTTTTGGATAGCTGTCGCGCTTTAAAAGCTCAACATATAAATAAATAAATAAAAATATCCTGGAAGGTTGCTCCAGAGCTTGCTCCCACCCCTTCCTTACCAGACTAAGAGGTCCCCTAACAGGGTGGCCATAGAGGAGCTCAAAGAGGCTAAACTCTATTCCTTTCTGTAGGCATAGAGTAGGGATGGCAAAGGGACGTCCCACTTCCGCCTCATGGGCTCTGGTAGGTCTATACGCATGCCCTTGAGGGTCTTGTTAAATCTTTCAACAAGCCCATTAGTTTGAGGGTGATAGGGTGTGGAGACCTTGTAGGTTACTCCACATTCATCCCACATTTGCTTCATGACCGCTGACACAAAGTTGGTATCTCTGTCAGACATCACTTCTTTGGAGAAACCCCACTCGGGTGACAATCCCTGTCAGAGATCTATCTACTGCAGGAGCAGTCACAGTCCTCGGAGGTATGGCTTTGGGGCATCTGGTGGTTTGGTCTACCTAATCCATGATAAACTTGTTGCCTAAGGAGGTTTTGATGTCCAAAGTCCAAACAATGTTGATGCCTACCCTTTCAAAGGGGATGCCAATGACAGGTAATGGAACCATGGGAGCCTTGAGCTTTTTCCCTGTTTTCACACTTGACCTACATAATGCATATGAGTCTGTTTTAATCTGGGGCCCATAAAAGTGGAACACAAACTTGGCAAAGGTCTTGCCCTGTTTTAGATATCCAACCAGAGGTATGTTGTGAGCCAGCCCCAATAGGAAGGCTCTGTATTACTGGGGGACCACCAACACTCTGGTTGACACAGTCCCAGAAACATTTGCCTCCCTGTACAGGAGGCAATTAGCCCAATCCATGAGGTGATCTCCAGATATGTCACCAGCGACATGGACCTCAGATTTGTGCCTCAAGCCCTCTAGGGATGGGCACTCTTTCTGTGCCTCACAAAATCCTCCCTGGTGGGCCCACCCTGAACTTCCCATCCATTAGGCCCACAGGGCAGCTGTATCCTCCCCGGTAGGCTCTGAGCGGCTCCCTCAGGCACCCATCGACCGGAGTTTAGGAGGTTGGCTTCCCATGCCCTCTGCCGTTCCCTTTTTTGGATGCTGCCTGGGCCTCACGGGCAGCCATTACCGGGTGGTCAAGTAGAAACACTCAGGTAAACTTAAAATCCACAGGCATTGCCTTCCAGACAATGTGCTCCAGATCGTTACCTAACCCACAATCTACAGGTATTGCAGGGCTCACAGCTACCTTAAGAAAACATGAGACCCCCCACTCACAGGGTTGTGACTTTCCCGGTTGTCTGCTACCATGCCCAGGTGGAATATATTGGGTATGATTTGTTCCGAGGACACCAGAGTACCTGTGCCCCTTAGAGTCTCCACTGTCTGCTCTATGATGGTGACCAGCTGCCTATACTTGCAAATATTCAAAAGCACTTAGGCTTTGGGCACCGTCTCCTTGTCACCCAGGGACACTAGGATAACCTCTACTCACTCCTCTACTCTAATTAGAGCAATCTCTTCCCCAATCGCTACACCGCCAACTCGGGAGTCTGCCCACCAGTGGGATGGTGGGTCTGGGAGGGGGGGGGGGCGTGGGGACTGTTGCCTCTTTAGACACTTGGGGCCCTATTACAATGTTGGTGGAGTTGCCTACAACCAACACCGTTTTGGTGTGGGAACCAACTGACCATAGGTCGGTGGTTCCGAACACAGTATTACAATGCAAATGCATATGGTGCGGTCTCAGACTCCCATTTCTCTCTAGGAGCTTGTGCGGTGGTCGGAAACCGGCCACAGCACAAGCTCCCATAGAGAAATAGGAGTCACTGTGAATCCCCAAACCTTATTGTAGGCACCTCACGGTGCCTGCCACACGATGTGAGGATTTACATGGGGTGCACAATAGGTGCCCCCTCTGCCCCGAACCGGAGGCCGCTGTGAGAAGGGGGCCTTGCTGGGGGCCCCCATCAGAAAGCGTGACATGGAAAGCCTGTCGGAAACCGACATCGTAATCCTGACGGCGTAAACGCCATCCATATGGGATTATGAGGCCTTTCCGACGAGCTCCTTGAGCCTGTCCGTCGGAAGCCAGTCAGATTGACTGGCCGGTTTAAACTCTGACCACTTTATTTTTAATAAGGCGGTTGGAGTTTAAACCAAGGATGTCGGTCGGAAAGCCTCCGACGAGCGGTCAGAGGCTTTCTGACCAACATTTTAGTCAGGCCCTTCATATCTCCTTTTATGTGCCCAACACTCCTGGCATGTGGGGACATAGCTGTTGTGTTATCCCATAATCCAGTGCCCATGTCAGAACGGGGTTGGATTCCCTTCCCCTGAGAATTGTTTTTGGGGCCTTGAGAGAACTCCTTGTTTTTATTCCCCCAAACACCTCCTACCCCTGCTCTTTCTTCTGGTGGGGACTCTCACCAACCTTTTGGGAATCCAGCCCCCTCACCCTCCCTCACCCAGATGCCTTCTTAGACACTCTTATGCTGACCCAGAGGTCTGCCTCCTTAGCAATCTCCCTGGGGTCAGTGAGGTTACTAACAACTAGGTGTTGGCACAGCTCTGTAAAACAGGTATTGAGTACTTGCTCACTCAGAATCTGATTGTACAGCCCAATATAGTCATTAACTTTGCTGTCCCTCACTCAGCCAATTTTACCATGTTTTATGGAGTGAGCGCAAGCACTTTGTGCACTTTATCCCTGCTACCAGTGCTAGGGTCCCAAGGACAACAAAACAAATTCAGAAAAGCAGAAGGGGCGAGGCAAAAAGTCTGGGGAAAGACCACCCTAAGGCAGACAGGTCTAACAATGCCTCCACTTTAGGGCATAGTGTGTTTTTTCTTAAACCATACGTGTCTTGTTTTGTTAAAAATATGATTTAATTTCCATCAACATTTTGAAATGTATCTCTCTCCTTTCCCCCAGGCATGCTTGATGAGCTTGTTTGCGATCCTGCAGCTGTAGAAACTCTGCTGTGCTCCAGGTCCTCTTGTGTGGCTTTGATGTGCCAGGCACTTACTCACCTGCAGGAACTGCACCAATTGGTAATGCAAAATAATAGTTAGTGCTATGTGGAAAACATGTTAATGACAGGTGTTACTATTACTCAGTTTGATGGTATTCAATTAACAGATCTCAAAAGTCTGAGTTTGCCTTGCAAGATTTCAAATTCATGATCTGCCAAGAGCTGCATGTTTAATTGTTGGTACGTAAGCACAAACAAAAGAATGTATACAGTCCAGGAAATACTGTATTTGATTTCACAAATAATAATATTACAAAGGAAAATTAAACACTTCCTAATCATCAATAAATAAACATTAAGCATCAACAAGGAAAGGCCTCTCCCTTCATCCCAGCACCACCTAACTAATGATTGCACAAATAATAGTGCAGTCTTAGGTATGTCAGTCCTAAGATCTATAAAACTTGAGAAGGGGGATTTTTTTAAGCAAACCCCGTAATTGAGCTCACAAACCTGCATGCTTGTGAGAACATTTTCTAACTTCATTAATTGGTTTCTCAAGTAGTCTAGTTTTGTCTACGCTCTTTCCATTTTACGATAGTAGGGGCATTAGTCGAACACCAGCATTGTGCTATGTTTTGTTTGGTGATGGTTGGGAAAACCCTAAGAAACACCTTCTGATATCTCGGTAGGCCGAGATCGCCTGTGATATTAAGGATAGCAATGTGTGGGTCAAGTGAGACATGGCAACCCACCAAATCACTGCAGATCGATTCTACAGCCACCAAAAGTTTCAGATAAGTTGATAATGCCAACCCTTGTGTAATAAAGTGCCAACCTCAGTGTGACATCTGAGGAATAGATCGGAATCCTTCCGGGGAATCCACTGAAGCCTCTCATGTAATTATTTACATTTAATCAAGGGAATCCAGTCATTATTGCAATGTTTCTAGGTGCTGCCAGTGCCTCCCTCCTCTCCTCCTTCTCAAGACCCATTTCTGCCTCCCACAGTTCTCGGAGCCTGCCAAACGTATTGGGTGTCTTAGTAACTAATGATTTATATTTAATGGATGTCACAGGGTGAGGGTATACCACCATAGATAAAGTGCAAGAATTGTGTATCTCCAAGGACTCAGAATCCTGGCCTATAAGTAGGGTCCCCTCCAGTTCTAAGCAGCCATTCGTTGAGAATGAGGAGCTGGGGAGCCCTGTAATAGGAGAGCAGGTCAGCCATTTCCAGTCCTCCTTCATAAGTAGGTTTGTAGCTTTTGTGCAGGGATATAATGGGTGATTGTTTTTGCCGTAATAGGATTGTAAAGAGGCGGTCAGCTTGGTAAAGAATCTTTGGGGAAGGGGCAATTCTGTAATATATATAGTATGTGCGGTAGTGCCACCATTGTTATAATAGCGATGCGGCCAATTAGTAAGAGGGGGAGTGGGTTGCAATGAGAAATGCCTTGATGAAGACATCTGACCATAGGTGTTAAATATTGAGTAAATGCCAATGTAGAAGTATGAGAAATGCATATCACCAGGTATTTAAAGGATTAGCGAGGTATCGGACTGAAGGATTGAAAGGTTGATTCCTCAGTGTCTTTATGAATGTTTCATTGGTGAGCGTTCAACACACCGAGCCTTCCAGCTGCCGTAGAAACTTTATTCTAGTATAAACACTATGTGAAGGTAGTTACGCTTTTTTTTGTTTAAATTCTGTTAAACACACAGAAGGTGATGGGAAGAATGTTAGCAGTAAGTCTAACCACTGGCAATTGCTTGGAGTAGCATTCCATCCCATATTTCTTTTGCCCACCATGTCAACTCAGTTTGGACCCCGCCATATTCAAATCAGTCATCACCCTGCTCCAATAGGACCAGTCCAGCCTGAACTGCCAGGCCAATCCCCCCTGAATCGGAACACAAGCGATGATATGGAACGCGGCCCAGAGCTAACGCCAGTGGCTAAGATTAATTCAAGCATTCCTTCCATCACCTTGTTGTTTTTGCTTTTTTTATTGCCACATTTTGTTAGTGATTCTACATGAGGTCTTAAATGACTGCAAAGAACTGTCCCAAAGTAACCAAATACAAAAAGTATCTTGTTTAGATCATTCTTTATCTTTTGAAATTTACTAGAACTGGCATTTATATTGCTAATCATCCCCACCACCATGTAAAGCCCAATTGAAATGGTGTACGTTTGTTGTATAATGAACTTGCACGTCTCTGCTGCTGAAACATCACATTTCCCATATTTGTAGTAGTATAGCTTTATTTCGATACGGTACATATCATAAAAGCAGTACAAAGAATAAAATCATTTCAGAGATGCATAATATAAAATACCGTAGGGAATCATGATAAAAACAGTAATACACAAAATACACATTTAAGCTATCCTTACAGATGTTTACACTAATATCTGGACAAAAAAAAGGGCATTACTGGATCAGTAGCTTTCTTGCAGATCTTATACGCCAAGCCCAGCCAAGAAATTTTGCCATGCAGCATGCAAACAATGGGCGGGCATCAGAGCGCAGTATACGTAGGGCTTCTAGGTGTGATCTTGTTCCCAGACTTCTACACAAGGGCTTTAGCCATTTCAATCTAGGCGCTGCATAGACACTGCACTCAAACAGGAAGTGGGCGACAGACTCAACCCTTGAGTCGCAAAACGGACAAAACGCCACCGTTTGAAAAGGAGGATTCCAAGAGGAAGTTAACGATCCTAGGGGGAGAACACCCACCCTAAATTTGATGTAAAGTGATCTGTCTCCAGAGCTGTGGATTAGGTCCAGATAGGGTTCCCTGAAGGGGAGATCTTTAACTAATAAGAACTGGGCAACAGATTTGCAATGGTTGGAATTACGCATTCTGTTGTTTTTTACCCATAACCAGTAGGCGTTCTTTAGGAACTGCTTGGGCGGTGCTGTTTTATTGGCCCAGGCATCTCCTAATCCCAGCTCATAGAGCAATCGTTTTACCTCCCTGAACCAGGGTATCTTATTGCAACCTGGGAGAGACAACAGATCTTTCAGGGCATCCGCGTAACTACTCAATTCTGGGACATTCCATACCCGGGACCAAAGTAGCAAGGGGCGTAATTTTGCTTGCTCACAAATTGGGCGAGTACCTGCATCCAGCAAGAGGGGGATTGTAGGAGTGCTGTGGGGTAGCCTCATCAGATCTTTATGGAAATTATTTTCCAGATGGGCCAAGGTATCGACTCTCTGCGTACCCCACAGTTCAGCGCCATATAGAGCCCATATTTCCCATATTTAAGAATGCGTTTATCTGGGAAACTGCTGAACCTGGAAACACAAAGCTTTGCAACAAGCGCTGGGAGAAATGGAACAAAGAGCACTGTACTTAAAATATGGGTATGTAGTAGTAAGAAAATGCTAAAAAGCCCTGAATGAAGCACTTATGTGCAATATGTTTTTAACCAATGCATTCTGGACTGCGCAGTGCCTTTGGGTATGGGATCATTTGGTATACGAAAAGTATTCATTGGGACAGAATAAGGGTAATGGGATTGCAAGATATTTCAGCAGCAGTCTATGAAGTAGAAGCGAATGTTTATGCCCCAGAAAAGCTTCTTGAGGAAAAACAAGTCTGTGGCCCCTGCTTTTCATAACTACATTTGAAACAGTTCCTCTGGGCTATTCAATGTCCATTGTTCTTCAGATCTTGTTAATCAAATAGTTTACATTCACATTTAGGCAGCAAATGGCTGCACTTAAATGTAATCGTCAATATAAATGCTTTAGCTACTGCTGCTTTTGCAGATGAAACTCTGGGCTGCAACACACTTGTGTTCAATTTTTAGGCTGACCAAGGAGACCTCTTTTGGGAACCCTTCCGCAGTCTAGGAAGAGCGAAACAGGTTAATTCCAAGCTTAGTGAAGTAGTTAGTTAAAGGCTTCTATTTGCCTGTAAACGTTATCTATGAGTGAGATAGAATTTGGGTTAACTGGTGAGTGTAGACAGATTCCCAGCCCTTGGGGCCATGCCTTCATATCCCTCCTGAAGATATCTTAATTTGTCTGGCTGCGCTCAAGGTTGTTTTACTCTGGCACGATAATGAAAGGCAGATCACTAGACCTCTCCAAGAGCAGTTAGAATGTAACAACCTTATTCATCATCACTAGTCTGAGTTTAGACCAGTCAGTGGCATCCAAATCGCCCAAGATAACATCAGAAAAGAACTCCTATATTCATTAGAATAAAATGGGAAATCTATTGTCCTCCTGTTCATTGAGACACCCTAGACACACAGTTAGCCTTCAAATGTACACTGATTTGCATCTCCAGAAAATGCTAGTAAATCAGACTAACATCTGAGTAACATTGAGCTCCCAAAAGAAACTCATTAACAGGCTGCAAAGACTTCCCTACCTGGTGGCTAATTTTTGCTTGAATCCAAGGGTCTGCATGCACATTAAAACAGCTTTAAAATCTCTTCATTGGCTCAGAGTAAATTTAAGGATTAAGCCTAAATTCTTCTGTAATATTTACAAGGCCTGATGGGGCAAAGTGCCTGCCTGCATACAGAAAAGTTCACTACATTATGTTCCTATCAGATGCTTACATGGTGCAACAGCACATCTCCTTACACAATAAACCTTCCAGTGACCGAAGTACAGGGGAAAAGCCTCTTTGCGTCTGTGGCCCTTGACTGTGGAACACAGAACCCAGACATCTGGGCAGCGCCGAATTACATGTTTTTTGGAAAAGGCATAATAATCAATAAACAGTTCCATGAATTAGAGGCGAGTAACTGAAGAAAATCAGTCAGGACTGCACACTTATTGATTGGACTGTGACATCTCATATGAGCACAAACATTTTGTTCATCCTCAGCTCTCTGAAGGGTATGTAACAACACATATTATGACACAAGTCCTTACCCCACAAGTAAGTACCACAAATGCCATTTTCAGACACTTTACGATGAGGGACTTTACACACAGGGGTGGGTGGGGGTGGGGGGTGTCTGTGTGTTTTTAATAACGTAATTTCTATTTCACTTTAAAAAAGAGGCGGTTAAGGGACAGGGTTCATGGGTGGGCAGTGGTAAAGGGAGGTAAGGGTTTTTTAGGGTTCAGTGTTAGCAAGACAGGGTTGGACTGGTCTAAAAGGCAAACAAGTGGGTCTGTTGTATGGCAAGGTTGGCCAAATTTCAACTGTTAATTTCTTTGATATTAAAACAAATATTTCTTGTAGCAAACACAAATGCATGCAGTCTCTAATACCTTTTAAAATACTCATACAGCATGTCTTTACAAGACTAGCCTGATTTGCAAATGTGGGCCCCTTTTTTAGCTTTCTGGTTCACTAATGTGGGCCACTTATATTTTGTTGCCGAGGCCTATTTTTTATCCAAGTCTGACCCTGCAGAGATAAAAGTTTTGGGGTTCAGAAGTGCGTAGGGGTAAAAGGCTAGGTAGTAGTAAAGGTTGATAAGCGGTTTTTAGGTTTCAGAGGTGTGTAGTGGTAAATGCTGGTAAGGCTTTTTTGGGGTTAAAGTGTGAGTAGTGGTAAAGGGATGGAAAACAGTTAAAACAAATAAAGGGGAGTTTGAAGGTTGCACCCAACACAGAAAAATATATATATATATTTTTTTTAAAGTGATTTGGGGGGAGACACCTTTTATAAGTAGATATATAATACTAACAGCCATTGCCAAAGCAAGGTAAACTACCATGCATATCTATATTATAAACATTTATATTCCTTTAAATGATCTGATAGGCAGCACTGGATGCGATATAAAAATCCCCTAATTAAAACCATAGGTTAACAAGCCCTATTAATGTTTGGAAATTCTCACACATGCAAAGTACCTACAGTCGTGTGGCCATTTTTATGTCGTATCAATGCATTGTTAAATAGCTGGCTTAATTGTGATATAATGCTAACTGGTATTTCTGCTTGCATTCATATATACCCTTTGGGATTTAACTTGAACTCTAATTCAGCTTATCTGGGATCAAATCAAATGCAGTGGTGTAATAATTAAGCTGAGACCAGTTGATGTGAGATGTGTATGGACTCAGGTTTATTCATACAAAGCTCTATCCACCTTGCACCAAGGATATCCATCCACATTTCTGCTCTTTTCTCAGCAACTGCTTTTTCAAAGTTATTTTCCATTCCCTTCTAGAATCCTTACACATCATGTGTTCCTTCGCCAACATAAGATAGTACCCATCTCCCCCTTGTACTAATAGCAATGTAAACATAGTGGAAAATGAAATACGCCAAATACTTAGAGAAAAACTTTCCTAAAATAAAAACGATTGCTCTTCAATGGAAGAAAATTTGCAGCAGCCTATGACCCACCACCTTCAGATGTATATTTAACACCTTGAACCAAATCCTTCAGATATTCTGGCTGTAGTTGCTAACTTTCCTCACATTCTTCACCCCTTCATTCGTCTTTCCTTCATTAACATCTTCACTGATTTCAGCAGATTTCCACACCTCTGCTCCATTCATATATCATTTTGTGTTTGTACATCATTTTTAAATAGCTTACTTACTTCCATTGGTTTGAAAAACCTTGTGAGGCCATTCCAACCATTGGTAGTCCTATTCAAATCACCTCACCGAATGCTTACCATGGTTCTTTTCGCAGCTTTCCTCTTTCCAAGCCACTCTGTTCTTGCAGTCAACGTGTCACGTTTCTTACACCTCCATTGTCTTTAGTAAGAGCTGCATCCTTCTCCCACCCGCAAAAGTCTTCTTGATCACCCATCCAGTACTCACTAAGGTATCCAACTTATTTAAATAACGGAATAGGCATCTTACCAGTAGAAAAATGCTGAGCCAACTGATACATCTCGATTTTCTTTACAACTTCTTTCAATTTCTGTGTTTCACACAAGCACACAGAATTGTTTCTTTGAATTTTCGTTCTCTCGATCACGCCATTGATGACATTACTGGTATCCAAAGAACACCTGAACTCTACTTCAGGCCTTCTCAAAAGCCTGTCTTTTAAGTTCACCTACCAGACACTACCCTCACTGTGAATGGGCCCCAAAATATCCACTGCCACATCTTTCCATAGAGTATCTGGCAATTGTCTTATCACCTGGACCCTGTTGGCACAGCTATTATCTGCCCTCAAACACTAGCCACAATCGTTCACCACTATTTTTTCTGAACATCTAACTCAGGCCACCAATACGACATTCTCGATCTCTTTTGTTTTACAAATACTTTAATGCTTTATTGACCAATAATTCTCTAAATATTTCTAGAGGCACCAGTCTGTGACTCCTATACACCAAACCAGGGTTCTCCAAAGTAGGTGTTGGAGGGTCAGATCAATGACAGATTTTTAAGATAACTACATTCATCTAAATGGGATATGCTAAAAATCTGTTATGTATCCATCCGTCCAGGACTGACTTTGGAGAACCCTGCTCTAAACCTTCCTTCATGGAAATGTCATCCCTCACAATCCCCCTCCTCTTTTACAAAGCCCTTTAAGAGCCACCCCCCCTGTTGTGCTGCTTATATAATGTGTTTTTACCAAATATCCCAGCATGAATGTTGGGAAATTTTAAGCTCACAACCCCCTACCCCCCACATCTTATTGAACACGTTATGCCCTTTCAAACCCTCACTACACAAATCTTTGTACTTCCAACCTGCGATTATGTTTCCAGCCACCCTTTGCAAATTGACTTCATTCACCAAGATTTTTCATCGCCAGTGTAAAAATGAAGCTGATACTATATCATCTATATAAAGTCAGGTTCAGTCATACAAGCACCCCATCCACCATGAGCTGAGAAGGTTTATCAAACTGGGGCTTTTCCTTTAGCAACTACTCTTTCAGAGTTCTTTTCCTTTCCCTTATAGAATCCTTACACATCACACATTAATTCAGCAACACATAATGACACAAATGGGCACATCTTTATTTAATTCAGTTGACTTATTTTACTGTTAACTTTTCCTCTCCTGTCATTAAGCTACTTTCTTATTAATTCATATGAATTTGGTTCGGGAATTATATCAGCTTTTCGAAAATGGTAAAAAAAAATCTTCATGTATACACTTTGTACATTATCTATTTCTTTATTGTTAGTCTCTCTGTGACAGTGTTAGCACGTAGAAATCTGCAATGCAAATCATGTGGCTGATCAAAAGCAATTTTCTGTTTCACTCTTCTGAGCAAGATTTGCCTTGCCCCCTGCTTTTCATACGTATATGCTTTGATTGTACCCTTGATGTCGTCTTTAAAAGTGTTTCAGTGAAATGATCACGTGTGGGTTTCCTCCACGCTAAGTCTATTGCACTGTCTTTCCTTTGTTCAGTAATTTAACTATTTAGTTTTCCTTTCCTCTATTTGCAGCAATTTTCAAATCCTTAATTCCTATTAAAAAAACTTTACACACATCCTATTTAAAATTAGATGCACAAAAAGTCTAATCGGTGCCCAGAAACAACCAATACGAATTTGAGAAGAAAAAGCTGGATACTTTCACTGGTGTGCTTTTAGAATTTGAGTAATATTCTTAAATAGGTGGTATAGTCAAAAGAAGTAAGGCTACTGTAACACGTTGCATCCTTTCTGCTTCAAGTTTTTATATTTAAGTTACAGTAGTTGACAAAAGGCGGGAGATGTTTTTTTTTTTTTTGCAACAGCGTTGCCGAAATCTATATATTTGTACAATAGTAATTCATCCCAAGAAATGTTGCAGTGTATTTTTCACTTCACTTGCATTTCGTCCATCGTTAGTGACATACATTTAAGGCAATGCTAATCTGAGATAACCAACTTTTTTTTTAATTAGTATTTATTTTAGCAAAAAGTTAACTTTTTTAGTAAAATGGCTAATATCGTTTTCAGGATTGCATCATGATAAATAAGTATGTCTCACCTTTGCAGTACTATTCTGCTTTCTTTTATCCAGACTTCTCTACCTGAAGATTGGCCACATATGCACTTGTTGAACGCAGTGGTGGCAGTATTGCAATTCTGCATTGGCACAGCAATGGTTTCTTCCCCCAAAGGAGTCAAGATGAGCCAACTCTTGATTGGCAGCCTCCGAGTTCAGGGACTTGCTGTAGAAGCCTTAAGTTCTTTCTCTTGCTCAAACAGTAAGTTAACATTCAGATGTACTAACTATTGAATATGGGTTCATTTAGAGACACTTTCAGGCTTCTGAATGCTTAATCACTGGATAGGTATTGCATGACCATTGGATTTATGCAGCAGTAGGACTAAATTATGCAGCAGGGCTGACTAAATTATGCAACAAAAATGCTAATTATAAGGCATAATAGAGCACATTCTGCGGTACTAGTAGTGAGACATTTTGACATTTTACCACTCATTAATTACTGTCTGGGCAAGAGTTCCACGCTGTCAGTACCATTCAGTTTAACTTCCAAATACAGAAATCAGCAACTGAAAGTAGGCGAGGTAACCTTTGCAAAGCCTCTAGCCCTTTATGCTCATACCTTACAGCTATTGAAATATGAAAATTATACAAAAGATGGGTTATGTGGAAAGTGTGGCAAACCATAAATATGCGAACACTGATTGGTTACTGAAATGCATAGCTTCAGTAGCTCTAAGTTAACGCATAACAGTGTAACACTATTGAGTTGAGACTGGTGTTCCACTTTCTTGTTAGGTAATTACATTTAGTTAATTGATATTCAAAGTAATGAAATTTAAATAAAAAATCTCACTACTAGGGTGTTTTTAGAAATACAGTGTTGTGCTAAATATATTTCTTTGGGTAGAGCACCAGTAGAACATTTTTCATTTTGTTTTTATCCAGTTTTGGAGTTTTGTGAAAGCAGATCATTATTAAATATGAATTATTTTTTACTTTTATTAGGATTTAATTTCAATAGCAGTTTGCTTAAATATAATTGTGTTTTTTAAGGATTAAAAGAGATTTTGCATCCAGTCTTTGGCTGAGTATAAGACCTTGTTCTAAATAAAATATTTTTTCTATGACATGAATTACGACCTTTGTAAATTGTTCAGACAGCTAAAAACAGAATATATGGGCTACACAATTCACATGGATAGTGGTTTGAATACCCTAAAGGTTCCTGTAGCGCTCTTGTTCAATAAAGAGGTGATGAAAGTGTGTCCTGCGAATGCGATCTACACAGTTTATGCAAGATGATATTGTATCTGAATAGTGTATACCTTAATTGAGAGAACCAGTATAGTAAAAAAAAGAAACTCCCTCTTTTATACAGTTTAACCGAAATGCTTCTCTCTCAGTATCCTACACTAGATCCTCCATTACTTTTTGCCCAGGTTATTTTAGACACAAATAAATATTTCATGTTTCTCCTCTCAGGTGCATTTCTGTGGATTTGCAAGGCTTGCCACTTACCCTCCACCATGGTGTGCCTACAAACAGATTCTAACATCCCAGCTCTTATTCATTGTCTTTAAGTACTAGCAGTACAATATCATACTTTAAGTCCCGTTGGAACCCTTAAATAGCTATTTCTGCAAAGTAGAGGAGTACCATTCAGTACAGCGTTGCGCCCATGACGAAAAAGAAAATGCACTATATGGTATATATATGCTTGAACACAAACCACATAAAAGGGTACACTCATGTAAAGAAATCAAAATGTCACTTGAAACTAAAACTATATATTTGAAGTTTTTCTAAGGATGTGTGTGCCCTTACACAGAAAAGACGGACAATAGGAGGAGCACACATACCAGGAAATACAAATACAAATACAAAAACACTGACAATAGACTCATTGGTGGGCCACGGTGTGGGCCCACACAGACAGAAAAAAAAGCGTGAAAGGGGAACTCGGGAGTAAAGAAAGGAAGCTCATTGATTTAGTGGCACTCAATAAGCCAGAACGCGGAGTATAAACTCAGCTACAAGGAAAGTAAGTGTGTTTTGCACCGTTTAGACTAACATGATGAGGTGACAGCTCTTTTAGTCAGTACTCTTTGCGAACACATAGATCTGTTCTGTAAAACTCCAATTACTGAAGACTTGCAGGCACTAGTTGTGAAGTGCAGTTCAGTGATATTCGAGATGTTATTTAAAGAGATGCACCTTCAACTTTTTTTCTACATTTTAAAAGAGTTTCAAGTCTGATTTGTAGAATAATTTTTTTCCAAACTCTTTCAGTATACTTTGATAATGCTAGGCCCTGGTTTCCTTACTTTATGCACTTTTAATTTCCAGCCTTACAATGTTCTTGTTCCTAATGTTTCTGTTGAGATGTTTAGTTGACCATTATAGGATCTTCATTATTATTCATAAAGCATACAAAAGTCCTTCCAATGTGCAAATCATGTAACAATTTTTAAACCATGTAAACTGCCCGTGTAACTGCAACACTAGATTTTCATTTAAAAACAAAAAGGCTCTAAGGAGATCAAACTGCTCTGTCACTTTAGTGCTGCCCAAGTACCACTAGAATTTCAGCACACAGTACAGCGAGAGTTATCCCAGTTAAGCTTAGTTCACTTTGAAAGCCGCCTCCTGAAGGACATAGGATCTTGCCTCTAGATATTTACTTGCTTTCCTGCAGTCCTAACTAGAAAGAATGAGGTTTATTTAGTAATTTCATGAAAAAAATTACAGGTAAGTTAATTTTCTTTTCTGTCATGAGTTTTCACTATTATTTATAAACACTGACTCAAATAGCAAGACCATCTCTTCCTAAGTGGTGGGAGTACCAGATACTATGAAAACATATTGATATGGCTTGAACATCTAAGATGTATGCATACTCGGGTAGCAAAATGTTTTGGATACACTCTTGTAGGCTAGAAACTGAGTACAACTGGTCTCAGGCTGAAGTTATTTTTTGCTCTTTCATATTTTTTAGCCAAGTGAGAATCTTCTTAAGGAACATTACGTACATTTTGGGTTGCAACACCGTGTATCTTAGTTCTATTTCTCCATTGCCTGTTAAATGAACCATAACTTTTATTGACAAAAAACAAAGAAGGTAATTTCTAAAATCGCACAGCGATGTGGAATTACTATAGCCAGACGCCCAGGACATATTGTTTGGGGTCAAGGACAACAGGTTTTCATGTGTAGTTTGTCCTTGGGTCAAGTAGACCCAACCCCCTGCAGTTTAAACCCTTTGGCTGCCAGTTTGCAGTACCACATAATGGATCGGGGAAGGGCACTGTCTGCAGTTACGGTGATATGTTTGTCCATGTGTTAATTCTGTTCAAACTTGTATTTATGGTTCATTAATTGAAAGCCTTTATTATTAGGGTGAGCGCTCTAAGTACATGTTGTAAGCTCTGACTGCACTACTGACAGTGGTTCCAGTATAAAAATGTGTGCACATGTTTTCAAAATTTAGCAATATGGGGCTATGTAAAATGCTCCCAGAATGCTCTCTGATTTGATGCAAATATTTGCAGAAGCCTGAAAGCAAGATTGATGATACTTTAAAGTTCATAAAAAAATGAAAGCAGGAAAAAAACATGTTGCTAAACTATTGTAAAATTTCAGGTACATTTTCTTTGCAGCATCATTTAGTAACGTGTTGTTGCATGATGGTATTTCCCAAAAATATTCATAATTGAAAATCAGTTTGACTAAGATTATGGGAAACAAAAATAAACAAGCTTTGGCAAAGCCAGTAGGTCTGAAATTGGCAGTCCGCTTTTTAATTTTGTCAATGTGTGAATTATTTTGGCATTTTGTTTTTAAAACCTTACTGGTTTGGGAGCTGCTAGGCCATCACCATTAGAACAAACACTAACAAAAGGAAAAAAATGTCTATAAAAAGCACACAAGGCCACAGTAGTTACTGGCACTGAACAAAACTACTTTGTGTGCCGATATGCTCATTGTGAAAGAGCAGAATGCTGTCACTCACAGTGAAGTCGGCCAAAACAGAGAGAGACTATTTTAATAAACGCAAAATGTCATGGTAAAAGCCAAACCAAATTAGGGGCCCAATTATTAAACAAAGTCTAAAAAGCGCACCCATGGTATATGTCCATGCATTAAGTGCAGCTCTACATCATTCGTGAATTGCCAAGAATTTACAGAAGTAGGACAAGAAATAGTACTCCTAGAAAATATTTGTTAACTGCATTTTAGCATGAGCAAATGTGCATGTGTAGGTTTGCTCATGCGAAAATTTGAGTGTTTGAAAGTTCACTTTCCCTTCAACCACTTTTTTCCTAACTCTGGAAGAAGGTTTACGTCTGCCATTGTCAGGAGTAAATTTCCAACATTTCTCAGTATGGGAAAAGATTAGAGGAGAGTTGTTGAAAACCCTTAAAACATGCAAGTTGCTAGATTTGCACAGACTCAAAAGGACATTCTAACCTCGGAACTATTGCTTACCACTACCTTCAGCCCCAGTATGTAGATCTGTGGAAACGTGGCAACATAAGGGGATTGCAAGTATTCAAATACTACTATGTTATGAGCCCTGGCATAATCAGAGAGGCTATATCAGAGCTCTTTTATAATGAGATTGCTGCCATAATTTGTCGCTGCACTACATGGCACCAAAGGGACAAGTGTATTTTGTTACAGGACAAGTAGATCTATGAAGCAACCTGCCCCATGGAGACGTAGATATTTGATTAAATTCCACAACCATCGTCAGCAAGAAGAAAAAATGTGGAAAGATGAGAATTAATGCATGCAAGTATGAAAAAAGGTGGAAAGATACTTTTTGCTCAGTCCTCCGGAGAGGTAAAGGAATATGCACTTGATTTCTACCTTTTAAATAACACAAGTACCAAAAGCAGGTAACCAAGCAAGTAGACCTTTTCAAACTACTCCATTCGAACAGATAAAAGATTAACTTGAGCATTGAGATCAAGCAGGCTCAAGTGAAACAGTATGTAAACAAGCAGAGCTTTGTGTACTGGAATTCTTCTTCATTTGACCTTCCTACCTGTTTCGTAAATAAGCCCTTGATTGAATACTGTGGGTTAATATTTTTGGATCAAAAAAAGACAGTGTGAGGAGGATGATGGGGAGTGCTGTGATCCAGACTGGGCTCTCAAGATTGAAGTTTAGGCACCGATAACAATGGTTTGCATTAGTTTAACAAGACTGCTGATTTAAATAATTCTGTCAAAATGAGGAGTCCGAAATGATGGCACTGATACTTTCGTTTTCAATGGTTATGTTATGGCATTCAAATTCTCTTGATCCACAATACATCCAATAGTTCGGGTTAAAGACTCAGAAATGTTGTACTTGAAAGCCATCAAACATACTTTGACTTCCAATAGGGTTGCTTTCCAAAAAAGACAATACAGGACGTACAGGAAAAGCTATATTTGATTTTGAACAACACCAATGACTTTGGTCCCTAAAGGGTACAAGAGGCAATGCAAACTTGACTCTTAAAAATGTAGATCAACTTTCAACAGATGTCAAGAGAATTACAGCACTGAAAATTCCTCACAGGGCTTCTTTGACCCTCAACCTCTAAAGTGCTATCCATACCTTCTAGGCCAACAAACATTTCAAGACCATTAGGCATTGAAAAGATAACATTAACCCACGAGGCAGCCTTTTTGATGTAGATGCAGAATTCCTCCTAATGGCAGAGATGAGGTCAAGGGAGGCAAGTGCAAAACTGTTCAATATTGCTTACAGCAAGAAAAAGTACCCCAAACCTAGTTGTTAATACTGCAGGGTTCCCATCAGACAAGGCAAATAAGAGGATTCATGCTGTTCGAAAGAAAATGGGTCACACTTGTCCTATATAGTGACAGTCTAAAAGTTTAGCTTTATTAAACGTATCCGGTTACCATGAAAAGGGCCGTTGCTATTGTGAGAAAGCAAAGAACATCTCTAGTATGTACTTAAAGTCCTCTCTGGATGATGCAAATCAGGCATTAGGCAATTGAGCACACACTAAGTAATTTGAAAGCCTTCCTGGATTATGATTTTGGGTTTCAGGCCGGAAATCTAAGATGGGAAGAGATCACCTTATGCCGCCAGGTTTCTGTGTGGGATTATAAATCGGGTATGTTGCCTAAACTCACTGAATGCATCACCACTTTTCAGAAATGATAATAAAGTGAAGCACAACAACTTCCTTATATTGCAATAGCAGGTTTAGGCAGTATGTGGATATTTTCTAATCCCTTAGGTGGACAGATTCTAAACTAAACAGGCCCCAAAGGGCAATAGAATGCTGCGAGAAGTTATCACAATATTGGACTAGTATTTATTTGCAACACTAGATATCAAGGGTGCCTCAGTTAAACTACCAATGCATCTAAGACATTGCTGCTACCTTGGAATTGTTAGCTGGCAAACATCAGTTCCAAGGTACTTGCTACCATATACAAGTTGTATTGTAACTGCCTCGTATATGGTAATACAAATATTTAGATGTGATTTCTTCAAAAAAGGTAGAACATGATGCACATCATACTAGTTTAATGTGTTTAGAGTTCTAATTTGTTTTAACTTGTTTTCTTTTTTTTTTTAGTCAATGTCAAATGTGATTGGTTACCAACGATATTTGACATACTTCTTGCTTACTTGAAGAGTCCAGATACCAGCCCTACAGTAAGTGCATTACACTAATCTAACTGCCTTCTATTTCAGGAAGTACTATCGCGCTTAATCATTAAACAACTTCAGTATGATAGACTTATTCTACAGCTGTTTATATGGTTAGCATATCAGTATTACTATGCCATCCAGGCGTTTTTTTAATGTTTTAATTTCAGGTAAAGGCCAGACATATTTTTCAAAAGATGTTGAAGCTTTAGGCATTTCAAATCGCCCCTATACTTACACTTGCATCCAGGCACATGTTTCTCTGTCACTACTTCCCACACCAACGCCTATATTCTGCACTAGTAATTGTATTTATATTTTTTTTATTATTTATATACAATCATGTCTCACTTCATCTTAAATGTACATGTATTATATTAAAATACTTTTCATTTAATTGTTTTAAATGTATTCTCAATATTACCTGGGCTTGTGTGGATTATGGAACATGACATTTGTGGGCAATTAAACAATGGACACTTTCAGAAATGTAGTATTTGTACTTCTTAAAAATGTTTTCTTTTCTTGACTCCTAGACTGTTTTTACTTGACAGCTTAATGAAATGTATGTAAAAAAACAAAAGGGTAACCAGGTGATCCACTGAGGACATGTTTTTATGTTAAATAATGTATGTTAAAAGTGATTTTTTTAGACCTGTAATACTGAGAAAATACCCGTTTTACGATGGAAACCATAAAGGCACTTAATTCTCTTTTTGCTTTTAATCCCCCTTGACTTTGAAACGTCGATCCCTGTACAAAGTAGATATTGTGTTTTTATTGTCATAGCTTATCCAACTCATATTGGGTGCATAAGTTACTGTCTGTTCTTTTATTGGGACAACATAGCACCATTTAGGTGGGAACATGGGGCATATACTAAAGGATTTTGAGATTGCAAACCCTGCAATACTCAAAATCACGGGGTTACAACTGCAAAATATCTTTTTAGGTCTTGGCTACACAGTGCATGCACTGCCTCGAAGAGACCTGTTGTTTCCAATCTGTGGGCTTCAGCCTGCCCATAGGCTTACCATTTACTCGCTCCATTGTTGCGCTAATATCCTTTGTCCCCATTTGCCAATGGCATGCATGTCATGCTTCTTCTTGTGTTTATTTGTCTCCAGAGCATGGATCAAGTACTTGTTTATCCACTTCTCCCATTTTATGAGCTACTTTTTTCTTTGTGTTTGAGCACTCCACACAAGTCCTCGTGTTTTCACTCGGTCTGTCCTCCGTCTCCTTCTGCCTCTTTCCGCCTTCCACCCTCTCTATCCCAACCCCAGCCAGATTTCTCTCCCATCCAAACGGCTTATATTAGCCTGGGACTCATAAGAAAATAGCTCTCCCTATCCCTCCTACCCCCTCTCGGTTCGGTGTTGTCATCTCACCTCTCCCACTCCTGTCTACATTACTACAAAAAGCTCTATGCCAGTTTCTCGAATCTAAATTTTGCCCTTTACATGTCACCCCATATGCAGCACACTTGTGTTCTCACCAGCGAAGTTATCTTATTTAAGCTGTGCAGAGAGACATAGGTCAGTTCAAACGATTGCGGTTGTTCTTGAATACAAACCAAACATCTTATGTTTACTTTTATAATGCTTACTTATTTGTGAGTTTTGTGTTTCTAGTTTCAAGGTACTGCCGCTGCTCCGTGCCCTATACATCTGGTTCTTTAAACATTGTAAACAGTTTCATGTCTGCATTTCTTTTTGTTTTTTTGCATTTTCCTGTTATATGTTCATGGTGCCTTTGTTCCACCGACGTCAGCTCAGGTTAGACCTTCCTTCTATTGGCACCTCATGCACATGTTTTCTCCTCCCGTATACATGTAACCTGGTCATGTGAGCTTAAAGGGAGTTGTGGAGATGTCCTTTATTGAATGTACATGCTGATCTGATGATTTTCCATCTACATTATACCGATTTGTTTTTTTTTTAGTTCAGATTTTGTTACCATAACAACCCATGGTACAATTTTCGCTTTTGTTAAGTTGAATTATTTGGTACAGCGGGATGTTTTGCCCATCACTCCGATTTCTGGGAACAATGGTCATGTGCTGTGTTGCGCAGTTGTACCAAGTTAACCATGTGGATACCATTCCTATTTTTAATTTATCCAAGCATGTCATCGGCAGAAACTTCTCTGCTTAGCAAAGGTCTCTCCTACGTCATCACTGAGAGAGCTAATTTCTTTTCCTTTAAAACAGAGATCTTCCAATTCTTTAGGAAAATTAGGCTGAGACTTTTCTTCAGGGATAAAGACCCTATGCCACAAGATTCTTGCACTGGATTGAGACCACTTCGACTTTCTATCCCACAAATGGGATGATACCACCCGCATTGCTAGCCTTTGAGAAACTGATTATACATGGTGTTGATAATATTAAAACTACAAGGTCCTATGTTCCATACAATATTACTCTTCAAGAACACCAAGCTTTACTGGCTCTAAAAAAAGATGATTCTATTATTCTCAAACCTGCAGATAAGGGTGGCGGGATAGTAGTTCAAGACCGCACATCCTATGAAGCTGAAATACAGAAACAAATTAATGAAAACAAACACTACAGGAAGCTTAAAGCCAATCCATTTCCCCAAATTCGTAGAGATATTCTTCTGATTACTACAAAGGCCAAAGACGAAGGGTACATCTCTCAAAAAGAGTTTGAGTTCCTCAATGCAGACAACCCGAGAGCCCCGGTATTTTACACCATACCTAAAATACATGAGAGCACCACTAACCTCCCAGGCCGCCCAATACTATCAGGGTGTGGCTCTGTTCTCGAACCTCTAGGGGCAGACATAGATTACTTCATACGTGACTTTGTCCCTTTACAAGACACATACGTTAAAGATACAACCTTCATGATAAACTTAGTAGAGGGGATGCCCTTCATTCTAGGCTACGACCTACTGGCAACCCTTGACATAAGCTCCCTCTATACTAACATACCCCAAGAGGAAAGTATAAAAGCAATAGAAAGCCTCTTAGAAAAACGTCCCAAACCCACTCAGGTGCCCACCAGCTTCATTATCAGTATTCTAAGCATTGCCCTGCAATGCAACTATTTTGTTCCAGGGGGCCACTACTATGAGCAATGCTCTGGGACCAGCATGGGGGCGATTTTTGCCCCCAATCTGGTAAACATTTACATGGACCTTGTAGAACACCAATACGTCCTCAACAATGACAATGTGTACCACTCCAACATCAAATGTTGGAAGCGGTATATCGACAGCATCTTCGTCATCTGGACAGGAACAGAGTATGTTCCAGGACTTTGTCACTCATTTGAACACGGTACTAACTCATCTGACCTTCACATCTACTACTCATGACTCATCCATAGCATTCTTAGACCTTAACATCACCCATGACAATGGAGCACTTTACACCTCCCTACACAGAAAGACAACTGAAAGGAACACATTACTTTCCTACCGAAGCCAACATCCACGGGTTCTGAGAGACGGCCTTCCATTTGGGCAGTTTCTCAGAATCCGTCGTAACTGCACACATAAAGAGGATTACATGAGGGAAGCTGAAACACTTAGACAAAAACTCGTATCCAGAGGGTACCCGAACAGGCTAATAAAAAGATCACTAAAATGATCCTGGTACTGTCCAAGGGACGAACTTCTCAAAACCAAAGATAAAATAGTGTGCGACACTACCTTTTGTATCCACACTACTGAAATCCGCAATCTGATCATAAAAAAATGGGACATTATCAAAAGTATGGACCCTACCATCGAACTTTGCATACAAAAGAGGAAAAAACCTCAAAGACCATCTTGTAAAATCAGCCACTGACGCAAAGGTGAAGGCGCCAAACACCCTTACAAGAGCATAGGGCCTACCCAGTATCAAAGGACACCATAAATGCGGTAACTGCGTGTGCTGTGATTTCACATTCAATACCACTACTTTTGAACACGGCAATGTCAAACACACCCTAGAAGGCTTTTCCAACTGCAACACGCGGAACACGGTATACTGCATCTGGTGTCCATGCAATTTGGCATACATAGGCCAAATCCAACAACCAGTCAAGGCCAGAATTAGCTAACATAGATGCCGCATACACAGGTCGGTCCTCAATGCACCTATGGTGCCTCATTTCATGGAGAAAAATCATACAGCCGACCAAATCAGATGGCAAATGATAGCCATAGCTACTCTCCCAGAAAGAGGCTGTGACCTGACCATTACCCTTCAACACATAGAGTGCAGATGGATAGAGTCAGTTCAATTGAAGCAGGACTGAATTCGGCCAATGAGTGGTGAGGATTTGTCACAAATTTACACTGAGAATAGCTACTGCAAATTTTTAGATATTCCTGCTAGCAACCCACTGACGATAATATTTTAAACAGAAGATCCACACAGAACACACACACTCTCTATAGGTAGGGCCAACTGTCCCACCTGCCCCACTATAGTCATCAATAATACATAATAGGTAATGTCATTCTTGAGATACATAGTATGTGAGCATGAACCAATCCAGTTGTTCATGACAGATGGGGCTTATTATTGTTTGTTGCTGTTTGTTATTGTTGATAACATATTGTGTGCAATACTATCATCCACTTACCGGTTACAACAGTCGAATTGTATTACTATGCATGCGAGACAGTTACGCTGACAATATACGTTGCTGTACAAATTGCATCATCTTGCACACATGCGGTTAACAGAAATGTCACTATGCTCATACTGCCATGGCTCGCATATTTCCATACATCGCCATGACTCCCACAACGTTAATAGGTAGCACGTTCAGTTACGCAGTAACGTGACACGCGTGCGCTGGCAGACCCGAAAACGGTTGCCATGACAATGCAGCACAGATCGGTCGAACGAACGGTGCAGCTGCACTCTTCTTTCCAGCCTGTCCGGCGATTTTTCGCGGGAATTTCACTAGCCCATACATTTAAAAGAGAGTGCACTATGAGCTCACGGTGTCACCGCACTGAGAGCCTCATCAACCGGCAAGACGCCAGACTACTCAGGAGTCTGCCTGATTATCCATACGGAGATCGATCCAAGTAAGTTACGGGCATCGAAGAAATAGCTCCCTACACCATTACCCTACCGCATACCCCCCACAACCCCGCCCCCCCTACCCCCTTTCTCCTAACTAAGCAAAATCGTTCTGCTCACAGCTTCTTGACACCATTGAATGTCAACCTTGTGGAAACTACAGCCATCCGTCTGAGAAGGACTGAAAGAGTCCTCAATTCATTACTGACCGAGCCAGCTTCACAGTGAGGTAAGATGCATGCAGCACTAGCTAGAGCCCTGTACTTATCATTGTTAACTTCACAATTTTAACCATTTTCCTTTCCATCCCTGAACACACAATGCAGCACCCGGCTGGGTACTCATGTGAGTTCACTTTCCTTCCCCTCACCACATATGGGACACTCCCAATTCACTTAGGCTGCGCCCTCTGTAGATCAAGGTACTTACCTTCCGTATTATCCTCTCTAAATCTCTCACATATGTGCCAGTAAAACAAGGCCTAATTCTCTCTGCATTTTCTGCAGATATCCCCACATTATACTTCCTGAGGAGACCCCACATCCATAGGAGGGTTGAAACGTCGTCGACAAGTGTACAGAAAGGACCTTTAAGCAGCCAGTGTCACTATACACACAGGCTGTCACCATGTATAATTGAATGGTCACTTCTTGTACCTATGGAAACCTCTTGCTAAACTATTCACAGTTTATATTCGCTTATGGTTCCATGCTTCACTTGGGGATACACTGCACTAAGTATACTGCTTTTTGAATTTAAGAAAGTGATTTATACTACTATTGTATGTGTATATATATATATATATAACTAAGAAGACCTAACTGTGTAGAGAGCTCTTTTTGTTCACATACATTATTTGGCCCCTTACAAATGTATCCCCATTGTGCATGTATATTACCTAAATCATAGGTCTATCTTTCCGCTAGAACCACTGTCTCCCCGTATAAAACTATTACCCTGGTTCTCTGTGAATAGGGTTCCCCTGTATTCAGTAGTGTTGCGCAGTTGTGATGCTTTTAAGAAAAGCATGGTCTTATTTTTTTTTCACTTGTTTTTTTTCTCCAGTTTTGTGATCGTGATTATGGGTCATCTATGTCTATTTCTGCACGGATTTTGTGCTGAGTAATTTTTTGACAAGACATATGGAGACCTTGGATACCAATGATAGCTCTTGAGGGTATCTAACTGATTTGGTCAGTTCCTCATATGTTATTTAACCCTTGGTGGTAAACCCAGCTTCGCTTGCGGACTTTGCAGAGTTTCCCGCACTCTGCGTTACTCTTAGCTCGCGGAGTTCCGAAAAACTCTGCTTCGCGGAGCGGAGTGTTTTTCCTCGCTCGCGTTCACCAACGTCAAGTTGGGGCATGCAAGCGAGGAAAATCCACCTCCCGGCAACATTTTGTCACGTACGCTATCACCAACATCAGGTTGGCGGGCACTAGCGTGGAAAATAAACCTCCCGGTGAGATTTCTCAATGCGTGGGGGTCAGGTTTCTCATTGCGAGTGGTCACGTATGCTCGCGACTGCTCGCTTTCAGAAACTGCTTGTTCGCGTTGAGAAAGCTACCACTCGAGTAAAAGATCTACTCGAGCTGCAGAAAAGGTAAGCTTGCGCTGTGCATGGTGCTGTTTGCAATGTTTGCACAGTTCGGACAAGCATGCGGCACTGTGCAATCACCACGAACAGCATTTTTCTACCGTACTCCACCACTTGCGTAGCACCGCGTAGTGCGGTAGAGTTTTTTTGCACTTTGCGTAGTGCAACTCCGCAAACTCCAGGCAGGGTAATGTTATTGCTCTCTGACATTTAATTCAGGCTAGGTTCTACTGTCTATAATTTACAAATCATCATAGCTTTAAACCGCAGAAAGCTTGTTTCAGCATCATTACCAACATGTGTTAAATGTAATTTTCAGTGTTGTTGTGTTCCATACACAGTTGCATCAACGTGGCATTCAGAATCTTTTTGCAAATAGCGCCATGGGACTCATAAATAAAATAGCTTTCCCAATCACTTCCACCCCCTCCCGCTTCAATGTCATCCGGCTCGCCCCCACCCTCAACATTACTACAAAAAGCGATATGATGGCCAGTGTTGGCCGCGCAATGGCGCTTTGTTTTATTTACTTTAAGCCATCCTTAAAAAACATTTTACGAAGCCAAATAGCTCATATACTATTTTTTTTCTTTCAGATAACACAGCAGGGCGAAATAAAAGTAAAGCATTTTAAAATCCGTCTTGCAGAGAGCTCAAGTTTAGCACTGTGATTTCTATAAATAGTGACTGCGCTCTACAAGTCTGGTCATAGCTAGAGTACCTAGACATGTTTACATGCTCTTGGATGTGCCGAGGTAACAGGTCCGCAGACATTAGAATCCCCTTTCTTAAACGAGCCTCAGCATAATACAGGCTCTTTGACACCAACACCATTTGCTGCATATGAGGTAGGAGCCATTTCAATATGTTTGATTGAATTTAACAGCCGGACCAAGTGAGAGATCCATGATAAACAAATACCAACTGACATTCAGAAAGCAAAACTTGTGCTTGCGAATTTCAAAATTATTTTCATTTAACATGGTACAGTCTAGTGAATTCTGGTCTTATACATCTTAATACTTTTTGTTGCATATGCTTCATCGTCGCTATTATAGCCATTGTCCTAGTTTATCGATAGCACGGCCTCTTCGCTTTTTTTAGATGACTTTCAGCCATGCTGAACAGTAAACGAGCTGCTATTCAACATAGCTAAAAGACATTGACATTAACAATGCCTAGAGCTCTCGGATTGCAGAGCCCTTTTGGCTTTGCCAATGCTTGTCCTTACTTCCTAGCACCATTTTGCGATTCAGAAGTTTTTCCAAATCACAAAATGGGGTTTGCAATGCATATTGAATCACAGTTTGGAAGCAGGGTTCCTTCCAAATTTCATGTTGGTATGGTATGTATCAATGGACTGCTACCGCAGTTCCGGTTGCAAATCATTGACCAGATAATGACTTGCAGGTTTGGGGGCATTACTAGTTCCCATAGCGGCAGAGGTCTCCTTAGGACTCCTTCCCTTTTGTGAATCATGGGGCAGTTTTGGAGGTCTAAATACTGGTCCAGGAAATCAGTGCCCGATCTTATTGAAGTTTTCCAAAATGGAAACCTGTTTTGAAGCAGCCCTGGTTCCTCTAAAGAACACATGCTGCTTAAAGAAAGAAATGTTTCGTTTTGGAATGCAATAATAAGAATGGTGGTGTGCTGTCTCTAGAAGGCCTCCAACCCCGTGATTGGAACCAGTCACAGAACGTCACAAATTTTGACGTGCCTAATGAATCTTAATTAGGCAGATTGTTCTGTGACCTGCTGCTATTTGTTAATTTGAGAACTAACCCATAATCACATAGGTAGGTTTGCAAAATCTGATTAAATTTGCATAATGTTGATGCACATTTTGGGATCAAGATTTGCAAATCAAATTTTATCACACCCAGCCCCTAGTTAACTAGTACCCCCTCTGCGAGCCCTAAAAACAACTCCGAACCCCCGAGCCTTAAACACGTCCCTGATCCCCAAGCCCTAGAAACTTCCCCAACACCCCAGCCCTAAAACCGTCTCAGACCCACCCAGCCCTGAAAACAACCCCAACCCCCCCCCAGTCTTGAACCCCCCCCCCCAACCCAGACCCACTTACCTCAACGCGTCCTTTCCCGATTTTCCTCTTCTTGGGCCCACCCATTTCAGCAGCTAGACCGCACACTACCTTAACCATGCATATTAGTGGTTAAGGCAAGCGTGGTTGCGCTTGTGTTGTTCGGACATGCGTGGCTGGGCCCACATTATTCTAACCGTTTCCCGTCCTAACCCCTTACATGAAGGTTGCTCCGGGCTGTAGACAAGCAAATCACTACCTTTCCAAGTAGCTGCTTTGTGTGTATTGACCTAAAGCATTTCCCACTCTTTTTTATTTTCCTTTCATCACATCATTAGACTACCTACGGAGCAGATACGGTTACAAGGAGTTCCGGGTTCAGGCAGGTCTTGAAAAGCAAACTTGATTGTTGGTGGGTGGGTGGAAGTACAGTCATAGGTTCTGACTTTTGTTGGAGAACTGAACCTCAAAGTGATCATGTATTTGCAAAAAAAATGTATATAATTGAGTCCTAGTGTTTAAGACATTTAGATGCGCCCAAACCTTTTTTTTCTTGCTATCGAGAGTGGGACTCCTCAACCACTTCTGTGATTTCGTTGTTCTGAAAACAGCCAGGCTGTCTGCCAAAAACATACCCAACACAATACGTTATTCAAAATGAAGCCTGTTCCCGATCGCCTACCTGCCCCTGTGGTTCCCCAGGATTTTTCACCCTCAGGAAAGAGATGCCTACTATTTCAGCAAAAGCACCTCTGCATTTACTTCCTGCCAGTCAGGAAGTGCTTCACAGTCTGCATGAGCGCAAGAGCATTCATTTGGTAGGTCAGAGTACACTGGCAATGAAACTATTTTGCTCTTGAATGCCATTTAGGAATTAGTACTCTCAATGTTGCAATGTGCGTACCATTTAAGTTGAAACCATTCTAGTACCTGCCATGACTGAAATTCCCGGACGAGAGGCCCACCATGGCATTTGGCACAATACTCAAAATGAGAATGGGTTTTTCTTCAAACTAAGGAGCAGAAAAATGGGAGATAACCTCGTCAATGCAGTGTGAGGAACCTCTAGCTGTGAAGTTCACTTATTAAAAAGAAGGTGCATAGATTGGCCAATATCCTCAGTGAGTCAGCAACAGAAGTTATTGTGCATTTTTGGATAACGGAATTCTGAAAACATGGACTACCGTGATTAAAAGAGTGATGTCCAAGATACCGTGCAAGGGACAAAAATGGACCCACATCAACAACACAATTTCCCTCAAAGCATTGCCTCATTTGCGTTACCAATAACATTTATGAAGCTGCTTACTTCAGGTATAACGATTTCCACTTATGTCAAGTGTTCCAGAAAATGTCCAGTTTGCAAATGTACTAGTTAGTGCTGCTGGCATACACAGGCATTGGCGGGTTGAAACCTTACCTTTCATCTACAGTCACTTACAGGCATATGCATCAAAGTAAATACCGGTAGCAAATGGGCAGATTCTCAGAATCTGCCCCTTTGCTCCCGGTATTTTTGCATTTGGGATGCATCATCCCAAATGCAAAAATCGCAATTTAAGGAATCTCTAAATTGAGATTCCTTAAATTGCGATTGCATTTAAGGAATCCTAAATTGAGATTCCTTAAATGCAATGCATGAAAGTAGATAAAATAGCGAATTCGCTAATAGGGGGAGCAAATTACCATGAAGTTGGTCTTCATGGTAATTTGCTAAAACTTTGAAAAAAAGCACTTTTGTGCATTTTTCAAAGTTTCATGTTGCGCACACACATGCCCTTAGGGCATGTGTGTGTGCAACATATGGGCATAGATCTATTTCAGGGGTGCAACAGGGTATCATTTTGACACCCTTGCACCCTTGAAATTGCATGTGCAATTTGCGAGTACCTACAGGTACTCACAAATTGCTCATGCAATCTCCAATACATTCCTATGGGCCTGTAGGCCCATAGGAATGAATGGGACAGCATTCCTTAATTGCAACTAGCAATTTGCAAGTAGCAATTAAGGAATGTTTAGGAATCGCTATTTTAATAGCGATTCCTACATGCATAGGCTTTTGCTATTCCTAAATAGCGATTCCTTAAAAATCGCTATTTAAGAATAGCAAAAGGCTACGTTGATGCATCTGCCAGTATGTCTGTTGGTTCTATTATTTTCTCACCCTGGGCAAAATAGGTAGAAAATATTCCCTTTATAATTTTTTGCTTTCAACACTTTGGAGGGAAGAACACCTTTTCTTCTTCCATCTCCAGTCACTGGTCACTCACAGAGAAGCCGGTCCTGTTTTAGAAACACCGCTTGTCTCTAAAAAGAAGAGGATGACCAATGCCAGCTTTTTGCAAACTGCACAAAATCCCAACATAGTAATAGCCTGTATATTCTCTCAATCAATACGTTAGGGCAAGGAAAGGCTGTACCTCCCTTGATAGATTGCTATTTTATGAAGATTAATCAAATATTTTTGTTCACCTGTCACCTGTCATCAGTACCTACAATTGAAGAACGGGGCCTCCAAATCCACTTTTCTGCCGGACTCAAGTATGCAATCGTGTATAAGCACTGTGTACACTCTAGAGCATTTACAAACTTAACAAAGAAACAGGTCTGTGACATTCACTTAAGGTGCCCCTGGGAACACCAGTGGTGAGGGTGGCAGAGGCAGTGGAAAAGTTTACTGAAATTCTAAAAACATTTTCTACATGGTGTCTGAAATAGAAAATCTGATCGATGGGAAGCCTGCTACATGCAGATTGTTGAAGTCAAGTTTATTGCAAAAAAACCTAGAGCTGTCTTGTGGCTTCAGAGCATCTAGAAGCAATAGTTCCCGTCTGCTGAAACCACCAAAATTTCATAAAAAGAAATCTTATAATCAAACCTTCCCAGGCTTGGCCCTGAAAATCTGGAGCGCCCTTCCACCTGAAATCAGAATGAATTCCACAGTTGCCTCATTCAAGAAAGAAGTCAAAAGGATATTGATAAACTAATCTATACTGATGAACGCATGAACTATACTCCAGAACTTGATCTATCCCTTGCATGCACCCATGCTTACTTCTCGCAAACCACACTCTAACTCTGTTCTGGTGGTTGCTATCCACCTGGACCCTGTGGTCCGCTCCCTAGGAGAGATGTCCACACCTTGTCTGTGTTCGATGATGTTTATTTTTATACATGTCGCCTTAATCATTGTAAAGTGCTCTGATGGCCGCAAGGGTCTTGTTCGTTCTAAATAAAGCTTTATAAATTAAAAATAAAGAAATAAAGTGTGCCGAAATTGCTAATATGTTTTTTTATATTTTTTCGTGTGTCCTATGTGAGGCTTTCTGCAACCTGAGGACATGAGTCCAAACCAACTTTCTGCTTAATGTACTTCTGAGATGAGCCACCTTCAAAGCATCCTGTTTAATGACTAGGGACACCCCAAACTCATTTTAAATCTGCAGCTGTCTTGTATCTCCACGCTGTGGAGCGAAGGAACATCTCACCTATTTGAAGTCTCAATTCCAACTGACAATTTACTGTTCCAGGGAGCTCAGAAGAGAAATGTCTCAATTTTTATCATCTTGAAAGATTAAAAAAGAAATACTAATATTTTGCCATTCAGTAGTAGGGAATGCTTCTGCCACAGTTTATTGATACTTGCAAATGCTGAATAATTGGCTGAGTATCTCCTACTAAAAATGCATAGGTTTTGAATGATTAGACTTGGGGCACTCAGCACATTTTCCTGATTAGTTTTTGTGAGATTAATTTATTTCTGTTTAAGAAATGGAACAAAGTATTGAGTGTTTTTGTCATAAAAACAAACTCGACATTTTCTCATTACACTGTCACTATAAAAAAGGTATTGTAGTGAAGATGTGTTTGTAAAATAGCAAAGGATGAGCCAAAAACAGTCTATAGACCAGTTTCAAGTGTTTGAATGACATAGTGGCAACATTTTGAAAAATGTGTGATGTAGGACTGCCATAATACCCTGGCAGTCAGTTACTTTGAGGTATGGGTTTATGTTAATGTCTCTTCTTTTATAGATTCTGAACAAGTGCTTTCAGACAGCACTCAAATGGATAGTGAGCTCTTCTGAAACCGAAAACTTATCTGAACAGTGGGCTTATTGTGAGCAATTTCTCAAAGGTAAACTGTGTTACCCATTTAATTATGTATGGGCTCGGAGTATAATCCATGTTTTGTTAATGATAAATAGATACCGCTAGGCAATTCTGGGCTGGTGGAACAGTTGTTATTCTACATTGGAGCTTTCCCCCAAAGACTATGAGTTGGATTTTTGGAATAGGAAACACCCCAAGATCATACCCAAACCTACACCTACTCAAGCATTCTGCGACTCCCTGAACAATTATTTCATCGAAAAGATCTCCACTATAAAAGCCAGTATCCCAATACACATCTCCAACGAGACACCTTCCGTTACGCATAAGAACCCTTTTACTCTTGAATATTTCCTAGCCATTATTACCCAGACCTTCCTGGATCTTCTGTCCAAAGTAAAATCCGGATCCCCTACGTACTGTTCTTCACCACAAGTCCTACAAGATACCCTCTCCGTCCTTCCAAGCTCAGCCTTGCTCTTTTGAACTAGTCCCTTTCCAGGGTTGCGTCCCTAAAGCCTTCAAAGAAGCAATTGTGGTTCCCCTTTTGAAAAAACCTGGAGCAGACCCTCAGAGTTTGTCAAACTACCGCCCTATCTCTCTGCTCTCGAATCTGGCTATGGTACTGGAGGCCCTTGTGGCGAGGTGCTTGTCCAACTTCATGGAACAATCCAACTACCTAGACCCCCACCAAGCGGGATTTCGTCCCGCCCACTCTACTGATACGGTGAAATTGGCGGTCTTGGACACCCTACGAGACAAAGCTGCCAGAGGTACCCCTCAGGCCCTGGTGCTATTAGATATCTCTGCCGCCTTCGACACGGGCAACCATGGTATTTTGGTGGACCGTGTCAGGAAGGCTGGCATCCAGGGCTCAGCCTTTAGCTGGATCAGCTCCTTTCTTGAAGATCGCTCCCAGGCAGTCTGCATAGCCAAGTTTACGGCACCTACGCTAAGAACAACATGTGGGGTCCCGCAGGGATCCACACTATCCCCCCACCTGTTTAATCTTTATATTCTCCCCCTGATTCAGTCCCTGAAGGAAAGATAAGTGACCACTTTCAATTATCCAGATGTTTACAGTGAACGTTTACCATCGACAACTCACCTAAATCAGTCTCTGAATTCCAGGCTACTATGCTATACATCTGTCACTGGATGGACCATAACCACTAAAAGCTCAATCCAGGCAAGACTGAGTTAGTTCTGACTGGGTGCAGCCACAATTTCTGGCAGCCACACTACTGTCCCACGGAACTTGGGCCCCCCCCCACCCCCACCCCCACACACACACTCCCTCCTCCTCTGCCTAGAGCCTTGGTGTCACTATAAATAATGACCTGTCACTAAGAACGCAAGTCGGATCGGTGATCTCGTCCTGTTTCTTCCAGCTGCGAAAGATCAGAAAAATCAGCTGATTACTTACACAAGCAGCACTGATACATGTCGTGATAGCCATGGTGCTGTCACACTTAGACTATGCAAACTCAGTCTACCTGGCTATGCCACGTTTTCTAACCAAGCTTTTACAGATGGTTCAGAACCAAGCTGCTGGACTGATTGACCAGCATCCCAGGCCGCAATCTGCCACCCCTCTTTTAAGAAAGCTGCACTAACTTCCCATTCCTCACCAGTGGGCCTTTAAAACTGGCTGCCTAATCTTTAAATCTCTATACGGTCGTAGCCCGAAATTTATAGACAGTCTCATATCAAGGTACATTCCCTCACGTAACCTACGCTCAGCCCATCTTCAGCTATTGACTACCCCGCCTTTAAGCTAAAACGACAAGGAGGATGCAGTTTTGCCTCCTTGGCTCCAAGATTGTGGAATTCCTTCCCTTTAGAGATCCAGTCATGCACAGACCTGCGTTTTAGGAAAACTCCTAGGACATGGCTGTTTGTGCAGGCCTATGAATAATCTTTCCACTGGGTTTGGCTAATTCTAGACTCAGCGCCATGAAACCAACCAGTGTGCGTGTTCTTTTAAAACCCTTATAACATGACATAACATAACATCATTGGGAGGAATTCTATTACTTTGAAATTTAAAGAACGGTAGGGCAATATGCAATAGTGGCCCAAATTTACATCTAGTTCTCTCATATTTTCTCTTGATAGATTTGTCTCCAGTGCTGCAGAAGCGTCTGTGTAGCCCTGCCTGGGAAACCCGAGACTCTGCTCTGGAATTCATCACTCATCTGATCACCCACTTAAAAGGTGCATTTCTGAAAGACCTGAAGTTACTTTTTATTCTTAACATTTTATAAACATTGTTTCTTCAATGTACAATATAGCTTTGAAAACACTATAAACACCTAATCATAAAAAATGTGTTCTGTTGTAAAACTTATAATGCAGGTATACGTTTTAACTCTGTCGGAGTATCTTGCACTTGGCTAGAATTCATGAGATGATGGAGATCATTCCACAGCAAACAATGGAAAAACCATGCAGAATTTCAAAAACCTATTTAAGAACAACTTTATTAATGACTCTTATCAAATGCTGGATGAAGGGAGAGCATATTGACTGAGCCTATTGGATTTGTTATAAGTGTCTGATATAGTTGACCATTGCTTACTATGTCATCATGTCCTCCTGCTTCAGTATTGGGCCAAAAGTGCCAATATTGTTCAAATCTTATCGAAATGCACAATATTATGTGAAGATTAAATGCACACTCAAGCCTATAAAATGTCCTAATGCATAATATTTGCACCGAATATATTCAACCTGTACTTGGAACTACTATGGGTTTTTTGGAACCCTTGCCCAAGCATACAACTAGTATGCTGCTGATATGTGGATTTTTGTAAGTCATTAATAGTTTATAGTAAGACAAATTTCTCCAGTATTGGATCTTTCATAGATCAACATGCTGGAATCATTCTCCATCATTGAAGTCCCATGGTACCATAGTAAAGCAGTATGTATCAGTATCATAGTCTATCATAATCTATAATGGAAATGCAAAGTCAGTTTAACAGCTTATGTCCTTTTTGAAAAATGACCAAACTTGAACTATAATCAAACAGGAGACGGCACACTCTAGAACAATCCCAACAGAATGCTGAATCCTTCAGATTTTCTATCCCTTTTCATGGAAGGGAGTCTCCCTGACCTATGTTCAGTTTTTTCCTTTACAATTGAAGATTTATCTACAAATACTGTGTCTGAGACTTCAAAGAAAGGCCTCTTTACATCCTGCAAAACCTGTAGGAAGAAAAGAAAAGGCTACATGTGAATGATCCACACCGAGACTGTCTGTTCGAGGCATATGAGCTGCAGATTGTACACTTAGCATTAGATCGCCACCTGGTGTTGGGCTCGGATGATTGCATGTTGTCCTCTTGGAAGAAGTCTTTGTAGTCACGAGATAGGTGACTCCTCCTTTGGACGACAGTGCGCATGGGCATCGGCTCCATCCTTAGATTGTTTTTTTCCACCACTGGGTTCGGATGCAACTTTTCCGCTCCGATTCAAAAATCTACTTTTCAAGGACTTCGACGCGCAAAACTTTCCAAAAACAAAAACTTCAATATACATAGACTCGACCTCATCATTTCGATTCCGGTCGTCGACGCAGGCCTACCCACGTGGTGAGGCCTACACCTCATGGAAAGGACACCATTCAAAAAATGCCCCAAGTGTGGAGAAAAATTTCCACAAAGCAACCATCACGAGGTGTGTAACCTGTGTTTATCACTGGAACACGACATGTCGAGCTGCACAGCTTGTGCGTCCTTTCAGTCCAAGAAGACCATTCGAGATCGGAGGGCCCTATGACGCGAGATCAGCTCCGGAGCCGTTGGATATCTTGGACGAAGGTCCATGTGTCCCCGAGGAAGATTCCGATGATCTCCAGATCGTATCTGAGGCAGACGACGCCGATGACTCCATACCATCAGGTCAACGCGTGAGTACGACTGCCCCTACCCCAGCCCCAACACCTAAACCAAAGGCTAAGGTCAAAACTCCGCCTTCGAGACCGAGACATTGCTTCGAAAGACCCGCTACCGAGCTCGGCTCCAAAGAAAATATTAAAGCCTTCCGGTAGCTTCATACCAAGCAAACTGTACGTGCCGATATGGCCAGCTCCTTCGGCATCGAAACCGAAAGACGTCCCGGTTCCGAAAAAGACCCAGAAACCGTCGACTTCTAAAGACAATACAGCACCGAAACCAATGAAGCCTGTTTCTGATGCTTCCAAGCCGACCAAAACAGCTTCCAGTCCAAAATCTTCTGTGCCGAAACCTACAAAGCCTGCTACCGATGCCCCCAAGCCCTCGAACCAGGCCTCGATGCCGAAAACTATACCTTCGGTACCGAAAACTACGCCAAAGGACTATACAACAACTCCTAAGGCTAAAGAAAAGCAGAAATCAGGACCGGAGCCGAAAAAATTGGCGCCGAAAGCAATTTCTGAAGAAGAAGAGCTTTTCACACCTGATCCTTTGCAAAAGAAGATATACATAGACCCAGAAACAGGACATGTTTCCACCACCTCACACAGGAAGAGGAAGTCTGATGCAGCACCTACACCTCCAGTGCCTGTCAAGAAGAAGGACTCTGCCACATCTTCTATGCACCCTTCTTCTACTTTATCTCCCTCTCCTGCTGTCCTTTTAAACATTTCACCTCAAAATTCTCCTCTTCATTCTCCACAACATACACCTCCTCAGGATGCTGATGATGATTAGTATAGCATGGTGGGAGGGAAAGACCCAACAGGTTCACCAGACTGGGAGTATCCAAACCCACAGGATATACCAGATATTCCTGACCCACATATATATCCATCTAAACCTTCTCCTCCAGATGATTATATTGGGTTTGGACACTTGATTAATAGGGCTGCCATCTATCACAATGTCACCATGTATTCAGATTAGGCAGAAGAGGACTTTTTACTAGACACTTTTGAACATTCCCAAAAATCTGTACAAATACTGCCAATGATTAAAGGAGTTATTAAACATGCCCCAGAAGTGTTTAAAGATCCTGTGCGGGCTAGAATCATAAACCCAAGGATAGAAAAAAAGTACAGAGCAGTTCCTGGGGATCCTGCTTGCATTAAGGGACAGCTACCCTTAGACTCCCTAGTAGTTTCAAACGCTAGGAAAAGAGCAAATTCACAAACATCAGGAGAAGCACCACCTCCTGATAAAGAATCCAAAATCATAGATGCTTCAGGGTAAAGAATAGCTGCCCAAGCTAGTAATGCTTGGCGCATTGCTAATACACAGGCCCTCCTCGCAAGATATGATAGGGCTCACTATGATCAGCTAGAGAAGCTACTTCAAAATCTACCTGATCAATATAAGGCACAAGCAGATGACCTCATACAAGAGGGTAAGCTTATATCTAACGCCTCAATTAAATGCGCACTAGATGTAGCAGACACTGCATTCAGGGCAATAAACACCAGTGTCCTCATTAGACGTCACGTGTGGCTACGCATTTCAGGATTTAAGCAAGAGGTTCAGACTACTATCTTAAATCAACCATTCAACCAACACCAGTTGTTTGGTCCAGAAGTAGACACAGCTCTGGAAAAATGAAAAAAGACACTGATACAGCCAATTCTATGGGAGCTTTGCAGTCCACCCAAGCAAAAGGATCCTTTCGTCGCTCCTTTTACAGAGGAGACTCCAAACAAGCTGGAGCAGACAAGTCAGCTTCCTTTAAAATTAATACACAAGCATCCTCTAATAATGGATACTTTAGAGGAGGCTACAGAGGTTATAACAATAAGGGAAGAGGTTGAGGTAACAACAACAATCGATCCTCTTCCACCACCAAACAGTGACTTCCTTCAGCTCCCCAACAGCATACCACTCATGTAGGGGGGAGATTAACACAGTTCCTACCTGTCTGGAACTCCATCACAACAGGCAAGTGGGTAAGACAGATTATCCAGTATGGTTACTGCCTCATGCTGACAGTTACCCCTCCAAATATGCCTCCCAGACAGCGTCCAATGTCCGCAGAACATGTAACGATGCTCCAACAAGAGGTTCTCTCATTGCTACAAATAGATGCAATAGAGCTAGGTCCATTGCAACATCAAGGAACAGGGGTCTACTCACTCTACTTTCTAATACCCAAAAAGGATGGGACACTAAGACCAATTCTAGATTTGTGGCCTCTCAATCTGTACATACACTCAGATCATTTTCACATGATCACTTTACAAAAAGTGCTCCCATTATTGCAACAATGCGATTTCCTCACTACACTAGACCTCAAAGATGCCTACTTTCACATTCCCATTACCCTTCTCACAGGAAGTATCTCAGGTTTGTGCTACAAGGACAACACTATCAATTCAAAGTCCTTCCATTCGGGGTAACAACAGCGCCAAGAGTGTTCACAAAGTGCTTAGCAGTAGTTGCAGCACATCTCAGAAGACAACATATCCATGTCTTCCCTTACTTGAACGATTGGCTCATAAAGGCCAAGTCATTCAACCAGTGTGTTCAACACACATCCCACACAATTCAGACATTGCACAACTGGGGGTTTACAATAAACCACAACAAGTCACATCTACAGCCCGCTCATGTACATCGATACCTAGGGGCTACAATAAACACCAATGCAGCTCTAGCTTATCCCAGTCCAGCCAGGATACAGAGCATTCAAGCCTTAGTCACAAGGTTTCAAAACAAACGCTCTCTCCCAGCCAGAGTGTTCATGCAACTAATGGGCATAATGGCATCTTGCATTTTTATTGTACCATATGCAAGACTGCAAATGCGTCCTTTGCAGGAATGTCTAGCATATCAATGGAACCAGGCACAAGGACAACTGATGGACCTGGTGTTGGTAGACAGCTGCACGCATCGCTCTCTGCAGTGGTGGAACACTAAAAACGTGTCCAGAGGACGGCCGTTCCTCGAGCCTGTTCCACAAATAGTACTGACAACAGACGCATCCCTGACAGCATGAGGAGCACATCTGCTCCACCACACAGTTCAGGGAAGATGGACTGCTAGAGTTGCTAGCGATTTTCATGGCACTAAAGTCCTTCCAAGTACACATACTGAACAAGGCTGTCTTAATCCGGACGGACAACCTGACAGCCATGTACTACATACAGAAACAAGGAGGCACACATTCCCTGCAATTGTCCCAACTCGCCCAAAACATTTGGAGAAGGGCCATTCCACAAAAGATGTATCTTTTGGCAGAACACCTTCCAGGAGTTCACAATCAGATAGCCGATCTGTTAAGTCGACAGACACAACAGATTCACGAATGAGAACTACATCTGCAAGTTCTTCAACCATTCTTTCACAAGTGGGGTCATCCAGACATAGACCTGTTTGCCACACACGGAAACGCAAAATGCCCAACCTTCGCCGCCAGGTTTCCACACTCGTTGTCCAAGGGCAATGCGATATGGATGAACTGGTCAGTCAGATTTGCGTACGCTTTTCCGCCAACACCACTAATACCACTAGTGGTACGCAAGCTCAGACAACAGTCTCTCAAACTGATTCTGTAGCTCCCACATGGGCACGCCAACCGTGGTTCACCACACCAAAAACTGTCTCTCACACCATCAATGTTAATGCAGAACCATGGAGACATCAGGCCTCCAGATCCAAATCAACTGAATCTGGCGATCTGGCTCCTGAAGTCTTAGAGTTTGGTTACCTTAACCTGCTACCAGACTGTATGAATATCTTTAAAGAAGCCAGAACACCTACTACTAGAGCTTGCTGTGCTGCTAAATGGAAAAGATTTGCCATTTACTGCAATAATACTCAAATTGATCCCTTAAATGCTTCCATCCAAAATATTATCTGTTACCTTCTACATTTACAAAGATGTAATCTAGCTTATTCATCTATACTTTTACATCTTGCAGCCATTGCTGCATATCTGCAAAACAGACAACATATGTTGTTGTTTAAAGTACCAGCAATAAAAGCTTTTATGGAAGGATTAAAAAGAATTATTCCTCCTAGGTTACCACCCTCTCCAGGGTGGAACCTAAACATTGTCCTTACAAGGCTCATGGGACCCCCTTTTGAACCTTTACACAAATGTGAACTACAATTTCGCACATGGAAAACAGCATTCCTTGTTGCTATTACCTCTCTTAGAAGAGTTAGTGAAATTTAAGCATTCACTATACAAGAACCTTTCTTACAATTACACCGTAACAAAGTGGTTCTAAGAACTAATCCTAAATTCCTTCCTAATTACTCCTTTTCATTTAAACCAATCGGTTGAGTTACCAGTGTTTTTCAAAACCCAGACTAAGTAGCAGAAAGAGCTCTACACACACTAGATGTCAAAAGAGCTCTTCTCTATTACATAGATAGGACCAAGTCCTTTCGTAAAACAAAGCAACTATTTGTAGCTTTTTCTCCACCACATAAAGGCAATCCCATTTCAAAATCAGGCATTGCAAGGTGGATTATTAAATGTATACAAATATGCTATCACAAATCAAACGCACATTAACAGTTCCTCCTAGGGCGCACTTCACACGCAAACTAGGAGCCTCTATGGCTTTCTTAGGAAACATTACTGTAGAAGACATATGCAAGGCAGCAACATGCTCTACAACACACACCTTCACTAAACACTATTGTGTTGAAGTGCAAGCTGCAGTAGGCCAAGCTGTTCTTAAAACTCTCTTTCAAACTACTGCAACAGATACAGGTGACCAACGCTAGGGGAGGCACTGCTGCACAATCGATGCTAAGTGTACAATTTGCAGCTCATATGCCTCGAACGGAAAATGCTACTTAACAGTATGCATCTGTTCTTGGCATGTAGTGCTGCAGAGTTGTACACGCCCTCCTGCCTCCCCGGGACATGTGTCTGTTCCAGTTTCATCTTAATTAGATATACACGCATGGACATACTTTCTCTTTCTACTAACTCCATCATTTCCCATCATGGCGAAATAAAATCTAAGGATGGAGCCGATGCCCATGCGCACTGTCGTCCAAAGGAGGAGTCACCTATCTCGTGACTACAAAGACTTCTTCCAAGACGACAACAACATGCAATCATCCGAGCCCAACACCAGGTGGTGATCTAATGCTAAGTGTACAACTCTGCAGCTGTACATGCCAAGAACAGATGCATACTGGTAAGTAGCATTTTCCTTACTGCCTCTACCCTCAACATCAGGTAAAGGAGTGCAAAATATGTCGCAGTTTCTCTTCTAAAACCTTAAATGACAGTGAGGGAAGGCTGTTCTGTTATGTTATGTTATGTTAAGGTAAGCTTATAAAGCGCTCTGTCACCGTGGGTTTCCTGGTGCTGATCTGGTGCTGAGGGGGGCAAGGGAGATTAGCTAGATTGTGGGAAGAGCCATGTTTTTAAAGATTTGTGAAATTGAATGAGTGAATTGGAGGATTTAAGCAGGGGAGGGAGAGAGTTCCAGAATTTAGGGGCCAAATGTGCGAATCTCCGGCCTCCGGATCTGCAGAGTTTGATAGAGGGAACAACCAGGAGGTGGAGGTGAGAAGATCTGAGGTTACGTGAAGGGCAGTAGGGACTGATAAGGGATTTCAGGAAGGCAGGGCAGGGACCGGTTAAAGATTTGAAGGTGAGGCAGCCGATCTTGAAGGCTACCCTCGAAATGACAGGAAGCCAATGCAATTTGGTAAGAAGAGGTTTAGCGGATTGCCATTTCGGGATCCCGAAGGCCAATCTCGCCGCTTGGTTCTGGACGATCTGTAATCTAAAGAGAAGGGTCTTAAGCAGACCGTGGTAGATAGAGTTCGAGAAATCCAGGCGGGAGAGGACGAGAGCCATGATGACTTGAATCAGGGCTTCGGGAGTCAGGAGATAGGCCACCTTCCTGATCCTGCGCAGCTGATACATGCAGGAAGAGACCACCATCCCTATCTGGGGCTTGAGGGATAGCTCGGAGTCAATGGTGACCCCGAGGCTCTTCACCGAGGCCGCAGGGGTGGGGGGAGGGCCAAGCTCTGCCGGCCAGAAGTGCGGACCCCAGTGGGTAGAGCTCTTGCCAGGGAGAAGGAGCTCCGTCTTCCCGGGGTTCAATTTGAGTTGATTCTGGCTCATCCACTGGAGAATGTGGGACATGACCGCCTGAAAATTAGAAATAGCAGAAGAAGAGTTAAGAGGAAAGATGAGTTGCAGGTCGTCAGCGTAGTTAAAGATGGTGACGTCCCACTGCCTTAGAGAAAAGAGAAGAGGTCGGAGATACAGATTGAAGAGAAGAGGGGATAAGGAGGAGCCCTGGGGGACCCCGCAGAGTGAACGCTCCCTAGGTGCCCTGAAGGTACCCAAGCTGACTGTCTGAGACCTCCCGGTCAGAAAGGATTCGACCCATGCCAGCGCCAGGCCCTGGATGCCGGCCTGCTCGACACGGTGGAGAAGGATGTTATGGTCCACCGTGTCGAAGGCGGCCGACAGATCTAAAAGTACCAGGGCCTGGGGGGTACCCCTGTCAGCGCCGTCTCTCAGAGCGTCCAACACGGCCAAGATCACTGACTCCATGGAGTCTGAAACCGGCCTGGTTGGCCTCAAGAAAGTTGGAGTTCTGGATGAACTGTGAGAGACAGGCGGTGACGTGGGCTTCCAGGATTTTAGAGAAATAGGGCAGGAGGGAGATAGGCAGGTAGTTCGCCAGGACTGCGGGGTCGGCTCCGGGCTTCTTCAGTAGAGGCACCAGGACGGCCTCCTTAAAAGAGCTGGGCACCGTGCCAGAAGGGAGAGTAGAATTCAGCAGAGGGAGGATACAGTCAGGTAAAGTAAGGCAGATGTCCCGTAGTATGGATGGTGGACAACAGTCGTCCGGTGAGCCAGACTTGACACGAACGGCCAGTGTGGCCAAGGATTCAGGATCAAGAGAGGGGAAGTGTGTAAGGGAGAGTGCATTATGAGGGGGACAAACAGAATCAGCGCCAGGGAAGGTGACCGGGATAGTGTCCTTAATCATAACAATTTTCTCTAAGAAAAACGTGCTGAGCGCATTGCATGATTCCTGCGTATTAGCCTGGGTCGGGAGCGTCCTGGAGTCAGAAGTAAATTCGTCGAGGACTTTGAAAATCTCCTTCGATTTGCAGGGGGCTGATAGGATTCTTTTGGAGGCATATGCTGTTTTGGCCGCAATGATGGCTTTTTTGTATTTATTACGAGCGGCCACATAAGTGTCTCTGCTTGAAGGACAGTAATCTCTCCTCCACTTGCGCTCCAATTGGCGTAGCTCCAAATGTTGGATTTTTAGTTGGGAGTCAAACCATTTATGGGAGTTACTGTGCCGAGAGCGGGGGAACTTGGTTAATGGGGCAAAGATATCGCTAGCTGACGTGAGCCAGTGAGAGATGTTGCCGTCTAGCTCATTGATGCAGATATCGTTAGAGAGGGAGGGACGGGTCTGTGACAGGTGGGAGAGCAATTTAGAGGAGTCAGCGGCCCTCCACTTGCGGGCGGCACCGCCCTCCCGTGGGGGGACCCTGATATGACCATCGACAGAGATTATAGTCTCAATCAGGGAATGGTCAGACCACACACAAGGTGTGATCAGCGGGCAAGAAGACTTAACCCCATGAACCCAGATGTGGTCGAGAATATGACCACCACTGTGGGTGGGAGATTTGACAAGTTGTGTGAAATTTAAGCTCGAGAGGGCTTCGAATAGCTCAGTGGCATGAGGCCCGGCATCCTTGTGTTGGAACCAGTAGTTAAAATCGCCAAAAATGGCGACGCGGGGGGAAGAGGTGGTGAGATTGACAAGCTGTTCGGTGAAGGATGAGGGGAAGGAGGGCATAGGGTGAGGGGGGCGGTAGAGTATTATAAAAGTGACTGCACCCACCTCAGTTCCCAGGCTAAGAACCAGATTATCCACTTCAGGGAGAATCATGGAAGCGGTGGCTATGATTTTTAAATTCTTGCGTATTACCGCTGCCTCCCCCCCCCCCCCCCCGGAGCGGCCCCCAGGGAGATTGGTATTAAGCAGATAGTAATCTTGGAATCTTGGGGTAAAGCCGCCAGGATGTCAGGGAGGGAGTCGTCGGTGAGCCATGTTTCTGATAGTAAAAGAACGTCTGGGCTCTCGGCCATAAGTAAGAGGAAGATGTCGGTTTGGTGTCTAACAAGAGAGCGGGTGTTTAGGTATAGTATTCGGATGTGTGACTCGATAGGGACTGGTAGAGTATGTGGCGAATCCGACCCCAGATGGAGAGGGATATTCCCCGCGATTCCAAGTGTGGAAATGCGAGCCCTGATAGCAGGCGGTAGAGAACATGGGAGAGATTGTAGGCTCATAAGGGCAGAGGAGGTGTAAGAGATTGCAGAAACAGCATCCCTGGCCCCTGGACGCGGACGGGCGCAAACGGGCTGGACTTAGGCGCGACTTTGGCGCGAAGACGGCGCGCCCGCTGCGCACGTCCGCTGCGCTCCCTGGGAGGGGGGTCCATTTTGTAGAGCCGAAGGCGAAAGGGGCCGAGCGCTAGTCCGCTCGCCTGCTCCCTCACCCAAGATGGAGGCACACTAGGTCACGACCCAGGCAGAGCCAATCTCGTCTGCACTGGGCGGGCCAGGAGGTGGGGCAGAGAAGTCCCGCACTGGAGTGCAGCGCGACCAGGGAGGGTCCCAGCGCGCACTCTGCAGCGAGGTGGGGGCAAGCGGGGTGATTAAATGAAGTCAGATCCAATGTCAGCAGCTCCGGGACCTGCACAACAAAAGGAGGTTAAAAACAGGCAGAAATGCAGATACGGCAGGTAAGCGCGACTAAGCTGCCGGCTGTGTCAATGCGGCGCAAATTTTAAAAAGATAGCGTGCCCTGGTCCTGCTAGCGCCTAAGACACCCACTAGCATCTGATCGCCAGTGAAGTGACCGGCTTGGGTTTTTGTAGAGCCGAGGGCGGGAGGGGCCGAGCGCTAGTCCGCTCGCCTGCTCCCTCACCCAAGATGGAGGCACACTAGGTCACGACCCAGGCAGAGCCAATCTCGTCTGCACTGGGCGGGCCAGGAGGTGGGGCAGAGAAGTCCCGCACTGTAGTGCAGAGCGACCAGGGAGGGTCCCAGCGCGCACTCTGCAGCGAGGTGAGGGTGTAGGAAGGGGGAGGCTCTAGTTGGCGCAGTGCAACACTAGCGACAAGCAGGGACTCTCTCTTCCTCGTCAGGGCTGAGGGTTACCTTCCAGACAACCTCTGCTTACCCTCTAGGTAGTGTGGCTTAAGCAGTCGTAGGCTAATCTTTGGGGCACATAGGGTTAAACACTTGCAATAGTACACCTTTACAACCAACCCACCACACAACGAGACCAGACTGTATTCTGTAAAAATATATATCTTTATATAGATTTTAAGCAGGCTTGTGAATACAGTCCACGTACTTTATGATAACGGTTGCAAGTTTACTCAGTTCAGGTTACCACAGTTCTTATGCAGTTCTCTTGAGGCCCGTAGGCCGGTGTTAACCAAAGTTCTTGTGAAGCCGGCGGCTTCCAGGGGATCTGTCCCACGTCGCGTTGCCTTCCCGGGGTCGCTGATCTTTGCGGCTCTTCAGCCGAGCAGGTCACGGGTCATCCGGGGCAGCGGTGTTCTGTGGTGGCAGGGTCCTCTCCTCGTCGTCCGCTCCGACCCTGGAGACGGCGGCTGTGCGGCGGTGGCAAGTGGCAGTACGGTCCCCAAGTGCAGGACGTACCCAGCCAAGTGCCGGTGCAGCTGTGGGCGCACAGCTGGGCTGTCGGGCAGGCTACCGACCTTGCGGATTCTCACAGGGCAACTGTCCGTCTTTGCAGGTGAGTGGCTGCTCGTTATGCAGTCACCTCGAGAGCTCGGACCGGACGGGTCCTCCTTCGCTTTGCTCTCGGGCTCCCGGTGCAGCTGCGGTCACGGTGTTCGGGCCAGCGGCGGCTGGTCCTTACTTTGCTCTCGCTTGTGCTTTGGGCCCCGGTCACGGTGGTCAGGTGGATGTCGTTGCCTTGGAGGAGATTCCTCCGTCGGTGCTGCGGCGATGGTCAGCACCCGCAGTCGCTTTCTTCCAAGGGGGTAGCGTCCACTGGTCCTGGGACGCTGGTCAGGGGGCAAGTTCAGTTGCAAGCCCTTGGAGATCTTCTTTAGCAGAGTTTTGGCACAAAGTAAAGCAAAAGTCTTTTCGTAGTCTTTTCTTCTTCCTCTCCTTCAGCAGCAAGGCACCAGACACTGGCAAGAGTCAGCACCCTTCCTTGTCTCTCACGGTCCTTCTCGTAGGGCAGAGTCCTTCTGTGGCCCAAACCGGATCTAATTTTCAAGGAGCAGGGCTCCTTCGTTTATAGGCCAATTCTTTTGTTCTCGCAGGCCAGGGGGGCCTTTGCATAGCCACTCTCAGTCTTTGAGTACCCCGGTGGGTGTACTCCGGCTTCTGCTTTCAGTGTGAGGGGCAGGCGCATCAGACGCCCCACAGGAGGTGGAGCCAGCATTGTCCGGACAGGGGTGGCCAGAGTACCTTGTTGATGGGGGCTGCGCCCTTCCTGGCCCATGCGTCGGCAGAGTCATCCGCCGCTCCCCAGGAGGGTGGAGCCAGCATTGTGGTGGTCGAGCACAGCTACAGTTCGAGTCAAGAGGCACTCCTACCTCCCACTAAGGTGTAATCTGCGCATTCACCACCTGTCATCCCTCCAGCCCTGTCACTCACACATCCCAGACAGTCAGATACACATACCAGCAGAGGCGGGCTGAAATGGCTAAGCAAGCAAATGCTCACTTTCTAAAAGTAGCATTTGCAAACCCAAGATACTAAAATAGACTTGACTACAAGAAATATTTTATCATCCTGAGTTCAGGCATACTAAACATGACTCGCTACCATGCTCCTTGAGCCTGCGGGGATTATAGGGTGTAATAATCCCAGCAGCTCAGTCTGGCCTAATGGAGCAGGTAGCCTTCAATAGTGAAATACGGTCTTGGTTGTAAGTCACTACTAGGACATGCCACGCACATCAGGGCTTGTCCTACCTTACACCTACAACGCACCCTGCCCGCAGGCCTACCATAGGGGTGACTAATATGTAGTCAAGGGAAGGGTCGGTGCTGGCAAGTGGGGACACTTGCCCAGCTAGCGTGACAGTACGAGACCGCACGCGGGTTCTGCGGTCGCAGTTCCCAGACACAACTTTACGGCTGCTTCGGTGGGTGGCGCAACCAGCGCTGCAGGCCCACCAGCAGTATTGGCATCTACAAGCCCCGGCACTCTCTAGTGCACTTTACTAGGGACTAACAGTAAATCCAAAGAACCAATCATGGATACCAATCGCATGTACAATTTTACAGTAGGGAGCACTTGCACTGCGGCACGGATCAGCCGTGGCGCAGTGCCCTGAGTATCGGAAAACCAGCAAAACATCGGAGGCACGTCAGCAAAAAGTGGAAGGGAGACTCACGCCAAGGTGCCAGGTCTAACATGTGTCCCCTCCAGCTGAAATGTGGGGGGAACTACCCTTCCCCAGGGAGTTCCACATCACTAAGGCGGAAAAATCTGGACAGACCGTCAGCGTTGGCGTGATCGGTGCCAGGGCGGTGTTCCACCGTAAAGTCCATGCTCTGTAGAGAAATGGACCACCTCAACAGTTTCGGGTTCTCACCCCTCATCTGCATCAACCATCTGAGGGGCCTGTGGTCCGTCTGAACTCGGAAGTGAGACCCAAACAAGTAGGGCCTTAGCTTCTTCAGCGCCCAGACCACAGCAAATGCTTCACGCTCTATTGCACTCCACCTACTTTCCCGTGGAAGTAACCTCCTACTTATGAAGGCTACGGGTTGGTCAAAGCCCTCCTCAGTCATCTGTTAAAGAACAGCCCCTACACCATGCTCTGAAGCGTCTGTTTGCACTATGAATTCCTTGGAGAAATCAGGAGCCAGGAGCACGGGCGCCGTGCACATGGCAGTCTTCAGGGTGTCAAAAGCCTTCTGACAGGTGTCAGTCCAAATCACATTCCTGGGCTGCTTCTTCGAAGTCAGCTCTGTCAAGGGGGTCACGATCGTGCCATAACCCTTGACAAACCTCCTGTAATACCCAGTGAGCCCCAGGAAGGCTCTCACTGCAGTCTGGGTTTTGGGGGGTTCCCAAGCCAGGATGGTTTCGATCTTGGGCTGCAAGGGTGCTACCTTGCCACTCCCAACTTGGTGTCCCAAGTACACCACTGAACCCTGCCCAATCTGGCACTTGCTTGCCTTGATTGTGAGGCCTGCTCTGCGCAGGGCCATCAACACTTCCCAGAGGTGTCGCAGGTGTTCGGGCCAGGTGCCGCTGAACACCGCGATGTCATCCAGGTAGGCGGCACTGAACTCGTCCAGCCCAGCCAACACCTGGTTGACCAATCTCTGAAAGGTGGCAGGGGCATTCTTCATTCCAAATGGCATAACCCGGAACTGGAAATGCCCATCTGGTGTAGAGAATGCCGACCTCTCTTTTGCCCCATCGGTCAAGGCGATCTGCCAGTACCCAGACGTTAAATCAAACGTGCTGAGGAACCGGGCAGCCCCTAGCCGATCAATGAGCTCGTCAGCTCTGGGGATGGGGTGCGCGTCAGTCTTCGTGACTGAATTGAGTCCTCTGTAGGCCACACAGAACCGGAGTTCGGGTGTGGCTCCCGGCGCAGCAGCCTTCGGAACCAAGACCACGGGGCTGGACCAAGGACTGCTGGAAGACTCAACCACCCCGAGGGCAAGCATCTTGGAGACCTCCTCCTTGATGCAGGCCCGGACCCTGTCAGTCACCCTGTAAGCCTTGTGCTTCACAGGTAAGCTGTCTCCAGTGTCCACATCATGGACGCACCAATCTGTGACACTCGGAACCAGGAAAAACAGGTCCGGAAACTGCCCCAGCAACTGGCGGCAGTCCTCCTGTTGTTCGGCGGTCAGGGTGGGTGAGAGGTTAACTCCATCCACTGACCCATCCTTCTCACAGGCCACCAAGAGGTCAGGAAGAGGCTCCGACTCCTCCTCCATCCCGTCATCGGTTGCCAACAACATGCCCACTTCGGACCTTCGCAAGTGGGGCTTGAGGCGGTTGACATGTAGGACCCTCAAAGGGTTCCTGGGTGTCTTCATGGCCACCAAGTATGTCACGGGGCTCTTGCGCTCCACAACCTCAAATGGGCCTGTCCACTTATCTTGAAGGGCACAGGGCTCCACTGGGGCCAGGACATACACCTCCTGTCCAGGCTGAAGCTCGACCAGAGTGGCATTCTGATCGTACCACCGCTTCATTTCCTCCTGGCTCGCTTCCAGATTTGCCTCGGCAAGTTGTCTGAAGCGTCTGGTCTGGTTTCTGAAGGCCAGCATGTAGCTATATACATTCTGGGGAGGTTTCCTGGGAGATTGCTCCCAGCCTTCCTTCACCAAACTCAGTGGTCCTCTCACGGGGTGACCGTACAGCAGTTCAAAGGGGCTGAACCCTAGGGACTTCTGGGGCACCTCGCGATAGGCAAAGAGCAGGCATGGTAAGAGGACGTCCCACTTACGCCTCATCGGACCTTCCAGGCCCATGATCATGCCTTTTAGGGTTCGGTTGAATCTTTCAACCAACCCGTTACCTTGGGGATGGTAGGGTGTGGTGGACTTATACGTTACGCCACACTCCTGCCAAAGGGACTTCATATACTTCGATATGAAATTGGTCCCCCTGTCGCTCACCACCTCTAGAGGGAATCCTACTCGAGAGAAAATTCCCATCAGCGCACGCCCCACCACGGGAGCCGTCACTGTCCTCAGAGGGATGGCTTCAGGGTACCGGGTGGCGTGGTCCACCAAGACCAGGATGAACCTGTTGCCCATGGCTGTCTTGGGGTCCAGAGGCCCAACGATGTCAATACCCACTCGCTGGAATGGCGTACCGACCACAGGGAAGGGTTGGAGGGGAGCCTTGTTCTTCCCTCCCGTCTTCCCACTTGCCTGGCAAGTCGGACAGGTTCTGCAATACGCATCTGAACTCTTATGCATTTGGGGCCAGTAAAAGTGGGTGACAAGCCTGTCATAGGTCTTGTCCATCCCCAAATGTCCTGCTAAAGGCACATCATGAGCCAGACCCAGTAGGAAGGCTCTGAACTTCTGGGGTACCACCAGCACACGGGCTGACCCAGGTTCAGCAGCCTTAGGCTCCGAATACAGGAGGTCGTTCTCCCAGTACACGTAATGTGTTTTGGCCTGAACACCATTGGCCTGGTCTGCAGCCTGCTGCCGCATACCCACGAGAGAAGGGCATTCTTTCTGCTCCTTGCAGAATTCCTCCCTGGAGGGTCCTCCTTCTTGCTGCCAATGGGTCAGCTCAGGCAGGTCCCCCAGTTCGGCGATCTGTTCCCCTGTAGGCTCCAGGGCATCCCCCTCAAGGTCTGCTTCCTCCTGGACCGTGGGAACTTCAGGAGCCGGTTTCCCGCGCCCCCTGCGCCTTCTCCCTAAGGCCGGTTCCTGGGCCTCTCCTTCAGGCCCCAGGACCTCTCGATCACCCCTACTGGCTGCCATTGACCGGGTGGTCACGCACGCCCAGTCAGGCAGACCCACCATCCGCAGGTGAGTCGTCTTCTCCACCTTTTCCCAAGGGGAGTGCTCCAAGTCATTCCCTAGCAAACAGTCAACAGGCATGGTTTTTCTTACACAGACCTGCAGAGTACCAGAGACCCCCCCCCACTTGAAGGGAACTTGAGCCATCGGACACTGACTCTCTGAATTATCAGCGTTGATAACCCTACAGTAGGCATGGGGTACAACCTGCTCTTGAGACACCAGGTGCTGCCTCACTGCAGTCACACTGGCTCCTGTGTCTCTAAGAGCCTCAGCTTCCTTACCATTGATGATCACCACCTGCCCATATTTCTTAGTGTTAGAGGGCAGGTAGTTCGTAGGGATCATCTCACTGTCTCCTAGCGAGACTAGGGTCATGTGAACGGGATCTCCACCCCCCGGGACCATCATTTCTTCTCCCAGGTGAACGCTAGTCACTTGTCGGGGCGGAGCACCAGTGGGTGCGGGTTTTCCAAACAGGCGACACTTGGGGTCACTGGATATGTGCCCAGGCTCGCCACATTTGAAACAATTGAAGGGCCCCTTTGGAACAGGTTTACCTGTCGGGGCCCCATTCTGCTTCGGAGGTGGGGGAGGCTGAGAACCCTGCTGCGGGCTCCCTTGGGAACTACTTTGGGGGCCTTTTTGGAACCCTTTCTGTTTTCCCCCTTTGTCCCCCCCACTCTTCTGCTGGGGACCCTGCCCACTCTTGGCGGAGTCTCCCACGGGACCCTTGTGGACCCTGGTGCTGAGCCAGCGGTCCGCCTCCTCAGCAAGCTTCCTCGGGTTGGACAGCTTGCTATCGATCAGGTGTTGGCGTAACTCGGGAAAACAGTGATCGGACAAGTGCTCCCATGCAATTAAATCAAAGAGACCTTGAAAATCATTAACTTTGTTACCTTTCACCCAACCATCCAGTGCTCTGCAAAAGTAAGTCACATACTCCACATACGTATTCCCAGGCCGCTTAGTACATCCCCTAAACTTCTGTCTATACATTTCAGGGGTAAGCCCGTACCTGTTCAGTAAAGCTTCTTTCATGTGGGCATAGGATCTCTGATTTTCTACGGGCAAATCTAGCAAGGTATCTCTCCCTTCGCTAAGGAACCTTCCCCACAACCCCGCTCCCCAATCCTTGTCAGGGACCCGGTGGGAGGACATGGCTACCTCGTATGCCCTAAACCACTGTCCTATGTCATCCCCCTTAAAGAACTCCTTTACTACGTCCTTCGGGATGTGCACTCTTGACTCTACCTGCACTGGTGATGCGCTGCCACCAGAGGGAGGACGATCCAAGTCTCTCTCCTTGAGACTTATCTCCCTCATTTTTACTTCATAATCCATCTGGTGCTTTCGCTCTTCCAGCGCCATTCTTTTCGTTTCAAGCTCCAGCTGGATTTTCAATTCTGCCAGCTTTCTTTCGTGATTCCTCGTTTCCTTCCTGTCCGCCAGCTCCTCTGGCGACAGGCCTTTACCAAAGCTGTGCTCGCTGTCTCGTCGTTCGAGATCAATCAGATCCCCAAGTGCATTCTGCTCCTCCGTCGCATTCTGCTCGGCGAGGGCGTCTTGATCCTCCGGGGCCTTTCTGGACTCTATCCAGGCTTTCAGGGCCTTGTAGAGCTCTGGCTTGTTCTTGCAACCAGCGTGCGGAACCTTGAGTTTCCTACAGAAAAACTTCAGTTCAGTTTTGGAGTACTTATCCAGCTTCGCGGCGTCCCACTCCACCTCCAACACCTCGGAGGTTGTGGACTCCGCTCCATCCAGGCTCTTCGTGCCCGGCATGGTTTTCGCACTCGGAATCTTCTTTCGGCAAAATTCAAAAAGCAAAGTCTGTGGCTAAGTAACTGGACCGTAATCCTTGTGTAGTGGTCAGAAGCTCAGGTATAGATATCGCAAGTGTAAATTCGAAATCCTCACCGCTGCGTCCAATGTAGGAAGGGGGAGGCTCTAGTTGGCGCAGTGCAACACTAGCGACAAGCAGGGACTCTCTCTTCCTCGTCAGGGCTGAGGGTTACCTTCCAGACAACCTCTGCTTACCCTCTAGGTAGTGTGGCTTAAGCAGTCGTAGGCTAATCTTTGGGGCACATAGGGTTAAACACTTGCAATAGTACACCTTTACAACCAACCCACCACACAACGAGACCAGACTGTATTCTGTAAAAATATATATCTTTATATAGATTTTAAGCAGGCTTGTGAATACAGTCCACGTACTTTATGATAACGGTTGCAAGTTTACTCAGTTCAGGTTACCACAGTTCTTATGCAGTTCTCTTGAGGCCCGTAGGCCGGTGTTAACCAAAGTTCTTGTGAAGCCGGCGGCTTCCAGGGGATCTGTCCCACGTCGCGTTGCCTTCCCGGGGTCGCTGATCGTTGCGGCTCTTCAGCCGAGCAGGTCACGGGTCATCCGGGGCAGCGGTGTTCTGTGGTGGCAGGGTCCTCTCCTCGTCGTCCGCTCCGACCCTGGAGACGGCGGCTGTGCGGCGGTGGCAAGTGGCAGTACGGTCCCCAAGTGCAGGACGTACCCAGCCAAGTGCCGGTGCAGCTGTGGGCGCACAGCTGGGCTGTCGGGCAGGCTACCGACCTTGCGGATTCTCACAGGGCAACTGTCCGTCTTTGCAGGTGAGTGGCAGCTCGTTATGCAGTCACCTCGAGAGCTCGGACCGGACGGGTCCTCCTTCGCTTTGCTCTCGGGCTCCCGGTGCAGCTGCGGTCACGGTGTTCGGGCCAGCGGCGGCTGGTCCTTACTTTGCTCTCGCTTGTGCTTTGGGCCCCGGTCACGGTGGTCAGGTGGATGTCGTTGCCTTGGAGGAGATTCCTCCGTCGGTGCTGCGGCGATGGTCAGCACCCGCAGTCGCTTTCTTCCAAGGGGGTAGCGTCCACTGGTCCTGGGATGCTGGTCAGGGGGCAAGTTCAGTTGCAAGTCTTGGAGATCTTCTTTAGCAGAGTTTTGGCACAAAGTAAAGCAAAAGTCTTTTCGTAGTCTTTTCTTCTTCCTCTCCTTCAGCAGCAAGGCACCAGACACGGGCAAGAGTCAGCACCCTTCCTTGTCTCTCACGGTCCTTCTCGTAGGGCAGAGTCCTTCTGTGGCCCAAACCGGATCTAATTTTCAAGGAGCAGGGCTCCTTCGTTTATAGGCCAATTCTTTTGTTCTCGCAGGCCAGGGGGGCCTTTGCATAGCCACTCTCAGTCTTTGAGTACCCCGGTGGGTGTACTCCGGCTTCTGCTTTCAGTGTGAGGGGCAGGCGTATCAGACGCCCCACAGGAGGTGGAGCCAGCATTGTCCGGACAGGGGGGTCCAGAGTACCTTGTTGATGGGGGCTGCGCCCTTCCTGGGCCATGCGTCGGCAGAGTCATCCGCCGCTCCCCAGGAGGGTGGAGCCAGCATTGTGGTGGTCGAGCACAGCTACAGTTCGAGTCAAGAGGCACTCCTACCTCCCACTAAGGTGTAATCTGCGCATTCACCACCTGTCATCCCTCCAGCCCTGTCACTCACACATCCCAGACAGTCAGATACACATACCAGCAGAGGCGGGCTGAAATGGCTAAGCAAGCAAATGCTCACTTTCTAAAACTAGCATTTGCAAACCCAAGATACTAAAATAGACTTGACTACAAGAAATATTTTATCATCCTGAGTTCAGGCATACTAAACATGACTCGCTACCATGCTCCTTGAGCCTGCGGGGATTATAGGGTGTAATAATCCCAGCAGCTCAGTCTGGCCTAATGGAGCAGGTAGCCTTCAATAGTGAAATACGGTCTTGGTTGTAAGTCACTACTAGGACATGCCACGCACATCAGGGCTTGTCCTACCTTACACCTACAACGCACCCTGCCCGCAGGCCTACCATAGGGGTGACTAATATGTAGTCAAGGGAAGGGTCGGTGCTGGCAAGTGGGGACACTTGCCCAGCTAGCGTGACAGTACGAGACCGCACGCGGGTTCTGCGGTCGCAGTTCCCAGACACAACTTTACGGCTGCTTCGGTGGGTGGCGCAACCAGCGCTGCAGGCCCACCAGCAGTATTGGCATCTACAAGCCCCGGCACTCTCTAGTGCACTTTACTAGGGACTAACAGTAAATCCAAAGAACCAATCATGGATACCAATCGCATGTACAATTTTACAGTAGGGAGCACTTGCACTGCGGCACGGATCAGCCGTGGCGCAGTGCCCTGAGTATCGGAAAACCAGCAAAACATCGGAGGCACGTCAGCAAAAAGTGGAAGGGAGACTCACGCCAAGGTGCCAGGTCTAACAGGGGGCAAGCGGGGTGATTAAATGAAGTCAGATCCAATGTCAGCAGCTCTGGGACCTGCACAACAAAAGGAGGTTAAAAATAGGCAGAAATGCAGATACGGCAGGTAAGCGCGACTAAGCTGCCGGCTGTGTCAATGCGGCGCAAATTTTAAAAAGATAGCGTGCCCTGGTCCTGCTAGCGCCTAAGACACCCACTAGCATCTGATCTTCTGAGCATTCTGTGGCTACAGAAGTCTAAAACTCAGAAATCCACCCACAAAAGGTCAAGATCACCTGACTTGGGGTCATCTGTGGAGGAAAGAAAGGTCTTAAAAGCTCATCATAAAGACCCTCTGAGAAAGGAGAAGTTAAAACTCATCTCCACAGAGGTGGCCTCCTCTCAACCTAGTACTCCATCTGTGAAGACAGGGGAGCGTAAGTGTTCTTCCTCTTCTCAGAAACGGCGATTTTGAGGACAAGTGAGCCTTTCAAAACCCTTTTGAGACCATCGCCGTCGAAGACCTCGATGACGACAGCCATTGGCGCACTCATATCGTCGACGAGAGTAATGTCCACTCAGACACCGTTGACGGCAGTATTAACTCCGCTGACACCTTCGACAACACAGTCAACTGCAAGAACATTGACAAAAATGATGTTGACGATAGCACCAGCGACCTTGATGACTACATCGTCGATGGGACCATCAATGATAATAAAAATAATAAAAACAGCTTTAAGACCGGAATTGACATCCCCTAACAAGGTCTCACCTTTGCCACCAAATCACCTGTTGGACCTGAAGGAGTGGGACGACAATGGGCCTTTTTGGGAAGACATAGTCCATCAGAGCTCTAGGTAAAATACCAGGAGAAAGACCATGAAGATAAGGTAGAGCATTATTATCATCAATGTTATGCCCCTCCCAAGCGGCATTATGCCCATATTGCTAGTCCAGGATCTGCAGGCCATACTGACCCTCCTCAGGAGCAGCCACTTGCACCACCTCAGCCTACCTTTCCTGCTACACCAAGGCATATTCCTCTGTCTATAATGCCCAGGATAACACCTGCCACGAACATAGTGGTGCCACCAAGAGAGGACCAAACATCCTTAGATGATGAAAGGAAGGAAGTTGAAATACATGAACCCTCGACCCCACAGGATGTGTGGGATGACTACCCTGTCCCGCTCCATCACCTTCACCACCACACCCTTCAGATTCTACCCCAGAGGTCATCGGGGACTTAAATAAACTCAAGGACCAGACTGCAACACAAATTCATCTCCCAGCCTCTTTTAAACACTCAGACTGTTTCCTCTATGACTTCCAAGGATCAAGCAAGGAAGTCGGTGAGGGCCATCCCCATCATTGACTATATCTAGGAGGAGGAAATTAAGATAATGAAACACCCAACCACCTTCCATGGACAAAAAGTACAGAGTTACAGAGGATTCCTCCACTTGCCTCACAGGTGATCCCAAACTGGATTCTTGCGCAAAGGCACTCCAAAAACCCTTGTGCTCCCATCTTCGTGCCCCCAGACAAAGAAGGCAGGTGCTTGGACAACATAGGGAAGATGTTTTCCCTTATGTCTACTATCACCGTTCGAGCGGCTAACTCGCTAGTGATCCTGGGTCGTTACGATCGACAAATGTGGTCCAATGTCAACAGCTTAGTTAAATTAGTGCCTAAGTACAAAAAAGCGGAAGCAAGAAAGATTATCCAAGAGGATGAGCACACCTCCCCAGATATTTTGGATTGCGCAATGGACATCGCCTCTTCAGGTTTCCGCCAATTAGCTGGAGAAGCGGTCTTGAGATGCCAAGGATGGCTTAAAGCAACGTCCTTTAACACCAAGGTACAATTGAAGATCTTGAACATGGCCTACGATGGAGAAACATTGTTCTGTAAACACATAGATGACGCAGTGTTGGAGATTAAGACGGACACTGACACCGCTAGGTCCCTAGGCACTCTTCAGTTTAAGAAGTTGCCCTTTCGTGGGGGTAGAGGAAGATGTTTCTCTACCTACAGAAGGGGTTATCAGCTGTCTCAACAATACCAACCCTTTCAGTCACAAATATAGACCTTCTTACCAACATCAGGCATACCGTCAACCAACCTGGGCAGCCTATAACAAACAAGGCCTCCACCGGAAGCAATCTCCCAGGGTTGAGATGTAGATTGTAAACAGTAACCTAGACCAGTTACCGGCTACATCCACTCCTTCCCTTCATATATATAATATTTCCATCTGCTTCCCTCAATGGAAAGAGATAACGTCTGACAAATTGTATTAGATCTAGTAAACTACGGACATACCATATTGAGGAATGAAGCCCCAATAATGCTGGCCAGTGGTGCAATAGAAAAGGTCCCTTGTTTGCGGAAGGGCATGGGATTCTACTCCCATTTTTTCCTTGTACTAAAGAAAACAGGGGAATGGAGACCCATCCTAGACCTCAAGAAACTAAACAACTTACTACACAAACAACACACCAGGAGTGAAAAACACCTTAGTGGACACACTCTGCAGAACCAGAGATAGTTGCCACGAGTGGGAAATGAATCAATATGAGCTGGACAAAATATTTTCACCGTGGGGCAAAGCTGCTTTGGATATCTTGGCGACAGACAAGAACACCAAATGCCTGTTCTGCGCCAGTCTATAACCTGCTCCCAGGGTCGTGAGGGGAATGTCCTTTAAATGAGATGGTCCGGGATTTATGCAGGCGCTTTCCACTTTCCCGTCCCTTCTCAACAAAATTAAAATGGAGCACTGTCGCCTCATTCTATTAGCTCCCAAATGGCCCAGGCAGCCTTGGTTTGCGGAGCTTCTGCTGTTGGAGTCCAATCACATCCGCCTACAGACGAGTCCAACAATCTTAACGAGGAACAACAGTCAGGTCCTACACCTAAAACCAGCCTCTCTCCAATTGCATTCATTGCTCCTGAATTCGACAAGTAAAAAGATTTAGATATCCCTCAAGACTGTAGGGAGATTTTATCCACTGCAAGAGTCGAACCTACAAACAAAACGTATGAATTAAAATGGTAGATATTCTGTTCATGATGTCAGCAATCTAATCTGCATCCATTGGAGGCATCACCTCAACTGATTCTGCCCTACCTCCTGTCGCTAGCTAGATCAGTACCTGCGTCTGTGAAGGTTCACCTAATCCCAATTTCAAGGTACAGACGCTAAGCACATTCACTCTCTCTCTCTCTCGCTCCCTCCCCCAGAATGGCATCTCACCTTGGTTCTCTCGCTGCTTATGAAGCCTCTCTTCGAGCCCATTCATAAGGCAGACCTGAATTTCTCATCTGGAAGGTCGCTTTGCTGTTGGCTGTCACTTCTACTAGTAAACTCAGTGAAATTCAGGCTTGTCAGGCAGGGAAAGATAAAACCTCAGCTTCCAGTTGGCTGGGGCACTTTGACGGCACCCACCGCTAGTACTGGAGGGTGTTCTTTTGCTTTGCAAAAAGCTATGTCCCGGGGAGGGGCGGGCAGGGACACCCCGGGATATAATAGGAGCCATCCCTGGATGGTGGCAGTCCTCAGGGCCATGTACGGCTCCAGGAGGGGGCGCGACCTCCCCTCCTTTGTTGTTCATGGGCTGAGCCAGGGGTGGCTGTGGTCCCTGGGGCTGTATAGGGCCTGGTAGTTTGCCGTGCAGCTCCCCTCCCACTTCAAAATCTATTTTTGACCCAGGGAAGTGGTGGTACACAGGGCACGGGGTTTCGCTCGGCCTCCTATGTCATAATCAAATTTTGCAACCAGGGGGTGGTGGTTCTGGGCTTCCCCCCTATATTATTTTTTTTTGCCTCAGGGAGGTGGTGAACCCGGGTTGTGGGGGGTCCGTGTGTCCCCCTGTACTATTATTCTATGAGCCCGGGAAGATTGTGGTCCCCAGGGCTTCCAGCAGGCTAAGAGAGGGGTCAGCGCAGCCCCCTCCTTTAATTAAATAAAGCCCAGGGGAGGTGCTGGCCCCATGGCGGTGGGTCCGCGTGCCCCCTCCTATATTAATAAACGGTGGTGGTCTCCAGGCCTCATAGAGTCTCAGGGGGGGGGGGGGGACACCTGACTGGTTATAGTTCAAGTTTGGTCCTTTTTTGAAGAGGACATACATAGGCTATTAAACTGACTTTGCCTTGCCAATATAGCCTATGATGCTGATACAAATACATACTGCTTTACTATGGCACCGTGGGACTCCCACTTCGACAGGGAATGATTCAAGCATGTGAGTCTATGAAAGAAGCCAATTCTGGAGAACTGCAGTTACAGGCAAGTAACTTATTTTCTTTCTTATTGTCATGTAAGACCAAAGTAGTACCATTACAAACGACTAGCACACGACACAATTGAAAGCTGTCCTTTACACCAAAACAGTTCACAGTGGAAAATCATTGAAAATCGCACTCAACCACAGACACAAGTTAGATACATGTATTACAGAGAAAACACTGCATGTGACCAACTAAAATCAATCAACATTTTTTTTATTAGCCTAAGATCAGAAACGGGTAGTACAAAAATTGGATGCGTCTAAACTGAACTTTAGTATAAATGTTCACAGGCAGGCTTTCCATTAGAACAGCCTCTCTAAATGCTGTCCACAACGATGCTGCAAGATTGATTTGACAAACGAAAATATATTAACAACATCATCCCACAGCACAGATACATTTTAGTTAGATTTAGAATCAATCTAATTCCCTTGATGTTGGGCTTCCCTGCAAACAAGTACACCCATTCTGACCTCTCTTCCATCCCAAGTGATAAGGCATGAATAAATGCAGTCAGATCTCCATATAGTCCTAGTTTGTGGTTTTTACAAAGTGGCGTGCAAGATTTATTCTTCCTATTTTAAAACGATGTCATTTTAAACAATGCCGTGGTGCACTTTATTTTTTTAAAGAGCCTTTCATAAGTTGCTCGTTAGCCTCTTTTTTATGGGTCTGTATTAGACCTAGGAAATCTTTGCACTTTAGCACCATTGAGCACTTTATGGAAAGTAATGTTTGATATTAATTCGAGTAACTAACAGCCATGAAGTTCCTGTATCTTACTTATGGAATGATTGAGAGACAAAGGGTCTCTTTTTCCACATTCTAGTAATTTCCTTCTCCAAACTAACAATGATATTAAGACCGTTTCAGGATTGGTTGCTAAGATATAGAATAAGAGCCCTATAGAAATAATATTTGGGCTTCTGACTCAACACACATGGTTCTCATATTGAATGTTGTGCGAATAATTTTACTCCAATCCTGAATGTATGATATGTAAAATTGTTGTCTATTCATACTATAAACTATTATAAGACAAGACTGTCCTCTTCCATCCCTTCACCATAAAAAAGTTCACATCCTTTTGCAAAATTTCTGTGCTTTAGAAAAAATTAATGTAAAAAAACAGTTTTTTTAAAAACACTTGAAAACGTGTATGTAAAACAATTCTGTTATTGGCCACTGAACTCACCAACTTATTATCACCAGATCGAGTACCCATCTTGTAACCAGGCCTGATTAACTTTCCTTCAGTTCACTGTGTACAGTCAGCTTTCACCCCCTTGCTAAATAACACCACGCTTCAGGATTTGACTTAAAGTCCTCACACCTCTCTCAGTCACAGATGTATGTGGACCTCACCACGAAAGAAAAGACTTGAGGGTTGACTCATAGCACATATTTGATGCAGTAAAATGTATAATTATACAATGATCAAAATAAAGGAAGTGTTGTAATTTACCCACAGATCATAGATGTATTTAAGTTTTTTATTTAATAGGACTAGTAATTTTCCTTTGCAATTATGATAAATAACTATGGGTGAGCAGATGGCCAAGTTGTATCTTAATTTCTTGTTCTGCAACACCAAGCCTTCAGAAAAATGTTACATGAAAAACAAAAACAGTTTGGCTATTTATCAAGCTTGATTGCGTTTTATTTTTCAGAACATCACAGATTCCAGCAGATCTTGCTTCTTGAAGAGGTGAAGGAACTTGTGTGGGATCTTCTAAAAGATCCTGTAAGCTATGTGAGAGCAAGTGCGGTGAGCACGCTTGGACAGCTGTCCATCATCAACTCTGAATTAAGTAGAACTGATCATGAAAGCACTGACAAGGTAAATGGAACATTCAATTTCAGTGCTAGGCAAGTTTAACATTGTTAGATAGAAACAACCTATCAGCCTGTTTTACAGCATTGTATCATAGTTGCCCCAATGCAGGGTTTCTAGCTACAGCAGACCCATCTGTAAACTGGAAAAGTTATTTATGGCTAACATTGGTACTTGTAGCCTGCAACCTGGGGGGCTTGCAGAACTGCCTGTTCTTCTAATTCTTTACATTGCATGCACCTGCACGAGGACAGGCTCACTTTTGTATTTTCTAGAATACTGACATTTTGGGAGTCAGGAGTATGGGTGGCGGGGACTCCTTATGGGTGCAAATGTTGTGCTCCTGATCTTATATCTGTACTTTCAATGTGGCTGTTTGGACGTGCTTAACGAAGATGGCACAGTTTACCCTGTGGAGAAGTGGACGGGACAGCCTCTGGGCTGCAGAATGATTAGTGTGGTGCAGCATCTTTCCTTTCTGAAGTTTGAAGGAAGAAGTGCGCACAACACATATGTGCGTTATCTGAGCCAGCGGTGGCAGACCTCTGGAATCCCTGTGACAACACTGACTAACCCAAGTAGTGGAAGATTCAACTTCGTTTTGGGGGCAGGGGCAAAAAGCACTGCAAACAAATAGTCTTTTGGCATATATTGCAAAGATTTGGAATCAGCTTCCTCTTCAACTTAGATCCCAAACGAAGTAGGCAAATTTTAGAACATCTCTTAAAATGCATCTTTTTAAGCTATAAATCCCGCTCCTCGGCTGATCTTCTTTGCGTAGCACTGGGATACTCATTGAGTAGCCGTGTGCTATACAAAAAGCAATCATTCATTTATTCATAACCAAGTCATAACCAAGTCCAAGCTTGAAATTTGGCCTCTGGTGTTCATTGAACGACAGAGGGAGACAACAGCATTTAGACGTCTGAATCTGTACCATTTGGTCCCCAACAGGAGCTGCTGTACACCTGAAGACCCCGAGACATTCTAGCAGGCATGTCTGGAGTAATCAGTAATGGCTTAGAAGAAAAAATATTGGTGTAAGAAATGCTTCAAGCCACAAGCTTCAAGGCATTGAAGGAGTTAAACGAATCATTATTATATCCACATAAAGTATCTAGCAGGAGGGCCCCAACCAATGACGTACTGCTCCCTATCTTGCATGCAACTCACAAAAGGTACGTAGTGTCGTAAACTAGAAACCGAAAATAAATGAACCAGGGTACATCTATATAGTGTCCTATATGCGATTGTATGGGTTTGTGAGAGAGCTGTCAGGGAAGACTTCCTTTCAGGACAAGAACCCTCACTCACCCTGACAATTAGACAGCAAGGTCCTGGGTGTGGGCTACGACTCCCTTGTGGGGAGGAGCTGAGGTATTATCAAGATAAGTGATGTTGTAGGGTGCATGGAGGAGACAGAGTGCAAAAGGAGTGTTAGGTACAACTATCTCCAGGGGCCGAATCAATATTATTCAGTGGTCCAGTGGGATAGTATTAAAAAGAAGACGACTTGAGGTTTTAATCAAATAGACCCATGTAGATGGTCCAACATGTTTCTGCCCATGATTGACCCCTGTGAGGTTCATGGGCATTCTTCAGGACTTGGAAAATTAGTCACACTGCTTGAAGTTGTGATAATAAATTAAAAGTATACTGGCCGCAAAGATACCAGAATGGCCAGACTGGCGATAACCCGTGTATATTCCGGGTCCATAGTCTTTCCGAAAAGAGTAAATATTAATAATGAAAATCATGTACAATAGACGTTCTCACAACACAATAATGAATCTCAAGTGACAACTCCTCTCCATTAGGGCATAGTGTCCATTCATGCTCTCAATATTATAGGTAATCTAGTGGATAGCACAACTTAATGTAGTGACTCTACTACATAAGTAATCGTACCAAATTTGGGGGTGGAATTTGTCCACTTTCAAACCAAAGAGTACATTGTTACCGCCAAACTGAAACCAAAATAAAATGCACAAAACTGTAGAAAACCCACCTATTGCAGAGAATATGCGATACGTGTGAAATTATTCGTACATCTCTGTGATACAGTATCCTTTTCAGTTATGATTCCTTGTAGGTACTCCTTCAAAATGTTGAGTAAAGTGTACAAAGGTCAGCACAAATGAATATATGGTGTACGGTACTTATAGACACAACCTTAGTGTGGTTCAGTGAAACCAGGTAAAAAGGTAAGTATACAGGTAAGTGTACAGTCACTGTCCGTGTAATGATGATCTATTGTAGGTAAGAGAGGTGTGTCAGACTTGGGTGGTTGGATGAAAAGGTAGATGCTGAGCGACTGACAAGAGTGTCCACACCATGGTTCGATAAACAATGGTGACCACCGTGCTCAGAGAGTGACTAGATAATGGGATTCAGACAAAATGCTAACTGGCACCAACAATAAAAAAAAAATGAAAAGAAACCAAGACCACAGCCAGGTCTGACCATACACCCAATCTACATCCCAGGTTGACCTAGGACTCAAAACACATTGGGAACTTTTTAAACACACTAATTGAAGCACAGAAGGCGGTATATACCTCCTTGGATGCCCTTGTAACCTCAACTACATAGGTATGACTAATCGCAGTGTGAGGAACTCAACTACATAGGTATGACTACTCGCAGCGCGAGGACCAAAATAATTGAACATCGTAGTTCGGTGAGGCGCAAATAATCCAAATAGTAAACTTACTAGGCATTTTTTAGACCTCAGCCACCCTGAGAATGACATAACATGGGTGGTTACAGGCTTTATTGATGATTGCCTGCAGTAGTAAAATTGTTTACTTTTGTATTCTAGCCAAGTGATTTCCTCATCTCAATGATTTGAGTGTGGGGGAATTGGCTTCTTTGCTAATACAGCAGTGATATTCTAGTGAGTATCACAAAGTGCAAATATGAAATCAATTTTTCCTGGTGTTACAATAAAGGACTGGCTAAATGCTTTTTGAGATTTAAATATGGTGATGCTCGAGTGCCCAACTAGAATGGATGAGTCTTGAGACTTGAAGAATCTTTTCTTAACAGTTAATATATTTTTTAACATAATTAATATTTCTCCTTTACTTTCCCATCCATTTGGTTCTCCTAGGCTAAGATTGTGTCGGAGTTCTTGGAAATGTTATTGACAGACACTGAAGCTTTCCCACGCAGGGCAGTGGTCAAGGTCTTCACAGATTGGCTCAGGCAGGGCCATATGAAGAAGATGTGGGACGAAGAGCAAATGATGTTTAGACTGCTACATGCAACAAACTGCGATTTGGACTGGGAAGTGAAAGTGAACGGGTTGGTGCTGGCGGAAGTATTTGTAGAACAAACAATAGGAAAGCTGTCTTTGTCTGACTGTCCTTATGCAGTGGTCTCAACTTCCAAGACTTCAATTCTTGCAGAATCCCTGGAAAAGTTCTGCCGAATAGAACTTTTTCCGTTCTTGCTCAGAGCACTCTGTGACTGCGATAGGCCTGTGGCTCAAAAGTCCTGTGATATCCTCTTATGCCTGAAAGTGCATTACTGTAAATCAGACCTCCAGAGCAAGGGAACTTTGCCAACACAAACTGGTGGAACTGATTGGATAGAGGATGTTCTGAAAAAGCATCAGTCTAAAGGCACGTGGGAGCATGGTGATGGACCAAGAAACATTTCTTCTCAAGAATCTGACTGGGTGCTTGAAACCTTAGGCACAATAGACCTGGAAGCTTTGCAAGTCTCTCTGGAGCGAAGCAGTGACCACATCGAAAACAGCCCACAGTCTCTTCTGCAGGATATCCTAGCAACTGTCGGAACCCTTGATGAAAATGGAATCGACTGCTACTAATATGAGAAAATGTTTTTGAGTGAATGAAAAAAACATTTTTAAATGTTGGTCTTTGGAGGGATTGTGTACAAGAAGCATAACATGTCAGCATCTTCTTCCAGTTTTTGTGACACCAAGCTTTGTCGTATGCAATGACTGCTACAATGTATTACACGTGATTTAACCTTGGGCTGTTCCTGTGCTGGAGCACTGCTGCTGTATGCTGACAGCGCGCAAGATGGCTTAATGGGGAGATCCATTGGGAACGTTGTGCATATTCAGTATGGTCATTATAGTGAAGTGTATATAGCATTGGTTGTTGCATGTGCTACCTTCGGATTCTGAATATTAGTCTTTACTAAAACAACTTTTCTACATCTCATTTAGCAGCATATCTACCTTGAAAAAGTCATTATAACATTTATCTTTTAAAATGGATTGTATTTGAACCAAAACATTATTTGGTTGAGAACTGGAGCTGCTTAGAGAACAAATATTTTTTATCCTTCGTGACTCAATGAATAAAACACATTTTTATAATATTTGAATGCCTGTTGTTTGACCTACTTATTGTTGAACGCGTTGCCAGCGATTGCCACATTCATTCTGTTGCAGCACTCGATTGATGGAAAGTGACACAGACTTGTACGCTGCAGGGGAGATTTTTATAAATCGGCTGCGCTGTACTATCAACTCCTTGAAGCTGGAGCTAGGAATAGCAGCACTGGTGCGAAGGAAGAGCCCCTTACTGAATTAAAGTCCTATGGCAAGGATTGTAGGTGACACGCATCCTGACCATGTGTAAGTCAGTAACAGTTTATTTGTTCCCTGGATCTAAGGTTTAAGAAGGAAACTAAGACAAAATATGTTTCCCAGAAATATAAAACGGATCCTTGAATTTACTGTTTGAGGCTGGTGACAGCCATAAAGTAAATAAACAAGTCTCTTGAGTAAATGATGGAAGCCACTCCTTACAATTAAAGCCATCATACATTATCGCTAATACAGCATTTTGTGATGAAATACATCTCGAGGTAGAACAGGGAGCTCTCGCGTACATTAACAGATACGTGTACCATGTAAATGCAAAGAAGGTTCAGGTAGGTAGAACTACATTTGTTGCCTAAGTGGTTGTGTTTTGTTACTATGGCTTGTTGACATACTGAAAGCATTGACATTTCTGTCTGTTTGTATGGCCACCAAGGGTGTGTTTTTTATAAATCCAGCAACTTTGTACAAGTATTCTCCATTGCATATTATCCTTTCTCTGTCGTTTTACTTTAAAAAAGACATGAAAAGTTATGCATATGTGTATGGGGCCAAAAGTTTCAAAAGGCCCATGTGTGATTAGAATAAAGCTAGCTCAATGCGCTGCCTGCAGTTGCCAAGTGCCTATTAGACCAGAGGAATCCTCTCCTGGCCGCACACTTCCCAAAACTGTGGCACAGGTGATCCTTGGGCGCATGGCCAGTCTCTCTACATTGGAGACTTAATCCTAACATGGATTAATGAATATGTCGCTCCCTATCAATTTACTTGTAACCCAGTAAACTCTAAACCTGTACTACATCACGTGTAGGATCGGGTTCACCGTTTCCCTATCTCACACAGGTTACATTCTGCTCCTTGAGAGTGAGGAACAACTCCTTGATTCCCCCTTTATGTTTTAGCGGGTTACTCTCTCAGTTATATAGTTGTGTTCCCATTGTTCTGGCCAGGCTAATCCCATGATGCTATCGCATCCTTTTTTCCAAATCTCATCATGACACCTCAGTCATGACAGATCCTGTTCACTTTCAGATAGCAACAACCTTCTGTGTCGACAGGAGGGACTGGTTCACCTTAAAATCAATCTTAGTTCTGCTTTCTAATTTCAGAGAGATTAGCCTGATGCCAGGCTGGGCTTTTTCAATTATTTAGTGATGATGTAATGCCATCTGCTAAGAGAACTCCTCCAAGAGTCCAATACAAGAGCAAGTCGTAGAGATTTAGCCACATCTCTCTTGAAAAACAAATCTGTCTCCTGTTCTGTGGGTTCTACACTTTTCTACATGACTATATCAGCTATCTCAATTAAGTTCCATAGTTCAATTTTGCCACAATAGTGGGTCGAAGCAGAACATTTTTTTACTACAAAATTCCTTTGTTGACCGCATTTTCAGGGGCTGTTGAATCAATTTCCTTCTCTTTAGAGATGTTGTTGACGTGGGATTGTGGATCTCAATGCACTTCTCATGACCATGGCTCATTATCTCTTTGAACCTGTGGTCTTACCTAATGTTAAACTGGTGAAATTTAAGAACAAGTTACTTACCTTACTATCATTCGGATAGTTATCCCGCAGATTCCTCAACTCTTGAAGCTACTCCAGACACCAGATTGCATAATGAGAAGTTAAGATAGCTGTACATCACCAGTAGGACAACAGAGTTATGCTCTAGGCATCACAAGCTGAGAAGGTCTCAAGTCTTCTTCCCTCCTTTCATTTGCACTCTGAGAGCATTGCGTCAGGAGTCTGAGCTGAGAATGGAAGACAGCATAGAGCCAAAACCTGCATTTTGGAAGAGATGGGAGCCGAGATGCTCAAGGCAACATAAGATCCAGAACCTTTGAGCCGAGTGATCGGACCAATCTGATTTTTCTTCCTTGGAGTCCACTTTCCCTAGTAGGAAGACAAACTAGAAAATCAAAAAGCAAGGCTCCCTGAGGAAGTTGGCTGCTGGTACCAGTTAAACCTCCTAGGGTCCTTAAAGAGGTAACCACACTACCGGACTCTGATGTGACTTCCTGCCACTCCATTATGGGAGTGGCTGGGAAGTTTCACATTCACTACAATTCATTGCACCTCCACTGGCAGGGCAACCTCTCAAGACGTGTGCTGCTGCTGATGTTGTGACTGGCGGCTGGCACTGGTACTTCCTCGTGCACTTGACTCCCTTGCTCTTCCTTCCTTTTTCACTTATTTTTAAAAGTCATCACATAACCTATATTTGAAAACGAAGATAAAAGCCCAGTAATAAAATTGCTGCACTGCATTACTTGAGCAGAACTGTGCCATATCTACTTGGAGGAGGTGAAGTTCTGTTCTCTCCCTGTGCTGGTGTAATTTTTGCTGCCATGCGCCAACGCATACACCTGTACACCATAGTGCAGATGTAGCTGCATTGTACTTGGAATAGTTTTTGTTCAGGTAGGTGTCATCTGTTCCTGCACATAAACAATGCTTTAACCCCTTCGACGCTGATGACGAGCTGGGCTCGTCATGGCGTAGCCTCCTCGCACGCTGATGACGAGCCCAGCTCGTCGCGTAAAGTGCGTTTCCGCAAAATCCAGCGTGTGAGCGGAATTCCGCTAGCGCGCATGGTGTTAAGGCATTTGCTCTTTGTATGTGTCCTGCAGAATGAAGTACATATGCAAAAAGGAAACAGAGGATGAATGAAAACATTTATCTTTGTACACTTGCCTTAGGGAGGCACAATCTTTTGGTATAAATCCCCATCTACAATTCTTTGTAGTCTGGGATTTGCGTCAAAACCCATTGATGGTTGCATGGGAACGCTCATTCACGACCCATGGAAAGCCCCCTTGATGCAAAGTAATGCGAGAACGCACATTGTGCTGCATTGCGTTTCTCTGGGCGAAAAACCAACACAAATGGTGATTTACGTTGAGGACAAAAATATTAGAATTTTTACCTTTGTCCATATGAAGACTGGCGGTACAAGCATTAGTCTTATCGCAATTAGATTGTGGTAACTCTCTTTACCTTGCTAGCTCCCAGTATGATCTCCTTATACTGGTTCTCTGTTACTAAGAGGATACAGTTCAAGGACCCACGCATAACTCATGGGCCCTACATAGTAAGGGCCCAAGAATATTACAACATCTGGTCAGTCCCTATTTTCCTAAGCGAACATTGCAGTTATAGCTACTGACAATTCCTAAGGTCAACAAAGCAAGAAGTGGTGGATGATCTTTTGCTTATCTGGTTTCTAAACTATGGAATTCATTGCCTATTGAGCCCCAGAAGATTAGAGAGGAATTAAGCTTGGGGAAGCAGTTGAACACCTTGCTGTTTAACTCTGTTATGGTATGGGACTGATATGATCTGCTAGCACTGAAAGGCCCTCAAGGTAGCAATGTGCTTTAGAAATGCTTAGAATCGAAATCAGTTTGGTGAATTATCATGAGGTATTTAGGGTAATATTTAGTGTTAGCAAAAGCCCCTTTCGCACCTTCTTGCGAAGAGTCTTGTTGCTTCCTGGCTCAGCTGCTTTCCAAGTGCTTAGGATGCGTCTTGTGAGAAGCAGGCCTTGTTAGACTGGGCCTACAAGATTGTACTCACAAAGAGCTGGTCTGTACTTACCAATGCCTAACCTTGGAGTCACCAGATCAAACTAACACTAGTCCCTTGAAAAACGCACCCATATGAAGCATACATCTCCTAGTAACAAACAACTTGGCACCACCGTGTCTAGATAGAAAGTGGGACTTAACTCTGTGCAATAGAGTTTCCGTCACTGGAGAGTGTCTGATCTGCAGAGGGCTTCTGGCTTCATTGTGCTTAACATCTCATTTCTGAATGTCAGCAACTGAATGCTGTCATGCGCACCACTTGAACTGAGCCAGAGAGGGGGAATGCCACATACATGGTGGAATTTTATGCCAGGCTGCCAAACAGTCCCCCGTACTACAGAGACTGTTAATAATGGGATCTCTAGTTGGCTGAGGATTGCATCCTGTCCAAGTAGGGACCACAATCCTAGTTGAGGTAAGTCAGATACACAACTTAAATTAACTTGTTGTCACCCCCTGGTAGGTTGGCACAGAACAGTCACGCTTAACTTATGTGCAATGTGTAAAGTATTTGTGCAACACTAGAATTTCAGTAACACAGTGAAAACACAGCAACAAGACCCCACGCCAGTTTAGAAACAAAGAATAATTTTGAGTAAAACCAGACCAAAATGACAAAAATCCAAAAAGAATGAACTGCAATATAGTGCTTAAAAGCAAATAGCGCTTAGGGGTTACTTGAGGTCTTGCTGCACCAGGGTAATTCCAAAGTTCAGGCCGACAGCAATGGAGGGCAGTCCAGCTACAGGTCTCACGCAGGTCTCGCTGAAAAAGTACCTTGGATGGAGCAAGCGTCAATGTCGAAGACTCGATGTATCTGTTTTGATATACGCAGTCAGGTAGATGTGCGGCTGTCCAGCATTGAAGTCCGGTCCTACATCATTGTCGAAACCCTTACAATCTAGGCACTGCTTTGTCATTGAACCCTATATGATGCAGGTGCTGATCCATCATGGAGCCTCGCAGTCGGGTCCCAGTCGGTGAAGGGCAATGCTTCGGTTTGGATCGGTGCAAAGTAGTCACTGTGTCGATTTTTGCAGGAAAAACAGCTACAGAACCCACTTTCAAGGCCCAGGACTGGATCTGCACCTCTTGGCAGGGCAGGACTCACAGTTCACAGAGTTCAGCTGCTGAAGCAGAGTTGAAGGAAGTCGTTGATGGCCCTGAGATTTCAAAACAAGGGGCAAGCCAATGGAGTCACTTAAGTTCTTGGATGTAGATGCAGGTCAAGTTCTTCTAACTCCCAAGCAAGAGGTCGCAGGCTAATACAGTAAAGCAGTTCAGCAGAGTGGCAGTCCCCCCTGGTAGCACAGCAGTCCTTCTTTCTGGCAGAATGTCTTCAGATCCAGAATTGGACTGAAGTGGTGGTGTCTGATGTCCAATATTTATACTTTAGTGCCCTCGTTCTGGAAGGTGGGTGAAGCTTCTAGACAGTGGCTTTGAAGTGCAGGGAATCCCCTTCCTCCCCTGCCCAGGCTCCAAGCTGACTGGAGTGACTATACAGGGTTGTTGTTTCTATTGTGTGGAGACAGGGCACAGCCTCTTCAGGTACAAGTGGGTCTGTGCTTCGCCTCGCCCCCATCAAGCCAGTTATTAGCCCAAGAAGGCCCATCAAGTCTCTCCTAAGCTCCCATTGTGTGTGACTGTCTAGAGAGAATGCACAAGGCCCAACTGTCATCTACCCCAGATGTGTATTCAGAAACTGACAAAAGGCACAGAATGGTTAAAGTTTGAAAATTTCTTAGAGTTAGGCACAACTGAAGAAAGCACCATGAAACACGCATGGTGGACCCCGTGGGAGACCCTCTTAGAAAAGAGGCAAACAAAACCACATTAGAACGAATGGGATGGTATGGTATTGGTGTCCACATTCTGTTAGACAACGAACCAGTTCAAAAGAATTATCAGACAAAACTGGCATTTGATTGAAAAAGTGTATAAATCAAATGGATTCATAAAACATTCTTCAATTGTAAAACGAAAAATGTTGTATACACAGTTAAGTGTCTCTGTTTACAAGTGTACATTGGCAAAACCAACCAAGAGATTCGCCAAAGGATTATTCAATATAAATTGAGTATAAGGCGTATAGTGTTAACTGGCTCCCTTGTGAGCCACTGGATCGAAAACCACCACAATGAAGCAGATTTGCAATGGACAGTTCTCTCAATTATAAAACCGGACCCTTGAGGAGGTACATTGATTAAAAACTGAATCGACAAGAGGCTTACCTTATATTACATTTCAATACTGTGTCTAATGGACTCAATGAAATGTCAGAGATTCCTAATTTGCTGGTTTAATTTGAAGCATGCTGTAGAATTTTAAGTTTCTTTACTGCTCATTGAGCTGTGACCACTAGATATTTTAACACTACAGATCCCAGGATTCCTCTTTCAGGGACCATAAACTTAGGAAATGCTGAAAAGACAATGATCCAATCAGAATCTGAAGCATGGATAGTGGTGCATCCGGTTACTAATGGCCCCTGGGCAGTGAATCATTCACAAAGAGCTGCGATGGAAGACCTTGGTGAAAGATGTAAAAGTAAGATTTGTCCTTTTCTTTGCATTGAGACGTAAGATATTAAACGTCTGAAAGTGAGCGTGTACTATTTCATTTTGACTATTGATTAGAGTTCAACGTGGGAAGCCGCACTCCCAAAAGAGAAAATATCATGTGACAACATGATTAGACACGTAAGAATGTAAACTTGCTCAAGTGCGGTGAGCCCTTGGGCATGTTTTGATGTGTATAACTAGTTCGGGAAATCACAAGCATTCTAGACAGATGCAGGCATTGGAAAATACCATTCTTTTGCCGCATTTGAGGGGGTATTAAAATACTTCTTGTAGGTGGATTTAAAACTGCTAAGCGGGTGCGCTTCAGTTTGTTGTGACGGTAATATTTTTTGATGTAGATTAAATTCCTCCTTTGAAAATTGTGGAGTTAGAGTCTAATCTGGGATGTGATATGAAAGAGGATTGTTCGTCCCCTTGTTGTGAGTATTGGTCTTTTAAATTCTATCGCTTGACAGTCTCTACTTGTTGCATTGGAGTACATAAGTAAGGCTATATATATATATATATATATATATATATATATATACAGATATATATATATATATATATATACATATATACACACATCTTTTTCAGATAAAAGAATTTGATCATCACGTTGGTGCCAATGCATCAAGTGTTATGAGGTAACTACAGTGACAATTTTACGGTTTGTTAGACCCACAGACCCACCATATCACTATGGAGATAGTAATGAGTATTTGTTATGATTATGTGTTGCAAAGTGGATAACAGTTCTGTGTCCTGAGGAGAACCCTAAAATTACTAGCAGGTTTAAAACGTGTTGTGGGCCCAACAAAATTTAAAAAGCGGCACTGAGAACCAGCGAACTAATGAATGTAAAGTGATGGTTTAAACTTGTCCTGGTTAATAGTAGTCGTGCTCTAATCAGGGCGCACCATCCATGGAAAAAGAGCGAATCAATTAATTGTTGTGTCTTGTATATCGTACTCATTTTCAGCTAGTTTTGGACATTGAACAAACAGAACTAATTCATTGTTGTTTATTTTTTTCTTTGTGTATTGTTGTAAAGATTTGTTTTTTGTATCCACTGTTGTGTATTAAGTTATGTAGCTGGGAGGGAAGACAGTCATGATTCGTTTCTTCTTCTGTGTGTGACAAAAAAAACAAAGTATTTATATGACTGTACAAAAATAAATGGTGATCACTTTTATGGAGTATAGTGTTCACAAATTAATTGAGCTTGTAAAAAGGATCAGTCAGTTTTGGCATCGTGTGTTTGTGCAACTTTCTAAAAGTGGCATTATCAGACGTGCAACTTTCCAACTTTACCATAAGCTGTGATTTTGATGTGAGTCCGGAAACAAACTCGAAGTGTCCATCTATTCCAAATTGGAAATGACACTTATAAACTGTAATAAGGTAATCCCAATGTTAACCTATTGGAGAGATAGGCCTTGCAGTAGTGAAATACGAATGTAGTTGTTTTTCACTACCAGGACATGTAAAACATAACCGTAAACTTCCCCCATTTAAATACACTGCACCCTGCCCTAGGTACAGTCCAGGGCCTACCTTAGAGGTGACTTGTATATATTAAAAAGGAAGGCTTGGGCCTGATAAGATGGTTAACTTGCCAGGTTGACATGGCAGTTTAAAACTGCACACACAGGCTCTGCAATAGCGGGTATGACATTTTTAAAGGACTACCGAAGTGGGTAGCACAATCAGTGCTGCAGGCCCACTAGTAGCATTCAATTTACAGGCCCTAGGCATGTGGTGCAATTTAATAGGGACTTCTAAGTGAATTAAATATGCCAATTGTGGACAAGCCAATGCTACCATGTTTTAAGTAGAGAGCACAGGCACTTTAGCACTGGTCATCGGAGGTAAAGTGCCCAGAGTCCTAACACCAACAAAAACGAATTCAGCAAAAAAAAAAATGGGAAGGAGGAAGGCAAGAGGTATGGGGGAGACCCTGCAGAAAGGGCCAGGTCCTACAGAGGCCCTACGCCAGATTCCTCTTACTAAGGATGAATCCAACTTATCCTGCAGGCAGGGCCCCCAGCGCTCTGCACACAAATCAGGTGGTTCCAAAGGGACCTGTATTGATGGTAGTAGACAGCCCTGTACCAAAATACTGTTGCCCCAACAAAAGACAAATCGGGTATGCTGGTTAACTGATGCAAGTGGTCAGTGGAATGACGTAGGTGGTTAAAAGCCAGAGTTTTTGTGGTATAACCTCTGAGTTGACAGATGAAGATGAGAGGAGATAATAGCAGGACAATCAAAATAAATGGTGTCTAGCTATCACACAGGAAGTCAATGAGTGGTGTGGATCACAACCCGCTTTTCTTACATAGGATGAAAACCAGGAAACCTCGACATTACTCAATCATGCAGGATTGAAGGGAAGATATATCCACACGTGACTTTGTTATTGGTTTTGGAAAGCTTGGTTTTCAAAGCAATCAAATCAGTTTCCAGTCTTGCCAAAAGGTGCCTGGACCAATCTTTACAAATATGTCTGTTTTGCATACACACTTGCCTAGTGTACATACCTGATTAGGCTGGAAATGCTGTCCCTAGTGGTGTGTGTGTTGGTTTGCTGTGGCTGACATGATACTAGCCACGGGCTGTGCCAGGTCAGGCAGACAAACTTGGGACACACGTCTTGAGTAGATGCACAGAACAGTCAGATTTATCAAGGCTCTTTGCAGTGCAATGACAGAAAAAGGGTGCTGACCAGCTCAAAGTCTTTAATTAGGATTTACTTTCCAGCACAAAGCTTGATTTGCGTTAGAAAGTAGCCCTAGAGTAACATCAAGGGGGGATATCTGTGCAACCACCCATGGATTTTGAGGCAAAGCCCTGTTTACTAAACATTAAAGACAGTGCTTTGTGCCAAAACTTTACACCACTTTGCGGGAGGTGTAACAAATGCAAAAAGTTCTATTTTATCTTTATTTTCTCAAAAATGTGTAACTTTGCATGTGTGCTTTAATACAGGACAATTGCAAAGTTAGAAAAGTCTTAAACTTTGTCTAAGGGTACCTTCCAGTGCAAAACCTATGATAGACATCACACACACACAGCCTTGCACTATATTGCATGCTTGGGTGCATGGTGCAAGGTAGCCTAAAGCGCGTCATTGCAGGGGAGAGAGATAGAGCTATAGCGTTGTAGATATTGTGCTGTCCTGTCTCCTTTTCATGCAAAGTAGTGCAGCAACTTTGGTTGCTGCGCTACATCCTTTCTAAGTAAACCTGGCCCCATGTACTAGAAATAAATATCTTTTAGTTCCATTAAGTGCAAGCATGATAATCCTGCCCTAAAGGGTAAGTGACAGGCTTCTTTTGAGTACCACTTTAAAACATTACAAAAATACCTTCCACATTAATCCTTCCACATCGATGACTAGCAGATTAACAAGCCCATTATTATGATGAAACTGTGACAGCAACAGGTTTATTCACATTTTATTCTTATTTTTTGTTGATGGATACAAACCACATTATTTAACCTGGATTCATACATAGGCTAAAGTCCTAAGGAAAGAAGGCTTAGCAAATCTGGGGCCAATTCATAAAAGCATTTATGAGGTCAGTAATTAGTACTTCAGGAGTACTCCTGTATGTATAATTGCATACCTTTGCGATTCAGCTCCAAATCCTCCATCATCAGTGTTTTTTAGGAAGCCTTATAATTAGAGGCAGGGCTAAGCTCCGGAGCATTGATGCACCAGCGAGAAGCATCAAACATTTAACAGTCATAGTGGTCTGTGCACATATGTCTCCCTTTCAGCGTCCATCTCAGAGAGCCAAGGGGACCTGTTGCCAACTATGGTGGTTGACTGTTTACCTTTGATGTCCCAGTGTCCGGCCTAATATGGTATCCTGAGCAACTGGGCCAAGTACCCCTTCTGCACTTGACTCTCAGTAGCAGCTGTGGATGAGCAGTCAAAGGCTACCTTGCAGGGAGTTGAGAGTGTAGATACAGGCTAGTGAAAACGGCTCATAACTCAGAGTGCACTGCAATGTCAATAAATCAATGTCTAGTCTAACTTACACATTCAAAGAAGTATTGTGACATTCATAATCAATAATACAATCCTCTTAAGGTCAAGGCTGTAGTGCTTCACTGGCAAATACCCCCCCCCCCATCCTTGTAAGGAAGTAGTCAAAAGTGTCTTTGGTGCTGCATCATTTTTAACAGCAAGTCCTCTAGGGCACATAGCAAGTCTTACCTGCCCCTTGTAGGAAAGTGCCCCTTTTTGACATAGTCGCTTTCACTTTTAGCCTGGTATTTGATGTGATTTCGACTGGCAGTGCACTGGGTTCCTGCTAACCAGGTCCCCAGTGCCAGATCTCTTTCCCAAAACTGTGCAACTGTACTCCAATTGGCAATACCTTTAGTACCCTCTGTAAGTCCCCAGTAAGTTGTACCCCTGATGCCTAGGGCCTGAGATACTAAAGAGGGTCTCCAAGGGTTGCAGCACAAATTGTGCCACCCTAAGGGACCCCTCACCAAGCTCATGCAAACTGCCACTGCAGGCTGTGTGTCTTGGTGCAGACAAAAGTGAAAACAGGACATGGCCCACATCCTTGTGTGCCATGCCCCCAGACACTGAATGCAGTATAGGCAAGTCACCCCTACATCAAGCCTTAGAGCCTTAAGCAGGGTGCACTATTACTAAAAGTGAAGGCATATCTGCATGAGTAGATAGGCATCTGTGCTGGTCAGTTTCATTGCTGCCAGTACAAGTGAGCAGGAAAGCCATTTTAAGTACATGTGCTGGATACTGGTGAAAACGAGTTCCCCGGCTACATGATGGCTTCACTGAAAATACGGATGTTTGGTATCAAACTTCTCATACTAATAAACCCACACTGATGCCAGTGTTTGATTTATTAATGCATGCACACAGAGGGCACCTCTGAAAACCTACCAGCTACTAGTGTTCCGACTGACTGGTTTCGCTAGCCTGCCACCAGAGACAGGTTTCTGACTCCTAAGGGCGAGGGCCTTTGCTCTCAGGAGGTCAGAAACAGCCTGCTCGAGCGAAGGGTGTTTACACCCCTTTCCACAAGTGGGTCTGCAGATTAGCATTCCAAGGCAGGGGAGCTTCAAAGAGCCCAACGCCTTTGATATGCAGGTCTTGCTTCCCTCACAGGACAAAAAGCTTGACACCCTTTGTCCAGAGTCGTTTGGCACCTGGACAGGTGGGAAAATTAGCTAGTCAGATAGGCATTCCCCCTTGAGGCTAGTATCCACCCTGTCAGGTTGGTACCCACCCCTAAGGAAGGCTACTTTAAGTGGAGGCGAATTTTCAAAAATAGCTTGGCCTCACAACAAAATACATAACTGGAGACTGCACACTTGGTAATTTTAGGTGTCCAACCGGCGTTGGGAGACTATTAGGTATAAACACAGCGAGAGCACCAATGAGATCTAAGATTGTCACACTGAAATCGATATTGGGTGTGGGATCTGTCAAGGGTGTATGCTTGCCCCATTATTATTCATCTTTTATATTAGCAAACTTAGTTATCAGTTAACTCTGAGCACTTGTGATGTTACCAAGATTAATGGTGTCCCACTTCCAGCACTATTCTATGTTGCACGATGCTGTACTAGTCGCCCGTACTCCTAATGCCCTGCACTTGTTAGTCTGCTTCTTTGTACGTTGTATGGCCAATCTTGATCTACTAACAAATGTTGCTAAATCATTTATGACGTACTGCCCTAAGCACACCCAATTTTCGAGTATTGCAGTTGGACCGTATTTCTTATTAAGCACAAGCATCTTTTCCTATCTAGGTGTCACATTTAGTTCTTCTGACTCATGGACTCCACACAACTCTTAATGCAGGGCAACGCTATCTAGAGTGGTGGATCAATCCCTAGGGTCCCATGCCCCCTGGGTGACAGGGCATTGCCCTATGTTACAGATGTATGAAGCGCAAATAGCTCCGATAGCATTATATGGGGTAGAAATTTTGGGAATTACGAGCTGTTCAGCTCTATAGAGGGAAGACAATCGATTTTGTAGGGAAATGTTGACATTTCCCCTATTTACTTCCCATTATTTCTTCCATAAGGAGTTAGTTCTGACTTATCTAAGCGACCACATTTGCACCAGACCTCCTTTACTATGGTTGTCAATTTGGCAGATGGAGGAAGCAACACTTGCAAGTGACATTATGACCAATTGCCTGGCTTGTGACAAGGGTCTATCTATCCCATGGCTGGCCTATATTAAAAAATCATTCTAAGGTATTGGCCTAACTCTCAATTTCTCTGACTCCCTCGCTGCCCTTGGCAGAAAGCATGTGCAAGGTTTACTACTAGTTCACCTGCAAGCAGATAGGCTACGTGCTGGGGCCTCGAAACTGACTGTTGCAATATACTTGCAATTAAACCCTGAGATCTCTCCCACTGGTTATCTGTGTAATATTAAAGGGATTTGGGTATGTTCCCTGCTGTTCCACTTGAGAGCAGATTAAATTAAATATTAACTGTGCTCCCTCTTGTGTACCAGCACAAACTCCATTCAAGAGCTTGCCCTTGTAAAGGAGTTTCCAAACAAACATTGCTACATTTTCCCTTTTGTGATTTTTACAAAAGTTCCTCTAAAAGGATCTTAGTCCCCATTATAAGACTCCAGAATCTTCAGCACTGTACCCAGGCCTATTATCATCTACAACAACTATCTGATGGAGAGCCTTGTATTTGTGTGGGTTTATTTCTTCACACTGCTGTACTTTCACTGGGCACAATGCTTTCTGATTAAATCAGATTTTTTGTGTTTTAACTAGTGTTAAAGAAACTTGTCAATACTGGTGTGTATTTTGCAAAGTCTCTGCACGTATTCTGAAATATGGAAGAACGGTCGGTCTGGTGCGCCACCGCTTTTATAACTACGCTGCTAATACTGCTTTACTGTGTGTATATTGTACATCTACTGCTATATATATTTTTCTGTTTAATTGCTTTTTACATTATGTGATTTGAACTGTCTGCGGACCGCTATGTTACTTTCATGGATGTTCATGGCATACTGAATAAAGATTTTAATTTTTTTTATTTGAAATAAAGAAGCAAAACTTAAAAATGAAAATTGTAAGACATTCTGTTAATGTGAAGAAATTTGAAATCGGAGGCTAAAAATGAAGTTAGTATCCTCAGAGGATATGTGGGAGCAGAGCAAGTGCTCAAGACTATCATATGGGCTATGAAATTAAATATATACATTGTTTAATTTGTTTATGAATTAAATAAAACGTGTGTATTTCTTTGATGAATACATGCTTCTGTATTGTTTTGCAGTTTAAATAATTGAAAATACTTAGGCCAGGGTCCCTGGCTTCCAGTAATGGCTCACTGGGGGGGGGGCACCCTGATTCCAATAATGATTCAGTGAGGGTCCTTAGGTTCCCGTAATGAATACGTGGGGGTTCACAGTAGTCAAAAGGTTAAGAACCACTGTGTTAGTACATCTGGCCCACAGTGCCTTCTCTAGTCAACAGAGAGCTGGCCTTGATGCACTCCGGCAACTTCCAGGTTTGTCCTCTATGGCAAATGTCTTCAGTAAGGGCACTCAGAGTTTGAGGGAAAACTAGTACAACCAATTTACTCAATATTGGTGTGATAATGCTATCAGAGAGTATATTATTCAGTCATTCCGTGTGCAGCATTCAAGTATCACTTTGCCACTTCAAGAATGGCAAAGTCCTCCTAAATGCAATTAAAGTATGGCATCACAGGCTTTTCACATTTTTTTAATATGCTTTAAGGCTTTTGAAGCAGAACAGGATGTTTATTCTCGTCCTCAAGGGATGCATGCCTACCTCAATGATCCCCTTTCCCTTTGGGGTTGTAATGGGAAACAGACTTGGAAGATGGATCTCCTTAACCAAACCTGTCTTACTTTGCCACACTAGAATCTGACCAATAATTGAAAAGTTGCAGACGCGAGTGCAAGATTAGCGACTAGAATATTCATCTTAGTAACTGCAGAGGGTTTTTAATAGCAAGAGAACATTTTCTAGTTCGTCCTGTTGGAACACGATTTGAGTCATCCGATACTGCTCGAATAGATAAATAACATTTACTAGATCCCAAATATGCCAGTTGGAACACAATTTGAGTCGTTCGATACTGCTAGGAAGGATAAAATGTTCTAGATCCCATATGCTCATTTGAACATGATTTGAATCGTCATATATTCAGCCGCAAAACCTGGACAACGTTGTGTGCCAGATGCCTCCACTGAGTGTTCACACTTCTTTTTTGTAGTTGCAAATGATACACCAACTGCACACTCAATTTAAGTTTTTATTTTTCTGTTCATACCTCTATTTCTTTTGTTCCTCATCATCTTCCTTCTTTACTGTGTATTGTGTTGTAATGGAAATCTCAAGAAAAACATTGTTTAAAAATAATTCAATAATGCCAACCAATTAGATCCAACTATGTAGGGAAGATTGCACCTTAATTGCATCTAACCATTCTGGTTAGTCCATCACCTTCATGTTCTCACCTGAAATAATATAAAAGGTTTACAACTCCTTTTCAGCTGTGTTAAGATGAACACAGCATTTTTTCAGTAACCATCACTCTGCTGTTTTCATGGAGTAGCCGACTTTTCTTTATTTTATATGTATCTTAACAACAATTTATTTTTATTTTTATAAGAGACCATATTTTCGGAGAAGTGCAGATGGAGACGGGGCACGACCTCTAAAATTTCTGAAGACTTCCATAGGAGGAGTTCCACCTCCCAAGCTTAGAAATGTATCGCGAAACCTGTGAAAACAAGCATTGAAATGTATTAAATGTTAGAAATATTCAAAAGCAGTAGAGTAGATCAGGAGTTAGTTATTTGATATGATTCATGTTCTGGCAGGTAATGTAATTGTAGCAAATCTTTCTGCATGACAGTTCTGTTTTTTAATGTTAACTCTATTGCTTTCTTCTTGTAAGATGTACAGTGCTCTCTTACCTTCTAGATTTGGATGCACTTAAATCATATTGATAAATATTAACTGGTTCAAGAGTTAATACACAAGAATGTACTGTACTGATCACAGAAAAGCTAATAGTAAAATACTATGGTCTATTTAACTTTTAAAATAGTTTTTTGTTTGTCCCCACATATTTTTGTACAGTTCACTGCAAATGTCGAATTCTGGATTACTTACAATACAGAAAAAATCAAACCTCCTTTCAATATTGAAAAGGGGTTGCAATTCAGAACAAATTATTCAATGCCATGGCTAAGGGAGGTGAATATGGGTTTTACAGTAGTTGTCAATGCCATGCCTGTGGGAGGTGAATATGGGTTTTACAGTAGTTGTCAATGCCATGCCTACGGGAGGTGAATATGGGTTTTACAGTAGTTTTCAATGCCATGCCTACGGGAGGTGAGTATGGGTTTTACAGTAGTTGTCAATGCCATGCGTACGGGAAGTGAATATGGGTTTTACAGTAGTTGTCAATGCCATGCCTACGGGAGGTGAATATGTGTTTTACAGTAGTTGTCAATGCCATGCCTACGGGAGGTGAATATGGGTTTTACAGCAGTTGTCAATGCCATGCCTAAGGGAGGTGAATATGGGGTTTACAGTAGTTTTCAATGCCATGCCTACGGGAGGTGAATATGGGTTTTACAGCAGTTGTCAATGCCATGCCTACGGGAGGTGAATATGGGTTTTACAGTAGTTGTCAATGCCATGCCTACGAGAGGTGAATATGGGTTTTACAGTAGTTGTCAATGCCATGCCTACGGGAGGTGAATATGGGTTTTACAGTAGTTGTCAATGCCATGCCTACGGGAGGTGAATATGGGTTTTACAGTAGTTGTCAATGCCATGCCTAACAGAGGTTAATATGGGTTTTACAGTAGTTGTGAATGCCATGCCTGGGGGAGGTGAATATGGGTTTTACAGTAGTTGTGAATGCCATGCCTACGGGAGGTGAATATGGGTTTTACAGTAGTTGTCAATGCCATGCCTACGGGAGGTGAATATGTGTTTTACAGTAGTTGTCAATGCCATGCCTACGGGAGGTGAATATGGGTTTTACAGCAGTTGTCAATGCCATGCCTAAGGGAGGTGAATATGGGGTTTACAGTAGTTTTCAATGCCATGCCTACGGGAGGTGAATATGGGTTTTACAGCAGTTGTCAATGCCATGCCTACGGGAGGTGAATATGGGTTTTACAGTAGTTGTCAATGCCATGCCTACGGGAGGTGAATATGGGTTTTACAGTAGTTGTCAATGCCATGCCTACGGGAGGTGAATATGGGTTTTACAGTAGTTGTCAATGCCATGCCTACGGGAGGTGAATATGGGTTTTACAGTAGTTGTCAATGCCATGCCTACGAGAGGTGAATATGGGTTTTACAGTAGTTGTCAATGCCATGCCTACGGGAGGTGAATATGGGTTTTACAGTAGTTGTCAATGCCATGCCTACGGGAGGTGAATATGGGTTTTACAGTAGTTGTCAATGCCATGCCTAACAGAGGTTAATATGGGTTTTACAGTAGTTGTGAATGCCATGCCTGGGGGAGGTGAATATGGGTTTTACAGTAGTTGTGAATGCCATGCCTACGGGAGGTGAATATGGGTTTTACAGTAGTTGTCATTGCCAAGTCAATGGGAGACAAATGCAGGTTTTACAGTAATTGTCAATGACATGCCAATGGGAGGTGAACATGGGCTTTAGATTAGTTGCCATTGCACACCTCTGGGATGTGAAAGTGGGTTTAGAGTAGTTGTCATTGCTATTATTTTGTATCATGTATTTGTCTGGTAAAAAAATATTCTAGTTGACAAAGCACAGCAATATTTTGGGTTCTTTAGAACGGAAGTTTAGAAGCTGTTCTTGCAAACAGTTAACCTAGTATAAAGACATGCTTAGCAGGGAAGACTGAGAAAAGCAAGAACTGCACATTCATCATAAAAAGGGGACCTCAAGCTTAGTAGGGTAGAAAGGGATGGGAAGGTGCTACGGCTTCATCTTAAAAAGTGACTTTAGTCTAAGCAGGAAACTAGGGAAGGGTAGGAGCAGTGCCTTCACCTTAAAATGTGTACTACAAGTATATTTGCTTAAGTACATATTACTATGTAGAAACTTTTATTGCAGAATCAAAACACCTAAAGAAGTACTGTGATGTGATGATGGAAACTTCTGGGAAAACATGTACCTTTCATTCCAAATGACTACGGATGTGCTACAGAATTGACATTTGCATATTTCCAAAACAATATGTACTATTGAGATATATATGCGTTTCGATCTCAAACGATCCTCCTCCTCCTGATCCTTCTCCTCCTGATCCTCCTACTCCTGATCCTCCTCCTCCTGATCCTCCTCCTCCTCCTGATCATCCTCCTCCTGATCCTCCTCCTCCTGATCCTCCTCCTCCTGATCCTCCTCCTCCTGATCCTCCTCCTCCTCCTCCTGATCCTCCTCCTCCTTATCCTCCTCCTCCTCCTCCTCCTCCTCCTGATCCTCCTCCTCCCCCTTATCCTCCTCCTCCTGATCCTCCTCCTCCTGATCCTCCTCCTCCTGATGCTCCTGATCCTCCTCCTCCTGATGCTCCTGATCCTCCTCCTCCTGATCCTCCAGATCCTTCTCTTCCTGATCCTCCTCCTCCTCCTGATCCTCCTCCTCCTGATCCTCCTCCTCCTGATCCTCCTGATCCCCCTCCTCCTCCTCCTGATCCTCCTCCTCCTCCTCCCCCTCCCTCTTTAGATTTCGTTTTTTTTCAATGTAACTTTCATATTTAGACATTGAGGAGGAAAACACAAAGACCTTCTGAGTATAGGAGACGGTTAAAAACCCTATATCAGTGGTATGATTTCCATCTTAGGTTATGCGTGACGGGGCCAGCTAGTTAAAAAACAATGAAAAAGAAATAGGAGAAGAATGTAATAATCCTTTCAAGAACTGTACTCAAAATACTTACCTTTTGATGAGCCAGGGACTCAGATGTTTCTGGAGAATGTCTGACAAAATATCGAATACACAAATATCGAGATACAAAATTATCGCAACAAAAATATCGATGGCAAAAATATCGGAATCCTATCCCTAACAAGGTAAGTACAAATATATCGAAAAAAATATATAGAATGACAAAAATATCGTTTTTTGTAAAATATCGTTTTAATTTTATAAAATAAAAATCGAATATTAACAAAATAATACTTATAAATGTAATAAACATATTTAATAATTGCTATAATATTTTAAATTAATACATAATGTAATACAAATTAATATTAATAAATATATAATACATAATATATTTTTCATTAATAATAACTCTAAATTAATTCTTTTCATAACTTATAAACAAATAAAAATATAATAAATTACTAATACAATTATATACATAAAATAATCATATAAATAACAATTAATAACATAAAACTAATAAAAAAGCTAAATACATTTTAGTATGAGTAAAAATTTCTATTCCCACTCCAGAGAGTGCGACAGTAGGGAAAGTGTTGGATAGCGTAGGGGTAACAATTACTATTCCCACTCCAGAGAGTGCAACAGTAGGGAAAGTGTTGGATAGCGTAGGGTTAAACATTACTATTCCAACTCCAGAGAGTGCAACAGTAGGGAAAGTGTTGGATAGCGTAGGGGTAAAAATTACTATTCCCACTCCAGAGAGTGCAACAGTAGGGAAAGTGTTGGATAGCGTAGGGGTAACAATTACTATTCCAACTCCAGAGAGTGCAACAGTAGGGAAAGTGTTGGATAGCGTAGGGGTAACAATTACTATTCGAACTCCAGAGAGTGCAACAGTAGGGAAAGTGTTGGATAGCATAGGGGTAACAATTGCTATTCCAACTCCAGAGAGTGCAACAGTAGGGAAAGTGTTGGATAGCGTAGGGGTAAAAATTACTATTCCAACTCCAGAGAGTGCAACAGTAGGGAAAGTGTTGGATAGCGTAGGGGTAAAAATTACTATTCCCACTCCAGAGAGTGCAACAGTAGGGAAAGTGTTGGATAGCGTAGGGGTAACAATTACTATTCCCATTCCAGAGAGTGCAACAGTAGGGAAAGTGTTGGATAGCGTAGGGGTAACAATTACTATTCCAACTCCAGAGAGTGCAACAGTAGGGAAAGTGTTGGATAGCGTAGGGGTAACAATTACTATTCCAACTCCAGAGAGTGCAACAGTAGGGAAAGTGTTGGATAGCGTAGGGGTAACAATTACTATTCCAACTCCAGAGAGTGCAACAGTAGGGAAAGTGTTGGATAGCGTAGGGGTAAAAATTACTATTCCAACTCCAGAGAGTGCAACAGTAGGGAAAGTGTTGGATAGCGTGGGGGTAACAATTACTATTCCCACTCCAGAGAATGCAACAGTAGGGAAAGTGTTGGATAGCGCAGGGGTAACAATTACTATTCCCACTCCAGAGAGTGTAACAGTAGGGAAAGTGTTGGATAGCGTAGGGGTTAAAATGACATACTTATAAAAAAATCTTTTTTTTTTAATAATACAAATATGAACTATTAAATAAATATGAACCATTTACAATACATATACATAATTATTAAAAACATGATTAGCTAAATATATGTAACCAAAAATAATCATTAAAAAATACCATTTTATAATATTTAATTACCAATTAATAAATAATTAACAATGATAAAATTAACTTAACAATGATTTTTAATTCATTATTACTTAATTACATTTAAATTAGTTCCCACTATATTCCCCTATAAACACACAACCCGCAACAGAACACATTTATCAATTAATGAATTATTTAAAATTAATTAGCAATTAATTAAAATTAATGTATGCTTCCTACTAATTAATAATTAATTCAACATAATGAAATTACTTCCCACCCTATTCCCCTATAAACCCATAACCCGCTACAGAACATATTTATCAATTAATCAATTAATTCAAAATAATTCAAAATAATTCTCAATTAATTAATAATTCCTAATTAATAATTAATTTAACATAATTAAATTACTTCCCACCCTATTCCCCTATAAACCCATTACCCGCTACAGAACATATTTATCAATTAATCAATTAATTAAAATTAATTAAAAATAATTCTTAATTAATTAATAATTCCTACTAATTAATAATTAATTTAACATAATTAAATTACTTCCCACCCTATTCCCCTATAAACCCAAGACCCACTACAGTACTAAAAGATATTTAATTAAATTACATTAAAAATAAATTATAAAACATAATAAATACAATATAATATACACAAAATTTATTTAAAATTCGATATTAGTAACTTTGAAATTATTTACTTCGATATTAAAGACATCGATATTTAAAACTTCGATATTACTAATATCGATATTAAGAGTGTCGATATTACTTACCTTCTATATTATGTCCCTTCGATATTTAAACTTCGATATAATTGTATATCGAAATTTAAAACTCGATATTTTGTGTACCGTTTCTGGATATATAACACATTAACAATATGGAGTTAAGTATATACCTTACCGACAAACAAGTAGATAATTTGTTGGCCAATTCTAAAACTGGTCCAGCATTCAGCTAAAAATTGGGCTAGAGTTTGAGATCTACCGAAACTCTGCTCAGATCATTTAATTATTTTTGTTTAAAGGGTTCAAGGTCTTTTTTCCCCAGAATCATTGCTGTAGGAGAGAAAGAAGTGTCTTATATAAGCTAATTTCTTTAATTCCAATAAGTTATCAGAATATATTCTGATGAACTGGACAGTTAGGGCAATAGAGGAAATGATAGGTAAGGAACAGCTTGGCTTCCTTCCTCAGCACATCTATTTACATAAATATCTATTAACAACCATAATAGATATAAATACAAAGGAAAGGCCCTGTTTATAACAGACAGCCTTGGTTTGGAAAATATCTTTGATGGGTGAAAAGTTGACTTTGAGATCACTAATATGGAGAAAACTTTATATTGTGTGGAATGATCTAAGGCTACCTTCTAGTATTAATCAGACATTTCACGTGGATGGCTGGCAGAGTAGAATAAAGTTATTTTTCGGAGCTATAGAATTTCCAATTTCTAGTTGATTTGTGCCATCCACACTTTTCAGGGGTCAAGAATTGCAAAGAAGGCGCGTCTTGTTTTTCAGTAACATGCGGGTCAGCTGGTTCACAATATAGATGAATTGAGGAGAGGACTCTGGGGAGGAGACCCTAATTGTAATCCAACAGTTTATCTTTGAAAGAGGGAGGCATGGCTTGTGGTCCCAAATGATATTATACTATGGGCATTTCATTCAAAAGAAGGATCTCAGGGGTCCCAAAAAATAGAAAAGAACTGAGAGCAGAACGATTAATTCTGGTTTGTGTCTTCAACAATTGCAGGCAGCCAAAGGAGGGGCAGCTCGCTATGGACCCCTGTCCGCAAGACATCAGCATAGTTTTCCAAAGTGACACAAAGTTGTACCATGTAGTGCTTTGTATTTCTTTGCATGTGTGTGTGTGTGTGGGGGGGGGTGTCTTTGGGTGTTACATGGGCATTCCTATGCAACCAACCAGGGGTTTTGACGCCGATCCCTACAGGGCTATGCTCCAAAAGTATTATGCCTCCTCGAGGCTGGCATAAAGAAGAGAATGTTTTAATTTCTTCTTATAGTTCCTTCGTTGCATGCGTGCTGCATTGTACAGCACAAGTACAGAGCCGGATAAGTGTTAAAGGATATGCGCACTGGAAGAACTACCTTCCAGTAGAAAAACTATTCCTCACAGAATGCACACACCCTTGCACAAATGTTGATTGATCCAATGTTTGAACCTGGTCTCATTGGCCTACTATATCAAAGCAAGAGAGGAGAACAGGATTCTTGCCATCTTACTCAATATTTTGCTGACTCAGTACACCTTAAAAGAATTGAGGCTTAAACTCTCAAAATACTTTGAAATCTTATGTATGACATCATAAAGCACTGAATAATTTAATTATTGTACTCCCTTGTAGGATAACATAATTCATCCATGATTGTTGACAGAGGACCATGAAGAAGAAAATATCAAATATGAGAAACCTTGGAAAATATTAGTGTACAAACTCTTGTGGACTTAATAATGGCCACGGACCGCCATAAGAATATATTATTATTTATTTATTTGTAAATGTTGAATAGTGTCAGGTGTTACCTTTTGATACCTTCAGAGCGTGAGAGGGGATGTCAATAAGCAATTTGAAAATAGGAAAAGGAGGTTAGAGTTCAGTTCCGAATGAGTATCCGATATCCTTTGGCCTCAACTTCTAATTTATGAGGAATTCCATTCGAGAACAGATCTGAATAGGTTAGAATCGAATCACAGGGATGAATGCACATGTTCAAAATTCCTTGACTTCAATCCTAATCTGTGGCAGTTCAATTACAAAGTAGTCCTGAATACTGCTACTAATACAAATAAAGGAGGCTTATCAATCAAAAGTAGGTGGACATATTTCTCTGTGATATGTAACTCATCAACACATTGTGGGATAGCTCGTGTTGGGCTTGGCCCTTCTGGTAGGTTCACCCCTAATCTTTTTGCTTTTAATCTGTGAATCTGTGTTAATGATTTTCTGGTCTGTGCGCACTTTTTCCCTGTGTCCCAGAGTAAAGTGCGTGCATGTAGTTAGGCTGGCCTGCTCTCCCATAGGGATGCATGGGGAATGTCTGTGCCCCTGGTAGTTCCTGATGCGTGGGGAGTGCATGCTCGAATTTGGTATGTGCGAGCTCGTGAGAATGAATGCTTCGCAATGATGTATGTGGCATGAGTGTGTCGTGGGTAGAAATGCCACTTCTAGGACTTGGCATATTAATGTAAAATATGCCTGGCGTGTGATTGGCTGGAGCTGGCTGGTGAGCCTGGCTCCAGGAAGGCTGGATGGGTCTTCCCGGTGGTGAGTGTGAGATTAGCATGTTGATGGCTGGGGAGGAGTGCACCTGGTCCCTGATGGGGCTGGACTTTCCCCACACAATGCTGGCTCCACCCCCTGTAGTGCGACTGATGACCCTAGCCCTGCCAGTGAATGAAATGGGTGGTTGAGCTATCAAGGGTACTTCAAAACCAGCTGCGACTGGTTTCTCCCCCACCCTGCACCTACAAACAAAGGAATTTACAGTATAAGAAGGGGCTGTGTCCCCATACAATTTGTTCTGCTTTTGGATCCTTGCCAGAGGGGGCTGCTGCTGTTGCTGGGGCCAGGAGGACCGCCACTTGGACTGTCTCCCTGCCTGGAGACCCAGTGAGCTGGCTCTGGGCCCAGCCTTGCCCCCCGTTGCCTGCCTAGGAGGACTTTTGCTGGGCTTGTTGGCCCCTAGCGCCTGGGAGCGCTTGTTATTGCCTTTTAGCGCTTAAGGGCGCTCTACTTTCCTCCTTAGTGCTGGGAGCGCTTAATTTTGCTGTGAGCGCTTGGGAGTGCTCCGATTGCCCAGCCGGTGCCCACCCGGCATTTGCAGGTGTTCGTTATTTATGTACGAGTGCCCACCTCGTTTATTATTGCCACAGCGCTCAGTGCGCTGATATTCCTTGCCAAGCGGCTGCCACGCCGCATTTGCCCATTTTTAATTATTGGAAGCCGGAGCCCACCCGGCATTGACCCCGAGATCACCGCCACAGCCCAGGAGTGTGTGCAGCCCCCGCCGGGCCGCCGCGCTGCCTGCAACGACCCGGAAGAGGTTGACCGGCCGGCCAATCCTAGCGCGGCCGGGCCGGAAGTCCCGCCCCCACCGAGCCGCGAGACGAAGGAAGCAGCCTGCGAGTCCTGCCCGAGGCTCCCGATCGAAGGGGGAGCCCCGGGAAAAGAGAAGAGCAGCAGCAGCCGCAGCCACAGACAGCCGGTGAGTGTGTAGTGGGGCCCGGTGTGTGGAATCGGGGAGGAGGGCATCGGGGCACATTGCCGGTGCCCGCCCCTCCCTTCCGGAGTGTAGAAGTGAGGCTCTTTGGGGGCATGTGCATTTCCCTGAGTCCCCCGTGAGGGACTCCAACGACCGGCCCACTTGTGAGGGAGCCCAGAGAGGTTCCAGGGGCATTTCTATCGATTTAGAGCCACAAGGGTTCTGGGGGCATTTTCTTTAATTAGAGCCCGAGAATCTCAGCAGTGCCAGTCCCTTGTTTCACGAGCCCGGAGAGGCTCACAGCACCATTTATACTTTCGAGCCAGAGAGGCTCCAGCCCACAGTTGTTCTAGAGCGCAGAAGCTCTTAAGTGCTATTCTACTTGTTTAGAGCCCAGAGGCTCTTGAGGGGCACAGGCAGTTGGTCAGAGCCCCGTGGCTCCCACGCTGTGTTGCCCTCACCTGTGTTCTTGAGACCACCAGGCTCCAACGTTGGCATCATCTGTATTTACAACTGTCCAGCACTTCGTGGACAGTTGCTACGTTTAGGCTTTGTGTTCTTGGCTGCCTGCGCAGCCTTCCCTGACAGTTTGGACTCAGGGCACCTCAGCCCTTGCAAGGCCAGTTGGCCTGAGGGACAGTTCTAGTGTTGTGCTATGTGCACCTTGCGCATTGTAATTTACTTGTTTATTTTGATTCCTGCGCAAATGTTCTACCTGCACTTCTGAATGTGTTTTAATGCCTCATGTGCAATGTGTTTTATGTTTTATCCCCTTTGCTAAAAGTGACCTGCTTAGAGGATTGTTTATGTATTACCTTTGCTAAATGTGACCTGCTTAGGTAATTGTTTAGGTTTCCTTCCCTTTGCTAAAAGTGACCTGCTTAGGTGATGGTTTTCCTCCAATAGTTCCTGATGATAAGGTCCTAGTTCCCTGCGTGATTTTCCTACAGTGTTTAGGGTTGCGTAGGAGGTATTTACTCTTTACCAGTGATTACTGGTTGTGTGCAGCATTTACTATTTTGGTACTACAGTCATTATATGTTTATGTGCTAAGTGTTATACCTACAAGTATTATTTCTAACAAGTGCCTACCCCTGACAGTGGTCCATGTGGCCCTGTCCTGTACATAATCCCTTGTAAATTCTGCCCGTGCCTGTTTGCACATTGTAAAGTGTGTGTGTTATCTAATGTGTTTTTGCTTTAATACAAAGGCTATTTTTTATATAACCTTGTGTGGAGTTTCCTTTGTGGTGGGCCTTGGGTGTTGTTGCTGGGTGCGCGCGCAAACGCTTTACACATCACCTCCGAGATTAGCCTTGCTGCTCGCGTCACGTTACCTAGAGGGTGAGCAGGGGTTATCTTGGTGTGTAACTCCCTTGCCCTGACTTAGACTTGGTGATCCCTGACTGACTTTGGCGTGAGCCTTGGCCAGCCCGGGGTCCCGGGTCTAACATTGGTGGCAAGCGGTGTGGATTGGACTTGCGTTTGCGTTGTACCACAGTAGCGACAGGCCGCACTACAAAACTCTACATTTTTAGATAACCACATTATGGGGATTATTGTTTTTTTAGGTGAAGATCAGTATTGCTTCTCCTGAAAGGTGTCATTTTGTATTTTGTCCAGTACCTTGTTCCCCGCCCTGCTCCCAGAGTTTGGTACCTGTGTCGCTTGTGGTCAGGTTGAGAAAATCAGGGGTGGTAGAAACTGCCTTACCAGTCCGAGGGGAGGGTGTGTGTGTTACACTGGACAGAGGAGTGCAAGTTCTCTGAGATAGGAATCTTGCTGAATTTTGTTAATTGTATACTCCTGTTTAGCTCAGACCCCCAGGTTCCCTGTGTCAAACTTTTCTTGAGAACGCCCGCCAAAATGGAGCCTGCTTTTGATCTCTGTGGTCTTTTTAGATACAGTAGGTTAGAGCTGGTCAGATTCTGTGAAAAGGGAGGCATAGAGGTGAGTGAGCCGGATACTCAGTCCCAGCTTAGGGACAGCCTGATCCTGTGGCAAAAGGCTCAGTGGGATCGTGAGCACAGTGAGAGAGATAGGGCCCGGGCCGCGCGCCATGAGGGTGGTGAGTCTGTGGAGAGCCCTGAAGAATGTGAGTTTGATGATGATGACAGTGAATGGGCATCAGCAGATAGTGAAGACCCCATGGATAGGGAGTCCCTTACTGGCCCCATCCCTTTCCCTGTCCCCAGAGGAGAGGTTGGATAGGAAGGAAGAGCGGGAGCATCAGCTAGCGATGGAACAGCTCAGGTTGGAGCATGCCAAGCTAGAGGCTGAAAGGGCCTTGTTCAGGGAGAAGGTAGCCCTAGAGAGTAGGTTATCCCCTGAGTGCAGTTGTAATTGTCTGGATTCCCCCTGGGAGGGTGGAGTCCAGTGGTGGCAATGATTTAAATGTCAGTGTAGACAGTCCCACTCCCAGTTCCCCAAGTATAGTACCTGTTTCCCGAGAAGAGGAGTATCGGTTGACATTCAGGAACCTTAGGAAACAACCTCACCAGGATTGGGAGGATTATTCCGATGATTGTGATGATGCACTGATTGATAAGTTAAGGGTTCACGGGGAACCTGAGTATTATAGGCTGTTCAACCTAGTTGTCAGGGAGCAGCTGCTCAATTGTTTTGCGCCAGAGTTGCGCCAACACCTGTTAGGGTGTGGATTGACTAAGCCTTGTGAGCTTGCAAGGGAAGCAAATCGCTGGGAAAGTGCGAGAGGTTCTTTAGAGTCACTAGTGAGTGATTCCAACAATAGTGGGTCAGGTTTCCTCCAACCCAGCGTGGTGGAGGAGGGTGAGAGTAGCCCAGCTAGGTCCCAGTATAGTGAGGAGGGTCTAGGGGCTTGCTTCCTGTCTCAGTGGAGCGGGAGTGAGTGTGAGACCGAGAGTCCCCAGATGCCCGAAGCCCTGCCTCAGAGCCTGGATGGATTCTTTAGGGAACACCAGGGTGGGGACCTAAGCTTACCTGTTAGTTCACTTGAGGGAGATCTAGTGTGTGGAGGACCTGGAGCATCTGTAAGCGGAGCTTCTATGGTTATAGAGTCTGGCAGTACTGCTCCAGTAGGGAGGGTACAGAAGTCCAGTGAAAAGAGTGATTGGGGGATAGGATGTGAGTCCCCAGAAATCCTGGAGTGCCAGGCAGTGATTCCACCAAAGGTTCTAGACCGGAGGTTGGAGGTCCAGGTTCATGGTTTGCCTGACCTGAAGGGTTGGAATACTGTAATCAGTGTCCTGACCAGTTCTTTCTCCAGAGGTACCGCCCCGGTTGGGAGGGAGCAGGGCTCTGGAAGGAGGTGCAGAGGGTGGGAGAGCCCACCTCTGACCCCGGTACCACCTGAGGGGTTAAACCCTAGGTTGGGAGAATGGTGTTTAGAGGGTACCCCTCGCAGAAGGAGGAGGAACCCTAGGAGAAGAGGTAAAGGGAGGAGAGCCTTCCCTGAAACTCCTGATCCACCTAAGGTTGTAGACCCTAGGCTGGAAACCAGTGGCAGTCTAGCCCTGTCTTGCAGGCAGGAAGAGTGGAGAATGGCTATTATGTGCCAGGGGTTACTACCCCCTACTTTGTGAGTAGGCAGGAACCAGTGGTACCTGGGTGGCCTAGGGCCTGGTCATGGCCGAGGGCAGCTGGAGAGTACCAGTGGGGTAGCCCAGTTAGTCCCTACCATAGTTTTAGAAAGAACCCCAGGGGTTCACCGTGGCGTAAAACAGGAGGGTGTCCCTGCAGTTGCGGGCCCGCGTCCGTGTTTTATCGCCCCAAGCAGGGAAGCCCATCACAGTGGTGATTTGTCTGCCCTGCGTTTTAGCTGGAAGGGGGTTGTGTTGGACTTGGCCCTTCTGGCAGGTTCACCCCTAATCTTTTTGCTTTTAATCTGTGAATCTGTGTTAATGATTTTCTGGTCTGTGCGCACTTTTTCCCTGTGTCCCAGAGTAAAGTGCGTGCATGTAGTTAGGCTGGCCTGCTCTCCCATAGGGATGCATGGGGAATGTCTGTGTCCCTGGTAGTTCCTGATGCGCGGGGAGTGCATGCTCGAATTTGGTATGTGCGAGCTCGTGAGAATGAATGCTTCGCAATGATGTATGTGGCATGAGTGTGTCTTGTGTAGAAATGCCACTTCTAGGACTTGGCATATTAATGTAAAATATGCCTGGAGTGTGATTGGCTGGAGCTGGCTGGTGAGCCTGGCTCCAGGAAGGCTGGATGGGTCTGCCCGGTGGTGAGTGTGAGATTAGCATGTTGATGGCTGGGGAGGAGTGCACCTGGTCCCTGATGAGGCTGGACTTTCACCACAGAATGCTGGCTCCACCCCCTGTAGTGCGACTGATGACCCTAGCCCTGCCAGTGAATGAAATGGGTGGTTGAGCTATCAAGAGTACTTCAAAACCAGCTGCGACTGGTTTCTCCCCCACCCTGCACCTAGAGACAAAGGAATTTACAGTATAAGAAAGGGCTGTGTCCCCATACAATTTGTTCTGCTTTTGGATCCTTGCCAGAGGGGGCTGCTGCTGTTGCTGGGGGCAGGAGGACCGCCACTTGGACTGTCTCCCTGCCTGGAGACCCAGTGAGCTGGCTCTGTGCCCAGCTTTGCCCCCCGTTGCCTGCCTAGGAGGACTTTTGCTGGGCTTGTTGGCCCCTAGCGCCTGGGAGCGCTAGTTATTGCCTTTTAGCGCTTAAGGGCGCTTTACTTTCTTCCCTAGCGCAGGGAGCGCTTGATTTTGCCGTGAGAGCGCTTGGGAGCGCTCCGATTGCCCAGCCGGTGCCCACCCGGCATTTGCAGGCGTTCATTATTTATGTACGAGTGCCCACCTCGTTTATTATTGCCACAGCACTCCGTGCACTGATATTCCTTGCCAAGCGGCTGCCACGCCGCATTTGCCCATTTTTAATTATTGGAAGCCGGAGCCCACCCGGCATTGCCCCCCGAGATCACCGCCACAGCCCAGGAGTATGTGCAGCCCCCGCGGGCCGCCGCGCTGCCTGCGACGACCCGGAAGAGGTTGACCGGCCGGCCAATCCCAGCGCGGCCGGGCCGGAAGTCCCGCCCCACCGAGCCGCGAGACGAAGGAAGCAGCCTGCGAGTCCTGCCCGAGGCTCCCGATCGAAGGGAGAGCCCCGGGAAAAGAGAAGAGCAGCAGCCGCAGCCACAGACAGCCGGTGAGTGTGCAGTGGGGCCCGGTGTGTGGAATCGGGGAGGAGGGCGTTGGGGCACATTGCCGGTGCCCGCCCCTCTCCTCCGGAGTGTAGAGCCGGTTGAGGCTCTTTGGGGGCATGTGCATTTCCCTGAGTCCCCCGTGAGGGACTCCAATGACCGGCCCACTTGTGAGGGAGCCCAGAGAGGTTCCAGGGGCATTTCTATCGATTTAGAGCCACAAGGGCTCTGGGGGCATTTTCTTTAATTAGAGCCCGAGAGGCTCAGCAGTGCCAGTCCCTTGTTTCACGAGCCCGGAGAGGCTCACAGCACCATTTATACTTTCGAGCCAGAGAGGCTCCAGCCCACAGTTGTTCTAGAGCGCAGAAGCTCTTAAGTGCTATTCTACTTGTTTAGAGCACAGAGGCTCTTGAGGGGCACAGGCAGTTGGTCAGAGCCCCGTGGCTCCCACGCTGTGTTGCCCTCACCTGTGTTCTTGAGCCCACCAGGCTCCAACGTTGGCATCATCTGTATTTACAACTGTCCAGCACTTCGTGGACAGTTGCTACATTTTGGCTTTGTGTTCTTGGCTGCCAGCGCAGCCTTCCCTGAAAATTTGGACTCAGGCCACCTCAGCCCTTGCGAGGCCAGTTGGCCTGAGGGACAGTTCTAGTGTTGTGCTATGTGCACCTTGCGCATTGTAATTTACTTGTTTATTTTGATTCCTGCGCAAATGTTTTACCTGCACCTCTGAATGTGTTTTAATGCCTCATGTGCAATGTGTTTTATGTTTTATCCCCTTTGCTAAAAGTGACCTGCTTAGAGGATTGTTTATGTATTACCTTTGCTAAATGTGACCTGCTTAGGTGATTGTTTAGGTTTCCTTCCCTTTGCTAAAAGTGACCTGCTTAGGTGATGGTTTTCCTTCTATAGGTCCTGATGATAAGGTCCTAGTTTTCTGCGTGATTTTCCTACAGTGTTTAGGGTTGCGTAGGAGGTATTTACTCTTTACCAGTGATTACTGGTTATGTGCTGCATTTACTATTTTGGTACTACAGTCATTATATGTTTATGAGCTAAGTGTTATACCTACAAGTATTATTTCTAACAAGTGCCTACCCCTGACAGTGGTCCATGTGGCCCTGTCCTGTACATAATCCCTTGTAAATTCTGCCCGTGCCTGTTGGCACATTGTAAAGTGTGTGTGTTATCTAATGTGTTTTTGCTTTAATACAAAGGCTATTTTTTATATAACCTTGTGTGGAGTTTTCTTTGTGGTGGGCCTTGGGTGTTGTTGCTGGGTGCGCGCGCAAACGCTTTACACATCGCCTCCGAGATTAGCCTTGCTGCTCGCGTCACGTTACCTAGAGGGTGAGCAGGGGTTATCTTGGTGTGTAACTCCCTTGCCCTGACTTAGACTTGGTGATCCCTGACTGACTTTGGCGTGAGCCTTGGCCAGCCCGGGGTCCCGGGTCTAACAGCTTGGGATAAGTAATGGAACTGCCTTTTTACAATGGAAAACAGTGTAAACTTTTGCTGCACAAAAGGGAAGGATAACCCTCAGGAGAGCAATGAAAGGAAGCCACCTTCCAAGAAGAAGTCTGATTTCATCGGAAGCCATTGGCGCATATGGTTAAGGCATGAATCACGAAAGCAAATCGAGACCTAAAGCATCTGACCAGATGAAGTATCGGGTCGACGAGATGGTATTTCATGATCTCATTAGAGCTTGATGATAACTTCTAAAATTGGTTAGTGCAAATGTCAGGATGGGTCTCATGTCAATTTATGTGTATTAACCTAAATATGGGGCAGATTTACAAGCCCCTTGCGTAATATTTACGCCACCACTGTGTCACTTTTTTTGACACAGCAGCAGCGTAAAAATCCGGCCCATTTACAATGTGACGCATCTAGGGAGATGCGTCACGTTGTAAAGCCCTGAGTCACATTATACCTGTGTCAGGTATAATGTATGCAGGGTGGGCGTTCCAATGCAAAAAAGTCTCATAGAAGTGACGCAGTGAAATCGACAAGATTTTACTGTGCCACTTCTAGGACGCCCCTGCGTCAAATTCTTGTGCCTGCTTCGATCAGGCGTAAGGAGTGACGCAGCACAAGGATAGGCCTCACCCTGCATTGCTGGAGTTTGTGTTGTGCTTGCGACACGACTCCAGCAATGCGTGACTTTTGCGTCAACAGATGTGTCAGAATTTCTGACGCATCTGTCAGTCATTGCGCCATGGTGCGCTGTGTTGTAAATAGGGTACATTCATAGTGGCACAAGGGTTTCCCAGGGGGCTCAGGGAAAGTGACGCATCTTCACAGATGCGTCACTTTCTTGTAAATCTGCCCCTAAGTGCTTAGAGAAAACTACTACCTCTTTATTCTGGCAAGTGAGAGAGATTATACCTTTCTCAAGGCCCAGTGACAAAACCATTTGCTACTTTACTGGACTCGTTTTTTTCATGAATTGTATTGAGTTTTTAAATAATATCTCCAAATGCTACATCACTGTATTTTGGACAACAGTTTTTTCATTTGATTGAGCATTATAAAAGAACATATGAATCTCGGTTACTACTGCATCGGACCCTTGTGGAAGATTTCCTGTTGGCCAGGTGGGTAAAGATTAGTTTCACCGAAACTAAACATTCAAGATAATGTTAGAAGAAAGGTGTAGTGAGTTTTGTAAAAAAAATATAATTTTTTTGGTGATAGAAATCATTCTGTTGAGTTAAGGGAGGGATTGTACACTCCAACACTAGATAGTCTAAGGCTGCAAGTCTGAGGATGTTTGCATTATTACCACTATCCTTGGTCATCAGAAATAACTATGTCGGTAGTTAGGCAACAATCCAACCTGATCAATAGCCTCCTTCAGAAAGTTCTCCTTTTCCGATCCATGAAACATAGTGCTCCATGTGGACTGAGGTGAATTATGAAAAGGTGTATTTAACCCCTTCGATGCTGGTGACAGAACCATTCCGTCATCAGTCACGGTTGAGCTGTGCTGATGACCGAATGGTTCCGTCACGACCACACCCTGTTCTGGAATGTCCAGCACCGGGGAAGAATCTGCGCCGCACGGAAGGTGTTAACTGGTACCCAGGACCTTGAAGATAGACCTGAATTACATGTTGATTCCTACCAATCAATCAATCAGGGAATTGTAAGCGTGCTACTCACCTGTGAGAGTCTCAAGGCGCTCATGAGTGGTGGGCAGAAGTCTGCAGAGGTCACCTGTCTCTGCATACTAAGCACGCCCCTCTATGGGACAAAATCATTGACGAGTTGCTCACAATCAGATAACTATCACCATCTGGCAACAAAGAGATCTGGGGCCTTTGACGAACTGGTTCTTTCTTTAATACAGAGTTGTAATGTTGTCCATTGAAATCATGAAAACTACTGATCTAATTAGAGAGAAAAGGGTTTAGGGCAAGGAAGTTGACATTCAACTCAACCTCTTTTAGCGAAGCATTGAGCCTGGTTTGTCTCACAGAATGCTGATAGAAAAGTCTCTGCATTAAGCATGGAAGACTCATATGTGGTTGCCACAATATGAACTAGGGTGGGGGAAAGATCAGCTATACTTTCAGTATAGGGCTATAATAATTGTTGAAATGGCAGAAGGGCTGAAGGACCTTGGTCTGAGAGTATGCGATCCACTCCAAGTACTACTGACACTAAATTGATGCAATTTAATCCTAGCCTCCTAAAATAAATCTATGCAGAAGGACTGAATGCACCAGTTCTCTTATGCTAAAATCTTGTTTTTGTGAGACACCATGTCTTGCCTGATTCAGATGCTTTCTTAATGAGAACATCTTCGCCTGGTTTGTCTCCAGGATGGCTTCAATGAATGGAATCCTGCTAACTGAAATCAGAGCTAGTGAGGGAATGCTTACAGAAACCCTCGACTCAAAGAGGGATTAAATGATCAGTGGCAGGCTGGATGAGGATAGAGCCTTTGACAGACAATCCTTTGACAGACAATCAGTTTGTCCAATAGCATGGACCTTCAAAATCCAATTTACTTCACAACTGGAGCCATAATTTCATTTTTTCACACACTCCTGCATTCAGGGATGTTCTGCTGTGACTGTGATGCACAAATATATGGGGGTGCAGGTTTTTCAAGTTCAATGAAATAGGTCTCATCCTAAACTACTTTCCGGTCCTGAGTTTGTTGAAATATCTTGAACTTGAGAAGCAGAAGAAATTGGTTCACGTAATCTAGTATTATAATCAAATGAACCCTCCTTCATCTTGCTGACGAGGAAGTAATGCTACAGTATTTTACCCTTTTTTGGATAGTGGCAAGCTCTTAAGGCCCTAAAGGGGCATGTGAAATTCCAAATGGGGCTTAGGGGTGGCAGTTTTGTGGGCATGTGACAGAATTATGACAGAACACGGCGCCCACGCACAGCCTGGTTATTAATAGCCCGGTTTATCTGCCATCTCAAAGTCTTTTATGCTACTCAAATGTGTTAGTGATTTATCACTGACCGCTCTATTAAACGTCGTGTGATTTCTCACAGAGCGGTGCTCCTTTTACCTGCGCTGCAGCCAGGTGGGGTGAAGCTCCTCAGCCTACACATAAGGGTGAGTGCTTGCCTGAAATAACGTTCAGGCATGATTGAACATACTGTAATGTCATTACGAATACAAATAATAACGTGCATTGTATTATTTGTTTGTTTGTCTGTCGTTTTGTTTTACATGTTGGATCCCTAACCATTTCATTGACAGTTTACGGTTGAGAACGCCTGGACTTTCAGGTGACACTTTTATTTATTATTTTTTGAAAGCAGTAGTGTATTAAATATACAGGTCCTGAGGAATGCATTAAGAACATCTTACAATATGCTGAAACATGTCGACCACTAAGTGCGGCTATTATTTAAAGCCTGCACCTACACCTGCCTTTTAACCTTAGGGTTTGGGGGTTATTATTAAAATTTTCTCTACCACCCATTCACCTAATTTTAGTACCCTTCACTTTTTTCATCACTATACACTGCTTTTTTCAGCAGCCACCACTACACTTCTCTGTTCTGCTCTCATACCTCATATTACATCTCGGTCACGGTAATTTTTACCGGCCGTCTTGCCTCCTGGGTAAGGAGATCCCATATGATGATAATAAGGGCGGTACAGTGTGGCTTCTGATGGGAACAATATTTCCCTCCTGGTACCCTTGAGTCTTGACTCGACCACACTTTTACTATTTCTCACTGTTACTGTCTGGTATAGTGGATCCTACTGTCAAAACTTTTCTTTCTCTTTCTGACCCCCAGATATCAATTGTTGTGATATATGGCATGTGACAGAACCCAAAAGCCCTAGACGAGTGAAGATTACTGAAGGTAGCAGAGTGAAAGTTATCAAACTATGAGAAGGGATTGCATCTTCAGAGGTGGAAGAACAGAATGTGCATGAACTACAGGAAGGTGACTGGGACTTCTTGGCCTCCGAATGAGGCTGGGCATCTTTCTAGCTTGACTGACCCTGATTTGATTTGTTGCAGTCTTTTTAGGTGTTGGCACAAAGACTAGAACTGGAGATACTGACACTGGATTTGGGACAAAAGTATGTCCTAGCCCTAAAGTAGTGAAAAGCTTTGGTTGATTTGAATGAGGTCTTTGGTGAGGTAACTAGATAAACCAAAGACTAAGGGCTATGTTTGCTCTCTTTTTTTCATTTTGAAGGAAAGGATGTTGTGACGAGATGGCGAGCAGTGACAGCACTCCTTTCCAACTCAACTTGACCAAGATTATTAGGAACGCTCCACTTACTACTCATTTTGTGTTGGTGCCCGTAGAGGTGCTGGACTCGGCTCTCTTGTGCAGACCACGTGAATCACCTCAGCATGAAGTGATTTAATCTACAGGGATCTGCTCAGCTGAGGATGAATACCCATTTGGCATTGTTGAACCCAGACATTCAAGTAACCAATGGAGGAGAAGCATGAGTCATGTAGAATAGTGGTATGTGTCCTTTGTGACTGCTGCAAAGGTTTCAAAGCAATATACACAGAATAAAGTGCCCATTCACTAACTTGAATTACTAACGGGAGTAGAGAACATAAACGATTGACACTACAGAATAACTCAAAACTTCATATTCTGAAAGAGACTTCTTGTTGTATATTTCTCAACTTTTGGGTATTCCCCAGGCGTCAGACTCAATCCAGGAACTTTTCAGCAGTTCAGGTAGTGCTGCTCAACTCCGCACTGACGCCATTCCGCTCCAGAAATGACACGCAGCGCCCATGTAGACGCCATCCCTGAGTGCTGTCAGTTACTTTCTTTCAGGGCCACCAAATGCTGATGCAGAGCTTCCTTTGTCTCTTTCAAAGACTTTTACATCAAAGTTTTTCTCAGGGTGCAAGGGATGACACCCACAAAAACAACAGGTTTTAAGCCCTTTAGGGATTGTTGCAAACAAATGTGTGTGACATATCACCACCAGGTATACCAGTAATGTCTGGGGTCAGGTCAGGACTCAAAGACCTGCAGCAACTGCATGTCGATGAACTGAAGGCCACCAGAGACTGCGAGGCTAAGCTTTACATCATCAACTATAAAAGGACTCCCCCCTGGACCACTTCCAGTCGCGGTCTGCGTCCAAGGTTCAGTCCCATTCCCGTAGTTGACAAAGCTGATCTAGAGGCTGGTCTTTGTCGTGTTCAAGATTGTCAAGTAAGTTGAAAATGAAACACAAGAAATAGAAGTGGAATTCTGCTCTCTCCCTCTACTCGCTTTCACCTGAGCAGGTGCTGGGGCAATGCCACACTTCTCGATCACGATTCAGAAAAGGGGGTGGTGATGAACAGAGTGTCTGAATTAAGCAGACCACTCTTACCCAGTCCAAAGATCAGGGCTTGATCCATCACCGTTATTTATCTCACTGCACCATCCCAGCTCAGAACCTGGCTATATGCAAATCAGTCTGTCCCTGGCCCAGTGCATCATGGGAACAGGGCAGACTAAACTACCAAGCCAATTCTTCACCAGAAAGGAGACAAGCTACCGGGGACCGGTTTCTGGCATTTCAGCCTTCTTCGGCCCGGCTTGCTTGAATCCTGATGGTGCAGTGAGAAAGGGACTCATGTCTGAGTATACCCTGCCACACCTATAGTGGCCAAAAATGATTCAGAAAAGGGGGTGGTGATGAACAGAGTGTCTGAATTAAGCAGACCACTCTTACCCAGTCCAAAGATCAGGGCTTGATCCATCACCGTTATTTATCTCACTGCACCATCCCAGCTCAGAACCTGGCTATATGCAAATCAGTCTGTCCCTGGCCCAGTGCATCATGGGAACAGGGCAGACTAAACTACCAAGCCAATTTTTCACCAGAAAGGAGACAAGCTACCGGGGACCGGTTTCTGGCATTTCAGCCTTCTTCGGCCCGGCTTGCTTGAATCCTGATGGTGCAGTGAGAAAGGGACTCATGTCTGAGTATACCCTGCCACACCTATAGTGGCCAAAAACGATTCAGAAAAGGGGGTGGTGATGAACAGAGTGTCTGAATTAAGCAGACCACTCTTACCCAGTCCAAAGATCAGGGCTTGATCCATCACCGTTATTTATCTCACTGCACCATCCCAGCTCAGAACCTGGCTATATGCAAATCAGTCTGTCCCTGGCCCAGTGCATCATGGGAACAGGGCAGACTAAACTACCAAGCCAATTCTTCACCAGAAAGGAGACAAGCTACCGGGGACCGGTTTCTGGCATTTCAGCCTTCTTCGGCCCGGCTTGCTTGAATCCTGATGGTGCAGTGAGAAAGGGACTCATGTCTGAGTATACCCTGCCACACCTATAGTGGCCAAAAACGATTCAGAAAAGGGGGTGGTGATGAACAGAGTGTCTGAATTAAGCAGACCACTCTTACCCAGTCCAAAGATCAGGGCTTGATCCATCACCGTTATTTATCTCACTGCACCATCCCAGCTCAGAACCTGGCTATATGCAAATCAGTCTGTCCCTGGCCCAGTGCATCATGGGAACAGGGCAGACTAAACTACCAAGCCAATTCTTCACCAGAAAGGAGACAAGCTACCGGGGACCGGTTTCTGGCATTTCAGCCTTCTTCGGCCCGGCTTGCTTGAATCCTGATGGTGCAGTGAGAAAGGGACTCATGTCTGAGTATACCCTGCCACACCTATAGTGGCCAAAAACGATTCAGAAAAGGGGGTGGTGATGAACAGAGTGTCTGAATTAAGCAGACCACTCTTACCCAGTCCAAAGATCAGGGCTTGATCCATCACCGTTATTTATCTCACTGCACCATCCCAGCTCAGAACCTGGCTATATGCAAATCAGTCTGTCCCTGGCCCAGTGCATCATGGGAACAGGGCAGACTAAACTACCAAGCCAATTCTTCACCAGAAAGGAGACAAGCTACCGGGGACCGGTTTCTGGCATTTCAGCCTTCTTCGGCCCGGCTTGCTTGAATCCTGATGGTGCAGTGAGAAAGGGACTCATGTCTGAGTATACCCTGCCACACCTATAGTGGCCAAAAACGATTCAGAAAAGGGGGTGGTGATGAACAGAGTGTCTGAATTAAGCAGACCACTCTTACCCAGTCCAAAGATCAGGGCTTGATCCATCACCGTTATTTATCTCACTGCACCATCCCAGCTCAGAACCTGGCTATATGCAAATCAGTCTGTCCCTGGCCCAGTGCATCATAGGAACAGGGCAGACTAAACTACCAAGCCAATTCTTCACCAGAAAGGAGACAAGCTACCGGGGACCGGTTTCTGGCATTTCAGCCTTCTTCGGCCCGGCTTGCTTGAATCCTGATGGTGCAGTGAGAAAGGGACTCATGTCTGAGTATACCCTGCCACACCTATAGTGGCCAAAAACGATTCAGAAAAGGGGGTGGTGATGAACAGAGTGTCTGAATTAAGCAGACCACTCTTACCCAGTCCAAGGATCAGGGCTTGATCCATCACCGTTATTTATCTCACTGCACCATCCCAGCTCAGAACCTGGCTATATGCAAATCAGTCTGTCCCTGGCCCAGTGCATCATGGGAACAGGGCAGACTAAACTACCAAGCCAATTCTTAACCAGAAAGGAGACAAGCTACCGGGGACCGGTTTCTGGCATTTCAGCCTTCTTTGGCCCGGCTTGCTTGAATCCTGATGGTGCATTGAGAAAGGGACTCATGTCTGAGTATACCCTGCCACACCTATAGTGGCCAAAAACGATTCAGAAAAGGGGGTGGTGATGAACAGAGTGTCTGAATTAAGCAGACCACTCTTACCCAGTCCAAAGATCAGGGCTTGATCCATCACCGTTATTTATCTCACTGCACCATCCCAGCTCAGAACCTGGCTATATGCAAATCAGTCTGTCCCTGGCCCAGTGCATCATGGGAACAGGCCAGACTAAACTACCAAGCCAATTCTTCACCAGAAAGGAGACAAGCTACCGGGGACCGGTTTCTGGCATTTCAGCCTTCTTCGGCCCGGCTTGCTTGAATCCTGATGGTGCAGTGAGAAAGGGACTCATGTCTGAGTATACCCTGCCACACCTATAGTGGCCAAAAACGATTCAGAAAAGGGGGTGGTGATGAACAGAGTGTCTGAATTAAGCAGACCACTCTTACCCAGTCCAAAGATCAGGGCTTGATCCATCACCGTTATTTATCTCACTGCACCATCCCAGCTCAGAAACTGGCTATATGCAAATCAGTCTGTCCCTGGCCCAGTGCATCAGGGAACAGGGCAGACTAAACTACCAAGCCAATTCTTCACCAGAAAGGAGACAAGCTACCGGGGACCGGTTTCTGGCATTTCAGCCTTCTTCGGCCCGGCTTGCTTGAATCCTGATGGTGCTCGATCAAGCACCTAAAGTCAGCCAAAATCAGAGCCAATCCTGCAGCTGGGCCTGGCACAACCTGAGTTTCTGTGGTCAACAGCCAAGGCACATCAGATCAAAGAGTTCCACTCAGCCATGCTCCTGATCTTTGGATCATTACTGGCTCCCTCTGGTGTGCCTTTGGGCCCCAAGGAGACAAAAGGCTCCCCCATCTAGATTACCGCTGGTGTGTTTTCCCAAGGCATCAGTTGGACCCTTCAGGCTTGTTTTTCCTCCGACTCCAGTCCTGACCCCGCTTCCGGCACCATGACCTATGCAGGCCCCCAGGGACTTCAATGCCATTCTATCGACGCTGAAGGAGGTCCAAATTGTTCTCTCTAATGCCAGGCTGACGTCTGTCCGATCTTGACCAAAGTTGCGTCTGGTTCCAACTGAGGCAGCACTGATTTACCTTCTTCACAAGGGAAAACACACACTCCACTTTCCCTTTTTGGAATGGACGCAGATAATGACTATGATCCGAGTGATGAGTATGCTCAACCCAACCAGGATGATAACTTAAACGAGATTTTACAGGAGGCTAGTGGTCTCAATACCTCCCGAGAACCAGGTCTCCTCTCACCCCCTGGACCAGCCACAGAGGAATCCGCTTCCTACACTATGGGGGTGCATATGGTGGGCAAGGTACTTGACCTAAAACTCCCCACTTTGGTGGTTAAAACCAATAACTTGACAGAAGTCCTCCAGCCAGGGAAGATATCTTATGATGCCTTCTTCCATTTAACAAGGCACTGATGAATACCATATTGGGAGCTTGGGCCAAACCTTGTTCTGGCTCCCTAGTCAATTGACAAATTGCCAGGAGGCATTGCCCAGCTCTAGGAAACCCTGCTTTTTTTCTCGCAGCACCCTTCACCCAAAAGCCTAGTGGTGCAAGCCTCCACAAGCCAACTAATCCCAATGTATTTCTTCCCAATCCCCTGACAGGGGAAGTTCTCAGGCGATGTCCAGTCCTCCCTGATGGACATGCCCTTTGATAGGACTTGCCTATTGGGGGAAAAGGCTGATTCCGCTCTGTAGCATTCTAAGGAGACCATAGCTGCCACTCACTCTCTGGTTCTATCCGTCCCACCTAGCCAACCCTAACACTTTCACAGCTCTTTCTGCAGTGTGGGCCAAGGTGCCCCATAACACCAGCCTGACCAGCCTCTGCAAGAAAATCAGCAGTTTCGTTGTCAAGACCGAGGGTCCCACCGCCCTTGTGGTCAAAGTCAAATGGCCGCCTAGTCTCTCGCACCTTCTGCAGCCCCACCTGCCAAACATCTTTAGAGTGCCCTTACAGGAGTACAGCCACCCAGTGAGAGGCAGAATCCATTGATTCTACCCCAATAGGTAGGCAATAACTTCAGACAGGTCAGGTCTACAGATTTTTCACCGGGGCTACGCCTTAGCTGTCCTTTTTTTCCTGATGAACTTTACACCACCCTCCCACTGTGACTGACGAAGGACCATCTTTCCATTATGTGGCAGGAAGTGCAAGCCCTTTTGACCAAAGGGGCTATTGAGAGGGTTCCTGTGCCAGAAGTAGGTCATGGTTGTCATTCCCACTACTTTTGATGCCCAATGAAGATTGTGGCCTGCGGCCTGTTTTAGACCTGCATCCTCTCCAGAAGGAGTAATTCATAATGCTCAATTTAGGCCAGGTCTTGTCTGTCCTCGACCCTGGAGACTGGATAGTGGCTTGGGCCTGCATGACATCTATTTCCATAGACCCATCCTGCTGGCCCATCTGCGCTACAAGCATTTTCAGTTTGCAGTACTTTCCTTTGGAGTCACCAGTGCCCCTTGTGTGTTCAAGAAAGTGGTGGCAGCATACCTTTGGAGGTCAGGGGTGCCAATCTTCCACTATCTCAATGAATGGCTTTTGCAGACGGGCTTACCCTAAGCAGTCATGAGCTACCTCCAGATTACGGTGAACCTCCTGTCATCCCTGGAATTTATGATCAACATGCAGAAGTTAGACGCTCCTTTTTATCACGGTTTGGTTTCGTGCCTTTCCCCTGGGAGAGTTCAATACATTCAGGCTACGATCTGTATCTTTCAGCCTTGGTCCTGGATTTCAGCGTAGTCTGCTCTGAGGCTACTGGGGCTGATAGCCTCTTGCATCTTGGGGCTGATGGCCTCCGGCATCCAGAGGGTTTTGCAGTGTGATCTGACATTCCAGTAGGCCCAACGTCAAAGAAACCTCTTTGCTGCAGTTCCGATTTTGAAGGAGATTGCAAATGACCTGTGGTGGTGGTTGCTGGACCTCCACTGGCTCAGTGGCAGACCACTCTCCATTCCCACCAAGAGTTCACAGTCATGGCCGATACATCGCTTCTGGGTTAGAGTAAACAGCTGCTAAAGGTGTTAATCAAAGGTCTCTGGTCTCTAGCAGAGTCAAAGCTCCATACCAGTCTTCTGGAGCTGAGTGTCATCCGCTTGGCGTTTAGAGCCTTCCTTTCATTCATGAAGGGGAAGCTGGTACAGTAGCTCACGGAGAACACCACCACCATGTGTTATTGCAACAAACAGGGTTGGGTGGAGTAATGGACCCTGTGCCAGAAGACCTTGTGCCTTTGGAAATGGTTGGCCAACCAAGTAATGTTCCAGGTGGTGAACCAACTGGTTGGATCATTGAATGCCAGGGTGGACAAGCTCAGACGTCAGCGCCTAGCGGATCATAAGTGGCAGTTACACATGGAGGTGGCACGAGGTCACTTCCACAAAAGGCGAGAACCTTGGCTGGATATGTTTGCCACCACTGTGAATACACCATGCCAGCACGTCTGCACGTTGGAGTTAGGCCGGACCTAGTGGCTCAGTGGACTAATGCACCCTCTGCAGGGGCCTGTGTTTGACCTCATGGTTACAGGTTCAATCCCCGCGGGATCCACGCCTTCCATTCATCTGAGGTCGATAAAATGAGTACCATTGAGTTGGGTAGTAATAAACATCTGTCATTCAGCAGCAAGATGCCTCCAGGTGAACGTGGGCTTTACAAATACATGTTATGTGTTCTGTTATGTTTGCAAAGCATCTTTTGCTCTGAGACACGTTTCTCATATAGTGGAACTTGGAACTCCTGCGTGCCTTTCTACCGATACTACTCCTACCCCATGTTATCAAGAAGATCAGGACTGACCGGGCACAAGTCATCTCAGTGGCTGCGGATTGGTCACAGAGAGTGGGGTATCAGAACTCCTGGGCTAGAGCATATGTCCCCTGCTCAGGCTGCCCCTCTGTGAGGACTTGCTATAGCAGTAACAGTGTAGAGTTCTGCAGCAAGGCCTTCGCAATCTCCATATTCACGCTGTAAGATTGAGAAGCAATAGCTGAAAACCTTTGACCTTCCTCTGGAGGTGACTGATGTCATCTTGGTAGCCTGGCGTCCCTCGACAAAAACGGTATAAGCATATGTCATATTGACCTCATCCAGGCCAAGTTATCTGATGTTTTGTTGTTTGTTCTGTCTCGTCCACTGCAAGGCTTTGCTTTGGGCACGGTTGAAGATTATCTTTTGACCCTTTCAGCCTACTTACGGTTGCCAGATCAGCCCTCCTTCTTTAAGTTGCCAGTTGTGATGCAATTTGTGAAAGGACTACAACAAATGTTCCCTCTTCTCCTTTTGCGATGTCCCGTGAAGACCTTAATCTGGTCCTCATGCATATGATGTGCACTCCATTTGAATTGCTTCAAAGTTGCCCCTTACGGCTCCTTACCATCAAGACTGTGTTCCTCATCTCCATCACCTCAGCGTGCAAGTGAGCTTCAGGCTTAGTGTTCATCCACAATACACCACCTTCTTCCCAGAGTAACTGTTTCTGTGGATTTGGGCATCCTTTTTGCCTAAAGTTGTGATGCCATTCCACGTCAGTCAGAGCATCACCATACCGGCATATTATGCTCTGCCTCACTCGTCTAAGGAGGAGTACAGACTCCATCAATTGGACCCTAAGTGAGCACTGAGCATCTACATGATTGTATAAAAGAACACCAGGTGAACGATCAGGTCTCTGTGAGGTTTGCTGAGGAGTAAAAAGATAAGGCTGTGCAGAAGAGAACCATTGTGCTTGTCAAGAAGATCTGCTACGCACTGACTAAAAAGCTGCCTCCGAAAGGACGGCATGCTCATTCTACCAGGGCCAAAGCTGATACCACTACATTAGCAGGTGGACTCCCTGTCCTAGACATGTAACAGGCAGCTACATGGCCCTCCTGCCATACTTTCATAAAGCACTGCAGTCTAGACAGGCAGATTGGCCAAGAGGGGGCATTTTGCCTGACCAGTCTTGCAGAGCTTTATTTTAGTCCATTCACAGACCCACCTCAATAGAAGTAGTGAATTGGTATCTAGTCAAAAGGTGAGGAATCTGCGGCTAGAAGTCTCTATCAGGAGAACAAGTTACCTACCTTTGGTAACGCTCTTTCTGGTAGAGACGATCTAGCCACAGATTCCTCCCAACCCTCCCATTCTACCCAATCTATGATTGGACTCTACCCATTAATAAGATACTATTGTCTAGGAATCTGCACACTGCTCATGACTAATTTGCTCTTGGGGCTGGGGTCAGTCTCCAAAGCAACTGATATCAGTGCCCAGGGGTGGCCCCAGTATGGCTCCACATTTCATTTCTAGAGAGGAACAGCATCAGTGCAGAGCTGCATGGCACCACCTGACGGGGCATAAGGTATTGCTGAAAAATTTCTGTATCCAGTTTGAAACCTGGGGAATATTCGAAAGGAGAGGAATCTGCAGCTAGGCAGAATCTGTACCAGAAAGAGCGTTACCTAACTTGTTCTTCTTGAGTATTCATAGGTTTGTCGTCAGTACTCAGCATACATTAAATAGACCCCAACTCCCCACTGCCATTTCCTTGCACCATTCTCACCTTCGCCCAACTTTAATGACCTCGTCTCGGTTTTGCAGTCCAACTTCTGAGAAGGCTTCAAAAGCATCTTGTGCCAACAACTCTGACCACTTGTATGAGTAATAGCCGACGGCATAGGTGTCTCCACCAAATATATGAGAGATGGTACATGGGGCGCAATCCTCCTGAAGAACAAAGCAGTACAATGAGCTCAGTGAGTATTTTCTATTTTGGTAATGTGGTATAATCTCTGGAAACCAAATCAAAAGGTTTGACAGCAATAACGTTGCAAACAATATGAACATATTCCTTTACCCATTGAGAACAACACATCCACCCAACAGTTGCTGCCTCATTCCTCTTGGTAAAGCAACACATTAAAATGCAATCACTAAAATGAATGGTACTTAAAGGAGATCAGTACTAAGAAAAAAAAGAATCAAAGGATGTGTCTCTAAAAATAACAATATATACATAAATAAGTAAAGTGCCTATAAAAACACACACAAAGAACAAAGGGACCTATTTACGAATTTGTCAAGTAGTGCAGCTAAGCGTGACAGGGGAATACCAGGAATGCACTGTATTTAAGGCAATACAGTACATTCCTGCCTTTTTCCCTGCCTTGGTGCCCGATTGGCAGCCTCAGGCCAACGCATACACTCCTGATCCATGGGGCAAGAGTGCCTATGTGGCATACAGGATTGTAAAGTGCAGGAAGGGACACTTTCCAGCACAAAAACAATGCTGAGAGGCATATTCCTTTTTCTATGTGTGCTGCAGAATGCAGAACACATAGAAAGAGGAATAACACAGAGAAATACAATTGCTACTTGTTAGGCATATCTTTTTGGCACATTCCCAGGTCTACCAGTTCTGGTAAATTTGGGAATGCATCACAAATCATGTGAGTTGCGTGAAAACACCTACGCAAGGCTCATGGAATGCCTTCCGAGGGCAGAGTAATGCAAGGCAGCGATTTGCTCTGCGTTGCCTTACTCCAGATTTATGGAGCCACTCAGGGCCACGCAAAGTAGCCTTGTGTGGCTTCATAAATTACATGTAAGGTTTGCATCGCTCTAGCACTACGGTGGTTGGTGCAAGAGCGATGCACACAGGTTCATAAATGGGCCCAAAGTACTTAAAATGAAAAACTGATACCTATGCATGTGATCCCAATAATCTTTTTTTATAATTTATGATATTTTAATGCTCCTTTTTAGGTTTCGTCTGCACAGCGCTTGTGCTGTATTTGTGAAATCTATTGTTAATATAAATATCTTAAAAGGGGCTTACATCCTTCCTGCCCCCTTGCTTTACATTGGTTCCTGTGCTTGTCACTTATTTTTCCTCCATTTCTATTTGCTGTAGCATACTGTTTCCTGTCTTCCTCCTGTCAAAGTCTGTTTCCATTCACTTTTGAAGAGGAACTTTATTTTTTACAGTGTATACATGACTTTACCGGCTTCACTTCGTACTCTCGCCGGGCAAGCCATAGAGGTTGCCTGCAGTGACTTTGAAGGTATGTCAAGTGGGGGATCTTTTTTTTCAATCTAATGTGCCCTACAATGCCATTGGGTGTAGTAGACCGCCGCTTATCAACCGTAAGCGCTGTCACGCTCCTGTTTAATTGCAGTGGCACTTCATTTCACATTTTAACTTTAGTTTTTTAAAAGTTTTTTTTAGGTCGAGTCGAGACACAATTATTTGAGGTCATAGACTGGTTCTACGCCCCTGTTACCCCTGCATGCTGTAGAATGTAGACTTTTACAGCACCCATTGCAGAACATAATGTATTTTCGTGAAGTGGCTGCAAAGGCACCGCATTTTGTAGGGTGCTGCTTTATTTACCCTTACACTGAGTGATGTTCCCTGAACATTACAGTGCGTGAGCCCGGTGTTTGCCACATTTGCATAATGCACTTTTGTGGAGCAGCTGCAACAGCGCCGTATTTTGAATGGGTGCTGGTATTTTTACCCTTAAACTGTGCAAGGTTCCCTTAACATTATAGTGTGTGAGCGCGTTCATCACTAGCCGTCTTGCCTCAGCATGCTCTTTCTTGTCAGGGGAGCACTGCCTTTTGCTGATTCTCCTGCTTGGTGCTTCACTGTGTTCCGGCCAATTACAATGCACCGCTGGGGTTTCTAAGCACTTGTGAGGCTGAGTGCTCATGGTCTTTATGTTGGCATTGAGTCTTTGTATGCTATGGCATTACATCTGGTGCTGGGACACAACATTCTTACTAGCACGTGTCTTGCTCTTGTCAAGTTACAGAAGCCCCTCCCTTGCTGGGTTTTCTTTCTTTTGGAGGTGGCTTGTTTTTTGCCTGTACAGGCATCTGTAAACTACATGCAGTGACAAAAACAGAAAGGCAACAAGAATAATTAATCATAAATAAGGAAGAGGTTCTTGAGGCTTCAATAATGTATCTGTATTTTTCTTTATTATTCTTAATCCAATACATGTGCAGCCAACGCGTTTCAACCTAAACAGGGCTTCATCAGGGCAAGACTAGTATCTCACGATAAGTTTTAGAATGGTGTACAGCGCCATCCAGAAAAAGGCGAATGTTTGGGTTTGTTATCTTTTCTTTTTTTTAACAAACTTTATTGAGGAACCTTAGCAGTTTGACAGTGTAGAATTATCACAATAGGGTCATTTTCTTTTTTTTTTTTTGATCCACATTATGGGCATACGGAAATAGTACCGCGTATGAAGCCATTATACAGTGGTACATATAATGTAGCTGTAGAGGAACTGTGATCACTTAAAAGTGCAAACGAAATTTTTCAAGTAGAATGCTACAGTAATATTCGAACATTCATACTACAAAGCAGAGTTTTCCTCTTAGACTGAAATAAACAATCCCAACTATGCCCTCCCACCCTACCCTCCCATCCCAAGCTCCTGGTCTGTTGTATGGTAATGCCAGTAGTATCCAAGGGGGGGCCTGAACGGTATTTACCTAAGGGGTCTAAATGTCGCTAAAGTGGGGGTCTGGGGTTAAGGGGTTTTGAAATATGTGGTTGAAGAGTCGTAACTATGTTGTCGGGGTACCATGCAGGGGCAGGGCGTCAAGAAGTTCAAACCCTTGTAGCATGACATCCCATTCCATTGAGATGGGTCGCTTCCGGAGTCCCTTCTCCTCCTCCCTCCTTGGGGCTACACTCTCAGCTTTCCCCCACTGTATCACGTCATCTTGCCAGCTGGACAACGTTGGGAACCTGGGGGACTTCCATCTAATAGTAAGAGCTCTGATTGCTGGGACGAGGGCCAGGTCTGCAAATCTCAATTGTACCTTCAGTTTACTTGAACGTCTGCGAAGGCTCATGAGACAGTCCATAACGTTATCCGCAATGGGAATGTGTGTGCTCTCACCCAGGGAACCCCGGGCGCCATCCCAGTAGTCCCGAATGCAAGGGCATGACCAAAGTATGTGAAGAAAGTCAGCCTCGTCTCCTTTACAACAAGGACAATTATGGGGAGCCCCAGGAAACATGCGGTGGATCCGCTGTGGGGTGAGATATGACCTGTGTAAAACCATGATGTGTATAAACTTTAGTCTAGAGTTACGGGACACTCTCTTGGGGTGTTCAAGTAAGCACTTCCACGCTTTGTCCGAGATTTCAGTAGCGGAGTCCTCGGACCACTTCGTTCTAAGGGATACAAGTGTTGCTGCTGCATGTGTGCGAACACGTGTATATAGCCGTCTAAGTGTCCTCCATTCCCCATATAATGTAGGAGGTGAACCAGGGTATGCTGTGGGGGTTCAGTACGTTGTGGGGCCCAGGTGTTTTTAATGTAATGGGAGACCGTAGCATGCAATAGGTATAAATGTGCAGGCGCACCTGTGGCCTGTAAAAAGGATTCCTGATCCAGCAGGGTCCCATCTCCAAAAAAGGCCCCAACATCTGCCACTCCGTTCTCCACCCAGCTACGGATCCTGTTCCCTGCAAGTCTGCCCCCTGGTGTTGGAATACCCAGTAGGGGAATGTTCGCCGAATAGGGTGCTGTTGTAGTAGTATATGACAGTGCCTTTCTCCAGCACAATAATGCTGTTTTCAGGAGGGGCGGGCTGTCAGCAGGAATCTTAGCTTTAGGTAAGAACAGGGCATGTAGCTCGCCCTGATTCAAGTCCCTGGGTGGGTATCCTATCTCCTGTAAATTCTTACCAGCAGTCCAATAGGAAAGCCATTGGAGTTGGCTGGCGTAGTAGGCCTTGAGGTTAGGAACCCCTAGGCCTCTACAGCGAGTTTCTAACTGGAGTTTTTGTAAACTTACCCTCCTACCGCCTTTCCCCCATATAAGCTCCACGAGTATAGTATTCATGGTGTTAAAAAAAGGCTGAGGGATCACGATGGGCAGATTCACAAAGTAATATAGGAGGCGCGGAAGCAGTACCATCTTCGAGTTGGCAATGCGTCCCATGACCGATAAGGGCAGCGAGGTCCAAAAAACCACACTATTTCGAAGGGCTGTTATGGCCTTCCCTAAATTGGCATCAAGTTGATCAGGCTGTGTGTGGTAGACCTGGATACCTAAATATTTAAAGATGCGCTAAATTGTATGTCGTCAGGTCGAGGTGTGTCTTGGAAGAAGTAGGGCAAAGATTTCCTTGGGTTTATAGCTAGGCCAGAGACCCTTTCAATGGGTTTGTTATCTTCCTTAAACAATTGAATGAGTCACGTTCTATGTATGGACTTGGACTGTGCATTAATAGGAGTCGCATGTCCAAGAATATAGTCCAGCGATAAAGGCCAATTAATCATTTATTCGGGCATCATGAACACCCTCGAGTCCGAGAAATTTTCAAAGTAATATGGGCCGTGCACGGCTCGCCTTACTCTTCGATGGTGACAACGAATCTAGAATGCCGGCCTTCCAAGCCTCAAGAACCTCTTTCTTATTTATAATTAATTATTCGTGTTGCCTATCAGGTTTTGTCATTCCATGTTATATTATGTGTTCTATAAGCAGCAGACCATGGAGGTGGACAACAGCACGTAAACATTTTTTTTATTGTGTATACTTGAGTGACTAACTGGGCTTTGCGGTCTCAAAACCTTTGGCTGCTTGTTGAGAGCATAGTGTAATCTGTAAATTACATGCATGGCATGTTAACTCACTACCCTCCTCTCTTTGTTTTACCCATCCCCTTTACATTACAACAGTTACTGCACAATATATTGCCTCTCAGTAAACAAGTCAAGCCTTTTCTCTTTAAATTATATTACACAACTGCTCTACAAGTAAAAACTTATAAAAACATATTAATAATCACATAGGCAAAATCTAATGCATTCTATGTATGTATGTATATATTTGTTATTTGTAAAGCGCAAACTAATCACCCCTAGGGATCTCAAGGTGCTGGGGGCCGCAACCAGTGTATAGTAAGGTTTTGCGTAAACAGCTCGTACATTGTGCTTTTTTTGTTTCTGATCCACCCATTACCTAATATGCCCATGCCAGCACTCGCTATAACCATACTTAACAGGCACATTTTTGCCTTTCAACACAGCACAAATTGCCTTACTCTGCCCTGGGATGTGGTGCCACCTAACTCCCATGATCTTTGATGCATTTCCAGATTCACCAGAACTGGTGGACATGGGAACATGCCAAAAAGATACACCTTCTAATATATCTTTATTTCTCCTCGTTACTTCCTCTTTCCGTGGTGCAAGGGTGCCTGTGTTGGCACTAGGCTGCCAAAGGGCGCCAACACAGGGGAAAGTCAGTAATGTGCCATACTACCTTAAATACGATCCATTCCTGCCCTTTCCCTACTGCGTAGTGCAGCCGAGCAAGGTGACTTCTCTTGTAGAAAACAATCAACATGATAATAGTAGAGCAATCCGTTTTTTTTGTTTGCTCTCACAGGTTTTTTTACTTGCCTGTACAAACCTCTAGGGCTTCTAGCAGGGGTTGGAAATTGTTTATATTTGCACAATCCCCATGGTTAAGTTCCCAGTCCAAATTACTACAGTCTGAAGCCTAACTGGAATCTTCAATTGATCCCTCTAAGAGGACATCTGGGTCATCTAAATAATTCTACTTATAAAGTACACACGTAGAAGTGGTCCACATTAGTAAAATGGGCAAACCAGCTCTGTTCCAAAGCTGTGTGACCGTCAAAGGAACAGAGGGACAACATTAATGATTCGCCAATGTCACATGTATCACGAGGTGCTGTAAATCTTTGGACTGTCTCCAAACACACATTTTTGGCTTGGCCATATATTGTTTTTGTAGGTAGGCTAATGTGAACTTGCATTTGTTTAGCTTATATACTATACACAACCTTGCGGGAGTCAGATACGGTTCTGCGGAAATATAATGGTACCACAAATGCTTTATTATCACATAGGTCTCCAAGTGCTATGATAGTATGTATTCCCATAACCCTACTCAAATGACAGCATAAGGCTGAACGCTGAGTGGACCCACCGGGATTTCAGGCTACACACAGATCTTTGCAGTGCATACATTACTCCACTGACCATGTACAGACTGCAGACGGAGATGGTGTTAGGTTTAGGTCTTCTTTCTCTGTATCAAGTCCTTAGCCCTGCTAAATCTCGTTCCCCACCGCCTACCTACCTGTCTACCGTACTGCAGGACAGGGATTCCTTCTCTTCATTATAGGTTTACCATCCTGGCTAATAAACCTAGTCACTGCATTACTGGAGATCAACAGTTGTTCATAGAGTTTTCATCAAAAGCAAAAATTGGAAAAGACAAGATCAGAGACACAGGTGGTCAACATAGGTATGGTTATACATAGTCTTTCCTGGACACAGCCACATTCCAAAACTGCACCCACCTTCACAATACAAGCCCAAACCAAGATGGAAAACCAAGATGTATCTACATCTCAACAATTGTAGCCTTTGGTGACATTGATGGCTTATAGAAATGCTGCAATTCAGACTATAAAATATGGATGTCTATGCTGAGATCAAGATTGCTAAGACGTTCAACATTTCAGAAAAACTCTTTATTCTATCTTTGAAGGGTATGAATGCTCATTTGCCTTCCTCCTTGTTAAGTGCCCCGGGGCCAATTTGGTGGTGTTTATGCTAAAAGAATACGCTTGATAGCAAATACTGACAAAAGACAAATGTGAAGTTACATATTTGTAGCTCTTAACATCCTAACAGGAGAAACCCACAAGAACCTGCAGTGCCAGAACAGTGTCAATGCATACACTTAACAGTAGAGGTAACCTTGTGGTTAGGGTCACCTGTTGACCCCTAATTCCCCCTATTAATAATTTTCCTTTTGACTCACCGGCAACGGCTTTGGGACTGCAAACTTTTCTGATACTCTCTTGTTCACCACCATCCATGAATCAGAGCTGTAAAAACAAAGAAGTCCTGAAATATGAAGTAATGGTGAAGTGTTATTTCATGGACCAGTATTTTATATGCTCTAAACGTATAAACGTTTACATTAATATGGCGTTAATTGATTTCCTCTACAGAAAGTAAATAATGGCACACTCAGGAGAGTACCCATCTTTCTGTGTTAGTGTCCCTGCTGTGCATCTGCTATTTGTTCTAATCTTGTGATTGGTCACCAAACTTCAGGAAGTCTACTCACTTGGTTGTGTTTCTCATGTTAGTCCACTGGTTTCATGACTTGTGGTGATGCAGATGCAATAACAAATCCAGACAAAATTATCTGACAGAGTTCAGCAGTTGCATTATGGAACAGAATGCCCATTTGCGGGCAACCACAACAAATTATATGGTTTATTGATGTCCACCATCAAGGGAAAGAATTAGGACACTGGAATCCAACCAGGGCATAGGAGCGTAGATAAAATATTCTAACACACACACGGAAAGTATAGTACAACACCACCTGAATAACTGTTTTACCTGAAGACTTCAAACCACATTATAGAAGGCCTGTTCTGTAGATGAATAACAAGAGTTGGAACTGTGGCAGGCATCGTGGCACTCAAACTGGCATTAATTATATTGTAATGTAATCCCATATAGCTTAAGCCAGTGGCTAAGATAAATGTCACCATGAAATGTAGTAATTGAAGAGGCCAACTGGTCTTCCTTCTTTTTATAACTCAATGTGCCTAATTGATTGTCAAGCTTGTGTATTTATGAGTGTGATAATGAGAGTACCCAGGTGGATGAATCGTGGAGTGATTGGGTACTTGGATGTGAGGTTCAAGCTATAGCGCCGGGAAACCCTTTTTGGGTAGCTGCTGCACCCTACAAATGCAAATAATAAAAATAAATAAAGTTCTAAAAAATGAAGTGGGGGGACTCACCAAGTTAGGCAGAATGGCCGTGACATCACCATACGTGACATCACCGTACGTGACATCACTGTGTGGAACACCACTGGAAGTGACGTCATGGCATGTCATGTTGCATATGGTATCACAGGAAGTGCCATCACAACCTATGACCTCACAGGAATTGAGATCAGATCTCAAGTGAACATATGTTTAGCAGGTCTATCATGAATACATTTGAGCGCATTAAAATATTTAACAAATTCGATTTTTTGCATTGGAGTTGAGGCAAAATATTGAGGCAACCCAGAAGCAAAATCTAGGCCTTAACTTGTACTTTTATTTTTTTAAATCCCTGCCGCAAAGAAATTGGCAACAAGGAGAAATGTGGCAGTAAATTTGTCCTGCTTGATTGGTTGCAATGTCTGTATTTTAAAAGATCTTATGGGGTTCAGGCACCTGCTGCAATTATCTTTGTATGCCAGCTAAATCACAGGGAATAATAATAATGGTAAGATAACGCTGGAGGATAACGTATATGCTGGAAAGATCTGTGTTTTGCCTAGTCCTATATTGAATCAAAGTAGCATAGAGGGTTAATAGGTCTCCTGTAAAGCACATTATGTAACACGCAGATGACAGATTTTTATTTTATGTTAGTTGGTTACTGCTTTTAAGACAGTTCAAACATTTTAATCCTTCTAATATAGCACAGTGAGGAATAAAGGACATGGGGCTCCTACACCTTGTAACCCTCACTTTCTTTTGTAACACATCCTTTATATTGATGTACACACATTATTTGGTGTCAATGTATAAGCAGTATGTGTGATGTAAAGCACGTTGGGGTGAGTAGTGGCCCTACTCATCCCAATGCAGGGTGTCACAGCGATTTACATCACATATACACAAATAGCAATTTAAATACCACTATTTTGTTCTACTTCTTTTATAGCACTTTAGCCCTACTAGGGTTAAAGCGCTATAAAAGAAATAATCAAAGTAGTAGTATTCAAATTGTTATTTGTGTAAATACTCGGGAGACCAACACATCTGCCATTCATACGGTGCATGCATATATATCTCTTATATATAAGGACTGAACAAAGTCAAAACCATTTCTACCTTAAGTACCTGTGAAGTGATAAGAGGTAAGCCTTTGTTATCCCTCCATTGCATCTAAGTGTGAGGCTCCCAATAAACCCCAGTCTGTTATATTCCATATAGGTACCATAATATAGGCCAGGTAACTTCATTACCCTTCACCTATATTCTCCCCTACATTACACTTGTCACGTTTACAGGGACTGACCTTTTATCTAGATACGGCACTGCATTCAGAACACTTGTTTTTCCCAAGTTATAAACTTCATACATTATGCATGAGGATTCTTGGGAGCACAGCGGGACTACCATCTCCGGTATAATATCTATGTATAAAGTTCATCCCCGATGTCACCCTTAGGCTGACACAGTAACACAGCAAGGTAGGACCCCTGGGGAGACCGATGGGTATATATACATCACATCTTGCTAAGGTAGATAGAGGAGACCGAGATTTCCCAGCCGACACTCTGACCAGAGATGCTGAGGTTCCTGCATGTAGAGACTCCAGGTCGCAGTGGTCTAACATTCCTCGCGGGGTGTCCCACCCAAGACCAGGACGGGGTCCCACAGTCTCTCACTTCAGGTAATTGGGTTGACTAAATCTTAGAGGAATTCTTGGCTGAACACCTACACACAGGCTAGGTACATGTAGGTACATCTAGTTAGGGAAGCATCGTAGGAGTACGCATCTTTTTATCATGTGTTTTACATACTTGTGTGTATTCATGACTATTGTAAGATGGTAGAACTTTACCATCCTTTAACCTTCATAGTACTGCTAATCATTTATATCTGATACTGTCTAACGGTTGTGGCAGCTCATCTGTTTTACACTAGAATAACCACTGTTCAATAAATAATTATTGAAAACGTCCAGCCTGTTTATTCTGTGTATCTCTCTGAGAGACTGGGCGAAACGTAGTATATTGTTTCCACGGTCCTGAGGGATCAGGGTTGTCATGTTCGATGGTTGCAAAGAAGTTTTCTCTCCTTGGTAAGAGGAGATTCTAGTGGCACTGTGAGTTAGTTGGTACAAGAAGCCAACATACCCGGTGGGGGTGTCCGGAATCAATCAGACACCAATCTTGCAGTGTATGTTGTCTAAATGCGCACATCCTGTATACTTTTATAGGAGCTACACAACATGGCGCTGTCAACATTGGTTGGGTACTTATTTAACAGTTGAATCTGAGTAGTTCAGTTGAGCTATTCTCAGAGACCCCTACTCACAAACCCCCAGAGACATCTGGAGTGGGAGGGCACAAACTCCACCACAGCTGAGCAGGAGAAAAATTCCTATTTATTTGATGTTAGTTAATCAAGCTTGAAGGACACTGTGTGCCTAAAAAATGTGCAAAACACCTTATCTTAGTTCCCTTAAAAAGTTATTTTGTGTTCTAAACACAATGACTAACTAAGTCTTAGACCCACTAGACCAGCCATTACAGCTCTCGGAAGACGAGGAAGATGCAAATGCAATACATATTGCGGCAAACATTAGAAACGCTGTCACCCTGAAAGTGCTTTTGCATAGTCTAACACCTAGGCGTGACATTGTAGCTTTTGTGTTTAAGGCACACGAATCATACAGAACAGAGGTAATTTATTTGTGGGTTACATTCTCTGCAGCAAATGCAAGAACAAAAACATGTCATTACTACACAGAAGATGAACCACCAGTGGAATATTGTCTTTATGAGGACATTGACGTTCTGCTCACGTACCAGGAACCTATTCTAGTTTAAAGACACCTTCCCCCATACAAGAAGTAGAGTAAGACTCAGAAGAGAAGGAGCAACATGGCCAATATTAGCGGCCTACACGCCACATCCTTACATCGAAACAATGCCAGGAGGAGACTTACTCATATTTCACAAAGAATTAATAAAAAATGTACAGAAACATGACACAGTTTGTCATGAGTACACTTACAGTCCAGCACAACAAACACAACTACAGTTCAAAATACAGCAACTAAAATTACACCACAAACATTATAGGCAGGAAAGGGGAAATTGCCAGCAAAACGTGAACAAATACCATTCTGGTAGCTCAGAAAATAACAGAGCTAGAAGCAGTATTTCCGAATACCAGCCTATATGATAAATACAGAATGCTGACAATCTGCTTGCACATGTGGATAACACCACAGATAGAGGATTGTACCTCTTGGGGTACAGTTTTTGTTGCCATATATAACAGAACTCATGGTAACCCGTCATTAGCAGTAATACCACATGTATTAAGAAAAATACAAAATTAGTACGGAACAGAGCCTGATCTGAAATTAGGGATGAAATTACTAGGTAATTATGCCCAGGTATCAGCTATAATAATAGCAAATATTAAAGGGAAGGTACATCAGTCACTATCCGCCAACGCCTAAGGGAGTTCAGTCCTTTACAGCAGGAGCACGAACTACCTAAAACAATTGAAACTGCATTTGCAGAATTAGGCGGGGGCAGTTTGGGTAGAAAAGCATTAATACTACACCTGGACATGGGGAGTCTCGAGAAGGAGACCTTCAAGCAGACACCTGCTTCATCAAAGAAGAAATAGAACAATAACAGAAAACAAAAAGTTAAAGAAAACAGATCTCAATCCAGAGGTAGATCTCCTCCACAGGAGCCCTCCGAAAGGAGGTATAATCTTAGGAATAGGGACAATATTAGGAAACCGGACAGGTATCAGGATACTGATACACGTTCCTCTCGTTCCTTTCTGGGTTCAACATAAAAATCTGAGAGGGAAGGACGGTCAGACAGACAAGAAGAGCATACAAAGACCAGAGTCAAGCAGCACGCTCAAGAATATACTTCTAAAAAAGAAGATAAAACAAAACAAAAGCCACAGTTTAAAAAGAAGAAGGTTGCAGGTTTAAAGATCAGACGTGCCCAAAATTCTGAGTACTCGACTACTGAATGGGAAATGGGTCTGACGATGCTAGACAGTGCTGCAGAAGTAACAATAGTTCGCCACAACCTGATGGAATTTCTGGTGACAGCGGATTTGAATGATTATATCACCGTAGAAACACCGGATACTAGGGTAAGTGTCATGCATAAGTTATATGATATAACACTCCAAATAGAGGGGGACAAATCCAGGACAGTTAAGAGGTCTCTTTTGGGAGAACCTAATGTTTGGCTGTGACATTTTGTTAGCTGAACAAGATTGGCCGCCAGCAATCGTCATGGACTACTCTAGAGGAGAAACTGTAATTTTACCCTCATTCTCAGACCATATTCCCAAATACCTAAAACATACATATACGCGGGAGTGGGCGGGAGCCCAAAACCCTGAATTATACAAAAACCATGTTGAATGGGATGATGATACAAACCACCACATGAGTCCATTAAAAAATATGGCAACTGCACAAGGGCAGTATCCAATAAAGCAAGAAGGTAAAAACAGGTCAGGGAGATCTTGGATCAACTTGAATACCAAGAGGTGATTGAAACTTGCACCTCTCAAATGAATAACCCTTTGTTTCCCGTATCAAAACCTGATAATTCATATTGTTATTTTTAGATTACAGACATTTAAACACTTGCACTAAAACATTTGCAGTTCAAAATACACACAGTGCCGCACTAATAAATAAGATTGTGCTGAAACAATATATAAAAAAAATAGATATCTCTAATGGATTTTTCTGCCAAAATATAGTGGCTGAAAGCAGATATTTAACCACATTCTCTGGCGCCAATTTTGTAGACGCCCCCACGGGTATAAGAACAGCCCAGGGTTATTTTCAGCCAGATTAACTGAATTACTTCAAAATGTGGATGAAGAGGCATTGTCCTACACTTGAACAGAGTAAATACCATCATTTTGGGATTTGCCTCTGAGGGTTACGAATTCAACTTAAAAAAATCAAAGATAGCCCACCTCAATGTCCTTTTTCTGTGATATGAGCTTTCAAGTGAAGGGAAAAGCCTAGCAGCTAACTTTTTAGAAAAGTGTGCATTGCTCCAACCTCCAAAAATATTAAAAAATATACAATCAATCCTGGGATTCTTGAACTTTGGCAGAACGTACATTTTAGATTACACAGAAAGGGTAAAACCTTTCTGCGATTTAATAAACCCTGCCTTTTTAGTTAGACAATGGAGACAGGTACAAGCTGATATCCTTCGTTCTCTACAAGCCAATATAATAGCTTCAAAACACTTACAGACACGTGTAAACGTACGCAACCTGGTGATCAGTATAGTTGCAGGTCAATCAGGATACACCTACCTAACATATAATGAAGGTTGTATACAAATGCTGCGATGCACTTTGCATCATCTGAAAAAATTCTAACAGCAGTACAGACTGCTGTAGAAAGAGAAAGAGCCCTAGCTCAAGGGAAGCGTATAATGGTCGTTACCCCAGTTCCAGCCTTAGAAGCTACGACAAAGGCAAGGTTTCCCAAAGCTAAAGCCTTACATCCAAGATGGATACAATGGGCTAATTCTCTCACTGTAACAGATGTAGAATACAGGTACGACCCAAGTCTAAAGACACAAGCATTTCTGCAATACAAAAAAGAATATTCTCTACAAAATAAAATAATGCCTCTAGATCAGCATGAATATATAATTTACACGGTTCTGCTCAACCGGCCATAGGGAGTAAACAACAATACAGTGCCGCGTGTGCAATCGTTAAAGGACGCATGCAGAATGGAAAGGTTCGTCCGAGTTGTACAAAAACGCAATCTCTAGGAGACTGCACAGCACAGCTGGCAGAATTAAAAGCACTATTACTGGCACTGGTAAATAGGGATTGAGAATTCCCCACACTAATCGTGTGTGATTCCTTTTACTGTGTACAGTCATACAATGAATATTTACATCATTGGGGACAGAAGGGGTTTAAAGATGCAAAAGGTGGCACAATAAAGCACAAAACGCTTTGGGAACAGGTAGTGGAGTTGAAAACTACCAAGCGCTCACGTGATACATACACTGAGTAATCAACGTGATGACGTTCACGTTGAAGGGAATTCATTGGCTGACAAAGCTGCAAAGGGGGCTGTATGCACGGCTTCCGTAGCTGCAATTACTCATTCAAAAATGAGAATAGACGTGAGATAACGGTTGCGATTATTGCCACACGCAGTAACTCAGCAGTGCCAAAAAGATTTCCACTCAAATACTTCAACAAGTTGGATGCAAACAATGTTCCATTTGCTCAAATTCCTGGAGTGGGGAATAGAGTAATACCAAATTTGGATCGCAGGTTAGGATTAATTCTAGCAGCACACAAGGGTTTAGGCTCTGCACATGCAGGAGTTACAGTAACTGTTTCTCTACTAAAACAACGCTACTGGTGGCCTGGATTAATAAAGCAAACTAAGGACTATGTCTTGAAATGCGACACCTGACAGCAGATGAAAGGCTCCACTGTAACACATCCAGTGCAGACACCATTACTAATATCAGATTAACTGTTCATGTGTGTGTACAATCTGATGGGGCCTACAAGTGTATCATGGTTGCAGTGGATTTCTGCTAGAGATCCCTATAGGTGTGGCCCCAGCGCTCGGCTGACGCTCCAACTGGCACATTACATTCTGATTGTGGCCCCTCGTTTAGCTCTAGGGTTTTCAATGAAGCCATGGGAAGTTTAGATATAGCATTGCGGTACTCCTCTCTGTACCATCCCGAGGAAATTTGGTCGGGGAGAGGAAAAACTGGGACTTAAAGCAGTCTTTAATAGCTAGAGTATTAGGCTCAGGTGGAAGCTGGGTAAAACATCTGTATGGAGTTCAAAGGGCGTTAAATAACCAGCCAAGAAGCTGTCTAGGGGGTGTCACTCCTTATGAGGTCCTATTTGGGACGAGAATGTGGGTACCTGATCTTGATTGTGAAGCCACAGTGGCGGAAGAAAAACCTTTTGACATCCATAAAAATTTGTCTGTTTTTCAGGACCTAAATGAATCCAGGGCACTACAAAGTAATGTCCAGGTGAAAAGGAGTAAGCATGGGCGGAAAATCCGTTCCGCTCGCGGATTTTGCAGATTTTCGGTAAATTTGCAATCCGCGAGATTCGCGAATTTCCCGCAAAATCCGCGAGCGGAACGGATTGGATCAAAAGTTCAAGCTGACTTTTTTGTAACTATTTTAGAATGGCGCCGGCAAGCTGCCAGAGCCTCTAAAATAGTTACAAAAGTCAGCTTCAACAGGAAGCACTAATAGATAAATTAAAGCAGGTGCTAGAGTTGAAGCTCAAATTCAGTTACACAATCATTAATCACCCCAAACTTTTGGTGATTAATGACTGTGTAACTTATTTTGACCTTCAACTCGAGCACCTGCTTTACTTTATCTATTAGTGCTTCCTGTTGAAGCCGACTTATGGCTGAGGGCAGAAGGGCACAAAGTGGGACAGAGGGAATAAGTTAGGCAGAGGGCAGAAGGGCACAGAAACCAGTGGGGTAGAGGGCAAAAGGGCACAAACGAGTGGGGCAGAGGGCAGAAAGGCACAAAAACAAGTGGTACAGAGGGCAGAAGGGCATAAAAAACGAGAGGGTGGCAGTGATGAACCAGGCAACAAAAAAAACCGCGAACACGCAAAGCGCCCCGCGAACACGCAAAGCTCCACGCGAACACGCAAAGCTCCCCACGAACACCCGCGAACACGCAAAAATAAAAAATCCGCCAATTCGCACGAACTCGCAAATTTTGCGGATTGCGAATTTGCAAATCCGCAAATTCGCGGATCGCAAATTTGCAAAATTCGCCCATACTTAAAAAGGAGCACCACTGGGGAAGTCAAGTTTGTCACGGCAAGACCTGTCTGGATACCTAAAGTTAGGGGTCAGAGAAAAGATAGCGGACAAGAAAGAATTTGGGCTATCATACAGAAAGCCTGTCCCTTTCCTGGCGGTTGAAGGAACAAGATTAATCCTTCTGCCACCCCTTGCCAGTAAAAAGGAGAAGAGATTAGTCTCAATTGACTTAATCAAACCATACTATGTGGCCGATACTGAATAGAAGGCCACGTGGACTCCAGAGTAACAGACACCCTCCTCTCGCAACTATACAAGAAGTTCAAACAGAAACACTCATCACATTTGAAGAGTCAACTGCATGGAATGATGGACTATGCAACAATGCAATGGAAGTCGTTTCTCTTGAAACTGAAGTTCTAAATCAGAACTCATATGAAAGACAAATTTCAATTTGACCAAACACGGATATCTACGTCAACATGCCCCAACAAAGAGCAATCTAAAGTTGCCACAAAACTTGCGGAATTACCGAAAATGGATCCAACTGCATATGGCTATTTCATTGACTTTGATACTTTTTCATTGGATCCAAGTGAACCTGAAATGATGGTAGCCCAAAAGACTCGGTAACAACTAATTAAAGATGTTCTGAAAATTTCTTAAAAAGACTTACCTGATATCACTTTGGGTGGAACTCTGGGTAACTACCGGGATACTTTTCTTTCTTTTCTGGATAAGCGTAGTGATTGTCTTTAGTATGCTTATAAATGGAACTTATCTTCGTAAAAGCTCTGCAGCACAAAAAGTGAATGTGATTCTGAAACCGCATCTTTCATCACATCGTGAGGAAAGAGACTTGTCATCAGTGAACATTACAGCAGTTTCTATACCTGACGGTATAGTATGGGACAAGGTTGATTACAATATATTTGGCCCGACTGAACTTTTAAAAATACCACATTTATTTAAAATTTCATTGAGTGATATCATTACCTCGAGTACATTTTCCGCTGATTGGGATTATGAAACTGTAAATAATATGTTGCCTGATTTAGAAAAATCTGCTGCTCTTTCTAATAATGAAATGTTGAAAAACAGATCAGACTGTGAAACAATGTATTGCTATCAACATTATGGTCACCATTTTCTGCATTAATCTGCTAACCCCAGAAATGTTTTCACATGCCACCAATAGAAACATTGCTCAACACCGCCGAAAAGCAGTTAAAAAACATTTGCACAAAAGTTTCCATATTTTTCAGGGTTTAACACATCAGACACAGCCTAATATTATTATAGGATTGCACCAACACCAGCACAGAAAAATATGTTGACAAACACCAAACAGATTTACTCTGCTTCCTTTATTGCCCAGTTGTCTGAACAAGGTTTCGACTTATGGAAAGATGCCATAAACTTTAAATCTATTTGGGATACTAGAGAGTGGCAGGTCCAGGGAATAGAGGCACTATTTAGAGCATGCCTTATCCTCAGCAAAAAATGTTTTTGAATGAAACTGTGCAACAAACGACCTGTTTTGGAATAGCCAAAAACAAAGATTTAAATACACCTCGGGTGCCCACACCATCACACACTGAGGGTAACATAACATCACAGGATGATATTACGCTAGATGAGATCATGCAATGCAATAGATCAGACCCCGATTGGAAGGGATGGCTGATTTGGCCCACATACACTATTAGTTGTTGGGAAAGATTGATGGGTAGAGCCAAAGGGTTTAGTATCAACAGGCCAGATCCACGCTATGTCCAGAGACAACAGCCAGGGGTAGTGACATCATACAGTGTTGGGAAGTTATGCCTCATTGGCTAAATACCTCAACACTTACACAGGTGAAACACACTTATCCTTACTGAAATAGAATGTGGACCTACAGGATTTTTTATTAGATCCTAGGAAACCACGTCAAAAACGTTTCTATTATTCCGTCTATAATGAGATTTGGGAAATATCACAATAAGGAGCAGCAGAAAGATTCAGAGAAATAGATCGTATAAACCTAGAGAAAGCTCTAGCAGTGGTCGACAATTGGTTAACGACACTAACATCCAGGGTATATTCACTGGGCAGAATTGTATCTTCTGCTATTGATGTACTAGAACAGGATTTGTCCATATTACAACACAGGCAATCACAATTGCGTTCTATTAAGTTGTTAAGCTGGACGCTGCAATCTTTGCACACAGGCTATGTGCCTTGGTGTTTCATAAACAGCACGTCTCTGTTTGTTTCGTTCAATCTGACAGATAAACAGGTGGAAATGGCACAAAGGGAGCAAACTATACAGTGCTACGTGTTGAAAAACTGGACAAATTAGCATTTACAGTGGTAGTTACCGTCCACAGAATGGCTAATCCATAGCCACATAACTCTTCCGGTCACAACTTTTCAATTCCAATATTGCCTTGAACAAATGCAGGCAGGCAAAAATTAAGAAATGGATAGGGAATTCATCAAAGAATCCTGGGAATTACCCTACAGATTTCGATGTCAGAGTGGGGAAAAAAAGTGTTTCTATTGGTACAAACTGCGAAAATACTTTAAGTGAATCACTCATATGCAAGGATATAATGCTTCATGTGGCCTGTAACGGTTCGGTAGCGAACTTATCCTGTCACTTAAGGGGTGCCCCAGCTGCCATGATCACTCCAGTGTTCAGGCTACTTTCGAATGGGAGTTACTTTATGCTGAACAATCAAGGTTGCTCTTGGATGCTTCCGGGCATCGCATATCTGGTAAGTGTGAGCTCCAGGGTTACTTGCTGTATGCAAGTATTGTTTCTACCTACACATACAGTCAGGGAGGCGCTGTTATGGTCTTCGCTAAATGTTTCATTAATACGGTTTGATCCTTTGAGCAGAATGAAAGCAATGCTTTTACAGAAATACGTGCCCTTAACCTCCACTCGAGAGACTTTTGATCTTCAAGTAGCAAGGTCTTTGGCAGAGATAAAGGCACTCATACGTACAAACTGCCCCTTCCTTTTTGCATAAATGGTAAATTGCATCTTTAACATGTCTGATATGACAGGCATCGTCCACCTATTTAAGACCATAGGTTCTGGACTATTAAACACCTTTCAGACGGTCCCCGGAGTTATACCAAACTTTATAAACTATATATTTGAAATATATGTTTAGGGCTGCTTCTGATCCTGTTTCTAATAGAAGGTATCCTGATTTTTATTTTTCTGCTACGCAATGGACGTCCAAGTCACCAAGGAGATGGGAACAGTACTTCTGGAGCAAAAATACAGTGATTGCATAGTACAACATCTAGGCACACCTCGCCTAAGAGAACTAAGTGCATCTTGGTTCTTGTCATTTGGAGCAGTCTGGATGGGCTGGATCTTACCTGTCCTCCGATGCCTGTTTTGCAGAGAAGAATGCATGTTTGATCTCTGTCTGACACTCCCATTATGTGTGCAACCGGACGTTGATGCTTTACTGGACCTGATAACGGCCCATCCTCTGCAATGTCCCCAGCATATTCTGATGTTGATGGCGGTATTCCTAGAGCCACAACAGGTAGTATCAGCTCCTGTGGGTAAGGACATCAGCTCCTCCTCTGACACCCAGGCCTTGGATGGCACACAGGCTGCCCCAGCATCTGTTGTGGGTAGATCGAAAGATTGACATAATCTGCGAGGTGTTACAGGGACCATCATCTGAGGAGGCAGGCAACGTGAATGTTGTGTCTACCAGCCAGGACCCATAAACATTTGACTCATTTGCCCGTCGTGTGCTGGGAGAAATTTGACCTTTTATTTTTACAACAAACTGAAAAATTGGAACTCCATAACGAAATTGACATTCTTTTGAGCATGCATGGCTTTTCAAATGCTTATAGTAGTTTGAACTATACTTATGGACACTTTATGGCTATGGCTTGAGTGACAATTTCCTTTGTAGATTTCTAAAGATTATTTGTAGAACTTTTTAAACATTGTTTTTTAGCACACAATGAAACTAATGTTGTTAACTATTTGTGTACCAGTATCTAGTCAGCCTAGTAGTATGTTTAGAATCTGACTATGTCGTCCATTTGTAAGAGGAGTGAGTGTTATATTCCACATAGGTTCCATAATATAGGCCCCGGTAACTTCATTACCCTTCACCTATATTCTTCCCTACATTACACTTGTCACGGTTTACAGGGACTGACCTTTTACTTAGATACGGCACTGCATTCAGAGTACAGGTTTTCTCTAGTTCGAAACCTCATACATTATGCATGAGGATTCTTGGAAGCACAGCGGGACTACCATCTTGGTTATAATATCTATGTATAAAGTTCATGCCCGACGTTATCCTTACACCGACACAGTAATACAGCGAGGTAGGTATATACAACACATCTTGCTAAGATAGATAGAGGAGACTGAGACTTCCCGGAACACACAATGTCCAGAGATGCTGAGGTTCTTGCATGCAGACACTCCAGCTTGCAGTGGTCTAACATCCCTCGCGGGGTGTCCAACTCAAGACCAGGATGGGGTCCCACAGTCTCTCACTTCAGGTAATGGGGTTGACTAAATCCTAGAGGGATTCTTGGCCTAAAAACACCTACACATACGCTAGGTACATGTATGCACATCTAGTTAGGGAAGCATCGTAGGAGTATGCATCTTTTTATCATGAGTTTTATATACTTGTGTGTATTCATGACTATTGTAAGATGGTAGATTGTAAGATTTACCTTCATAGTACTGCTAATCATTTATATCTTATACTATCTAACGGTTGTTGCATCTCATCTATTTTACACTAGAATAATCACTGATCAATAAATACTGATTAAAAACACCTAGCCTGTTTATTCTGTGTATCTCTGGGAGACAGACTAAGTAAGCACGAGTAACTGAGCGAAAAGTAATATATTGTTTCCAAGGTTCTGAGAGATCAGGGTTGTCGATGGTTGCCAAGAACTATTCTCTCCATGGTAAGAGGAGATTCTAGTGGCACAGTGAGCTAGTTGGTACAAGAAGCCAACATACCCAGTGGGAGTGTCCGGAATCAGTCAGACACCAATCCTGCAGTGTATGTTGCATAAACCCGCAGATGACAAACGGATGAGTTCAGCATATTTCTGTGAATTCCAAGGGGAAAGTGGCACTCTGCTGAAAGCAGCCAGCTTTGCAGCAAGGTAGATGGCGTCTACCCTCTGAAAATTGTGGGGAGATCACGTCTACCCTGGACTCACGCCCTGCTTGGATGGCAGAATGGGTTACTGGGTGCATGGATAGATAAGTAGATAGATGATAGGATAATTAAGCAGTGGTGGCTCCTCTGCTATGGCAGTGGAGCGTCGCCCCACTGCTCTGCGAGCAGCAGTTAAAGGAAAACTAAATTGATTATAACCAGCGTTATTAACATTTTAGTTTTGCATTTTCTGGTGCAGGTGGGGCTGGACTGCCAGAGCAGGGGTCAGGAGGAGGAGTGGTTGCTCCACTCTAAAGTGGGCATAACTGTTTGGCCGGCTAGCTGGCCCCGACCGTAACAGTCATGCACACTTTATATGTTCTGCACCCAGGCTGCACTACAGCCTAGGTGGACAACATGCACAGGACTTCATTCCCTGTCTGAGCGCCGAACCACAGCGCTAAGACCAATCACAATACTGCAATGCAGCGCTGTGATTGGCCAAGGAAGTCAGGAGCCTGGGTGGTTCCAGGCTCCTGCTTCAGAAGAGCGAGAGGTGGCAGCGAGCGGACTGAGAGGCAGCAGCCAGCTGGGTGGCCAGCCTGAAGATAAGTGGTTCTTTGTAATATTTTTTCATTTACAACCCCCCTTGTTACCCTCACCAACTCTGGTAAATAGTGGCCGCCACTGCGATACATGCACTTATGTATCATCTTATTTCCCCACTCCTACAATCATGCATCCAATCATCAAACCATGCACACGCCTATTCACTCAATCATCCATTCATTAATTCACTTAAGCAAGTGTGCAGGCTCCTCCACCCTCACTTACCTGGAATAGTCCTCCGCCTAGTCATGGTCCTCGAGGACCCAGCTCAAGTGTTTGAGGCTTCTTCCTCCTCCCGTATGAATGATCTCCGTCCTGCCTGGGATGCCTCTGCCTGGCAATCCGCCATCTTTTGACATTTGCCTTTCTATCATCCTTTTTGTACCTTATCTGCATTTCTCTGGGGCCCCTCTGTGCCCAGTGTTTCCCACCTCCTGCCACCCAAGCACCCTCTCTTCTGCCCCACTCCTTACCTGGTCCACCCTCATCCCCGCTCCTGTCCGTGCTTTGTCTGGCCCTTTTGCCTTCTTTGCTCACTCTTCTTATCACACACTCTCTCCTCCCTTGGTAGCCTTTTTGGACCTCGCTCATGCTGTCTCTCATCCTACTATTATCTGTTCTGAATTTCCACTCTCTCTTTTCACCCTTCTGTGCCTTTCTCTTGTACATTTTTCACACTTCTGCACCCTTCTGTCTTTCACCCTCAGTGCCTTTTTTCAACCTTTTGTGACTCTTCCGTCTTTCACCCTTTGTGCCTTTTTCCATCCTTTTTTGCCTCTCACCTTTTATGTGCCTTTTCTGCTTTCTCTGGAGCTCCCCCGTACCCCGTCATACCTCCCGCCTCCCACCTTCACTCCTCCCCTCTGCTCCTTACTTTAGTCCTCCCTCGTTACTGCTCCTTCCTGCCTAACTAACACTGTCCATTGCCCCCTGCGCTCGTCGTCCCCTCATAGGGCCTACTTAATTGCGGCTGCAGTGCAGACCAGTCGTTGAGCAGGTGCTCAGGCTCCTGCCCAGTGACTTACCTGACTTGCGAATGCGCTCACGCACCCAGCTCCAGCACCTGAGGCTCCTGCCTCATCTCCCACGCAATCTCTCTCTCTCTCTCGTAACTGGGTCTGCTTCCAAAATCGTCATCCTTTGACCTTTGCCTTTTTTGCTCATCCTTCTGCTGCCTACTTATTACACCTTCTCTCTTCCCTCTTCAGCCTCTTTGCTTGCACTCTCTCTCATCCTCCTATTATCTGTCTGCATTTTTTAATGCTAAAGCTCTTTTTTCACTCATCTGATCATTTCTCTTTTGCGTTTTGCACACTTCTATGCCCTTTCATCTTTCTCCCTTTGGGCCCCTTTAACCCTTTTGTGCCTCTTTTACCCTTTTTGTGCCTTTTCTGCATATCTCTGGGCCTCCACCCACGCTCTATTTTACCTGCATTCAACATCTCAATAAATCAATACATTTATAGAGCGCGCTACTCACCCGCAAGGGTCTCAAGGCGCTGAAGGGAGGGGGGGGGGCGCTACTGCTCGAATAGCCAGGTCTTGAGGTGTTTCCTGAAGGTGAGATGGTCCTGGGTCAGTCGTAGCTGTGTGGGGAGGGAGTTCCATGTCTTGGCGGCCAGGTAGGAGAACAATCTTCCTCCGGTGGTTGTTCTGTGAATCCATGGGACGGTGGTGAGGGCGAGCCTGGCGGAGCGGAGCTGGTGGGTAGGAGTGTAGAAAAAGAGGCGGTTGTTGAGGTATTCAGGGCCCATGTTGTGGAGTGCTTTGTGTGCGTGGGTGAGGAGCCTGAACGTGATCCTCTTGCTGACGGGGAGCCAGTGTAGGTTTCTCAGGTGGGCAGATATGTGGCTGTGGTGAGGGATGTCAAGGATGAATCGTGCGGAGGCGTTCTGTATGCGCTGGAGTCGTTTCTGAAGTTTGGTTGTAGTTCCTGCGTAAAGGGCGTTCCCGTAGTCCATCTCATGCACTCTCCCTCCTTCCCCCGCTCTTTACCTGGTCCTCCCTCGCTGCTGCTCCTTCTGCACTCCACACTAGTCCCACCCACTGCCCCATGCGCTCTGGCTCCTCCCTCCCTCCCTTCCAGGGCCTACTTAATGGCAGCCGCATTGCGGACACACCATTGGTATGCAAAAGGCACAGTAATGCCAAGCCTGTCTGTGCCCATCCGCGCCTGGACCACACCCAGCACCACAGACTCTGGTCCGCCGGACCACCCAATCACACTACTCCGCAGAGATCTTCCGTTTTCTGAATCCAGGTCGCACATCCCACCCTGCTGCCGCACAACTCTACACAGAAGGAGCTTTTACCTGCATCCACACCTCACCTGCAAAACAACACCCACCACAACAACCCCACCCACTGACAGCACTCCTTTCGAAGTCACCCACAAGCCCACACACACACACCACAAACACACCCGAAGATAAACTTTCTGCATGCTGCTTAACGTAAGCTCTGACAGCAAACAGGCCATCGGAATCTGGGACCTCCTGCATAGCGATGCTCCAGATCTCGTTTTCCTTACGTAACGGCTGAACTCCGAGAGCGGCAATGGTCATCTTCACCACCATCCTAGCAGGATACAGACTTGCACACGGAAACCTCCAACACCGACCAGGAAGCGGAATGACAATTATATACAAAGAATCCTTCAACTGCATTATTGCCATAGAAGCTGCAACACCCTACAAGGAGCACCTGCACTTCAAGCTACAGGTCTGGGCAAACATACTCTGTAAGTGGAACCGTTAAATTCCAACCACCGGGACCCAGAGACACCCCCATCACCATCGACTCCAGCAGCGACATCCTGTTAGAAGATAAAGATTACCCCAACACCACCAGCCTCCACGAGAGCCTTGAGTACCTTGGACAAACGCAACACGTCACCAAACTCTCACACTCTGTTGGGTGCACCCTCAACCTGATTTTGACCACCTTCAACAACATTAAAATCACAACGACCATGCTGCTCACCTTGACTGACAATCCTATCATACAATTCCTCATCAGCATACCAATTCCAACGAAACGCACCAGCACAAATATGCCCAAACGGGCATACCAATTCCAAAAAAACACACCACCACAAATATGCCAAAACGAGGCTGGGGCAGCATCCAGGACGCCAACTAGGCTGAGACCCTGCACCTCAACCAACCATCCTCCACCAGTGACCTCAACACAACATCAAACTTCTAGATGACTGGATCATAAAGTGCACAGAATCCCTGGCGCTTCGGAAACTCAACGCACAGAGAAAACAAGCAGGCAGGTCAGCTGGTACACTGAGGAACTCCACACAACTGAAAAGAAAGTTGAAAACAAAGCACCTAGAAAACAACAAATTACATATGAAACAGCCCAGAGTCGCTACCACCAACAACTCAAAGAAAAAAAAAAAAGAAATCCCTAGCAGAGCGCATACACACTGCTCTGATAGCATGTTAGAAATGGGGGTCTCTAGTTGGCAATGGTTTGCACCTTTGTCCAAGTAGGGACAGGGTAAGGGAGTTACACTCCTAAAATAACCCCTGCTCACCCCTTGGTAGCTTGGCACAATAAGTCAAGCTTATCTCAGAGGCAGTGTGTAAAGCATTTGCACATAACGAACAGTAATACTGTGAAAACACTACAAAAGGACACCACACCAGTTTAGAAAAATATCCAATATTTTTATATATTCAAAACAAGATCAAAACGATAAAAATCCAAGATGCAGAACTTAAAAATATGTAATTTGCTAGATATGCTGCACTGTTTATCAGAAGGTTCTGTTGTCCTTTGTTTGTTAGAAGGCCCAACATTTTTGGAGGGAGCATCAGGGATGGGACAATTTAGCTCCTTCGCTGCGGCGGCTATTCCGCCGCAGCGCTAACGGTCGCGGGCGGGCGCGCGGCTCACCTGCGCTGGTGACAGAACCGTTCCGTCATGGCTCGCAGGTGAGCTGTGCTTGTGACGGAACGGCCCCGCCCGCTTAATGAAACCCGCCGCGCAGGCGCGACGGCCGGGCCATGACGGAACCGTTCCGTCATGAGCACAGCCCACCCGAGGGGAGTGACGGAACGGTTCCGTCAGTAGCGTCGAACGGGTTAATAGCTGTCATTCTGGCTCAGCACAATTGTGGTTATTTTATCCATTTCAGATTCAAGTGGTGTGCGAACACATGCATGCCATATGCATGTCTGCAGCAGGTATTCAGTAACTAAAGTGAGAAGCATACATGCCAACCCTACTGATTTAAGTGGGAAATGCTTGCATATTTTGTTTGCAAAAAAATAATAATAATTTAACTTTGTACATTTGCTTCACTTCAATCAAAGCCAATGTGAAAATGAATATCACCTGATTACATTCTCTAAGTTTTCCTCTATGTGGTTCCCAAATGTTGGCATGAATTAACCCCTGGGAATGTTTCCAAATAAAATAAAGAAAAGAGATCCCACAAGTATATTTTACCTTTATGAGAACACGCCCTTCTAAGAGGGACGCCTTTTTCAATGACAGTATATTTCCAAAATTTCGAATCCTATAGTATGCCTAAATAGCTTTCTTTCATAGAGTTTTTGCAACACACTATCGGGCATGCAGGGATGCCTTCATCTACATCAGTCCCTAACTACTAGTCCAAAAGACGTACATGCAGATTCATTGTTTTTTGCAGTCTAGGATAGATTAGTTTCCATGTTGAGGACTTTTCTCTTCTGGGGACTCAAATTGCTTCAACTTTTCTTATTCACTTTATAATTTAATTCCAGTATAATACATGGAATCAGACTTGCAACCCATTAATATTATTGACCAATGTTTAAAGAGAGAATAGAGACAAACACTATTTTTTCTAGACATTTTAAGTAAAAGATATCATTGTTAACCAGTCCAAAGGTGTGGATTTTGTCCATTTGATAGCGAAGAAGATGAAAGGTAGTGTCATAATGCTGAGTTTAAAACTAGCCACCTGCAATTGTTCACTAAACAAAGCAGAAGGCATCAAGCACAATGATCTGCCTTAGGTCAAGCGACAAAGTGCAGATCAAGGCAATGCATTTATCATAGCTTATTTATGAGAAAATGTGTTTTGGTATTCAGTTAGTTTTCTCCCCTATTCAACAACTAGGAATCCTCTGCACATTGGTAGGGGATCAGCTAAGTGTGACACTTTCCTTTAAATACAGCAAAGTTGCTTTCTAAACAAATTCGTCTCATTCTGAATGCTCTAGAACTTTCAGATTTGGAGAAGACACTGCCTGTGCCCACTTTGAAATTGCAGGTTTCACATAGATTGCACTTGCACTCAAGGTTTTTCATGTGCAGTTCTCTACAAATGATCCCTGTGATAAATTGTGATAACAGTGTGAAAATGAGTATACTACTGTGGTAAAACATGATGGGCCTGATTCGCAAAAGTAAATTTAGACCAAAAGTCAAAATTTTGACTTAAAGTCTAACTTTACAACTTCTAAAGTTAAACTTTTGGTCTAAGTTATACTTTTGGTCTAAACGTAGACCAAAAGTCTAACTTTAGTAGTAGTAAAGTTAGACTTTAGTTCTAAACTTGGACTTCAGGTCTAAACTTAGGCTTCTGGTGTAAGTTTACTTTTGTGAATCAGGCCTGTTGTCAATACCATTTCCACAAGTTCTTCCCCATTTTCTGTGATAAACCTGAAGAACAAGTTACTTACCTTTAGTAACGCATTATCTGGTAGAGGCAATATCTAACTACATATACCTTACCTTTGAATTTCCCAGACCATATCTGGAAACTTTTGCATTAGCAGTACCCCTACGTGCCATCAGGTGGCTCCGGATTACATCATCGGCATCATTAGCATTGGTTATGATGTTGTGGTCACCTATATATGCGCCACCCAGGTGTGTGGATGTCAGTTCCTTTTCACTTTTTCCACGCCAGAAGTGCAAAGCCATGAAGTTAATTGACTTGTGTGTCACAAATAGGTCCCTGAAAAGGGAGCAACGCTAGCCCTATAAAATGAGTCCACAGAGCAGGTAGGCATGGGTGGGTCTGTAAGGAATCTGCAGCTAGATATTGTCTCTTTTAGATAGCGTTACTGAAGGTAAGTAATTTGCTCATCTGATAGAGATCTCTAGCTGCAGATTCCTTACCTTTAAATAGATACCCAAGCCACACCATCCTGGTGGTGGGCTGCGTACAGATTTTCTACACTAAAAAGTCCTGCAGGACCAAATGCCCGTCCCAGCAGACCTCACTATCCAGGTAGTAATGCTTGGCCAATGTTTTCAGAGATGCCCATGTTGCTGTCTGGCAGATATCCAGGACTGGTACTCCCCGAGCCAACACCGTGGTCACAGTTTTTCCCCTGGTAGAAGAGGCCCACAGCCAGGGCATAGCAGATTTTAATGCAGATAATGACCCAGCACAAAAGGGTCCATTTCTGCAGTGCCTGACCTATTTTAGCTCCCACGTAACCCACAAAGAGTTGCTTGTCCACCCGGAACCCATTTTGTGCGGTCAGGGTAGAACCAAAATGCTCTTTTTGGGTCCAGACGGTGGAGACGCTCTTCACCCTTAGAGGGATGCGGAGAAGAAAAAAAGATGGTCAGTCTGGCCAAATGACTCAGATGGAATGGGATCACCACCTTTGGTAGTAATAAGGCACAGGTGCAAAGAACCACTTTATCCAAAAAGTGTCACCATGTGTGGAGGATTGCATGATAACCCTGCAATTCACTCACCCTCCAGGCAGATGATATCATCACTAGAACGGTTATATGTTGGAACAACTAGTTCCACAACCACGACTAGGGCATTACCACAACCTCGTCTAAACTACGATTTTTTTTACAACGCATTCCTTTACCACCATTTTTCGGGATAAAGGAATGCGTGTTGAAAAAAATGCTTTTCAACCACTACCCTGATCCCCCCAAACCCTCCTGCCCCATAAAAACGAATTCCCCCATACCCTATAAACAAACACTTTTACCCATACTCCCTAAATACTAATTCCAAATCCCTACCCCCTAAAAACTAACTCAATCCTGTTGAAACAAATTCCCCCAACCTAAAAATATTTACGATCACCCCCACCTCCTTCAAACAAACTTAACCCCTTAAAACTATTTCCCCCCACACCATATAAACAAACATAGCCACATAAAAATGAATTCCAAACCCCCACCCTTAAAAACAAACTCAACCCCCTTAAAACTAATGTCCCCAACTTAAAAATAAATACGATCACCAACGCCCGCTAAAAACGATCTCAACTCCCTACAAACGAATCCCTCCGACACCTTCGAAACAAACAGGTTCACCCATACCACTTAAAAAGTAAGCCCCAACCCCTAAAAACTAACACCAAATCACTTCACCCCCTGAATATTAACCCCTCTTACCTCTTCCTTTGCCATGCTCCTCCAAACTCCACCCTACCGAACACTAGATCGAATCAGCCTTAACCACGAACATGAGTGGTTGAGGCTGAGTCGATGTTCGGGCAAGTCGTTGTTCGGCTTGCTTGACTCCGGAACTCGTTGTTCCAGGGTTGTGGCAAAGGTAATTTCCCCACTAGAACGGCTGTCTTGATGGTAAGCAGCCGAAGGGTACAATTTTGTAATGGCTCAAAAGGAGCACTCATAAGGTATGTGAGAACCAAATTAAGGTCCCACTGCGACATAATAAAGGGCGTAGGGGGAAACATATGTACAGACCTTTTAATAACCTATTTACAATAGGATATTTGAACAGAGAGGGTTGGCTGGCAGCGGCAAGAAAGCAGACAGAGCAGAAAGGTAACTCTTAAGAGTACCCAAAGCAGAGCCCTGTTGGGCAAAAGTAAAAATAAAGAAAAAGAATATTAGACAGAGAAGCAGAAAGAGGGTCGATTGACCTTTCTGTACAATGTTTCACAAATTTTGGCCAAGGCAGGTGTATACTGTCTTAGTGGAGGGCCGCCAAAATAACATCATGGACTTCGGGAAGAAGGTTGAAAGCTAGCAACTGTCGCTGTCATATCTCTACGCATAGAGGCAGAGATTTTACAGGTTCGGGTGGAGGACCCTCCCGTGCTGCTGCAATGGACGATCCTCCCGAAGGGGCAGCCTGATCAGAGGATTGATGCTCTTTCGAAGACGCTCTGGATACCATTCTGTCTGTGCCCAGTCCGGAGCAACAAGAATGAATTAGGCCTGGTCATTTGTGATCTTCGTGAGAACTCTGGGCAGAAGTAGAATGGGCCGGAAGGCATACCGGAGGCTTGAGCTCCACTCGCAATGAAAAGCATAGCCGAGCGATAGCTGCCTTGGAAACTCCAGGGCACAAAACTGCTGACATTGCGCATTCTCTTCAGATGTGAACAGATCTAACCAAGGCTCTCCCCACTGCTGAAAGAGACCATGCGCGCCCTCCGACTGGAGACTCCATTTATGATCAGCTAGTCATCGACGGCTGAGTTAGTCCTCCCTGACTTTCAGAGAAGCTGCCAGGTGCTGAACCCCCAGGTTTATGGCCTGCTGTTCTCAACATGTCCAGAGACACAGGGCCTCTTGACAAAGGGTCCAGAACTCCACCCCGCCTTGCTTGTTGCAGTGCCACCTGGCGGTGGTGTTGTCCATGAACACTTGCACTACCTTCCCCTTTACAGAGGGAAGAAATGCTTTCAATGCAAGTCGGATAGCCCGAAGCTCCAACAAACTGATGTGTAGCCTGGACTCCACCAGAGACCAGTGTCCCCTGATCTCCACCTCTCCCAGATGTCGCCCCATCCCAGGAGTGATGCATCTGTCACTACTGTTACATGTGGTTGGGGAAGGGACGGGGTCTGTCCTCACCGAAATCCAGGATAGATACTGAAACGGTATCCTAGTCTGAATATCCTGGACTCCCTGCTCTGGGGGATAAGCTCGAAACTGCACTGTGTCCTGAACAGTTCCGATGAAAGGGACCGTCTGGGGAGGAGTCTGGTATGACTTCATCGCATTTATAGAGAACTTCAGCGAATGCAGAAGGTCAGCCGTAGATTGTAGGTGGGAAACAAGAGCCTGGAGTGAAGGTGACTTCAACAGCCATTCATCAAGATAGGGGAAGACTGACATCCCTAACCTGCGCAGATGAGCTGCAACCACCGCCATCACCTTGGTAAAAACTCTTTGGGTGCTGGTAAGACCAAATGGAAGCATGGGGAATTTAAATTGCTTGTGGCCTACCATGAACCGCAGGTAACATCTGTGGGAAGGCAGAATGGGGATGTGAAAATACGCATCCTGCAAGTCCAATGCTACCAACCAGTTTCCTTGGTCTAGGGCAGACAAGATCCAAGCCAACGTGGGCATCTTGGGGAAGAGATTGATGGTCCAAAGGTCCAAAATAGGCCGCAACCCTTTGTTCTTTTTGGGTATCAGACAGTAGCTGGAGTAGCAACCACTGCCTACTTCTAAAATCAGAACCTTGTCTATAGCTCCCTTGGCCAGGAGAGCTGTAACTTCCTCTAAGAATAATACTAGATGATCCTCCACCAGCCGTTTTTGAGTTGCCATTAAAGAAGGGGGAAAAGAAAGAAACGGAGCTGTAACTTTCTCTCAGAATAATACTAGATGATCCTCTTACAGCTTTTTTGAGTTGGCAGAAAATATGGAGGAAAAGAAAGAAAGGGAAGAGAATAGCCTTCTTGAAAGATCTGCAAGACCCATCTGGCTGATACTATCGACCTCCATCAGAGGTGATGGTGTTGAATTCTCCCTCCGACTTTAGTAACATGGCCTTGCAGAACAAAACTAGGAATATTTGAAGGCTGCAACTGCCAGGGGCTGGGTGGCAGACAACTTTTGGCTACCATTCCCAAAAGGTTAAAATGAACCATGTCCACACACAACTTGAGGAGTCTGCGCAGGACTGTGGCTGGTGTATGGCTGAAGCGGTTGAAAACTCTTTCCATTGTCACAAAAGGGGGGAAAGCTAGACCGGCCACAAGCTGTAACTGGAAGGCCCAATGATCTGGCCGAAACGTGAATTCCTTGAAGCGATCCAAGGCCGAGTCTGCTTTCTCACCAAAAAGACGAGTCCAGTCAAAGGGACATCAACCAAGTAGCTAGATGTTTTAATCCAGGCGTGGCGCTATAAGCCCACCTTTGACGAAATCAGTCGTATCTAAGCCACTCCTGATGGTGAACTTTGCAGCATCTCTCTCATCCTTCACTGCCTTGGAGAGCCTAGCACGGCCCTCCTCCGGGACCTGTGGCAGCACTTGAGCAACTGTTTTACAAAGGGTGTGCAAGAAACAGCCAACTAAGCATGCAGTATTCACCAATCGCAATTCCAGGCTAGTAGAAGAAAACATCTTCTTCCCAAGTGCGGCAAACATCTTGGTTTCCCTAGCTGGAGGAGCGGAAGGGAATGCGCCTTGGAACTTTGAAGCCTGAACCACCAAGCTCTCAGGATTGGGTTGTCGGCTGGGGAACCTTGGATCACCCGTTGCAGGGTGATGGAGGCATGTGATTGTCCTGTTCACAGGAACCCCTGTTCTAGGTTCGGACCACATGCCTAGAAGAACATCTGTCAGTGCCTCAATAAAGGGCAAAAGGGGTTCGGACGAGGAAGCCCCAGGCTGAAGCACCTCGTCATAATATTAGTCCTGACACCCACCGAGGGCAGCTCCAGGCTAAGGACATCTGCTGCCCTCCCCACCACAATGGCATAAGATGCCCCCTCCTTCATAGCCAAACTACGTGGAGAGAGCATACCAGTATCTGGAGATGTGTCCAGTCCACTGGCTTCTCAAAGATCCTCATACCAGTCCATTTGGGGGTCGTGGCCAAGATGGCGACCGAGTAGGACGTGGAACTCGGTCCCTCTGTCCTTGGTGCCGCCTGGCTTTACTGCCAGCCTATTTTTGAAAATCACAAAATTAGCACCGGGTTTTGTGCATATTTTTAAACATCCTATAGACGCCTATTTTTATCTGATTTAATTCAACTAACACTTTTACTTCTGATTCAACTTCCTTTTTATTACATTCTTTTTTTCTTTTTTTCCCCATATATATATTTTTTCTTCATTAAATGTGGAATCATTTCCTTCTTTTTGTAACATATATATACAATGGATTGATTTATATACAAATTTTTAAATTACTTATACAGGTTCATTGATAATACAAAATTCGCTGGGGGTCGCGTAACTAGGTGAGGCGGGGACACACAGCAGAGCGCTGGAGTTCTCTGGGAGACTGCGGAGACCTTCTTCGGGCCGAGAGGTGTTATTCCCGGATGGGAGAAGAGAGGTGGGGACCATTGTGCGTGGCCTTGGGAAGTCAGAGCAGGGTCAGCTTGGCCCAGTGCTTAATTTGTACCAGTGCTTACACCACGCGTCTGCACTCTGGACACAACACAACTGCTAGACGTCTGTATTAGTCTTTGCAACGCCCACTTGTGCATTCACAAAAGTGGTATTTGAAAGGGTTATGTTCACGAAGCATAGTTTGGGGCAGTGGTGGGAAAGTGCGCAGGGGAACAGGTGTTCAAACTCACTGCCCTCACTGGAAACGACTGGTTTCCCAAATATGGGACAACTTCTGCCAGGGAATGGATTTTCAAAGGAGAGACAACAAGTGCATGCTGGGGGGGTCTATGCAGGGCTCCTCACCGTCCTGAAGGATTTATGTGAGGCAAGCCTGCCCACTCTCAGGCTCAGACTTTGCATATGACAACTGAATAGGGACCAGAGAAATGTCAATAAATAAATCCAAATCCTCGCAAGACCTAGTGTCCAGTTCTGGGCGTTCGTTTAACAATTCAGTGCATTATAAGAGTTATACTTTTGTTTCAGTTCAATCGAACCAATTTGACTAACACACCTGAAAGATATAATGTGTGAAAGTAAAATCTAAAACTTGAAAACTGTGCCACTTTGTTTTCAATGCACAGGACGGAGAAAACTCATGACTCCAAGACTCCAAACACCTTTCTGTTTCCCGGATAACTGACAGCAGTTAGACTTGGACTGGCCTATCTGGCAATAAGATGGTTCAGAAGGGCTGGTCCAGAAGGTCAGTCTGGCTGTTTTTCATGCCTCTTAGTGCCAGGTTTGTCTTTGAGGCTTGTTTCTCAATGGTTAGTGCATTAATGGTGTAAGAGCTGAATCAGATAACGAGAAGAGCCATTGCTGTGACTGCACTTCTAGGGAACAGGCTGGGGAGAAGTCACTCATTAAATACCACGTGCCCTATTACCTTTGAGCAGTCATCTTCAAACGTCTTAATGAAAAAAAAAAATCCTCGGCCCCATATCCCAGTATTGTCTTTTCCTCAAATCCGCACATAGAGCACTGGAATATTTCAAGTGCCCCTTTTCAATGCATTAGTCATTTTAGCTAATTTATCCCAAAATTGGGCTTTAAATGCACTTTTAATGTAATCTTTTTCAAAACTTTCACAGGGCAGGGGATTCTCCTATCAAAACCTTACTAGTAGGAAGGCTCCCTTGCTGAAAGATCGGTTATTACATCTGACTTTTAGCAGTGCCAGTTGATGATGTGGGTGGAGCCAATCGAGTAAGTGGGTAAGGCCACTGGAGGCCATGGGGGAAACCGGGCTAAAGGAGGTGTGGCATCCGACAAACATTTGAGCACGTGGACTTCATATTTTACAAATTAAGCACTGGCGTGGCCTATACCGCTTGCACATAATCTTAAGCGCCCGAAGCAATCGGGAGGCCCGTTGTGACTGATCCTGCTCTCCGGGAGTCGCTGGGACTATCAGGCGGCTGTCCTGAGCCGGCAACCGGAGCTGGGAGAGACGAGGCGGGCGGTCTGTCCACAAAATAATGCGTCATCAGAGACGGCGCAGGGAGAGTCTGGGAGCTGCCGGAGGCCTGCATTTGGGATTCCCAAGGCATGAAAGTAGGAGGCAGTGACACAGCCTCACCTGCAGAGCCCCCGGAGAGAGAGTAAAGATCTAGGGCTCCAGGGGACTTACCAGGTGCAAACAGAGACACGAGGGGAATGGTTCTGGTTGGGATCCTATCCGGACTCCTGGGGAGTCGCCAGGCCTAGTGTGGGTGCAACAGGGCGGTACATTGGGCCTGCTCTGGAGGCCTTGCACAGGGCGGTGAGGGCGGGGAGGAGCAGAGACCCCAGCGAGGACAGGTGTTTACCCACTGGAAGTAATCAGTGAGTGCAAGGGAGTTCAGGACTATACGCGCTCTAGGTGGGCAATGCTCGAGGTGTCAGAGAGCAGGAGTAGAGAGATACCGCACTGGTGCCAGTAGCGGCCCGGTCTACGGAGATAGGCATGAAGGGTACGGGACCCCAAGGAAATTGCTGAGTCCAGAGGGTGAGAGCATTGGAATGGGGAAGGAATTGCATAGCCACATCAGTCCCCGACTGAAAGAGGGCCTAGAGGTCTGGAGAGCCTACGAGCAACCCACTTGCTCCTAAACAACACATTATAGGAGGAGAGGGAAGGCGGGGGCTGGCAGGTGGTGGTGGAGCGATGAGGCTGGGGCAGAGCAGACTGGGACATTGAGACCCCAGTAAGGAGCCCCCAAGAAGACCTCACCAGGCCGGAGAGGCACATGTGTAGGCCAAAGCAGCAAGGAGTGATTTGCATACAGGGGAGAAGCAGCCACTATTGATGGCAGGATACGAGTGAGGACTGAGAGTAGCGTGCATGCAGCTGATGCAGAGGCAAAGCCCTGATGGCGTTGGCCCGTGCAAAAAAAGGGGGCACACTTAAAGACATGTTCACAAAACCAGTGGCCCGCTGAGACGGGGAAGCACAGAGAATGGCAGGCAGGGCAGCCTCACCCACCGGCGAAGAAACTGAAGCTCCGTTCACCCGCTCCTACTTGGAAACCCTGTTCTCCTCATTAAGAGAAGACCTTCAACATGGGATGCCTAAGGGTAGCCATGCGCTTAACAAATGCTAATTAATAATAATAATAACATGTCACGTGTGAGCTACAGTCTATTAGGAAGGAGGTGACAGACACTGGGGATCGAGTGGATGCCCTAGAAATTGAGCAATTGCAACAGGTGATAATTCGACTCACAGATCAGCAACTGGACTAGCAGTCCCACGTGGAAGAACTCGAGAACCACTTAAAATGAAATAACATCTAGGTCAGTGGCGTCCCGCAGGAGGTGGAAAAAGGAGATTTGGAAGCCTACTTGGCAGACCTTTTCGCTCAGGTCCTTGGTGACATGCTAGCAACTGAGAACCGCCTGAATAGAACACACAGAGTAGGCAGTGGGGGTCCAGGGCAAATTCAGACAGCGGACATTGTAACCTGCGTACATAGCTTCCCTTCGAAGGAACGGATCCTAACAGTAGCCAGATTGTCACAGCCAATAACCTTCTGAGGACATTCCGTACAGTTGTTTCAGGATCTTGCTGCCTCCAGACTCCAGAAAAGGAGGGAATTCTGCCCGGTTACGTCCTTCCTGAGGGACCAAAAGATTCACTACTCCTGTGGCCACCCCTTTAGGCTGACATTTCATTGGCTGTATCGACTAGATCACCTTCGCTCCTTGGTGGATGTCTGTGAACTGCTGCTGATTGACACACAGGACTTGGAGAACACAGGACCGGAGAGGCGAAAGAGCTGAGCAAGTGGGCGCCAGCAGTGGAGACGGGTGGTTTCCGGACAGGGAGCCTCCCGACCAGATTCAGAGATCATCACATCGGAGAGGAAAGCCCTGCTAGATAAACTTTTGGAAGACTCAGGGTTCCAGGACCCCGCCTAAAGATAAGAGACATATCATGAGGGGGAGCCGTGTGGTTCAGAGGGAGGGCTGGTTAGTTTAGAAAGGTGGATGGTCACATTCCCCAGCTACACTTTTCCACTGGACTGGGGTTGGCTCTTTGTGCCCATTCCACATTCCAGGGACAATTCTTGTATTTGGTTTTTGAATTGGGGGGATTGTAGGTGCTCCACAAGAAACTACATTCAGACAACAACACAGATATGGTTAAGGTGAGTTTCTTTAGGGTCAGGGCAGGGAGGAGTGAGACGAGCGGGAGGAAGGAGAAAACGTGTGCATATGGCTCCTCCCAAGATTTCAATGATGAGTGGTTAAAAAATATTGACTCTAAATGTAAAGGGGCTTTACAACCCGGTCAAGAGACTGGCCATATTCTCTTACAGACAAGAGCTGATATTTGCCTACTCCAGAAAAACCCATCTTCAGTCTAACGATTGGCATAGATTACGAACCAGGGCATTCCGTTAACAGTTTTTCTCTTCCACGTCACGAGAGGTGGCAGGAGCCGCACTGCTCTTCCCACACTCCTTTAAAAGGAAGGTATGGACAAAAGTCACAGAAATCAAAGTCTATCTTCTGGGGTACCGGGTCCATTTTGGCCAACACTCCCTTGTTGTGGGCTCCATCTATGTCCCTAATGAGGGACGGGAACAGTTCCTACAGGGGACAGTGTCTGATATTATGTCAACGGGGGAACGCTGGGCGAGCCTTGGAAGGGGGACCTCAGTTTAGTGTTCAATAATGACTTGGAAAGTTCGACACAGAAACAGTGGGCTACTGAGCATTATCCAAGGGAGGGTCTCAATGGCTTCAGGAGTTAGGCTTAGGAGAGACAAACATCCAGACATGCGCGACTACACTTTCTAATCCCATGCACACAAATCTCATGCTCGCTCCGATTATTTCTTATGAACTCGAGAAGTACAGGATGCACTGAACTCAATAGAGATAGAGCCACGTGCCTTTGGGACCACTTCGCGGTCTGTATGGATCTGTCAATCCGACATGGTGAAGCCCAGGTTCGTACCTGGAGACTACGAGAGACTCTCCTTAGCAGACCAGAAGTGGTCAAGCAGATAAGAACAGCAATAAAGAATTACCTACAAACGATACACCGGAGTTGAAAACCTCAACGGTTTGGGAGGCAATGAAAGCAGTGTTAAGGGAGGAATTTATCGCCATTTCGGCTGCAGACAACAGGATAAGGCGGTGAAAACGCTCCCAGCTTCAACAGCAGGTGCGAGAGTTGGAACGCATCCACCATCGCATGGGCCACTTAGGGTATGGAGGCAACTAGAGGCAGCCAGGAAACAACTAGCAGGGTTAGACCTGGACTACAAAGAATATGCACTTGTTTGTCTTAAACATGCTTTCTATTTTTGGGGGAAAAAGGTGCGGCAGGTTATTAACAAATAAAATCAGAGGACAGAGATTGTCCACTGTGGTGGAATGTCTACGGTCGGAGGAGGGCACTGGTTTTGGGAGATGAGCAGATAGCAGATTGTTTTGGGTTTTACTATGCAGCCCTGTACGAGCCACAAGTTTGTCTTGTCCCAGATATGAGAAGCTATCTGGCTGGGGCCAAGGTAACGCGCCTCATGGCAGACCAGGCAACAATCCTGGAAGCACCGACAGGAGTAGACAAAGTGATTTCAGCAATCTCAAGGTTAAAGACGTGCAAGTCACCTAGACCGGACGGGTTCCCACTGGCATTTTATGAGACTTTTTGTAGGAAGTTAGTCCTGATGGAGCAGATTTCATCTGCAGTCAGGCATTGTTTTATTTTTTGTACTTCAGACAGGCTGCATTTAAATTGCCACGCACATTTTGGTGCAAGTTAAAAACATGGCACATGAAAAACATGAAAGTGAGGCTTATTCAGTCTGAAAATGCTTTTGCTGAATTAACATGTGTTTTTGCAGTGTAGAGAAAAGTGGCCTTTTTAGCTTTGAAGATTAATAGAATGTGTTTCTCTCTTCCCAGCTCATCCCATGCAATCTAAATTCACTATTTCTGTCTTAAGAGACTTTGACTTGTTTCATATTTTAATAAATATTTTCAGTTAATAACACCTCTTTTTATAATGCATGAAAAGCTATCTAAAACACTAAAGCATGTTGCTGTGTGTGTTGTATTAACTGTGTGCGCTATATTAACTGTGTGTGCTTTTAAATTTTACATTAAAGCATAAAAATGCTATGTTGTACATTGCACATTTATTTTGCATGTTGTCATAAATAATAGAAAAGCTGCTTTACACTAATAGCTTGGCTAGGTAAACATTTATAAGGGGTATTAGTATGGAGTTGGGAAACATAATGGGCTGATTTACATGAAATTAATATTCTATTTGTGTTTGTTTTTATTTTTGGGCCTACCATTAAATGGCTGCCTGTGAAACCAGCAAGGCTTTGGCTTGCTTTGAAAGAGAAGAGAGCATGCGCAGACACCAGATTGACTCAAACTGCGGAAGGAGTCAAGGACATCTTGAACTGTACATTCTTGTGATTGTGCCAATGTACCAGCTAACTAAAGTATCCGTCCTACTGCGCTGTGAAAGGAAGGAAGGAAGAATTAGAATGAAACATTTTTCCTAGTAAATGTTGCAAATGTTTATAAATGTAGTTATTCATGTATGCTTCTTTTGTTAAAACTAATATAGTCAGGTTTTTAGAATGAGTCAGGGTGGTGAGAACTCATGCTATTGTGGCTGACCAATCACGTACAGGTTTTCCTGAAGATGCAACATTTTTGTGTAGTCTGCCAAAAATTAGAGTATAAAAGCCTCTCTGGAGGGGCTTTGGCTTCTAGGCTCATTAGGGGGGTGTGTGAGCTCTTGAGAGAAGGAACAGATTAGACCAGACATTCTATGGGTTAGGTACGAGAAACGGCCCGGGAGATTGCTGAAGGGTGGGGTTTGCGTCCGAGGAGAGTCAGGGGGAGGTTTCTTGCTTTCACGTCATATTTTGGCACTGCAGGCCACATTCCTTTGAGGTCTGGTGAAGGAGGGGCTGTCTCACTCCCTGCTTGCTCTTTAGACACAGACAGATGCAGAAGAACAGCAACAGATAGAAAGGCTTTTTAGATTTGGATGCTAAACTATAAGTTTATGCTTTGACTAATTAATTAGGTCTGAAAAGATTTATTTGACTTATGCATTTATTTCTCTTAATGGGAGATTTTTGCAAACTATTTGATTTTTGATTAGCCTTGCAAGACTTTTTTTCTTAGAAACTCTTTAAGAGTTTTGACTGAAATTTTGCGCCACATTTTCTTTCCTATATGTAATGCTTATATGCAGACTTTAATATGTTCTGTATTAATGCTATTTTTCCTGTTTTCCAAATTCTGTAACCTGATTGATATTTTACTAATGAATAAAGGGTCAGAGAAAATTAACTTGTGACTAGAAAATAAAACCCTTTAAATACTCAACAACTCTCTTTATTGGCTTAAAATAATAATTGTATTTTTGACTGTTCATCTTTATTTAAAGTCTCCTGAAGGTAATACATGGTGTGAAGGGCCCAACACCTTTTGATCGGTAAATTAGAGGTAGCATGAAGGTTTTGCATTGAGAAACTACCAGAAGAAATTACAGCTACATCAGTCCCTCTTCTTACTAGAGTTTTAAATTCTATTAAGGGCCCAGACACCCTCCCGTCTTCAATGGTCGAGGCCTCAATCACGGTCATAGCAAAGCTTGGGAAGGACAACCATCACTGTGGGTCCAATCGGCACATCTCCTGGACCTGAAGCTGCTGATGGGTATTTTAGCGGCATGCCTGTCCCGCTCATGCCTTGGATTGGTTGAGCCCGACCAGGCAGGGTTTTCCCGACCAGACAGTATGCGGATACCACAAAGTGGATTGTTCCATTTGATATACAAAGTCACCAGATTGAGTGTGGAAGTCATGCTTTTTTCCATAGACGCGGAGAAAGCGTTAGATCAGGTTCACTGGCCTTATCTGGCAGAGACACTCGCCCTCTTTGGCTTGGGCTTGGCCTCGGTAAAAGTGAATGGCCGTAGTTCGGAGCACTTCATGATTCAATGAGGAACCTGACAGGGCTGCCCCCTGTACCACCTCCCTATTGCGCTCTACATAGAGCCATTTGCTAAATGAGTACTGGACAGTTATGGGGTGTTGGGGGTGAGGTCTGAGGAAGAGGAGCACCTTATAACACTCTACGCTGATGACATGCTTGTTGTATTAGACGACCTGAGGAGGACACTTCCTGTTTTTTTGGAGGAGGCACAGCAGTTTGGGGCAGTCTTGGGATTTCACTTAAACATTACCAAGTCTCAGGCTCTGGACCTCACTGTTGCCCCCGAGACTCGGGAGGGTGTCTCCCAGGCATTCTCACTTAGGCGGGCTCTGCAATCCATCTCATACTTGGGCCTAAAGCTCTCCCAGACTATAGCGGAGGTGACGGCTTTGAATTACCGTGACTTGTTGCAAAGGGTGAAAGCGGACTTAGCGCTTTGGAGGCTTTACCCACAGTCCTGGCTAAGATGGATAGCCGCCTTAAAAATTATGATCTTACCCAAATTCCTGTATTGATTCCAGATCCTCCCACTGTAGCCCCCAAAGGGGATGTTGCGACAGTTGCAGGGTGAGCTACAGCAATTTGTGTGGATTGGTAAATGTCCCAGGATGAGCCAAGAACATAGTTGGAGCCGCCCTTGAGAGGCAGTTTGAAGATCCTGTGTCTGCTCCATTATTACCAAGCTGCACAGTTTAGGTACTTGGTGGAATGGTCGCATCCTGAGTCCGAAAAATGGTGGTTATTTATGGACAGGGCTCTAGCAGGAACTGCCCTGTGGAAAGCTCCCTTTTTGACATGTGCCCATTGCCCGATGAATCTTTATTTACTCTCTGCGGTCTCTTGGTGTGACTGGTATGGCCTTAGCCTGGGTGGCCTCCTTTCTTGGTGAGCGAACCTTTCAAGTGTTCTCCCCTAAGGCGGCCTCAGCGGTCTGTCCATCAGCGCGGGGTGTCCCCCAAGGGTCAATACTCAGCCCCCTATTGTTCAATCTTTATGTAAAACCCTTGGCTAACATCGTAGAGCAGGCGGGGCTGACTTTGTTCTCTTACGCAGATGACACCCAGATTGTCTTCTCCCTATCAGGGCGAGACGAGAATAACCCCTCTGCACTAAAGTCTGGCCTCACTCTTGTGACCGACTGGATGCAGAGGAACTGTCTCAAACTGAATGGGGAGACGACAGAGGTGGTCATTCTGGGCAGAAATAAGAACTTATAGGGCCCTCAGCACTGGCCAAATGAGATGGGTTAACTTCCTGTGCCCACACATGCCGTACGCAATTTGGGCGTCCTAATTGACGACAAGTTAACAATGAAGCAGCAGGCCATTAAGGTCGCAGCAACCTGTTTTTCCATTCTTAGGTGGCTACAAAAGATCCTATGGATGCTTCCCATTCCCTCCCGTGGAACGGTTGTCCAGGCATTGATAACATCTCGCCTGGACTATGGCAATATACTCTATTTGGGTGCGGACGTAGCCACTGTTAAAGTACTGCAGGTTGTACAAAATGCAGCCGCGCGACTTTTGAAGAATGTTCCTAGAAGAACTTCGGCATCACCTGCCTTGCATGACCTTCATTGGCTTAAGGTCTCTAGTCGCATAAAGTTCAAGACATTGTGCTACATGTTTAGAATCAAGCAAGGCACTGCACCTACATACTTACAAAAGCTGGTGCAACCTTACAGGCCCAAGCGCACTTTACGATCTTCGGAAATTGGGAACTTCATTGTACCAAGATTTAAGCTGGTAAGGATGGGGGGACGATCCTTTTCCTATCTTGGTCCCAAAAATTGGAATGCCCTGCCCACAGCTCTTAAACTAGAGACCAGTCTTCTTCGCTTTCGCAGAGCACTGAAAACGCTGTTGTTCACATAGTAGTTGGTACCAATATGCTGGCTTTATCTGACATCTTCTTCTCTAGTCTATCCCTAGCGCCGGGAAACTCACTGCGGGTAGCTGTGCGCGGTAAAAGTTCAAATAAATAAATAAATAAATAAAATAAATTTATCTCAAGTCTCCTCACCCACTTTGCAAGCTTGGGACGCACTAGTAAGTAGAAAAGGGTTTACATCCTTACTTTTCCCCCTCAACCACGTAGTAGGAAATAGGGATTTTACCCCAGGCCTGAGCGTCAAAACGTTAAAGGTCTGACAGAGGCCAGAGTGTCGATCAGTTGTTCAATGAGGAGGGCCCCTTACCCTTTGATATCCTACGTGACAAATTAGCAATTCCTGAAGGGGAGAGATATCGCTACACCCAGATAAGGCACTGGCTGATGCAATTTACAGTGAGAGAAGCGGCACAGCGCCCTATGACCTAATTTGACAGATTGCTGCTACGCAAGGACACAGATAGGCGCCTAATCACAGAATTATATGGGCTGTTACGGGAGGGGGAGGTTTACCTGAAGTCACCCACACAGCTCCGGATAGGCATATAATTATCCGCAAAGGAATGGCAGGAAATGTTTTATCAAGCACGACTCACAGCATCAAATACTGCTAGTATGGTGACAGCAACAAAAATTGTTACATACTGGTGCCTGACTCCTGAAAGATTGCAATGGGGGAACCCGGATTTGAGCGAAAGGCATTGGAGGGGTTGTGACTCCCTGGAAACACTGATACACATATTCTGGGAGTATCCCAAATTGAAACAGTTTTGGGAGAAGGTATTGCTTGATATCAACACACACTTTGACACCCAAATACCCTGTTTTCCCTCTTATATAGTGTTAGGTCTCACTAACTTGCTTTCATTTCCGCTATGATCTAAAAGAGGCAGACACATTGCCTTGGCCCTTGGAGCTGCACACAAGTCCATTTTGGCTACATGGGGGCCAGAGAGAGCACAGACTTGATTACATTGGCTACACAGGTTGTGGCACATACTGGGGATGAAAAGACTCTCCTTCACCCTGACACAACAAGGAAACACATACCAAGAATTGTGGAAGCCGTTCCTTCGACTCCTCTCACAGGAATTCACAGAACTTACCTGCCATAGATACCTGCGATTGCTCCGCCACACTGTGCAGTCAGAGTGATCCTGCTGTCTGGCAGACCAGGTGAAATAACCCAGCCACAGGCCCTTTTGGTTAACATATTTTATGACAGAGCACCCTGAAGAGGACGTGAGTAGTTGGGTGGGGGAGGGGAATTACACTTAAAAGATGACCGAGAGGTCCGTTACAGAAGTATAATACGATAAAAAGTGTGATTGTTTTGCCTGACCTTTGGTTCCAATAAAACAAAATTAAACATACCAGTCCATTTGTTCAACAGGAAAGTCTAGCTGTTGTTCTAAAGGGTCCCATCCTCACCTATGCCTGAAACTTCCTCAAAATGTACAGACAACGACGTAGAACCCCCTGGGCTCCGTCTGCGCTAGAGGCGACGCGGACCTGCATTGATCCGACTCCGAGTCCTCGCGTATCAGAATGGGGTTGGCGCCGAAAGCATCTACTTCTTGACCGACGTCGGAGAAGGTCGCGTTGGCTCGACCGGTGTCGAGCCGGATCCAGAATCGGATCCATGAGACACCACCTGCACGAGCCGTCAGCTCATATCACCACCTGCTCGTGCCATCAGTGTAGAACCTTTGGGGGCCTTTTCCATCACCGGAGGTGCTACCCACTCAAATACACAGTGCATGGTCTCGTAGAATTCCTTCATTTGAGAGATAGGTCGATCTGGCTCCCAGAAATGAGGGGAGGCGTGAAGTCGAACCATGAGTGGCAATGCTCCTTACCCGTCTCGTCAATGGACAATGAACGAGGTGAAGTCGAAGTCCATGAGCACTTCTTTTTATGTCTCTTTCTCGAGTGTCCTGAGGACCTCAAGTGTGAATAAGAGGACTTGGGGCTCCTAGAGCGGTCCCGTGACCTTATCTTCCTCGAACTTGACCGGGATCTCTGAGGAGTTGCACTTGATGGTGTCGACTGCCGGGCCACCTGAAGCTTCAATGATCGCTCCCCCAAGGCCTTCTGTGCAATTTGCAATTGCCCGGCAATCCGAGCACGACTGTGTCGTGGTCACGCTTGAGGCACCACAAGCAGTGTTGGGAGTCGGTTACCAATATGGCATGGTGACATTCCCCACACAGCTTGAACCCTGTATGTCTAGATGACATCCTCGACACACAAGAAAAACATTTGTCGACAAAATGTAAAAAAAGCCTGTAAAAAAACCCAGAGAGGATTGATGGATCTGTGCTTAATTGGCGCGTACAGAAAAGAACTGATGTCTGTGTGCCTTGGTGTCACCTATATAGGTGACTGTGACATCTTAACTGAAGCTAACAACATCTTGCGAGGTCGAACTGAGTCACCTAATGGCGTGCAGGGGTACTGCTCACTCAAATGTTTCTGGATCCAGCCTGATGCCAGGGAAATGCAAAGGTAAGGAATCTGCAGCTAGAAATCTCTATCAGATACAGGAAGAAAAAACTAACAGGAGAATGGCGTTATGGGGTGGTAATGGTATTTTCTGTGGCAGATTTCAACTACACACATTTAATAGGGCAACAGGCTTGGTAAAAGTTTGGCAAACTTCTCCACATTTTGGGCACAATGGAATCCATTCTTTATTTGGGGTAACTTGTAAGCTGCTTTAATGGAAACTCAGTCACAGGGGCTCAGATTCACTCACTTGCTCAGTCTTCCACACACACTTGTTAAAACTAGGGCAGAGGGTATACATATAATAGCCAATCAGATAATTTGTATCTATTGGACTGGCCCATCAACAACAGTAGCACATGAAGCCAAGTGAAACCATCAAGCCAGTGAATACAATAGATCAATAATGCTTGACAGACCCCGAATAGAATACATCAGCACTACAGCCCCATGTCATTTGTTTTTTTAAAGAGTAAATTCTATAATAGTGTTTTATGTATCGCTGTGCAGCAGAAAGACCTAGAAATTTTGGTCTGCTTTTGTTACTAAAACACGGAAAGCAAGCAGTCAGGGCGTTTCTTCAAATAGCACCATCCGGTATCCATCCACAAAGTTGATCTACTTCTGTTACTGGGACACGGGGTTCCTAGAACTTCGAGCCCCGGTGCCACTGCACCTGCTGAACCATTGAAATCATGACCCTAGTGACTGCAAGGACCCCAATTATAGAGGTCAAATGGCGTTCAATATCTGGACAGACTACCTGGGCCTGGCAAAAGTTGTAGAGACAATGAGAAAAGAGCACCTGCAACATGTGCAGCCCCTCACATAAAGAAAATCATTGTGTGGCTTAGACACTGCACCACCCTCAAGGCCAGAAAGATGGGAGAAGAACGAGGCGCCCTCACACTGGTCCGAGGTGGAGTGCTCTGACCCTGCATTCACAAGGAGAAAAAGGCAGCTGGAGGTTGACCCACGGTCCTCACCCATATGTGAACAAATTGGCTCGAGCATTGAACACTCATGGGGGTCAGAGAGATTTGACCAGCTACCCCCACCCACATCTGAGCCATGTGGCTTCGATACTGTGGGGCTTGTGTCTGGGCCAGAGGTAGAAAATGCAAAGTAAAGTACTATATGACCACAAGCAGTGCAAATTGACACCAGCCGATCCTCTGCTGCTGCCACTCATTAAACCAAGCTTGTGCCCTTCCGCGCACCATAAGATGTCGATCGGAACGGGCAGGTAGACAGTCTCATGTCCTTTTCTCCCTCCTCCTCCTAATTTGCCCTTCTGGAGATCTGCAGATGAGAAAGCGCCTTCGATACAAGAAGAACGAAGGGCAGCCGGTGGCTGACCAAAAGGCGCTCACCTTATACCACCCAAAAGAGCCTCAAATAACAAGGTCTTGCAGTTCTTCGCTGCTACCGTCACTAGATAGAGAATGTGCCTGGGACCAGAGCGCCTGTTGGGACCCTGGGGCAGAGTAAACAGACCAAAGAGGCAGCAATGGAGCAGAGGTGAATGAGGGTTGGAAGCGAATACCATCTGATCAACCCACAATGACAATCTCTGAGCATACTCCTGATCTCCATCCTGACAGCGCAGTCCAAGCACTATGTCCGATGCCCGGTGGAGCTGCTCTGCTCAACTATTGAAGAGATCAGCCTTGGTTCATCCCCTGACCGTCACCTACCCAGCCGGACTTTGGGCACAGTTTTTCTCCCCGTCTCCCTGTCTCGCCCCCCCAATCGTATTTCTGTTACTCTGCTTTTTCCTTGTCTCCTATCTATCTGTTCCCATTCAGCATTCTTTCGTTCTTTGTCTACTTCCTTTGCTCCTATCCCCTCTCACCTGAATCTTTCCCCTTGCCCGCTACACCTCCTAGCCCCCTGTCCTTTTGTGCCCTTTGCATAAGCACTCCTTCTCCCCTTGTTGGGGAAAGATCCAAGTTATATACACTGGAGTCTCAGCGTACACGCTGAGAGAGTCCAAGGCGCCAAGCGAGCCACACACAATTGAGGTATGGTATGGCACCCTCACCCCTTGCCAAAGCACTCCCTCTCCCCTTTTTGGGGAAGAATCCAGTAAGTAGGTCTTGGAGTCTCAGCGACCCCTCTGAGAGAGTCCACTGTGCTTAGGGAGCCTCTCGCAACAGAGATGGGGAAATGATACCACTCCCCCTGGGATCACAGCTTACTGGACTTTGGGCGCAGCTTTGACTCGTCTACCGGTTTGTGTCCCCGGCACCCTCTCCTTCCTCTTGCCATGCTGTGTCTCTAACCCTCCCCTCCTCTTTCCCTCCTCCATTCTCTGTCTACTTCCCCTGCTCTTACACCCCACTCCCCGGAATATCTCCCCTTGCCCGCTTTTTCCCTTACCTATATGTTCCTTTTTGTTTGTCTCAACCTTACTTGTCACTATGTTGCCATCCTCTAAAAACTGTGTAACCTTTGTAAAGATGCAACCTGCAATTTTTGTCTGATACTCATGTAAAGCGCTCTGATACCTCCGGGTCTAGCCAGCGCTATATAAACCTTTAAATAAATAAATAAATAAATAAGGGGTCAATTACGATCCCATTCGGAAGGGCTCCGAATTGGATTCAGGTATGCTGAATCGGATTTGGAACACTTGTTTCCGACCGAATCGTACCCAGTTCCGAACGACCGATTATGATGCCCATAAACTGTTAGGGCTGTTCGAATTGGTTCCAAAAGGCATTAGGACAGGATGAGACTTTCTGAGCCGAATCGTACAGCTCTATGGACAAGGTTTCCGAGCGAGCGATTACGATGACAGATTCGGACAGCCGTTCCAATTTGCCCGAAATTAAACAGCTGTCAGAATCTGTCTTTATAGGCCTGTAGCAGACCCCCTTCATCCGGGGCCCTCGGAAGCATGCAGGTGGTGGTACCTATGGGTTGCCCTCTTCCCAACCATGCACAGTGTGGCAGGCACCAAGGGTTGCCCACCACTGGGTGCACAATTTTTTCCAGCCACCCCTTTCTTCGATGGTAGCCTTTGTTCTCGTACTGAACACAGGGGCTCCCATTCAAGTCAATGGGTGTCCAACCAAATCGTATCCAGAAGCATCTGGATGCATCCAAATCGCACGGTTGGACTACCTCGATCCGAGTCGTTCCGAAAGCATTCCGGAACCGAATCTGTTTGAATGCTTTCCGGACAAGATCGTAATCTGTCCCTAAGTAGTGCCTCTCAATTGATATTAAACTGATTGTGAGTTGTTTATTGTGTCCGAGATTGTAGTCTACAACCATCTCCTACAATAAACCTGACTTCATGATTTTACTTTTACTGAAGAATGAAGCAATCAAAGACAGTAACAGAGTTATCCAAATGGAATGGCCTAATATTTGTGGAACTGAGACAACTGTGGTAAATTACAGTACTCATTGATAGTGGGCCATAACCCCTAACTGCTCCCACTCCAACAAAGAAGACCTCACATATGTACGTGTAGGCTTGTTGTCTGTTGAGTGCAACTTTATTTGTGATTTAGAGAAAGTTAAATATCATTCTGGTTCTTCAATGTAAGACAAATTCACTGTGTTGCTGACATTTTGATAATCAGCTGCCCAATGTGCATGGCCTCCAAAGCATTAGTGTACACTTTATAGCCATACCTATCTGTATTAAGAACAAGTAAAGGCTCCCCTATGGTGGCAACATCAGAAAACTTCACCCTATGCAAAAGCTGGCAGGAATTTACCACTTTGCGAAGGTGAACTTTAACCCAGCAGCTGAGTTCTGACTACAGGATGTCTTGACATTTGACATAGCAAATTGATGTGGATAGTGCAAGGTGCTAGGGATGGGAGGAAGCTCAATCTTTGGGTATGGTGAGACATTGCTCAGAGAAAGGGACTTTGTCAGGGAGGGGCAAAATCTCATAAAGTATGTTATGGAATGAAGCTCAGGCTTTGATCAGGGGACTTGCTGTGGTGGGGGCTCTAACAGATTCAACTGCCAAATTGAATGAGTCCACTTGCAACTCATCGTAACTTTTCGAGGCATAACAAACTGTTTCTCGCTACAGTGATGCAAGGCTGACACAGCCATTAAAAAAATTCAATTGGCAAAGGTTGCATTAACAACTTGGCACAAGTAAAGTTAAGACCAGTTAGACAATAGAGCTTGTATCAAAAAGTGAACTTTGATGGCATAACGTGCTGTATAGTATTTCCTTCCTGCATTATTTTGTATGCCATGGCCAATTAATTGTAGTGGCTATGCCTCTAATACTCTGCTTTAAATCAATATTGACATTATGTGTTGATGATGTGTTGATGATTTTAGCACTAGATGCATAATCATTATTATTAATAAAGCCTCTACAAAGTAAAAATGGCAGTACAAATATTAACCTTGACACATACTTCTCTGAAGCACAAGGTATGCTTATTTGATTATAATTAAAATATGTAATATCTAAATGGTGTTTATTCTGTAATCATCAACTATTTCTGAAATAATCCAACAGGTCCAACTACAAAAAAAAGTGAGATGAGCATGTGCTTGATTTAATCAGTAAATAGTCCTTAAATCATGAAGAACAATCTCATATTGTGAAGCCACCAGAAACTCATTTTAAAGTCATCCTCAACCACCAGTTTTTCAACTTTACTGATGACTTCAAGAGTGTGATGATGTCTTATGATGTGAAAATGATCTCTAAATTAGTTGGATGATAATCCAAATACTCTAAATGGTTTCTAAATCCTCTTTGAAATGAAATTGAATTTCCCAAGGGCACTCTCAAGGAGGATCCAGAGGTTGAAAACTGGTTGTGCTTGGAGCCCGTGTCAAGCTATACAAAACAGTGAAACCCCGTTTCTTCCTAATGTAAAAAGCAAAGCAAGTCAAAGAAAGAACCTGGGGTTTACATTAATAAGGTCAATTCAAACAGCTACTGGCATGCATGGTGACCACAATGGCTGTGAGAGTAGGGACGTATATTATGTTAATAATATCAGATATTGTCAATATTGTGTCAATAATATCAGATATTGTGTCCTTAGTATCATGCTGTCAAAAATTTTCTAGGAGAAAAGTTTGAAAGTAAGAATATTGTTGTTTGAGTATTTTTTAATGTCCTTTTAAAAAAAATTGCTGTGCTTTCTATTGTTGTAATGTATATTGTTTTAAAGTGTATTTGTTGTATGTTATTGTTATATTAAAATATTGTATTGTTTTAAATTTATAATAAAAAGCATAAAATAAATAAGAGTGGGATATTGGGCTTCTAGACCAATAGGGTGGGAATACATTTAAATAATTGTTTGATCTAGGTTGAGTTTTTGTGTTTTGTTTTTTTAAATCATATTTATATTTGATTGAATTTGTTGTTCCGTGATTCAAAATAAATTGTATTTTTGCTTTAATCTGGTAAATTGTATTTGATATATTTACATTTTTAAAATATATTTTTTAATGTTGATATTTTATTACTATGTTTTTATTAATGTAATTTGCCTTGTTCCTTTTTAATTTGTTTTTATATCATTAAATGTTCTTTATAAATTAAACATTAAATTAATTCATAAATCATTTTGGTTTAAGCAATGTTGTTGGTTTGATATGGTATTTTAATGTTTTCTCAAATGCAAGCTTTATTAATTTTAAAAAATGTGAATATTGTAAAAGTATATCTTTTTTTGCTCTATGAGTTTTTCTTTTTTTAAATCTATTTAGTTTTAAATTTTCTGACATTTGAATCTAATTATGTTTATAATTGACCAATTATTTAAAAATATTTATTTTATTGTTTTGGTCTGTTAATGTTCCCAATTTAGCAGTTAATTAATGTGTTTTGAGTTCAATAAAATGGATTCCTCCAAAGTATTATTTTTAGTACAATGTGTATTTCAATTTTGTGGTATTAGTTAATTATCAATCAATCAGGGAATTGTGAGCACGCTACTCACCCGCGAGGGTCTCAAGGCACTAGGGGGGGGGGGGGGGGGCAGTTCTGTTTAGCCGAAGAGCCAGGTCTTCAGGGTCTCCCTGAAGGTGTTCAGGGAGGGGGCGCATCTGATGTCTGCAGGTAGCTCGTTCCAGGTCTTGGCTGCAATGTGAGAGAAGGATCTTCCGCCTGCTCTGGCTCTGTGGCTATGCAAGGTTTCAGCCAGTGCGAGGTTGGAAGATCAAAGGTTTCTTTTGGGTACGTCAAAGTTGATTCTGTCGTTGAGGTATTTGGGTCCGTTCTTGTGTAGGCATTTGTAGGCGTGAGTGAGAATTTTGAAAGTGACTCTTTTCTCCACAGGCAGCCAGTGGAGACTTTGTAGGTGTTGACTGATGTGTTCGCGTCGGGGATGCAGAGGACGAGTCTGGCGGCGGTGTTCTGTATTGTGTGGAGTTTGCAGAGTAGGGACTTGTTGATGCCAGCGTACAGTGTATTTCCATAGTCCAGTCAGCTGGTGTTGAGTGCGTGGGTGACTGTCTTCCTTGACTCAGGGGGTATCCAATTGAAGGTCTTGCGGAGGATGCGGAGGGTGTTGAAGCAGCTGGAGGTGATGCATTGACCTGTCGGTTCATGGTGAGTGATGAGTTGAGTATGATGCAGAGGTTCTTGGCATGGTCTGAGGGGGTAGGTGGGCTTTGGAGGGCGGTCGGCCACCAGGTGCTGTCCCATGCAGAAGGGGTGGTACCGAGGACGAGGACTTCTGTCTTCTTGGCATAGAGCTTCAGGCAGCTGTTGGTCATCCAGACTGGGACGTCTTGCATTTCTTTCTGGAAGTTGAGTTTGGCAGTGGTGGGGTCTTTGGTGAGGGAGATGATGAGCTGGGTGCCGTCGGCGTAGGATATGATGTTGAGGCCGTGGTGTCGGACAATGGCTGCGAGGGGGGCCATGTAGATGTTGAAGATGGTGGTGCTCAGGGATGAACCCTGTGGGACTCCACAGGTGATTTTCTTGGGGTCGGAGAGGAAGGGTGGGAATCTGATCCTTTGGCTTCTTCCTGTGAGGAATGATCGGATCCAGTCCAGGGCTGTTCCTTGTATGCCTGTGTCGTGTAGTCTGGCGACTAGTGTGCAGTGGGAGACAGTGTCGAAGGCCGCTTATAGGTCTAGTAGGATGAGGGCAGGGGAGTGGCCTTGGTCCAGGAGGGTGCGGATGTCTTCTGTAGCGGAGAGTAGGGCAGTCTCTGTGCTGTAGTTGTTTCGGAATGCAGATTAGGACGGGTCGAGGATGGCGTTTGCTTAAATGAACCATGTCAGCTTCCTGTTGACTGTTTTCTCTGCAACTTTGGCTGCGAAGGAGAGGAGCGAGATGGGCCGATAGTTCTCAAGGTCGGTGGGGTCAGCTGTGGGCTTCTTGAGCAGAGGTCTGACTTCTGTGCGCTTCCAGTCATCTGGGAAGCTGCCTGTTTTGAAGGTGGTGTTGATGGTGCGTTGTAGTTCGGTGCGATGGCCTGTGGTAGATGTGAGGGGAGGAGGGGGTCGGTGGGGGCCCCCCCGAGTGGATGCTTTTCATGGTCGAGGCAGTGTCTTCGGCCGTGATCGGTGTCTAGTTGGAGATGGTGGGCTGGCTGGCTGGTGTTTCTAAGGGGCGGGGGCCATCTGTGGCGCCTAGTGGATGGTCGATGAAGTTGTTGTAAATGTTTTTGATCTTGAGGTGGAAATAGGTTCCAAGCTTGTCGCAGAGGACTTGGAATGGGGTGATGTCTGTGGCTTCACTACGTGGGTTGGTGAATTCTTGAATGACACTGAAAAGTTCCTATGAGTTGGTGGAGTTGGCCAGGATTTTGTTATGAATGAAGTTCCTCTTGGTGGCTCTGATCTGGTTGTGGTAGTCCGTCATGGCGTCCTTGTAGGTGGTGTGAGGATGCGTTGGTCCCGATCTCTGTGAAGAAGCCGATGTCGGCGAGAGAAAGTCGGGTAGGTTCCAGATTTCCATGGGGTGTTTGTGTACGGAGAGTACGTTGAGGAGGATGCATTTTAAAGTGTCACCGGTGCTGGCGTCGGCGGTGTTGGAGGCCGGGGTGGCGGTGAGTGTCTGGTGGCTGTGAAGGTGGGAGAACTGGCCGTGGTCGTGTTCGGCGAGGCCTGTCAGCATTCTCTAAGTCTTCCAGGGTTGAGTGCGAGGAGGGTGGTGGTGTCGTAGCAATGGGTAGTCGGAGGTCCAGGGTTCCTGGCGCTGGCCGCAGTCGGGTCGTGGACGGGCGCAGACAGGCTTGCCTTTGGCAAGCCTTCAGTGCGCCTGCAGTGAGCCCGCTGCGCGACCGAGCAGCGCCCGCCATTAAGTAGGGGAGGTGGGAGGGAGAAGAGGCTGGGAGGCGGGAGCGGTGGAATTCTAGGGGAGAATTCTGGGGGGAGGGGGTTTATAAAACCTCAAAGCACAAAGCATTCCCAAATATGGTGAAGGGTTGAGTGGGAATAGTGAAAATGACCCCCCCCCATCTAATACTTTCCAAAATATGGTTACGTTTAGAGCGAGAACAGTATATCTGAGCACCCCAAAGTCCAACATTATCCTTAATGTGATAAAGTTTGAAGTTGGAATAGTGAATCTGACCCCCCAATATCCAATACTTTTCTTAATGTGTAAGTATGGAGTGAGAATAATAAATGTGTCCTTAACAAAAATACAACACTTACTCCAATGTAATAAAAATGTTTGTGGGAATAGTAATTGTGGTATCCATAAAGTGTTAGCATTTGTTTTTATTTTGCACCTTAAATTTTATTTTATTATATACTTTTTTTATTTTATGTACATTTTCCATATAGCTTTTGTTATATATATGTTTTGACTTTACATTGCTTTACAATGATTACACGTTTTCTGTAATTATATTTAACCAAATGTATTAACTTCAAAATAATTAGCATAACACGTGATAGTTGTAGTAAACATACATTTTTCTTTGTAGTTATGCAATTTTTTAACTATACTATAAGGTATGGTTTACCAATGTTTGCATTTATTTAAATTTTCTAAATATTATAATTCATTTAAAATACTGAAACAGTGGTATTCTTATTAGTTTTTTTTATATAAATGAATAATATTTCGAACAATTTTTTGAACACTGAATTTTTCAGCATTTTTTACTTTATTTTATAAACATTCATAAATAAAATACATTTGTTAATTACATTGATTTCTATGAAATAAGAGTCGTATTTTAGTTTCATTTTTAACTTTTTTTCCAGTTTCTTTGATTTTGTGGTAATTTTTCATAGTTTTGGGCTGTTGGTGGAACTTGCAGTCGCATTTGTTTTAAAATATTTATCATACCAAATTTTAAGTACTAATTTAAATATTTATCTTTTGCATTAGTTAGGTATTGAGACTGGTATTTTAAAGTTGTTTTAATGATATTTAAAAATAAATATTATTAAAGTGGAAGTGATTGGTTTTTGGAGGGTTAAAAGGTGTTGTTGAGATGGTTCTAGCTATTGAGGCTAGATGTGGTAGGCCTTGGTTGTTAGCAAAGAGTGTTACTGTGCATGCTAAAAGTGTTCATGCATTTATTTAGTTTTCTTGGATATTTTTGGCTTATGTTGGGTTACAGATTTTTCAATTCGCTCATTATGATGGCGGGCGGATATCAGTCCACCCGCCATGATAACGGGGATGGGACCGACCGCCAGAAGTGCTGCGGCCCAATAAGGATGCGCCTGCCATACTGGCGGGAGCATCCTGTCCTTTTACCATTGTGGACGGTGCTTCTGGCTGCAGCACTGTCCGCAATGGTAAAAGTGTATGCACAGCATTTCCCTGCACCACGTGGCAGGCGCCAAGCAGTGCCTGTCACTTGGAGCAGGGAACTGGTACCCCCCACGCCGCCACCCTGCTGGGGGAACGCAACGGGCCCCCAAAGCCAATCCATGCCACCCTCTCCATGGCAGCATTGCCGCCATGGAAAGGCCTATCTGCAAGCCTCATCATAATTTGGCTAGCGGTGCCTGCTAGACACTGTCACCATATTACTGGCCCATCTCCGCCTGGCCGGCAATCGTAACGATTGCCTACTGGCGGAAAATCGATACCCACTGCCATCATAATATGGCAGGGGTATTTCATGTTACGATGGTGTAACGGTTACCACCGCTGGCTCGGTGGTGGCGATCGTTACGCCATGGTAATGAGCCCCTTAGTTCCTTGTAGCTTTGTTCTTTTTTTCGTAGAACGTATGGTGGCCTATTCCAAGTGTTCCATGGAAAGAATTATGACACCTTTTGACTGTGTTGTCTGCGCTAAATGGGCTGTTGTAGACATTTCCATCATGGAAAGTGATACCTGCGTTGGCGTCTATGGCCCGATCGGTGCAGGCAATCAACCCAAGTATCTTCAATATAATCCATTTGTGGGGCTATATTTGTTTAATGCTTTTGGTAATAGGGGGATTCAGTAAGCATGTCATAATGTTTTGTTACTTCTGTTACAGGGGTGTGTGGTAAAGTTATTGTTTTTATTTGTGTGTAACTTCTAGGTTAGTTGCATTTTTTAGACCAAGAATGAATTTTTGGAGGTTCCTTCATACGCTCTGGTTAAAATAGTACTATCACTGCTGAATTGCACTATGTGGGTATATTTTAAGTTTAGTGTAAATTATTGCCTGTTGAAAATCTACGATTATATTTGTAAGGGTTACATTTGTTAGTTGTTTAATCTGTGTTAGCATTTCATTGTAAATTGCAATTTTTTTTGTTAGGAAACAGTACATATACTAACGAGATGTTTGTATTTTGATATTGACCATGTATTGTGTATATAATTGACAGAATGGCAGAGGGCATTATTTAAAAGTGGTGTCCATCATCCATGTGCTACATTGTGTCAAGGTTAGTAAATCCTTGTTAACACCATAAACAAGGATAATTCTTCTATCGTTATTGTACCTTCTGTATAATAAAAAAGGTTTCTCCTTTATGAGTGATCAGTAAGTGCAGGGGTATGTCTATTTCTCCATATTTTTACGTGCTACTTGTGTTTTCCTTTGCTGTTCTACATGTTCTTGGAATTAGTCTTTTTCGGTGTGGTATGCCAGGGAAGTTGGCCTGTTGTTTGTTTGGGAATGTTTGCTCAAATATTTTGAAGTATTGTAATTCTGTTAGCTTTTGAGAGCTTGTACTGGTCCTCTTCCCAGACTTATAAACTATTTCTCACTTTTATTGCTGTAATATCAGGGGAATGGTTATGTTCCCTAACATTTTCTATGACTTGCACCACCATTTGTCTGGCGCTTTAACGCGAAGGCCCTTTTAGATCCCATATATAAAGAAACGCTGCATAAGGCAATAGAGGACTACTTCACACATAACACGCACTCTGTAGACAGTGCAGGAATGGTCTGGGAGGCGTTCAAGGTCACCATACGAGAAACCTGCATCAGTACCACGGCAAGCATCCTGCGGGATATTAGGACACAATTAGAAAACTGCGAAAAAGATGTTCGTCTGTTAGAAGCCAAGTATGAGGCCTCTCCTGATGCCGCTACCCTGGGAAACCTCAGAGCTGAGATAAATGGATACAATGACTTAGCTGAGGACGAGATGAAATACACAACACGACGTCACAAAGCGCGTAGGCTGGGGGAAGGAGGTCGACCAGGTCGTCTGCTAGCGCAGCGCATTCGAGCGGAACACACACAATACACTGTCACGCAAATGGAAGATGATACAGGGCACACACACTACGACACTCAGGGTATACTAAATACATTTGTAAAGACATATAGTGACTTCTACACCACACAACATACTGCCACCGAATCTGAGGTCCTACAATGTATTGCTGACATAGAGTTGGTGTGGCTGTCGGATGCCCACCGTGAGTTCTTGGCACAGCCGATAACAAAGGAGGAGACACTAGCTGCAATAAAAAACCTACCAAATGGTAGATCGCCCGGGCCTGACGGATTCACGAGTGAATTCTATAAGACATACTCGGAACTGTTAATAGCTTTGCTTTGCTGCAAAAACGGCCCTGTAACAAAAACGGCCCCCCAGGGGCCCAAAACCGGCCTCCACCCGTGCGGCGCACTGGGGGATCGCCCGGTGCCCGCTATGGCCAGTCCGGGCCTGGCCACAAGGCTACAACCCCTTATGTCAACCATTGTTCTCCCTGATCAATCAGGCTTTATACCCGATAGATCTACTACACATAATTTATGTACTATCTTCTCTCTCCTGCATCAACTTAGTCCAAACCTGAAAGCGGTGGTGCTCCTGCTAGATGCTGCCAAGGCTTTTGATTCTGTGGAATGGGCCTATATGTTCACGATACTCTGACAAATTGGGTTTCCCAAGGGACTATTGACCTGGATAACCTTACTGTACACTAAACCAACGGCACGTATAAAAGTAAATAGACACATTTCATATAGCATAAACATACAACGAGGCACCAGGCAGGGCTGCCCTCTATCCCCGCTCCTATTCTCGATAGTATTGGAACCTCTTGCATGCAAAATACGCCAACACTATGCACACACAGCCTTACGGTTCCAGCTACGCCCCATTAGCATATCATTATACGCGGATGATATGGTATTATACCTACAAGATCCTGCAGACAACTTATCGCCACTACTGCGGGAATATGTGAGGTTCGGAAGACAGTCAGGCTTGGAAATAAACTGGAGTAAATCTGCAGTCATGCCACTGACGGAATGCACTACATCTCCACAGATGGACTTCCCTCTAGTATGACAGGATGAGCCCTTTAAATACCTGGGAATATGGATCCATAGAGACATAGAATTAGTGATTAGGATGAATTATGGGGTCGCAATTGATCACATAGAAACACAAATTGCTCGATGGGCATCGCTCCCACTCTCGATGGCGGACCGTATTGCACTGATAAAAATGGTCATATTGCCCAAATTATTGTATCTGTTTATTAATGGGCCAATAGTGCCCCCATCTGCGGTCTTTGCTACATTGGGAGCGAACCTAGTGAAACTAATCTGGGCTGGCGGGCAAGCCTGTATCAGTCTTAACACCCTCTCACTTCCTTATAGTGCAGGTGGTTTCGCGGTGCCGGATTTTTATCTATATTACTTGTGTGCCCAAGCACACTTAGCATATTATTGGTACCATCCAGTGAAATACCTACCACACCTTGGTTGAGGATGGGGATGCCTGCCCGGTTCCACTGTCTGGCATACTACTACATACACGTACTCACCTGAAGCAAAAAGAAATAAACACGGTGAGGACCACATCTCGAGCCTGGCAGCGTATTGGTCAATTAGCTCATAAAACCCCGATTTATGCCCCCAGTTATCCACTAATTATCTAACAAAACAAGGGCCAACGCTGAGACGTTCAGTTTACCAGCAACTAATTAACAAGAGTAGCTGTTTTGAATAGAGCAAGAACAACTTGCTTAAAGTATAGCAGATTTATTCTTTTTTGTTTTTAAATTTTACTTTCACTTATTGTAACACTATTTTAGTGCATGGGAATACAAACAGATTTATATACAATATATACATGAGACAACATCAATTACAATAAAACATTTGCACGCTTCATACACACTTGGCCATTCAATCATACAACACATTCACACAAACGTAACCTAAACAAAACTAAAGCGTCCACGTAATGGTTGTAGCTCCAATGGAAAAAATCCTTTTGTAATTTTAGTTATTATAGTCTTTACAAATCACAGTTCAAAGGGAGTATCCACATCTCTTGTGAATAATGAAAGGGTCGTTGTGAAGCACCAATTGAGGACCAAATACGGGACAGGGTCGGTCGACGCGTTTCGAACCCCTATTTAGTGTTGGGGTTCTCCTCAGGACCAATAGGGTTCTGTAAAAATAACAAAACAGCTATTTCAGAAAAAAGCACAATAGAGACTAAAGACTAACTCCAGTGTCGACCAACTGCCGCTCCCTACCTTAAGCCATGATTAGCCAAACGTCAACAAGGCTCAAATTCCAAAATCAAGCGAAGTCATCAAACTTCTCCAAAGAATGACGTATTCCCAGGGGCTGCAGATAGACATACAACACATTCAAAGTGAGTGGATGTGCTACATTTAATCCCACACGCTTACACACAGTCACTCCGTCTGTCCTGTCTAGCGGTATAACACTTACCCGCTTGCGCGTTTACTTGTGGCTCGCTGGTCTGTTCAAATCCCTCCTATTAATTGAAGCTGAAAAATGAAGCGAAAGGAGGTCATAGTACGACGCTGTTGCGGGGATCGGAACCCCCATCAAAACGCTAATATAGTGTGAGAGAACACGCACCAGCAAGGGGAAGGCGTCCGTCCTTCACTCGGGTGTAACAATTGTTCCGCCCACGGTAGCTGCATGAACACGCTGGTGCTTCCTGGATACAACGCGTCCCAGGGAGTTATGGGACTTGTAGTTCAAAACACGAGTGTGCATAGCAATGAAACGTCAGGAAAAGAAGGAAAAGGATCTCTGGATAGGAGTTCAAGCAGTGGGCTTGTAGATTTCAGAAATCTCATTTAACCCCTTTACAGCCGTGTTAAATTTCATAATCAACAACGCCTCGCGCTGTGATAATTTGGCCTCCAGGTCGCCTCCTCGTGGGTCTCTTTCAATTTTAGATAAAACTGTCCATTTTAAGTCAGTTAACTTATGTTTCAAATTTGTCCAATGATTCACCAAAGGCGCATTTTCAACCCCTCTACGAATACGCGATTTATGTTGTGTTATCCGATTTTTTGCTTCTTGTGTAGGCTTCCCAATGTAAACCAGAGGACATGGGCAAACAATAGCATACACCACGTTTTTAGTTTTACAGTTTGTAAAGGTGTCATGCTTCCAATGAATGTTGTCATACGTGAAAACAGATCCTTCAATAGTTTCACTGCAGCAGGTGCATATCCCGCATTTGTGATGTCCTTTGGTTGGGGGTAGTCCGAGTAAACTTTGCAATGTTGGAGCTTTCACTGTCGGGAGGGCAGCCCTTACAATGTGGTTGGCCACGCTCTTTTCTTTCCGGTACGCAAAAAGTGGGGGTGTAGAAAAGTCTTCATGAAGATTTTTCAATAAATGCCAATTGGGCATTATGAGTTTTTTGTGCTGGTTCGCAGCTGGACAGAAAGTGGTGACACACACCATCCTTTTGAGGTCCTGTTTGGTTTTCTTTTCGAGTAAAGTCTCTCGTGGGGTCCACCACGCACTTTTGATAGAATTTTTTAATAGTTTTTTGGGGTATCCTCTTTGGATGAGACGATTTTTCAGGTGGTCTGCATGTTTGAAATACTCCTCTTTTCCTGAACAGTTTCGCCGGATTCTAAGAAATTGTCCATAAGGAAGATTTTGTCTCAGACTCCGTGGGTGGTTGCTACTGAAATGCAAGGCTTTATTCCTGTCGGAAGGTTTGCGGAATAAGGTTGTGCTCAGGCCTCTTCATGGGGTTCCACTTTCACATCCAAGAAAGTGATGACTTCATTGGATGCTGTGACCGAGAACTTAATATCACTTGTTCGTGAATTGAGCCAACTAATGAATTGGTTCAAGTCTTCATGTCCTCCTGTCCATATGAGGAACACGTCATCAATGTAACGCATATAGTTAGAAATGCAGTTACTAAAGGGATTATCGTTGTATATAAATTTATCCTCGAATAATCCCATAAACATTATAGCTAGCTCTGGGGCGAAGGGGCACCCCATCGCTACTCCCTTTATCTGATAAAAGAACTCTGAGTCAAATGTAAAAAAGTTTTTTTGGAGTGCATAGCGGGCTAGATCAAGAATAAACTCAGTGGGGACTCTCGTCGGTTTTTCCCTGCTTTCTAAAAACACTGTAAGTGTTTCCAGAGCTTGTTCCTGCGGGATTTGGGTGTACAGAGACACCACGTCTAGTGTGACAAGAAGTTGTCTCTTGTTGTCAAATTTAATAGTTGCTATTCGATTAAGAAAAGCAGTCGTATCTTGTAAATGGGCTGGAATATTGTGAATAAAAGGTTTTAGGAAAAAGTCGATATATTTGGCTACCGGCTCAAAGAGTGACTCGCACCCAGAAATTATGGGGCGGCCAGGAGGATTCTTTTCATCTTTGTGCAATTTCGGGAGCACATAGAATACTGGGGTTCTGGGATTTTTATTTTGTAAGAATGCTAGTTCTTTTGGTCCCACAAAACCTTGGTCAAAGCCTTTTTGGATTACTTCAAACATTTGGTTTTTTATTTCATAAGTAGGGTCTTTTCCAATGCGTCTATAGCAGTTTTGGTCATTTAATTGGCGGTGGACTTCCTGTTTGTATTTGGCGGCGTCCCAGATCACAATTGCTCCGCCTTTATCTGCCTGCTTGACTACAATGGTGTTGTCATTTTTTACAGATAATAAGGCATCCTTCTCTGCTTTGGATAAATTGTATTTAACAAAAGTTTTCTTTTTTTCAATTGAAGATATTCCTGATAACACCGTACGTTCAAACGTGGTCACTTCCTTCGGGATGCTAGGTCCTTTGGGGCAAAAGGACGATTTTCTTTTGAAACCTGTCACTTCCCCTTGTTGGTCTTTCTCAGATTCTTGGAAGAATGTTTTTAGACAAATCTTCCGACAAAATTCTAAAGTCTCCAATTTCATCTTTACATAATCTGTAGGTCTAGATGGAACAAAATTAAGTCCTTTGGTCAAAATGGATGTTTCAGCTGGTGAAAGGATCCTATCTGATAAATTATAGATTGGTGATTTATTTAATTCTTGTAGAATTTATGACGTGTTCTCATTTCCCATGGTTGGGAAAAGCGGGAGCGGCCTCTGGGTTTCTCCTGGCCGCGTCCTAAAAAAGGCGTTTGGTTTTGTTGTTGCTGATATTGCTCCGATCGATTGCCTGTTCTATTTTGAGGTTGTCGGTTAGTGTTGTCTGACTCACTTCCTGAAGATGAAGTTGTGTCGGAGAAGGTCACAAATTTCCGACGTGACCGTCCTTGGTTGTTTTGTAAGAAACGACGTGAATCTGAGTGTGTATAAAAGTCCTTGTTTAAATACGGGTAGATAGATTCCAAAGAGAAGTTCTTTTTGTCCAATTCGAATTTGTTATTTTTTTGAGTAACTGTAAAATCCTTGAATTCCAAGATTTCCTTGTCAATTTTTTCCAAAAGTATTTTAGAATCTGTGATTAATTGGTTATTTTCAATTTCCCTTTGTAAAGCAGCAATCTCCTCTGCTTCTTGAAGAGATATCCTATGTGCAGTCTCGATGGTTAGGACCATAAGGTCTCTACTGCATTTTGTTTCGATCCCACTGAAGCCTTTTTTGTAGACTGGGTCGTCAGTGAAAACGACTGGTATATTATGAATAACAAGTCCCGCTGGAATAGTTCCTGACCGGAGGTGTTGAAGTAAGAAATGACCATGAAGGTCCGTCCGGATCTGTTTTTTGCGTAAACGAGTTAGTTTGTCCGACTCGTTCTGAGTATTAGCCGTAAGGCTTAGAGCTGCTGAGGCAAACACTGGAGGGTCTCTAATCAAATTTTGTATATGTTCTTCACTAAAAGTAAGTGTGTCTTTTTCTGCCATCACACAATTATACACGTCTCAAACACAAGAGCACAAATGAAAAAAATAAGTGAAAAAAATGAGTGAAAAAAAATCCAGACAAAAGAGGGAAAAAGAAGGGGATTTTTTGAGAGAAACGAGACCATACACGATTGCCCCTACAGTGGGCAAGAAACCGTATCCTCACAAGAAAACAAATACCCTGCGGCAGAAGTATTCCTACCAAACAGGACCTCGCGAGCAACTGCCCGCTCAAAAGTCAATAAACAAACAAGGGTCTCCACTGGCATTTCAGCCTGAACTCTCTGTAACACTAGAAAAGAACAGCATGGAGTTATTGGCGCAGGTGGGCCTCACGCAATTTGGTGATTTATACTCTGAGGGTACTTTCATCACCCACGATGACCTATCATACATTAGTAACCAGTCACTACTGTTTCAGTTTCTATACCATAGGCTGCGGGCAGCTGTTCGTGCGTTGTATCCGAATTTCCCTTCAGAACCACCTTGTCTACAACCGCTACAAAGCTTAATAATCGCCACCACTCACTCACACTTAATCTCACGATTATACAGATCGGTACAGGCGGAAATAGGGGCTGACACTGCGGACGCGAGCCAAGTGAGATGTGTTGTTGGAACACCCCCTCAAAGACAATGACTGGACATGCTGTTGCACACTGATCACACTACTTACGCCCAAAGGTAACCTTCGCCTTATTCACTATAAATACATGCACCAGGTTTACCACACTCCGGCCCGTTTATTTAAACACGGAATGAGGGACAATGCATATTGTAGAAGGTGCGGCATCGACCAGGCTGAATTTCCGCACTTGGCATGGGGCTGCGAGAAGGTGCAGGAGTTCTGGGTGAAGGTGATTGATATCCTAGGCTTGATGATGTCATGTGAACTGCCATGTACACCACATGTGTGTCTGCTGGGCCTTGATGTACCTCTAAGATCCGTAAAGAAAAAACTGATAGCTATAATGTTATTACTCGCTAAGCGTAGAGTAGCTATGCACTGGGACAGCAGAAGATCACCCACAGTGGAACGCTGGTTACTGGATGCGGTATACTGCAGAGATAATTTTCTGCTTTATGCGGAAGAACTCCCCACTGCGTCCAAACCATCCGATATTTGGGGACACCTAACTGACTTTCAACGTGAGCACCCGGACTTACTTCAGGTGAACAAGTGATGGTTTGTACTATATATTGATGGGTTACTGATTGTAATGCAATGGTTTGAACGCTGTCATCTAATCTTCAAATGTAGCAGATGAGCAATGTGAAACTGACATTATTGTAATACCCTTCTTGTGTCTTATGTGGAAGTGACCACTGTTTATATTTGTATGATGAAAATCAATTAAAAAACACATTTTCTATGACTTCATTTTTAGTGGTAGCCATGCCATATCATGGAATAAAATAATACATATATATGTTATGTTTCCTTATTTTTAATGCACTGCTGATATTTACATTGTTCAAATTATGGCCCATTGTAGCCTTGTTTCAACACTGGCAGTATTAGGACAGTTAAAATCATAAAGCCTCTGATAAATTCGAGAGTAACCCACAACCGAGGGTATAATAACAGGGGAGTGGAAATAGGAGGGAGGGCAAACACAAAAAGTATGGAGCAATGAAAAGGGGAAAAACCAAAGTGGTAGGAACGGCTGCATGAGGGGGGGAGGAAGAGGCAAAGTCTAATATATGAACTGATTGATGCAGAATTAAAGAATTTTGAGAGTGTTAGAGAAATGACAGAAACAGACATGAGGTAAGTCTAGTGAAAGGAGCCACTGAAGAAGAGAGGATGGAGGAGGGAATTGGGAAAAAAATTAGACTGTTAATGGTCAGGAGAATACAATCGGAGAAAAGACAGCATGGGACATATAAGAGAATAGGAAGGATATAGGTTGTGAGGGAGGGGGGGGGGAACATTGAAAGTTAGGAAAGAGAGGAATCCTGGGAAATGATAATGCAAGGACAATTCAGGAACTGTGATGACAGGAAGCTGGTATAGAAAAAACAGAAGGGCGACACATACACATAAAAAGCCACACCTACACATAAAACGCCACAGAACTGAAAGCATACAGCTTGGAAAAGGAGGTGGGAATGCAAATGAATGACAGGTAAACAGGGTGTACTTATAAATCCCTTGTAAAAAATGCAACTAAACAAAACACGTGTTCAAGGTTGACATGTAGCATAAAGCGTTCAGCAAATTAACACTTTAAAAAAAAACAAATTGTCTCAATATGAAGTATGTAAGCACACAACTATTCTGTCAACAGAGTAATTGTTTGGAAATGTATCCTCTAAAAATGTACTTCATGAGATGGGCATCTACAGAATCTCATTTAGTTGTAATACATTGGTGAAGGATCAAACTGAATTTGTCTTCGTTCATCAACTAAAGTGAAAGATATTTTAAAGAGAGGTTTTGTAACCCGAGAAGTTTCTCCAGAGGCGTCCGAATCAAGACATATCCATAGAATTGTATGCCAAGATACCTAAACTGGGTTCTTCTGTATCTAAAAACTCACATTTGTTACTGAAGCTTCAAGCTCAGCAAAGACGCCAGTTGGCATTGCACATGCTCACCTTGTGTGTAACTCAATGTCCAAGGCGGCTATTAAAAGTTGAGAAAGCATTGCAGTACCCCCGAGGTAGTGTCTGGCTGCAAAGCAAAGTACATATCAAGTTACACTCAGGACAATAAGTGCTGCATGTACATTTTCAGCATGGCAAAGCAGGTCAGCTCATAAATACTTAAAGCCTCATTTAGAGTTCAGAAAAAAACTGGAAATCCTCCAACCTCCGGAGAAAACTCTAAATAGGAACTAGAATACACCATGATGTTTCTCCACAATACTATCCTGATCATGGAGGAAATTCAGGAATAGGAATCTTCTCAGTAAATAATTGTAAACGAAGGGGCAGATTTACAAGCCCCTTGTGACATGTTTATGACACTGTTGCGTCACTTCCGTGACACAGAGGTTTCGTAAACAATGCGCCACCATGCAACAGATTTACAACGAGACGCATCTAGTGAGATGCGTCACATTGTAAAGCCCTGCGCTACATTATACCTGTGTCAGGGTGGGCGTTCCGTCGCATGGAAGGCCCGTAAAAGTGGCGCAGTGACATCTACAAGATTTCACTGAGTCACTTTTACGTCCGTGCTGCGTCAAAACTTTACGCCTGCTTGAAGCAGGTGTAAGGAGCGACGCAGCATGTTAGGCATTGCTGGAGTTGCGTCACGCTTGCTACATAACGCCAGCAATGCTCTGCCCTTATGCCAGAAGACGCAACACACATCTGACTATCCTTGCGCCACGGTGCATCGCATTGTAAATGCGACGGATTGGTGGTGGTGCAAGGATATTCCTGCATGTCGCATCTTTACTGGCGTATCTCTGCTAATATACAGGTATGCGCCAGTCCTCGTAAATCCACCCCTAAGTACTTACCATTAATAGAATATCTAAAGGACAGAATTGACTACTGTAAATCACAGCAATCCTACATTGAGGAAAAGCAGGAGTTTTAAATGGGGAATTTTATTGTTCCAATCACACGTCAAGATAAAATCAAATGGGCAACTGAAGTGCCTCTCAGAGGAAGAGATTCTG